>NW_027508140.1:0-623111 GCF_051348905.1 Ranitomeya variabilis
GACTTCCAAACTGTTTTGTTCACCGATGAGTGCCGTGCAACGCTCGATGGTCCAGATGGATGGAGTGGAGGATGGCTGGTTGATGGACACTCCATGAAAACACGACTAAGGCGCCAACAAGGAGGAGGTGGAGTAATGTTCTGGGCTGGAATCATGGGGAGAGATTGTCGGCCCCTTTATGATCCCTGAAGGGGTAAAGATGAACACCATAATCTATGTGGAGTTTCTAAAACAACACTTCCTGCCATGGTTCAAGAGGAAGAAGCGTGCTTTCCGCAGATCATTTTCATGCATGATAATGAACCGTCTCATGCTGCAAAAAACACATCTGCATCTCTGGCTGTATTGGCATAAAAGAGGACAATCTTATGGTGTGGCCACCATCTTCCCCTGACCTCAACCCCATTGAGAACCTCTTGAGCATCATCAAAAGGAGTGTCTATGATGGCGGGAGGCAGTTCACATCTAAGCAACAGCTCTGGGAGGGTATTCTGTCCACATGCAAAACAATTGAAGCAGAAAACATCCAAAAACTGACAAATTCAATGGACGCGAGAGTTCAGGAGCTTGTTTCGAACAAGGGGTCCTATGTGCAAATGTAACATCACCTAGAATAAAGTTTTCACTTGAAAACTGTTTGATTTCATTTTGTAATAAGCTGATATAATGCTTAAAACTTCACAGCTGACCATTTTTTTGTTCAAAATAAAAAAAAGTTGAAAACTCTGCTGTGCATAATAATTTGGAACATGCAATTTGAGTGTATATTTTTTTAAAAAATATGCAGTTTTCATATGCAGTTAGTTCCAAAACATTGCAATTATACTAGAATAGTAGATGACTTGAAAATAACAATGACTGCAATTCAGATAGGTAATTTAGAGAAAATGAGGAAATATTATTTGCATAAAAATTTGGAACACAGTGTATGCCCTAACCACTTTTGTCATTTGCATCAGTATAAAATTACCCACTGTTCTCCCTATCCTGCTAATCCTTCTATTTTTTTATTTCTTTACGTCTTGCGACATTTCATTTTAGGGAACATGAAGTAGGACATTATCAGGAGGCAGCACTGCTATCAGTTACCACAGCTTCTGTCACCGCTGTTCCTTGATGATGTTCTGTTTCAGGAGGGATGTGACTGAGAAGTGACTGCAGTTTCAGTAGTTGCCAGACTTTTGTCCCTGCCATCTGAATCTTTAGTCTCCGCCGCCACAATCTCTGGTTCTGACACCAGCACCTCTTCGAAAAGGGACGTCATCTGAGGGAGGTGATAGAAGCAGGGCGAGTGACAGCATCATTATGGAGCAGCGTTGGTGTCACTCACCCTGCTTCTATCACCGCTCCCTGATGATGTCTCATTTTAGGGAAATAGATGGCAGTGTCAGAAGCTGCGTTGACCGAAGATGGCTGTGAAGGAATTGTGGTGTCAGCCACTGATGATGCAGCCGGTGACTGAAATTGCTGTCACTTCTCTAACACCCTCCCAGAAACAGGCAGTCATCAGGAGGCGGTGGTGACAGTAACTGTAGTAAGTGACCACAGCGCCGCCTCCAGATGACGTGTAATGTAAAGAAACAATCCAAAATGGACTCTGGTCTATCTTTAAAAGGGAAATAAGATTGTACCTGAGAATATCTCCCTTGTTGAGTCTGAGTAGAATACTGTAGCCCCTAAACTCGGGCTCACGAGGACAGGTCTCGCCACGATTTTGTAGGTCCTGGTACATTTTATTTAGGCTGTGTAAACACTTTATCAAATTCTTATTATTTATTTTTGAATCAAATGAGGACATTGGCTCCTCACAAAGCTGATACGCACAGTGAATGTGAAAACGAGCGCACTTCTCCATCAAAGACACAGTGAACTTATCACACAAGTCCTGCTGTGTAATATCCTAAGAAAAAAACAAAAAGAGAAAAAACCCTATAAACTTATTATAAAACATAAGGCATTAGTAACCTTTGTTACCCTGCATTTCCATCCTCAATCCTCCCCTTTTAGGCTGGAGGGGGAAAAAAAACAAAAAACATCTTTCACGGTTTCCCTCCATCTGTCATTCCTTGTACAATTTCTCAATCTATGTAGTTTTCTACGTGTTTACTTTCTTAAAGGGGTTGTCTGGCCTTAGGCTACAAGTCCGCAGTCACGCTATGTGACAGCAGGCTTGTGAATCCTCACATCACACACACTGCGCACTGTGAAGATTTTCCTGCATGCATTGGAGAAACCTAGATGGGCAAATTTGCAGTCACGTGACCGCCCGCTCTTGCTTATAGCACCGGAGAAACCTCAGCGCGATGCGTTCGCTGTAAAAACTCTGAAGCCTGCAGTCACTTGGGGTAACTGCAGGCTTTCTTCTCAAACCTGGACAACCCTTTTAACAGTCTGAAGCAAAGGTAGACAGGGATTTTTGTGTAATCACAGTAAAATCCTTTTCTCCGAGCCACTCATTGGGGGACACAGGACCATGGGTGTATGCTGCTGCTGCTGTTGCTAGGAGGCTGACACTAAGTGAATATAATAAAATTAGCTCCTCCTCTACAGTATACACCTACCACTGGCTCCTGCTCAAACCAGTTCAGCGACAAAGCAGTAGGAGATAAAAATCATCAAATACAGATACAGCATGTCAAACCAAAGAACAAACAGCCATCAGGCCAATAGGGTGGGTGCTGTGTCCCCTAATGAGTGGCTCGGGAGAAAAGGATTTTACGGTGCGTACACAAAAATCCCCATTTCTCCTTCGCTTTGTTGGGGGACACAGGACCATGGGACGTCCCAAAGCAGTCCCTGGGTGGGAACCGACAGGACGGACAACCTCACGCACTAACAGCATAGAGATGCATTGCCACCATCTGAAAGATCCGTCTTCCCAGACTCGCATCTGCTGAAGGCTAAGTGTGAATGTTGTAGTGCTTTGAGAGGGTTTGCAGACTGGATCGTCGATGCCTGGTGCCGAATGGTCCAGGAAACATCCACCAAACGAATGAAGTGTGCCCTAATCCCACTGGAATAGGCTTTCCTCTGACGCAGTAAGACTCCAGAATAGTCAAGCATATCCACCTGGCTATTGTGGATTTGTGCACGGCTAGTCTCTTCCTGTGAATCTCAGGAAGAATGAATAAGGCATCCGTCTTGCGGAAGAACTCCGTTCGGGAGATGTATCTACTGAGAGCCCTCATGAGATCTAGAGAATCGAGAGCCTTCTCAAAACGGCGTTTTGGTGTCAGTCAAAAAAGAGGGCAGAACAATGTCCTCGTTAAGGAAAAAGAGACCACCTTGGGTAAAAAAGGACGGGAACCACAGGGAACCACCCTGTTCTGATGAAAAAATAAGAAAAAGGAACTCGACCAGAAGAGCGGCTAGCTACGATCTCCGCCTGATCGAAGTTGCAACCAGGACAACAATCTTCCGGGAAAGGAGAGTCAGAGAGACTTCCTGCAGCGGCTCAAACGAAGCATCCTGCGGAACGTCCAGGATCAAGATAAGGTCCCCGACGTCCAACGGCTTTCTGTAGGGAGGCACCATGAATGAGGCCCCCTGAAAGTCTACAACTGTAGTTTAGAAACAATCGGGCGCTGAAGCAAAACCGATCAGGTCAGAACGGGGAAAGCAGGGGGAGAACGACTTCAATCCTTGCACCCTGCAAAAAAACGCTGTCCTGGGATGATGAAAAATGTACTTTGATAAATGTTCCCTGATGTAGGTTTCCGAGCGATGCAGGGCCCTGGTGGCAGATTGGGCCCCGGAAGAGCAATTCTGGACAATCCAGTGGCCGCCAGGGGGCGTTGACGATGAGCTGAGCCAAATCTGCGTACCAGGCCCGGCGGAGGCTAGTCCAGAGAGACTAGGATAACCGGCATCCCTGTCGCCTTGATTGTCCCGATGACCATTGGAAGTAACGGAGGATGAATCTGATGCCACGAATGGAAGGTGTATCCGCCCTCATGGCCTCTGGCTAAAAAAACGGGTACTGTGGCATTTAGCCATGATGTACTCAGGTCCCCATCCGGAATCCCCCAGCGATAAATATGATGGAACATGTCCAGAGGAAGTGACCACTCTACCGATACAAGACCCTGACGGCTGAGGAAGTCTGGTGCCCAGCTTCCCACTCTAGGGATGTGAACTGCTGAGATGACCGAGCGGAGAATGTGTTCCATCTCACGCCTTGCTGCCTGGCTGCGGATGATTCCGTGATAAATGATATATTCGGATGGGGGGACCCATCGGGGTGATGAAACCGCCTCAGGGACAACCGGGTTGCCCGGATCTCCAAGCCGTTGATTGAAAGGGGTGACTCTCGATGTGACCAGTGCACCTGGGCCGTGAGTTCGAAGACAAGCGGCATAGACAGTGGAAAGAGAATGGATGACTGCCCCAGCCGATAGTGAGGCAAAGGGCGACAAGGCCCGAGTCCCCTGTTGAAGGGCTATTGCCCTGTCTCGCAGAAAAATCACCAACCCTCGGGAGGTGTGTAGGGTCATACCTAAAAGGGATACCTGCTGAGCCAGGACAGGGAAAGATTTGTGTAAGTCTATCCACTAGCCCAGGCGGGAAAAGTGTCCAAAGGGGTATGGACGCCTACTCGCAGGCTTGGAAAGACTGCCACTTAAGCAGGAGGATGCTAGGTATGACAGGACGACCCCACCCCGAGCATGCAGAATGAATGCGACAACCGTCATGACCTTTGTGAATGCCCTGGGATCGGCAGTGAGGCCGAAGGGCAAAGCTTTAAATTGGAAATGATCCTCTCGGACGGCGAGATGCAAAAACCTTTGAGAGTCGGAAATATATGAATGTAAGCATCCCGTATGTCGATGGATGCTAGTAAACTCCCTCTTCTACGTTGAATAGCTTCAGGTCCAGGATGGGCCATACCACTCCGTCCTTCTTTCTCTAGGGACAAACCGTGCTGTAGACCGGAAGGAAACACTGTCTTGAATGAAAGACACCAGGAGACTGACTCATTCGTCATGAAAGACGGCGAGCCAGATATGGCAAGACAGAAATAGACGTCCGCCTACGAAAGGACCGGAAACGTTCCTGTTGAGGAAAAAGGACGCCTAGACTTTTGCTACGGAGGGAATTTTGAGTGACTTGCTCACAGGATATGTGTGAGGTGTCTTTTTGTCTCCAAGCGCGCTTGTAAAATAACGGGCGTAACTACTTGATTTGGGTCTCAATGGTGATCTGTCAGCTGACATTGGGTCAGAACAAAAACAGCTACGACAGTTTTGGCGCCCGAACGGGGGCCGTGGTAACCAGCCTTATTCGGAATCCGTATGTGGGAGCTTCCTGAGAGATTGGACATGCAAACACCAGCTGTAGCAAGGTGAGAAATGTTATTCTTACAATCTGTTTTGCACCTGCAATCTCTCTTCGGGATCTGTCCATACCTCTGGGTAAAACGCTGCCAACACGGTTCAAAGAATCCACATCACCAGTGCAGTCAGACACAATCAGATGAACTCTGAGAAAGTATCCCGCAGGCATTTGAAGTCATGTTTGTCCTAGAAGCTGCTCTTGGGATGCACACCACGTGTAGGGCCCAGGCACCTTGTGCACAAATCTGCCCAGACACCGATGCTGACCCATACAAGACCCATTTTTCACTCCCACGTATGACAGGAGCTCGTACTGAGAATCTGCTGCAGGGGCTCAATGCCGACCTGGATTCTCTTACCAACGGTGTGCGTCCCGGCATGGCGCCGCCGCCGCTGATGAGTGGGCTTCAGCGTTGTTACAATGTGGACGGAGCCGGGAACCCTCCATCCACCATCCCATTGTCCGCGAGGTAGAGAGGGACCGTGCACCTCCTCCCATTGCCGCTGTTCGTCAGTGGTGACACAGCGGGGGCCGCACGGACGCCATAAGTGCCTCAGGACATCCAAGGGGTTGACTGCCTTAGGATGGGGCAGGGCTGTTGGTCAGGCAGAATTAAGCCTAGCTCAGAAGAGGGTACATAGAGGCAACACCATGTTTTCGTACGTTGATGTGTGGAGAGATCGGAGCCCTGAAGGGAACAGTCGCCCCTAAAAAAGCTCAGGCATACCTTTTCACGGTGCAGGAGTGGGTACGTGGAGGCGACACTCCACATTCATGCCTGTTGTTGGTTTGGGGAGATCGGAACCCTGAAGGGATCGGTCGCCCCTGTAATCCATTAAAAGGAATAAAGATTGAAAAGTAAAAATTAAAAAAATTGAAAGCAATAAATAATGGTTTGAATAGCAGACCCATGTGCCTCCTACAGACACTAAGGAAGAACTGGTTCGGGCTGGAGCCAGTGGTAGGTGTATACTGTAGAGGAGCTTATTTTGTTATTTTCACTCAGTGTCAAACTCCTAGTGACAGCAGCATAACACCCATGGTCCTGAGTCCCTCAATGAGGCGAGGGAGAAATATAAAATTATTTATCCAAAGATCAGACTTTTTTTTCTTTGCAGTAAGAAGGATGGGAATGATTTAAACTTTATATTCATTCTTCTTTTATGCAAGAGAACCGGCAATCGCTTGATCACTTCTACAATACACTACACACAATACACTGTCAATCAAATTACTGATCTACTTCAAGTGTACAATACAAACATGGAAGTGCCAGGGTCTTCAGGAGCCGTTGGAAAAGGGGGCAAGAATTGAGTTAAGGCACTCCTCCCCTTCAGACTGCGCCACTTAAATGCAGCCATCAGAGATTGACAGCAGCATCTAAGAGGCTAGACAGTAGCAACTGGTATATAGAACACACCGGAGGCTCAACTGGTTAAGCATATGTATGGCAGATGTAGGGTGGGGGTTAAAAATAATTAAAAAAAAAAAGAGCATTATTACCTGTTCATGCACCTGCTTTTCCAACGCCACCTCTTAACTACTCCTTACTGATATTTGTTTATAGGGATCCAGTCTGCAACCCAAGACCACTGCAGTCAATCACTGTCTTCAGCAATATTGTGCAGTTCAACTAGGCAATATATTGTTTACAAAATGTAACCGCTGCAGACAATCACTGACTCCTTCAGCAGTAATAGTGAGGCACATGGCAACAACAGTACCTGTAATGTAACAATCGCGTAGTTTAGACAGGACGTCACCACTGCAGCTGTGCAAACAATCAGCGGCAGGGAGCAGTGGAGAGGTGGCGCTAGGCAGCAAAATCTTCAACAGGTAAAAAATTTGTATTTTATGGAATTAAGTACATTTAGAACAATCTCTTACAATCATTTTAATTAGTGATGAGCAAACGTGCTCAGTTGAGGTGTTATCTGAGCATGCTCGGGTGCTAACAGAGTGTCTTCGGCGTGCTCGCAAAATACGTTCAAGTCCCCACACTTGCATGTCTCGCGGCTTTTCGACAGTCGCAACACATGCAGGGATTGCCTGTTTGTTAGGCTATGCCTGCATGTGTTGCAGCTGTCAAACAGCTGAGAGACATGCAGCTGCGGGAACTCAAACATTATTTGAACACGCCAAAGATACTTAGCACATGAGCATGCTCGGATAACACCTTATTTGAGCCCTGTTAGCTCATCACTAATTTTAATATAATGTTTTTTTTTCTGGAGACATAAAAGTTTCTTGAATTCTATAAATTGTAGAAAAAAAACGATTCAGTATTTCAATATAGACATATCTTTCAGTAGAGCATCTCAGGCAGATCTCACCTTCCGAATTCCACGTGTTCGGTTCCAAACAAAGTCATACCATTCTCTGTAATCCTCCTCTCCCAGATCCATGATGTTGGTCACCATGTAATCCATTGTCATACACAGCACTGGTAATGGGCGCAATTCGTGTGCCAGGGGCTCTTCTTGATCTGCTGAAGAGCGACTGTACTCCTTTATTGCAGCTGCATGGTCCAACTTTGAAAGGAAAGGATTATGCAAGTCACGATCAGACCAAAATGTAGAAAAATCAAGGTAAACTGAACATGAAAAATGCTACAAATGACAGATTTTTTATTTTTTTTGGGGGGGGGAAATATACCAGACATGCTCAAAAAATTTGAAGGTAAGAAGATAATGGATTCTATTACCTTGTCGGTTCCTGGCAGGAACTCATAGAGGCTAAGTTGATTCCGAGTATCTCTCATGTATCTCTCCTTTTCAGGGCACATGTCAGGACAGTTTCCAACAAAAACTTTGGCTTGATCTAACCCTGTTCGTTTAACTCTAGCTACAAAAAAAAAAAGGAGGAAAGTGATTGGAAAATATATTAGGAGACTTAACCATTTCTTTTTTGGTTAGTTTCCCAAAATGACACATTTACTTTTCTAGCTACCTAAATAATTGCAAAACTGACAGATTCTTTGAATACCTTGTCTCATTAGCTTGTCCCTCTGGTCTAGGAGACGATACTTCTCCTCTGAGGTCTCAGCTACTGTTCCAACAAGATGAGACAGTGAAGGAGGTAAAGACATTTGAGCCTCTTTCTTCTTTGCAGGACCTGAAAAACGACAATTATTTCTAGGATTAAGAGACCACACACACATGTGTATCATGGCTCTAAGAACACTGGAGCTACAATATGGCACCCATGTGTATGTCTCCAATATCATGCAATCAAATCTGCTCAATCGGATGCCATTTTATTTAAGACTTTCTTCAAAGCAAGCATTGCTTTTCTAAGAGAACATCTTAATAATGTGGCTCTGTAAAGAGGGGCTTGTAACGCAAAATGAGATATAAATCACTCACTTGTTTTTTTCCATGGCCAAAAAGCAATAACGTCTTTGTGCAGTTTTTTTACTGATGTCGCTGCCGCTGCCACAGAGTTCTGTAAAAGCAAAAACAGTATCCCAATTGTGAGTCTATTTTTCCCAAATCAATACAGTAGGGGTATGTTCATACACTTGTTTCAGGAATGCAAAAAAGACAAGATTTTCTAGTAGATAACACATCAAGAAAAAAAAAAAAAGTTTTCATTACCCTTTTATTTTTTGAAGCAACTTGTTGATGGTTATTGTTGCCATTTTCTTTAAATGTTTATTATTGTGTTATTTCTTAAGCAGATTTTAACATCTATTAAGGAATGAATATAGGGATTTTTGTGTACTCACCGTAAAATCCTCTTCTCCGAGCCACTCATTGGGGGACACAGAACCATGGGGTGTTATGCTGCTGTCTCTAGGAGGCTGACACTAAGTTGAGACAAAAAAGTTAGCTCCTCCCCTGCATATACACCCTCGTGCTGGCTTCCAGACACAGTTCAGTGTAAAAGCAGTAGGAGATCAGTAACAACATCTTACATAATATTAGAGTACAACATATCAGAGTAAGTCAAGAACCAAAAAAGAAATGAGCCATAAGGCTAACAAGGTGGGTGCTGTGTCCCCCAATGAGTGGCTCGGAGAAAAGGATTTTACGGTGACTACACAAAAATCCCTATTTCTCCTTCGCCACATTGGGGGACACAGAACCATGGGACGTCCCAAAGCAGTCCCTGGGTGGGGAACAATACAACCAAATAACTCCGTGTATCAACCGACTATAAATGCGCAACGGCCGCCTGCAGAATACGTCTGCCAAGGGCCACTTCCGCAGAAGATTGAATGTGAACGTTGTAGTGCTTCGTGAAAGTATGCAGGCTGGACCATATTGCGGCCTTGCAAACCTGCTTTGCCAAGGCCTGGTGCCGAATGGCCCAGGAAGCACCCACTGACCGAGTTGAGTGTGCCCTAATCTCCACCAGGATAGGTCTGCCCCTGACCCGATAAGATTCTTGAATAGCTGATCATATCCATCTGGCTATCGTGGCTTTAGAAGCAGCTAAACCCTTTTTGTGACCCTCTGGGAGCACAAAGAGGGAGTCCGATTTGCGGAAGGGGGCAGTCCTAGAAATGTACCTCCTAAGGGCCCTCACCACGTCCAAGGTGTGAAGGGCCTTTTTAACCCGATGTCTTGGCTGTGGGCAGAAGGAGGGAAGAACGATTTCTTCATTAAAGGTGGAAGGATGAAACCACCTTGGGAAGAAAGGCCGGAGGTGGACACAGGACTACCTTGTCCTGGTGGAAGGAAAGGAAGGGCGCCCGGCAGGACAGTGCGGCCAACTCTGAGACTCGCCTGATAGAGGTTATAGCCACAAGGAAGGCGAACTTCCAGGAGAGAACAATCAGCGAGACATCCTGCAGAGGTTCAAAAGGGGGCTCCTAAAGGACAGCCAGGACCAAATTGAGATCCCAAATCTCTAAGGGCATTCTATAGGGGGGTACGACGTGGAAAACCCCCTGAACAAAAGTCCTGACTTGAAAGTCAGTAGCAATCTTGCATTGGAACAACACGGATAATGCCGAGATCTGACCCTTGAGAGAACTGAGCGCCAGACCGGAATCCAAGCCGGACTGGAGAAATTCCAGAATGGAGGGGATTGAAAAAACGAGAGGAGGATGTCCACGGAGCCTGCACCAAGAAAAGAAGGCTTTCCAGGTGCGGTGATAGATGCGAGCGGAAGACGTCTTGCGAGCGCTTATCATGGTGGCAATGACTTGCTGGGAGAAACCAGCTTGAGTTAGGATCCAGGTTTCCACAGCCAAGCTGTTAAACGTAGGACCCCTGAGCTCTGGTGGTAGATCGGCCCTTGGCGAAGCAGATCTGGGCGGTCTGGTAACTGCCAGGGAACGTCGGCTACGAGTTACGAGTTGAACAAGCTCCGCGTACCATGCGCGACGAGGTTAATCCGGGGAGACTAGAATCAAAGGAACCCCTTCCATCTTGATTTTTCAGATTACCTTCGGTAGAAAGGGAAGCGGAGGAAACACATACGGGAAGTGGAACCGGTGCGATGGGGATATCAGCGAGTCCACTCCAATGGCCTGGGTATCCCGAGAACGTGCTATGAAGTTGGGAACTTTGGCGTTCAGTCTGGACGTCATCAGATCCATGTCCGGAGTCCCCCAGCGAAGGCAAATCTACTGGAAGACCTCCGGATGGAGTTCCCACTCTCCCGAGGCGAGACCCTGACGGCTGAGAAAGTCCGCCAACCAGTTTTCGACGCCTGGAATGTGCACTGCGGAAATTATGGAGCGGTTGTTCTCAGCCCAACGGAGAATGTGGGAGACCTCACGCATCGCCGCTCTGCTGCGGGTCCCCCCGATGGTTTATGCACACCACAGCTGTGACGTTGTCTGATTGAATCCGATTTGGGTGACCCACGAGGAGGAAGTGGAAACGTCTCAGGGCAAATCTGATCGATCAAATCTCCAAGATGTTAATCGGAAGTCTCGACTCCCGAATGGTCCAAAGCCCCTGGGCAGTGTGGTGGTGAAATACCGCTCCCCAACAGAGGAGGCTGGCATCGGTAGTCACCACCAGCCAGTGGGTTGGGAGAAAGGACCTCCCCTGGCTGAGGGATAATTCCAAAGTCCACCATTTGGGCGCTTGCCTGATCCACGGGGGCAGAGGACATGGTCGATCGAGGGATAAGGGACTCCTGCAGGGCCTGATGTAAGTGGCGGAGGTGCAGTTGAGCGACGGGAACTGCTTCCACTGCGGCCACCATTTTTCCCAGGATCCTCATGGCAAATCGAATGGAATGAGGAAAGGGACGACAAAGCGTCCGGGTTCCCTGCAGAATCGCTTGGGCCTTGGATGAAGGAAGCAGGACCAGCAACTTGGACGTGTCCAGGATCATGCCTAGGAAGGAGATCCATCAAGCTGGAACGGGGAGGACTTGTCCAAGTTGATCAGCCAGCCCAGGCGTGAAATGGTATCCAAGGTAATGCGGACGCTTGCTTCGCAGGCGTCATAGGACGGACCTTTCATCAGGAGGTCGTCTAGTATGTAGTCTAGTAAGTATGGCAACATGACCACTCCTCAGGAGTGAAGAATGGCCATGATCGCCGCCATGACCTTTGTGAATACCCTGGGCGTGGTGGCAAAGCCGAAGGGTACGGCCGTGAATTGAAAATGGTCCTCCTGAGTGGCAAAATGCAGGAACCTTTGATGTGGCGGGAAGACTGGGATATGGAGATAAGCATCGTTGATGTCTATTGATGCTAGAAACTCGCCTATCTCCAATGAGGAGATGACCAACCGGATGGATTCCATCCTGAAGTGCCAGACCTTTACATACCTGTTTAGGAGCTTTAAATCCAAAATAGGGTGCACCGTCCCATCCTTTTTTGGAACGACGAAGAGGTTTGAGTAAAAACCTCTGAATCTCTCATGTTCTGGAACTGGAACAATGACTCCGTTTTGGTGGAGAGATTCGATGGTGCGGTGAAGTGCACGAGACTGAGCTCCTGAACTTGGGAGACGAGAGGGAAAAAAACGTGCAGGAGGGGAGGCGGAGAAACCTATTTTGTAACCAGAAGACACCGGCCTCTGACCCATTCGTCGTGGATGACGGAAAGCCAGACATGTTGAAAGAGAAGCAGGTGTCCGCCTACTCTGGTAGTGTCGACCGGAAAACTCCCCGAGTCATTGTGAAGGAAATCTGGAGGGCCTGGATCCCCTGGTTCTGGGTTGCCTAGGCTTACCTCGCCAGGACTGATTCGGCCTGTATGAGGGCCGAGGGTCTCTCTCTGTACGTGGAGATCGTTCTGTTCTGGACGAAGCTGTGGAGGAGGACCAGAATGGGCTATTGCAAAAGGGCCGAAAGCGAAACTGTTGCCGACGCTGAAAAGCAGTTTTAGGCCTGTGCTGCGGGAGGAATTTGCTTTTCCCTCCTGTAGCATCTGAAATAAGCTGGTCTAATTTTTCTCCAAACAGACATCCGCTCAGAAAAGGCAGAGAAATCAGACTTTTTAGAGGAGGAATCCATGCGTCACTCTCTAAGCCAAAATGTTCACCTAATGGTGATGGCGTTTGAGGCAGCAACTGCCGCATAGTCTGCTGCGTCTAAAGACGCATACATCACAGTCTCCAGCCATAGCGATTTGTTTGGCGAGATCCGCCACCTCAGACGGAAGAGCCTGGTCCTGAATAGATTTTGCCCACAAAACCATTGCTTTTGCGACCCATGCCGCCGCAAAGGAAGGGGATAAAGAGGAACCTGAGGCTTCATATACTGAGCGAGCCAGGGAATCTACCTGGCGTTTTTAATTGAAGCCCCATCAGGTACAGATAAAAGCATTTAGCGTGGTAGCCAAACGCGATACAGGAGGATCTACTGTTGGAGGTTCCGTCCAATCTTTGACAAGATCTGCGGAAAAGGGATACTTCAATCCCAGGGCCTTTTTACCCATAGAGAGCTTAGCCGGTCGCTCCCTGTGTCGCCGGACTATATCTAAGAAATCCGGATGAGAGGCGAACACCCTATGGGTTTGCTTGGTTCTTGTAAAAGATACCGAATGATCCGGAGCCGCATTAGGGTCATCATCAACCTTTAGCGCATGATCGACAGCTTCAATGAGGGAATCCACAGTCGATTGAATCTCCAGAGAATCCGGGTCCAAGGACGCCTCAGACTCATACTCAGTCATGATCGCTGCAAACCCCTGGAAAGGGTGAGCGAGAAGTGGAGCCACCAGAGGTTGAATGGCGTGGTGAATGCTCAGGAGAGGTAGTGCGGATCCGTTTTTTGGATGACCGTACCTCCTTCAAGTGAGAGTGGCCACTGTTGGCCGATGATTCCCCTGTAAGGGAGGGGTCTCTTAACCCAGGTAAAATGAGTGCCCCGCTCCCAAGAGGGGTCATGAAGGGATTCAATCGCTTTGGCCAGCGAAGCCATGGATTGTGAGTGACGCGGCCCACTCAGGGGGGCTAGATACACTGGGGTCGGTAGCGGCGGAGGGCTCCTGGGTACATTGGGCATCACAGGCTGGGCAGAGAGGAGAGCTTTGAGGCCGAGAGGAGCCTGGCAGGTGGTACACGCAGTGAAAAAGGTGGTATGAACCTATGTAGCCTTTTTAGCCCTTAACTGCGACATGATGTACCCCAATATAAGTAAAATCGCTGCTAGTGGAAGCTATGAGGGGTAAAGCTGCAGGGAAGCATCTAGTGCAGTTTCCTTACCCAGGACCTGTGTCCCGCAATCAGATGAGGCGGCGCGCTGAGTAGGGGAGAAGACCGGCTTCCAGGGCTTGACAAGTGCAGACTAAGGGCAGCCAGAAGAACGGTGCTGCAGGGAAGATGGCTGCCGAGATTTGGGGGGTAGTCTCGCATAGAGCGAGAAGTGCCAGGTCTGTGGGCGGAGCCGCTGGAATGATGCGATCGGTGGGCGGGGCCTATCGGGATGCGGCCTACACCAAGGCCGAAACCGTGGACTAAATTTGTGGCCGGTGCGCACCTGCGGACGGCTGAGAAAGAGCCGCGGAGCCCTGCGGGGACCCTGCTGCTATGGAGCCCTCCTAAGCTTTCTGGAAAACGACCCCTCCCGGGTGGCACTTACCCCGATATGAAGGGGATGGCAGATGCCGCAAGTCAGAGCTGTGCCCGGGGTAGATAGGACGGTGCAGGGGAGCCTCCATCCACCATCCCCATGAAAGGGGGATGGAAAGGAACCGTCTGCCTCCCTCCATCATCCGCTCTCTTCAGTGGTGATGCAGTGGGGGCTGCACGGACGCCACAATGTAGAGTGCCTCTGAACATCCAAGGGTCAGACCTGGTGGGCAGGGCGAGATGTCCGGCAATAGGCCTGGCTGCAGATGAGGATACGTGGAGGTGACACTCCAGTGCTCGTCTGTTAAGGGAGGGGGGAGATCGGTGCTGTTAAAGGGGCCCGTCGCCCCTAGAATCAGCTCAGGCAGTGTCATCCCACATCGCAGGAGAGGATACGGAGAGGTAACACTCCCGTGCTCGCCTGTTGTTGGTTCGGGGAGATCGGCGCCTTGAAAGGTTCCGTCGCCCCTTCGTCCGGGTAGAAAGGTTAAATCCAAAAGGGTAAAAGTTCTGGTCTGAATAGCAGACCCGTGTGCCTCCTACAGACACCAAGCTTGAAATACAAAAGGCCAGAAAAAAGCAGTCAAAATGTCCCAATTTGTACAATAGTACAAAAACCTTTATTTAAGAAAACACATATAAAAAACAGGCATATGACATGGCAGGCATAAGGATCCCCTCTACAAACCCTACACATATCAAAACGGACCAGACAGGGTACACGTAACTGATTATAAACGGTAAACCTGAAATCAATATTAGGTATATAACTACATCAAGCCTGTTTAGCAACATGCAGAACAACTGTCATTGGTGTATGTGACCATGATCATACATATGAGGTCAGTACATACCACAATAGAAGGGTCACAAGCACACGTGCACGCCGCTCCAGTCCACCCCGACGCGCGTTTTGGCGACTACCTTCCTCAGGGGGACACTAAGCTTGAACTGGGTCTCTGGAAGCCAGCACGAGGGTGTATACTGCAAGGGAGGAGCTAACTTTTTTTGTCTCAACTTAGTGTCAGCCTCCTAGCGACAGCAGCATAACACACCATGGTTTTATGTCCCCCAATTTGGCGAAGGAGAAAAACACTCAGAATTTTGAAAGAGAACAAAAAAAAAAAAAACACCCAGACTTCTTCCGAGTGTTTTTAAGCCTTCTTATTGACAAGTATGGAGTGACTATCTAGTAGAAAACGCCTGAAGAACGGTCAAGCTCACTTATTTTAACCACTTGGCGTTTTTAGAAGAGGCTCAAAACTCCACACATGAAAAGTTTGTCATTCTTTGGAGCATTTTTTGGAAAGAATCTGCTCAAAACCCACGGGAAAAACAGGGATTTTTGTGTGTACTCACCGTAAAATCCTTTTCTCCGAGTCAATCATTGGGGGACACAGGACCATGGGTGTTATGCTGCTGCCACTAGGAGGACACTAAGCAAATACACAAAAAAGTTAACTCCTCCTCCGCAGTATACACCCTCTGCTGGCTCTCTTATGAACCAGTTTGGTGCCAAAGCAGTAGGAGCTAAACAGAATTGCAATATGTCAAAACCAACACAGACTACAAGTTAACGGGCTAACAGGGCGGGTGCAGTGTCCCCCAATGACTGGTTCGGAGAAAAGTATTTTACGGTGAGTACACACAAATCCCTGTTTCTCCTTCGCCTCATTGGGGGGACACAGGACCATGGGACATCCTAAAGCAATCCCTGGGTGAGAAAACATCACGACAGGTGAAACCTCGCGCACCCAATGCTTAAAGGATTAAGTGATTAAATGAAGCCTACAGATGCGAAACTGCCGAGGGCCGCATCTGAAGAGGCTTGAGAATGAATGTAGTAATGTTTAGCGAACGTGTAAAGACTGGACCAAATCGCAGCCTTACACACTTGCTGTGCGGATGCCTGGTGCCGAATGACTGAGTGGAGTGTGCCTTAATCCCTGCGGGGATAGGCTGACCTTTGACATGGTAAGCTTCTTGGATTGCCGAACGAATCCATCTGGCTATCGTGGCCTTAGAGGCAGGCAAACCTTTTCTGTGTCCTGGAAGCACAAAAAGGAGCATCAGATTTGCGTTAAGACGCTGTTCTGGAAATGTACCGTATATACTCGAGTATAAGCCAAGATTTTCAGCCCAAATTTTTGGGCTGAAAGTGCCCCTCTCGGCTTATACTCGAGTCACGGTCGGCGGTGGGGTCGCATACTCACCTAGTCCCGGCGCTCCCCCTGCCCGTCCCACGGTCTTCGGTGCCGCAGCTCGTCCCCTGTTCAGCGGTCACGTGGGACCGCTCATTAGAGAAATGAATATGGACTCCACTCCCATAGGGGTGGAGCCGCATAATTCATTCCTCTAATCAGCGGTAACGGTGACCGCTGACAGAGGAAGAGGCTGCGGCACCCGGAGACCAGCTGTCCGGGAGAGGGAGCCAGGGATGCCGGGAGCAGGTAAGTATGTCATATATACCTTCCCTCGTTCCACACGCCAGGCGCCGCTCTGTCTTCCGCATCCTCTGGCTCTGACTGTTTAGGTCAGAGGGCGCGATGACGCATATAGTGTGCGCGCCGCCCTCTGCCTGATCAGTCAGTGCGGAGAGACGCCGAGATGGGACGCTGAGGAGCTGCAAGCAAGAGAGGTGAGTATGTGTTTTTTTTTTTTTTTTATTGCAGCAGCAGCATTGTATATTGCACAGGTTTATGTGGAGCATCTATGGGACATAATGAACGGTGCAGAGCATTATATATGGCACATCTTTCTATGGAGCATCTATGGGGCAACGGTGCAGAGCATTATATATATGGCACAGCTTTATGTGAAGCATCTATGGGGCCATAATCAAAGGTGCAGAGCATTATATATGGCACAGCTATCTATGGGGCCATAATCAAAGGTGCAGAGCATTGTATATGGCACAGCTATCTATGGGGCCATAATCAAAGGTGCAGAGCATTGTATATGGCACAGCTATCTATGGTGCCATAATCAAAGTTGCAGAGCATTTTATATGGCACAGCTATCTATGGGGCCATAATCAAAGGTGCAGAGCATTGTATATGGCACGCTATCTATGGGGCCATAATCAAAGGTGCAGAGCATTGTATATGGCACGCTATCTATGGGGTCATAATCAAAGGTGCAGAGCATTGTATATGGCACAGCTTTCTATGGGGCCATAATCAAAGGTGCAGAGCATTGTATATGGCACAGCTTTCTATGGGGCCATAATCAAAGGTGCAGAGCATTTTATATGGCACAGCTTTCTATGGAGCATCTATGGGGCCATAATCAAAGGTGCAGAGCATTGTATATGGCACAGCTTTCTATGGAGCATCTATGGGGCCATAATGAACTGTGCAGAGCATTATATATGGGGAAGCTTTATGTGGAGCGTCTATGGGGCCATAATGAACAGTGCAGAGCATTATATATGGGGCAGCTTTATGTGGAGCGTCTATGGGGCTATACTGAACGGTGCAGAGCATTATATATGGCACAGCTTTATGTGGAGTATCTATGGGGCCATAATGAACGGTGCAGAGCATTATATATGGCACAGTTTTATGTGGAGCATCTATGGGGCCATAATGAACAGTGCAGAGCATTATATGTGGCACAGCTTTATGTGGAGCATCTATGGGGCCACAATGAACGGTGCAGAGCATTATATGTGGCACAGCTTTATGTGGAGCATCTATGGGGCCATAATGAATGGTGCAGAGCATTATATGTGGCACAGCTTTATGTGGAGCATCTATGGGGCCATAATGAACGGTATGGAGCATCTATTTTTAATTTTGAAATTCACCAGTAGCTGCTGCATTTTCCACCCTAGGCTTATACTCGAGTCATTAAGTTTTCCCAGTTTTTTGTGGCAAAATTAGGGGGGTCGGCTTATACTCGAGTATATGCGGTACTTTCTGAGAGCCCTCACCAGGTCCAAAGTGTGAAGAGCTTTCTCAGTACTATGGACTGGATCCGTACAGAACGAGGGCAGGATTATGTCTTCATTCAGTTGAAAATCCGAGATGACTTTAGGCAAGAAGGATGGGGACGTCCTGAGCACCACCTTGTCCTGGTGGAAAATCAGAAATGGAGGTTTGCACGACAAAGCTGCCAGTTCCGAGACCCGTCTGATGGATGTTATTGCCACAAGAAAGGCAACCTTCCATGAAAGAGAGAGAAACATCCTGTATTGGCTTGAAGGGGGTCTCTTGTAAGGCACTGAGGACCAGGTTAAGGTCCCAAGGTTCTAAAGGCATCTTGTATGGAGGGACAAGATGCGAAACTCCCTGCATGAAGGTCCTAACTTGTGGCTTGGAAGCTATCCGTTGCTGGAAAAGGACGGATACAGCCGAGATCTGGCCCTTGAGAGGCCAGTGCTAAGCCTGAAACCAATCCCGCTTGGAGAAACTCCAGAATGGAGGGGATAGAAAACACCAATGGGGAACGACCCTTATCCTTGCACCATGAAAAAAATGTTTTTCCAAACATGATGGTATATATGCATGGAAACAGGCTTCCTAGTGTTGATCATGGTATATGCCACTTGACGCGAGAACCCAGCCTGGGCTAGAATCCAGGATTCAATGGCCAGGCCGTTAAACTCAGCACTCTCAAGTTCTGATGGCAAATGGGTCCCTGGGAGAGTAGATCCGGTAACTGCCAGGGAATGTCAGCAACTAGATGTACTAGCTCCGCATACCAGGCTTGGCGAGGCCAGTCTGGAGCGACAAGAATCACTGAACGCCTTCCGCTTTGATTTTCCGGATGACCCTTGGGATCAGCGGAAGTGGTGGAAAGATGTAAGGGAGGCAAAACTGGCTCAATGGAAGTACTAGAGCATCCGAGCCAATAGCGAATGGATCGCGGGATCGGGCTACTAATGCCGGAACCTTGGCGTTCAGCCTGGAGGCCATTTGGTCCACATCTGAAGTGCCCCAATGCTGGCAAATCCGATGAAAGACTTTTGAGTAAAGAGACAACTCTCCTGAGGCTATGCCCTGGCAGCTGAGAAAGTCCGCCATCCAATTCTCTACTCATGGAATATGAACTGCGGAGATGAGCGATTGGTTTTTCTCGGCCCATTGTAGAATGTGCGTAACTTCAATCATCGCTCTTCTGCTTTGCGTGCCTCCCTGGCGACTGATGTATGCCACAGCCGTGGCATTGTCTGATTGGATCCGGACAAGACGTCTGTCATGGTTCTCAATGGCAAGAGAACATAGCCCAGCAAACATAAGAACTAGCTCTTGGAAGGATGGAAACTAAACTGACCATGAACTAAACCTGCCGCACAACTAACAGTAGCCGGGTAGCGTTGCCTACGTTTTATCCCTAGACGCCCAGCGCCAGCCGGAGGACTACCTAATCCTGGCAGAGGAAAATATAGTCCTGGCTCACCTCTAGAGAAATTTCCCCGAAAGGCAGACAGAGGCCCCCACATATATTGGCGGTGATTTTAGATGAAATGACAAACGTAGTATGAAAATAGGTTTAGCAAAATTGAGGTCCGCTTACTAGATAGCAGGAAGACAGAAAGGGCACTTTCATGGTCAGCTGAAAACCCTATCAAAACACCATCCTGAAATTACTTTAAGACTCTAGTATTAACTCATAACATCAGAGTGGCAATTTCAGATCGCAAGAGCTTTCCAGACACAGAAACGAAACTTCAGCTGTGAACTGGAACAAAATACAAAAACAAACGAGGACTAAAGTCCAACTTAGCTGGGAGTTGTCTAGCAGCAGGAACATGCACAGAAAGGCTTCTGATTACATTGTTGACCGGCATGAAACTGACAGAGGAGCAAGGTTAAATAGCGACTCCCACATCCTGATGGGAGCAGGTGAACAAAGGGGATGATGACACAAGTTCAATTCCACCAGTGGCCACCGGGGGAGCCCAGAATCCAATTTCACAACAGACGTCCGGCCAAAAGGTGATGGAATTGATGAAGAGCCAGCCTTATCGATCGGATCTCGAGCATATTGATTGGAAGGTTGGCTTCCTGAGTAGACCAACATCCCTGAGCCGTGTGGTGACGAAAGACCACACCCCATCCAAGGAGGCTGGCGTCGGTGGTCACTACCAGCCAGTGTACAGGGAGAAGGGACCTTCCCTGATCCAAGGACGACGTTGCAGTCCACCACCTGAGAGACCGCCTGATTATGGATGCCAGGCGAAAGCGGCGACCCAGGAAGGCTGGATTCTTGTCCCAGGCTGAGATCAAAGTCTGCTGCAGGGGACGGAAGTGAAATTGGGCAAACGGTACTGCCTCGATGGATGCCACCATTTTCCCGAGGACCTGCATGGCGAACCGCACGGAGTGAGAGCGGGCCAGAGATAGCATTTGGAATCCCCGGGTTAGAGAGGAAATCTTTTCTGGAGGGAGAATTACCAACCGTAGGGAAGTGTCCAAGATCATTCCCAAAAAGGAAAGTCGTGTGTCGATGGTGAGAGTGACGCTCTCTGCTCAAGCCCAATAGGACGGACTTTTGATGAGAAGATCATCCAGCTAGGGTAGAATCACCACGCCCCGGGAGTGTAGAATAGACATGACGGTTGCCATGACTTTTGTGAATACTCTGGGGGGCGGTGGCAGGCCCGAAGGGCAGAGCAGTGATTTGAAAATGTTGTTGAGACATACTGAAAGTTCCGAGGGAAGCTGCAAAAGGCTGTTGAAAGGCTGAAGGGATGTGCCTGCAGCATATGGATTATGTGAACCTGCAGCAGAGGAGTTAAGTAGCGTGCACCTGCAGTGGTGTGTGGCTATCTTTCCCAGGTCCTGAGTGCCCCAGAGAAGTGCTTGTGCCGCAGATCTTAAGAGGGTAATGGCGTCCCCCACAAGCTTCCTGCCTAGGACGCACCAGGAAGTAAGGTCTGATAGGAGAATTGGGGCTTCTCGTGAACTGTGAGAAGCGCCAGAGACAGTGAGCTGAGAAAAGGCAGGGGAGGCCAGGAAGACTATGCAGAGCGAGTCCCCGCCCACTCTGTGCAGACCCGGCCAGAAGCACTCGGAAAGGGGGCAGAGTCGCCATGAGGGGGCGGAGCTGGCGGGGACCATGGGCGTTGTTGGGCCTACCGCAGCCAGAAGCCGGGAACAAAATTAGTGGCCGCGGCCAACAGTGACGCCCGTGGCAGCGGAAACTAGCACAGCAGAGGCGGCGGTGACGGCAGCAGTCAGCGGCTGTGCACGGCGGAGGTGCAATCCCCCGCCTCCAGGTACTCACGGTATAGCAGAGTCGGCTGCTGTCCACAAGGGAAGGGTCTGTGCCACTCCATTCTTCCTCAATCCACCATCCCATTGACAGGGAGGTGGAGAGGGCCCGTTTGCCTCCTGGCACCAGCCGCTTTCTGACAGTGGTGGTGCAGTGGCACATAGATGCTTTAAGGGAGCCTCCGCTGAAGTAACTTCATAGGAAGCCGGGCATGAAGGGCCGCGGTCTGCTTTTCAGGGTGAAGGCCTGGCTCCGGAAGGGGGTACGTGAGGGCGACACCTCATGTTCCCGTCCGTTGTTGGTGTGGGGAGAGCAGACTCATTTAAGGATCCATCGCCCTATGAGAGCCCAGGCAGACTCAGAGGTTGCAGGAGGGGGTACGGGGAAGCGACACTCCGCGTTCCCGCCTGTTGATATTAGGAGATAAAGACCTTAAAAGGCCCCGTCGCTCCTGGAATCCAAATAAAAAATAATATAACAAAATCGAGGTCTGAAACCAGACCCTAGTGCCTCCTACAGAGACTAAGCAAGAACTGGTTCATGAGAGAGGCAGCAGAGGGTGTATACTGCTGAGGAGTTAACTCTTTGTCTATTTGCTTAGTGTCCTTCTAGTGGCAGCAGCAAAAACACCCATGGTCCTGTGTCCCCCAATGAGGCGAAGGAGAAAAAAACATGATGTGAACATACCCTTATTTATAAAGATGTATAAATACATATATTTTACCTGCTGAAGATGAATAAACCACCATAGTTTGGTTAGTAAATGTACTCATAGGTGCCAATCAAACCACAATTCTGCACGACTGTCATGGTATTGTGTACCTGTCCTATACCAAATGAACAAAAAGGGTACACCATACCCGTCGCTCACTCTCACAAGCTGGGAGATATCTTTTGAAGTGACGTCACCAGCTTCACCAACATCCCAATATGAAACCAGATTATCCCTTTTACCAATGATCCAGAAATCAAAAGTATAAGCACATTACAATTTTTTTTTTTTTTTACTCACATGGTTATTAAACTGAATGATGGCCATTTTTTGCTTTACTTTGCAGGTTATACTCAGAATTTTGCCATACTTCTTAAAGTGATCCTCCATGATGTTTTTTTTGTTCAAATTATTAGGCACATACTTTATTACGAAAGTAGTCAGATCACTGGGGGAGACCGGGACCAAGTGTTCAGCACCATCAGAACGTTCTCCTCTACTTGCTGAGTTTGAGGAAGGAGCTGGATAAAAAAAAAGATTTATAAAGGTCATTCCCCTCTGCCCCCAATCTACAACCGTGACATCACAAAAACACCATACGGGACCTATGCTGCCAATCACCGCGCTCAGCTGCCGAGCCCAGTGATTGGCTGTAGCCATCATATTCGCTGTAGTTATGACATCAGCACTGCAGCCTATCAACAAAGATCATCTGGACTGGTGGACAGCAATACATTTTATTTTTTACTAATGCATGCCTATGGACACTAAAAAAAAATGTTAAAACGGAAATCCCTGAAAAACCACTAACATTATACATGACTGAGCGGTGTACAGTGTCAGAGAATAAGCAGCCTTATCAAACAAATCTACAGAACAGAGATAGATATATATATATACACACACACACACACACACACACACACTAGATGGTGGTCCGATTCTAACGTATCGGGTATTCTAGAATATGTAGGTAGTATATATCACAGGCTACGTACCATATAGCACAGTGACGTAATAACTAAATTGGAGAAGGTATTTAATGAGTCGTTGTTTGAAGAGGGGAATACTACCTACATCTATGAGAGAGGCCATTGTTGTGGTCATTCCTAAAGCTGATAAGGATCCGCTGAATCCGGAGTCCTACAGACCAATCTCACTCCTTACGGCGGATATAAAGATTTTGGCGAAGGCCTTGGCCAACAGACTAAGCCATGTGATTGATAAAGTAATCCACCCAGATCAATCTGGATTTATGCCCAACAAATCCACAGCAATCAATTTAAGGAGACTATATTTAAATATGCAAATTCCAGCCGAAAATGCTGGAAAGAGAGTGGTGGTGTGTTTGGATGCCCATAAGGCCTTTGATCGTGTAGAATGGAATTATTTGTGGTCAGTTTTGTTGTGCCTTGGGTTCGGGCCTAAGATTATATCTTGGGTGGGGTTGCTATACTCCTTTCCAATGGCAAAAATTAGAGTACCATATTTTCCGGCGTATAAGACGACTTTTTAACCCTTAAAAATTGTCCGAAAAGTCGGGGGTCGTCTTATACGCCGGGTACGGCGTGTGCAGGGAGCAATCCTGGATGTTCCCAGGGTCTGAAGGAGAGGAGACTCTCCTTCAGGCCCTGGGATCCATATTCATGTAAAAAAATAAAGAATAAAAAAAAGGATATACTCACCCTCGGACGGCCCCTGGCTGTCACCGCTGCAAGCGTCTGCCTCCGTTCCTAAGAATGCAGAGTGAAGGACCTTCCATGACGTTGCGGCTTGTGATTGGTCACGTGACCGCTCATGTGACCGCTCACGCGACCAATCACAAGCCGCGACGTCATCGCAGGTCCTACACACTGCATTCTTAGGAACGGAGGCAGACGCTTGCAGCGGTGACAGCCAGGGTTCGTCGGAGGGGTGAGTATATCCATATTTTTTATTTTTATTCTTTATTTTTTACATGAATATGGATCCCAGGGCCTGAAGGAGTTTCCTCTCCTCCAGACCCTGGGAACCACACGCCGTATAAGATGACTGGGCGTATAAGATGACCCCCGTCTTATACGGCAGGCATATCCCAAATTCCATATTTTATATGGAAAAATTGGGGGTCGTCTTATACGCCCAGTTGTCTTATACACCAGAAAATACGGTAAATAATAAATTATCTGATAGTTTCTCATTGCATAGGGGTACAAGGCAGGGGTGCCCATTGTCTCCGTTGCTATTTGCCCTAGCTGTGGAACCCTTGGCCGCTAAAATAAGGGAGACACGAGAGATAAAAGGATTTGTCTATGGAATGAAGGAGGAGAAGGTGTCTCTGTATGCTGATGATATTTTGTTATTTTTGGGGGACTCAGGGGAGAATCTGGATAACGCGGGGGCATTAATTGAGGAATTTGGGGAATTCTCTGGACTCAAAATAAATTGGGACAAATAGTGCATTATGCCCATTGATGAGGTAGAAAGGGGTACTGGGGAGGTGGAAATGTCAGCAAAATTGAAGGTAGTTTCGAAATTTAAATATTTGGAGATACAAATCGCCCTTCCTCTGATGAGGTTTGAAGAACTTAATCTAAGCCCTCTGCTACAAAAAATACGTACAAAAATTTCGGCGTGGAACAAACTACATCTTTCTCTAATTGGAAGAGTGAACCTTTTGAAGATGATTGTGATGCCGCAGTTGTTATATGTACTGCACAATTTGGATTCCGCAGAGTAGGTTCCGTAAAATCAAATCGCTGTTTGGTGAACTAATATGGGGGGGAAGCCCAAGATTTAAACAAGAAACTTTGCAGAGGCCAAAGGCAGAAGGGGGCTTGGCGCTCCCTAACCCTTGGGTATATTTTTTTATCAGCACAATGCCAGCATATTGGAAGATGGGGGGAGGAGATGGGAAAGGGGCAATCGCCCAGTAGTTTGAGATATTTGTTTGGAAAATGGCCTCTGGGTGAGAGTTTGGAAGGGGGGCAATTTTTGAAACTGGGTTCTCGGTTTCCTACTGTTCTCCTAATTCATAAGGTATGGGAAAAAGGTAAACAGATTAGGAGTGCCACGGGCCTTACCAAATACTCTCCTATATGGGATAATATAAACTTACAAGAATTTAAGCAAGGATATGGGCCATGGAGAGAGGCAGGAATTAGAAAGATGGGTCAGCTACTGGGTCAAGGGGGACTTAAGTCATTCGTGGAGTTACAAACAGAATTCCAGTTATCACAGTTAAATTTATATCATTATAAAAGAATTCAGCATGCGTATTGGTCGCAATGTCGGAGAAAACTTATTGAGATCCAGATTGATATCACACTGGCTTCCATTTTGGAGAACAACGGGACAAGGGGGGCAATTTCAGAAGTGTATAGAGATTTATTATTCACCTTTCTTGTCAAACATCCCATCAAGTCTAGAGGGAAATGGGAAGCTGAAATGGGAGAGTTAAATGATGACAGATGGGAATCTATTTTAGAATATGTGACTAACATCTCTATGAGCGAACCTGGGAGGATGTCTCAATTATATGTGATTCATAGAGCTTACAGAACTCCCGATAGACTGTTCAAGATGGGTTTGAGGTCTGATTCCGAGTGTCCACGATGTTCGCAGGAACAGGCAGACATGTTACACATGCTGTGGCACTGCCCTATATTGTCTGCCTACTGGACAGTTGTATTGAATCGGATTGAATTGGTATATAGATGTGTCATTTCCAGAGACCCTTTTGTCTGTATATTAGGCTATGTGGAAGAAATAGCAGTGGTATCTATGGTTAAACTGGTGATTGCTAGACTGTTATTTATAGCAAGGAATAGTTTGCTCTGTTCTGGATCAGAGAGGAGCCTCCGACTAGACGAGACTTTCTTACGCAGGTGGATCATATAATTTTATTGGAAAAAAGTATCTATACTAAGAGAAATAAACTAGATGTATTTCAAAAGATATGGCAGCCATGGATAGAATGGAATTAGAATTGTGGGGAGGATGCATAATGTTATAGATGATGTTCATACTATACAATTGAATTTGAATTGGGGAAGGAATATCGGATGGGAATTTGGGAAGGCATTAAAGGGGTCTCGAAGGGGGGGGGATAGGGAGAGAAAAGGGGGTGGGGGAGTTATGTTCATAAAATATATGATTATCTGTGAATAACAGCTTGATGTCATTTGTTATAATTGTTTTTCCTTAATAAAAATGTATCTGATTAAAAAAAAAATATTGCACAGTGACGTAGTATATAACACAAACGACGTAGTATATAACACAGCGTACGTAGTATATAGCAGAGCTACGTAGTATATAACACAGCCACATAGTATATAACATAGCCACGTAGTATATTGCACAGCTACCTAGTGTATTGGTCAGCCACGTAGTATATAGCAGAGCTACTGTTATGATCCGGTGACCCTGGAGCCGCATGAGACTATCTCTGGAGTAGGTGGTACCTGTACTGACCGCAAACCTAAACTGACAGCGCAACTAGAAGTAGCCGTGGGGTGTTCCTAAAACGGCCTAGACACCTCGACACAGCCGGAGGACTAAATTGTTATGATCTGGTGGCCTAGGAGCAGCATGAGACGTACTCTGGAGAAGGTGGTACCTGTACTGACCGCGGACCCTGAACTTAACACCGCAACTAGAAGTAGCCGTGGGATGTTCCTGTCACTCCCTAGACACCTCGACACAGCCGGAGGAATAAATACCCCTAGAGAAAGAAACGGAAAAACTATCTTGCCTAAGAGAAAATCCCCAAAAGATTGACAGTCCCCCACAAATATTGACTGTGAGAGGAGAGGGAATTAACATAAACAGACTGAAATCAGGATTTAGCAAAGGAGGCCATTCTAGCTAGATAGAAAGGATAGGACAGAGTACTATGCGGTCAGTATTAAAACACTAGAAAATATCCACCACAGAAAATACAAAATCTCCACATCTAACTAAAGGTATGGAGGGTATATCTGCATCTCCAGAGACACCAGCTTGGATGAGCAAGACCTTATACAGACCAAGCTGGACAAGACAAAACCTAGAAATGCACTGAACTATAAGGCCCACAGCATGTGGACTGCAAAAACAAAGCCAGAACTTATCTTTGTTGAAATGAACGGCAAAGCAGGAGAGACCAGACAGAGATGTGAATCCTCCAGGAACAATGGACAACTGGCACTGACTAAAGGGTGAAACAAAACTAAATAGCCCAGTGTAATGCATTAAGTGGACACACCTGATGAAATGCTGCGATCGAAAACAGCAGCGCTACCACTTATAACCACCGGAGGGAGCCCCAGAGCAGAATTCACAACACTAAATACCCCTAAAGTTGGAAATGGGAGTTCTATCTTGCCTCAGAGCAGAACCCCAAAGGATAGGCAGCCCCCCACAAATATTGACTGAGTTTAAGAGGAAATACGTACGCAGGCAGAAAGACAGGATTTAGAAAAAGAGGCACTTCTAGCTAAAGAGAAAGGATAGGACAGAATTCTAAGCGGTCAGTATTAAAACCCTAAAAATATCCACAGCAGGTTATTCTAATATTCTACATCTAACTAAAGACATAGAATGTATATCTGCATCTCCAGAGAATCCAGCATGACAGAAAAATCCAAACACAGTCTAAGCTGGACAAAAACACAATAAATTGCACTGAACAGAAAAGCACACTGCATGCGTGCTACAGAGACCAAAAACCAGACACTTATCTTAGCTGAATTGACAGCAGGGCATGAGGAGCCAGACAGAGATGCAATCCCTCCATGAACATTGAACAACTGGCAGGGAGTCCTGGATCCTACACACCTAAATACCTAATAGAGCTGCAATCAGCAGAAACACTTGCCCTGGATTACAATCCAGAGACAACTGCACTACCACTAACAACCACCGGATGGAGCCCAAGAGCAGAATTCACAACAAGCCACGTAGTATATTACATAGCCACGTAGTATATTGCAGAGCTACGTAGGCACAAGAACCCCAATAGCAAAATATGCATGTCCCAAAGACAGCAAAACACCAGAAGACCCGCTCAAAGAATAGCTATTATATTTCAGGAGAAAAATGAGCAATCAGGTATATTAAAAGTAGAAAAGTTTATTAATATAAATCAACAAAGTACACTATATAGACAAGTCATCACAAAAGATTTTTTGCAGGAAACGACACCAAAGCGCCACAGTACCTCCGCCCTCTATCTCTTATTGCTGAATATAGCAGATATATTTCACAAGTAAAGTGCAAAGTGCGACATCAGCATTGTGTATAGGCAGCAAAGCCATGAGCCCCATAATTAAGCACTACCAATAATGCACGTAACAATATCTTACTGGGGGTGGAATGCTCACCTAAGGTAGAGATGCAGGGGTCCTGGACCGGGTGTAGGTACCCCGACCCGCGTTTCGCGGGTGAGAAGACCCGCTTTTTCAAGGGGATGTGATATTTGCTCAAACAGGACCTTTTATGATCCTTTGAACCGTTGTTGATTTATATTAATAAACTTTTCTACTTTTAATATACCTGATTGCTCATTTTTCTCCTGCAGAGCTACGTAGTATATTGCACAACCACGTAGTATATACACAGAGCCGTGTAGTATATTGTAGAGGCACGTAGTATATTGCATAGCTACGTAGTATATAACACGTAGTATATTGCACAGTGTAAGAATCAGGCTGCACTCAGATGTCATCCGAGTGCAGTCCTGTAACTACTACTGCTGTGACTAGTGTGACAATGTCGGAGACGTAATAAGGAACGAAGGGGTGGACCCACTGGACCATGACAACGATCCTCCCACGGGCGAGCTGACCATATGGAACCGCCCCCTATACAGGGAGCGTTAGGGGCAGACCCGTGAGAGACTATCGCCACGGCAGCTGGAAGACAGGGTGAGAGGGCAAGAAATAGGAACCAGGAGGGTATACCAGACTAAAATAGATAAGACAGGATGGTGAAGTGGTACAAGAGAGAAGCACGGAACCAGAAGATAACTGAGGACTGGCTGGAGAGTGAAGCAGGGGCGGTGCAGTGGAAGCGGACAAGCAAGGAGGACTGCGTGGAGGTAGACTGGATGAGGAACTAGGACAGGACCTAGGGAAATAGAGAAAGAAGCACAAGGTCAGGCAAAAGAGACGCAGGACAATAGTGCGGCCAAGGTCAGTTGCAAGTACAAATGATCACAAGGTGAGGTTGGAAGGAAGAGGCGGACTAATAAGGCCAGCGCTGAGAGCACTTCCGGGTTGAGGTCCTCCAGGGAAAAGAGAGAAGATAGAGCGGCAGGGACACTCTCAGAGACATACGCGCACAGCGCTGAACCGAGCATGTGCGCGCAGCCGGGGAGGAGCAGAGTCCGGACGCGCACGCAGATGAGAGGACGCCGGACGGGAACCCGTGGCAAAGGAGGCACGCCGAAGACAGGTGAGAGCAAGAGGGATCAGGGAGCCGCGATGAAAGCAAAGATGTAACACACAGCTACGTAGTGAATTGCACAGCTATGTAGTATATTGCTCAGCGACGTAGTATATAGCAGAGCCGTGTAGTATATTGTAGAGGCACGTAGTATATTGCATAGCTACGTAGTATATTGCACAGTAATGTAGTATATAACAGAGCCACGTAGTATATTGCACAGTCGCCGTAGTATATAACAGAACGGTAGAGGCTAAATCCAAGTCGGCTAAAGGACCTCTGCCGACGTCATGCCCATGTGACCGAAAAGGGCGGTGCCTCTTCCTCCATAGAACAGACAGAGCAGACACGAGGAAGCTGTGGATATCATGGCGGGATTTCGTGCAGGATTTGGTTTTGGCATGTTTTGTGCAGGATTTGCCTCTTCCTCCATAGAGCAGAGCAGACAGGAGGAGGCTGTGGATGTCATGGCTGGATTTTGTGCAAGATTTGGGGTATTTTGGGGTCATTTTCCAAAGTCACAATAAGTTAAGTGGGAGTCTGCCTGGGGAGAATGGGGTGATGTTGCTTGCATGGGCTGCCTAGGGAGAATGGGGTGATGTTGCTTGCATGGGGCTGCCTGGGGAGAATGGGGTGATGTTGCTTACATGGGGCTGCATGTGCATGTTGGACGGGGGTCTGCCTGGGGAGAATGGGGTGATGTTGCTTGCATGGGGTTGCCTGGGGAGAATGGGGTGATGTTGCTTGCATGGGGCTGCTGGTGGGGGGGTCTGCCTGAGGAGAATGGGGTGATGTTGGTTGCATGGGGCTGCATGTGCATGTTGGACGGGGGGTCTGCCTGGGGAGAATGGGGTGATGTTGCTTGCATGGGGCTGCCTGGGGAGAATGGGGTGATGTTGCTTGCATGGGGCTGCATGTGCATGCTGGGGGGGGGGATCTGCCTGGGGAGAAGGGGGAGATGTTGTTTGCATGGGACTGCGTGCTGAAGGGGCCTGCCTGGGGAAGGGTGACTGCATGCTGGGGGTCTCAGTGGGAAGGGGGTCATGTTCCTTGCTAGCGGTGCTGGGTGTCTGTTGGGAAGGGGGGCTGTGTGCTGGAGTCTCTGTTGGGAGGGGGGGGGGTCATGTTGCATGCGTGGGGGATCTGCGTGCAGGGGGGTCTACCTGCAGAATGGGGCTGATGTTACTCGCATGGGTCTGTGTGGTGTGGGGGGCTGATGTCACGTGTTGTGCAGGTCAGTGTGTGTGATGTCACTTGCGGTGGGGGGTGCAGGGAAGTATAGTGCTTCGTGTGTGGGGGCGAACAGGAGAGGGGATGAATGATGATGGAGATCTGAGGGATTGATCTTACTTAGCATGAGAATCTCTGCCTGATGGTGAGGAGTCGGTCCTGGTTGTTTTTTTTTTAATACATAAAACGTGTTCTCATTAATATTATTGGGGACACAGGCTGTCAGGTTGATGACTGACCTCTGGGAGCAAAACAGCTTTACAACAATGTCTCCAGATCCCTGGCTTTATTCTCCGCCCGCACGCTGTGCTGGTCAGTATTAGCCCGGTGGCCACTGGTGTCAGCCACTACTTGTATCCAGTTTTCTGCATGATTTTTTTTCTGTTTTATTCTAGGTATTGTGACTTTTCCCCATCCTGTGCCCCCCAGAGCAGAGACCTCCCTGCAGATGTAATTTCATCACTGGACTTCTTTTCACCAAGTGGAATGGCGGTGCCCCCACAATCCATGTGAGGACCCAAAGGGATGACACCGTGGGCGTCTGATAATGTCAGATAGATGAGTATAATTACTAAAAAAAAAAAAAATCCCTTTTTCTCGCCTCCGCGCGCTCTCCGTCTGCCTCGCCCCCGCGCGCTCTCCGTCTGCCTCGCCCCCGCGCGCTCTCCTTGTGTTAAAGGGAACCTGTCACCCCCAAAATCGATGGTGAGCTAAGCCCACCAGCGTCAGGGGCTTATCTACAGCATTCTGTAATGCTGTAGTTAAGCCTCCAATGTATCCTAAAAGATGAGAAAAAGAGGTTATATTATACTCACGCGAGCGGTCCGATCCAAGTCGCGGTCCGGTCCTGGGCCTCCCATCTTGATAGGATGACTTCCTCTTCTTGTCTTCACGCTGCGGTGCGCAGGTGCCAGGAAAGGTCAGAGAGGCCTGGGGCCTGCACACTGCAGTACTTTGTGCTGGAGCCGCAGCGTGAAGACACGAAGAGGACGTTATCTGATGAAGATAGGAGGCTCCGGACCGCGATGCCCATCGGACAGGACTGGGACTGCCCCTGGGTGAGTATAATATAACCTCTTTTTCTCATTTTTTTTTTTAGGATACATCAGGGGCTTATCTACAGCATTACAGAATGCATTACAGAATGCTGTAGATAAGCCCCTGATGCTGGTGGGCTTAGCTCGCCCTCGATTTTGGGGGTGACAGGTTGCCTTTCAGCACCACAATACAATTTTTGCAGCTAAAGCACAGGGGACTTTGGTACAAAATGTGTTTCTTTTTTTTGTCATTAATCTGTCTTTAACCCCTTCACCCCCGGAGCTTTTTCCGTTTTTCCGTTTTCGTTTTTCGCTACCCTCCTTCCCAGAGCCATAACTTTTTTATTTTTCCGTCAATTTGGCCATGTGAGGGCTTATTTTTTGCGGAACGAGTTGTACTTTTGAACGACATCATTGGTTTTAGCATGTCGTGTACTAGAAAACGGGAAAAAAATTCCAAGTGCAGTGAAATTGCAAAAAAAGTGCAATCCCACACTTGTTTTTTGCTTGGCTATTTTGCTAGGTTCATCAAATGCCAAAACTGACCTGCCATTATGATTCTCCAGGTCACTACGAGTTCATAGACACCTAACATGACTAGGTTATTTTTCACCTAAGTGGTGAAAAAAAATTCCAAACTTTGCAAAAAACAAAACAAAACAAAATTGCGCCATTTTCCGATACTCGTAGCGTCTCCATTTTTGTGATCTGGGGTCAGGTTAGGGCTTATTTTTTGCGTGCCGAGCTGGCGTTTTTAATGATAGCATTTTGGTGTAGATACGTTCTTTTGATCGCCCGTTATTGCATTTTAATGCAATGTCGTGGCGACCAAAAAAACGTAAATCTGGCGTTTCGAATTTTTTTCTCATTACGCCATTTAGCGATCAGGTTAATGCTTTTTTTTTATTGATAGATCGGGCGATTCTGAACGCGGCGATACCAAATATGTGTAGGTTGGGGTTTTTTTTTATTGATTTATTTTGATTGGGGCGAAAGGGGGGTGATTTAAACTTTTATATTTTTTTTATTTTTTTCACATTTTTAAAAACTTTTTTTTTTTACTTTTGCCATGCTTCTATAGCCTCCATGGGAGGCTAGAAGCAGGCACAGCCCGATCGGCTCTGCTATGCAGCACTGATCATAAGATCGCTGCTACACAGCAGAATTGCAGGTGTGCTGTGAGCGCCGACCACAGGGGGGCGCTCACAGCCACCGGCAATCAGTAACCATAGAGGTCTCAAGGACCTCTATGGTTACCTTCCTGACTCATCGCCGACCCCCGATCATGTGACGGGGGTCGGCGATGCGCTCATATCCGGCCGCACGGCCGGATGCGGTAGTTAAATGCCGCTGTCTGCGTTTGACAGTGGCATTTAACTAGTTAATAGCGGCGGGTGATCGCGATTTCACCCGCCGCTATTGCGCGCACATGTCAGCTGTAAAAAACAGCTGACATGTCGCGACTTTGATGTGCGCTCACCGCCGGAGCGCACATCAAAGCGGGGGTCCCGACATGTGACGTACTATACCGTCACATGTCGGGAAGGGGTTAATGTTTAATTCATTGTTTTGATTTCTAAAACTCTTTATTATTGATTTGTATGTATGCATACTTATATATTTCTCTTTTTTATTTCTAACTATTCGTCTTGTAATAAACTTGTTTGACAGCTATGAGTTGAAATTTCATTTCCTTGCGGATTTACATTCTATGGGATAATGGGGAAGAGACAAAAGGTCGGGGGTGCAGTAGCTCTGGTGGTGGTGAGGCGGCAGAATGGTTATTGCAGGCTGTAGGCTTTCCTGAAGAGATGGGTTTTCAGGTTCCGTCTGAAGGATTCGAGGGTGGTGGATAATCGGACGTGTTGAGGTGTGGAATTCGAGAGGATGAGGGATATTGGGGAGAAATCTTGGAGGCGGTTGTGTGAGGAATGAATAAGTGTGGAGGAGAGTAGGAGGTCTTGGGAGGATCGGAGATTACGTGAGGGAAGATATTGGGAGATTAGTTCAGAGATATAGGGAGGGGACAGGTTGTGAATGGCTTTGTAGATCAGTGTTAGTAGTTTGAACTGCATTCGTTGGGGAATTGGGAGCCAGTGGAGGGATTTGCGGAGGGGAGAAACAGGAGTAGCGAGGAGAGAGGTGGATTAGCCGAGCAGCAGAGTTGAGGACAGACTGGAGTGGTGCAAGAGAGTTAGCGGGGAGGCCACAGAGGAGGATGTTGCAGTAGTCGAGGCGAGAGATGATGAGGGCATGCACAAGCATTTTAGTAGATTGAGGGCAGAGGAAGGGACGGATTATGGCAATATGTTTGAGTTGGAGGCGACAGGAGGTGGCAAGAGTTTGGACGTGCGGTTTGATGGACAGGGCAGATTCGAGAGTTACCGCGAGGCAGCATATTTCAGGTGTGGGAGAGCGCGTGATGCCGCTTACCATAATAGATAGATCAGGTAGGGGGCATACGCGAGATGGAGGAAAGATGATGAGTTCGGTATTGTCTACACTGAGTTTTAGGAAGCGAGAGGTGAAGGAGGATATGGCTGCTAGACACTTCGGAATTCTGGACAGCAGAGAGGTGACATCTGGGCGAGAGAGGTGAATCTGAGTGTCGTCCGCATACAGGTGATACTGGAAGCCATGGGACTTTATGAGTTATCCTAGGTCAAGGGTATAGATGGAAAAAAGTAGGGGCCCCAGGACAGAGCCTTGAGGGACTCCAACAGAGAGAGGGCGGAATGAGCCAATACAGTCTGCTGTGCCTGCGCAACGACCGCAGAGTTGCCCAGATCTTCCCTACTGATTACCGGGTGGCCACCCTGCTGGATCCCTGCTGCAAAGACAAAGTACCATTATTTGTTCCGTCATTGGAGTGGGATTGCAAAATGTGTGAATACTAGCACATGCTGGTAGAGGCACTACTGACGGCGTTCCCACCTGACAGAAGAAACACAAGGCAGAGGAGGAGGAAGTCGCCAACGCAGCTGTGGCATCACCTCAGAAGGGAGGGTTAACATGGCTAAAATGTGAAAAAAATTAATCAGCATGACACAGCATTCAGCACCACCATCTGATACGGTCTATACAACCAGGTGCCGGCGTTATAACAACATGGTGGAAGAGTATATGTCAATGTCCACACGTCTGCATGTACTAAGTGATGGGTCTGCCCATTTAACTTCTTGGTTTCCAAACTGGACACATGGCCTAGGCTTGTACTTTTTGACTTGGAAGTGCTGGCATGCCCCGTGGCAAGTGTAATGTTGGAACATGTGTTTATCACAGCAGGGGATATAGTCACACATAGGCGCATCCACCTGTCCAAAGACAACCTGGGCACTCTTGCATTCATTAAAAGAAACCAGGAGTGGAGTCCACAGGACTTGTCTTTGCCTTTGGCAAACCAGACAAATGTACCATCTGCACCCAGGCATTGTTATATTTTTATTTTCCATTTGTTTTATTTTGGGGCCTTACCAAAAAGGAAGAGAAATAAAATCCACAAAAATAATGTTGGATACCATCAGGCCTGCCTCTTCCACCTACACTGCAATGTCCACCTACACCACCTTCTCCACTAGGACATCCAACTACTGTATCTACATTGTTCTTTTTTATTTTATTTTATACTATGTTCTTTTAAATGCTGTCCCTAAAAAAAAAAAAAAAATTATAAGAAACCCTCCAAAAAACTGTTGGATACCTCATCCCCTGCCTCTTCCACCTTCATCGCCACATTCGCCTCAAGCTCATCCACCTACTACACCTCCTCCTACATTTGAACCTATGCCTCTTTTTTCAAGATTATTATTATTACTTTTTATTCTCTGTTATTGTAAGTGATCTTACTATCCACATTTGTTTTCAGGGCTATTGTCCTGCTTACCCCCTTTTTGTTCTATTTTTCACCTTTACCGCTTACTACCCCCATTTTACCACGCGAAAGGACGAGACCACATTGGCTGTGAGCTGGTCTCATTATGCTGGGAAGGACCCAATAAACATTTAACTTTTCAGCTTATTAATCAGTGAACAGCTGTCTGCTTTTTCTTTGCTGGTTATTAAAAAATGGATGGACTCATCCAAAAAATTAATTGGGGCCCCCTCCATTTTTAATAACCAGCTACGGCAAAACAGACAGATAAAAGCTGATATTAAAAAGCTGTGAAGGTCCATGGATATTGGCCCCTACCAACACTAATAAGACTAGTCCTCAGCCGCACGAGAAATGGAGCATCTATTAGAAGTGCTAATTCTTGAGCATTGACTCAGCTCTTCCTGATTGCATGTGTGCAGTGGCAATTGGGGTAATATATACAGCTCTGGCCAAAATTAAGAAACCACCACATCAAAACCCTGCCATGGGCAGCCCATTCTCCAGACCTGAACCCCACTGGAAACCTCTGGAATGTAATCAAGAGGATGATGGATAGTCACAACCCATCAAACAAAGAAGAACTGCTTAAATGTTTGTGCCAGAAGCAGTGTGAAACACTGCTGGAAAGCATGCCAAGATGCATGAAAGCTGTGATTAAAAATTATGGTTATTACACAAAATATTAATTTCTGAATAGTGATGGGCGAGCATTAAAATGCTCGTTGCTAGGGTCGAGCAAATTGGAATACTCGGGTACTCGGCCAGAACAGCGAACCCAATATAAGTCTATGGGAGACCCAAGTATTTTTACTACGATCCCCCCCCGGGGGTCCTTTTAAGGTCTAAAAATGATGGAAACACTGCTCAAAAGACACAGGAACATCATGGGGATCGCCCCTGGAAGGATTCCTGACTCCTAGTTCACAGCCTTAATAATTTTTTCCCGTGATTCATGCCATTTTTCCTGGTGCCACAAAAAACACATTAAAACGAAACCAAAACGGGTTTTGCTGGACTGTAAGGCCAAATATTTAACCCCAGGCCGAAAATTTCCTCTCCCTCTTAGGCTTAGTTCAGACGCAGCGCTTTTGAAGCGTTTTTCAACTTTAACATTGCTTTCAACCACTACAAATGCATTCACTGGGAAATGTCATTGTAACATTTAAAGGGAACCTGTCACCCCGTTTTTTCCGTATGAGATAAAAATACTGTTAAATAGGGCCTGAGCTGTGCATTGCAATAGTGTATTTTGTGGACCCCGATTCCCCACCTATGCTGCCGAAATACGTTACCAAAGTAGTCGTTTTCGCCTGTCAATCAGGCTGGTCTGGTCAGATGGGCGTGGATCTTGCTTAGTTTTCCGTTGGTGGCGTAGTGGTGTGCACATGCCCAAGGTCCCGAATCCACTGCACAGGGGAGTGAAAAGCGCGCGATGTGCGCTATTTCATTGGTGATCGGTGGGGGCGGCCATCTTCCTTTGGCCGCGCGTGCGCAGAAGCGGCGCTCTGCTGGCCGCGGCTTCAGGAAAATGGCTGTGGGATGCCGCGCGTGCGCAGATGGAGATCGCGGCAGCCATTTTCCTGAAGCAGAGTTCGCATCTCTGCTTCAGGAAAATGGCTGCCGCGATCTCCATCTGCGCACGCGCGGCATCCCGCGGCCATTTTCCTGAAGCCGCGGCCAGCAGAGCGCCGCTTCTGCGCACGCGCAGCCAAAGGAAGATGGCCGCCCCCACCGATCACCAATGAAATAGTGCACATCGCGCGCTTTTCACTCCCCTGTGCAGTGGATTCGGGACCTTGGGCATGCGCACACCACTACGCCACCAACGGAAAACTAAGCAAGATCTGGGGGAAGACATCACGCCCATCTGACCAGACCAGCCTGATTGACAGGCGAAAACGACTACTTTGGTAACGTATTTCGGCAACATAGGTGGGGAATCGGGGTCCACAAAATACACTATTGCAATGCACAGCTCAGGCCCTATTTTACAGTATTTTTTATCTCATATGGAAAAAATGGGGTGACAGGTTCCCTTTAACACCTCTAGCTGGCCATGTGGTGTGTGACACATAAGCAGACCCATCTTGTTTCATTTACAAAGGAGGGACTCTTAAAGTCACAGAGCCTATTTTTACTGGTGCATCAGGCGGCATTAATCTTCTTAAAGGGCCAATATGAAACAGTGGGTCTCCTAAGCTGTTGTAGCCTATGCTGTGAGTGGATGGGCTGCCAAGAATTACGACACACCACAGTACCCCTGTCATAAGATGTCCAGGGGGGACTCCTGAAAAAGTGTTGCATTGAATTCAAGGCCTGCCCTGCTACCAATTCATATGCACCCCAATAAGCCTTTGACCCCACATAGTGGATGGGCCCATGAAAATCCACTTCACAATATGCATTTTGTACTCCATACTCCTTTGTTTTACACATTGGCAGGAAGGCGAGCCCTGCTGCATAGTCATATGCACCCCATTAGGCCTTGGAACACACATACTGGATGTGCCCATGAAAATCCACTCGTATTTTTTATGGTATGATGGTTCCATCTTTGCAGAATTATTTACAGGAGAATTTGGCAATTGTGTTTGCCATGTTTTTAACACTAAGGTTCAGTTACGGCTTTAAAAAAGTCTAATCCTAGCAATACAACGCAATTTCATTGCAAACTACAAAATTCAAGGAATATCAAGATTGAATAGTGTGAGTGCATACATTTTTGTATATGTTACCAATAACATACAAAAGTTAATGATTACATATAAGGATTACATAAATATACTGATTACGTGTATATATGAAGATTAACTTCATACAGTCTACTTAGATCATCACCAAGAGGCTTTTAAATATCATCCGTCTGGAATATCCGAGAAGCAACACCAAGACAGAGAACCCCTTTGAGATTACCTACACTGCATGGGCATCCCCAATTATGCAGGTATCAGCACACTGTACATGTACAGGTACCCCAGTTTTTGGCATCTGTCTTAGTCATGTTTCTCTGGTCTTATATAGTGATTTACACTATGTAGTGACTCTAGTTTCACCCAGACCTTCAAGTGGCCAGCTTTCAAGGTTGTATTAAACTGAGATATCATGGAGTCATGAGACGAGTGGCCATAAACCACTAGAAAATAAAAACCACAAGGATTTAGATCAAACCACCACAGGCAGAGTTTCAGTAAACCTTAATGTTTTACAATGACAAACAGCAAACATATATAGGCTTCGAACTGTTTCTGAAGTGAGAAAACAAACATTTATCAAGATTGTGTCACTATGAGCATTGTCTGTCACATCTGTAAATGTTTTACAAGACATGCAGCTATGTGATTGTCTGAATGCATTCGGTGTACAGTATTTCAATCTTGTTTACAAATCACCATTTGTATATTCGCCATTTGTACATTTGAGGCAGCCAAAGTTATGGCTCTCAAGGAGAGAAACTAATATAGTGGACAAAGAAATATTTGTAATAAACTACTGAGCCAAACTAACATCATTGCATTATCAAATTTATATGAAGTGTATTGTGTCCAATTTGCGCAACCAGGCAACACAAAAATGAGCTTTTCCAGTGAGCTCTTTAAGGTACACAAATGTGAAGTGTTTGCTATCAAGGATGTGGTTTCACCAATGGGGGGGTACCTTTTTTAAAAATATACTATTGCCATCACAGCCACCCATGCCCAAACTTCACGGGCCTATAACAATACAAAGCATGTTCACCCAGGTCATGTTGTCGGAGATAAGGAAGAGACATTGCAGGAGACAGTTAAGAATTAGGGCCAATGTAGTGGTGTGGGTCTCTGAGACTTGTAATGCAGTGCATGATCTGCCAAACAATTCCCCAATGGGGGTACCTTTTTTTAAAGTACACTAGTGCCATCGCATGCCCCTAGCCCAAATATTAACGGCCTATAACAGTACTGAGCACGTTTAGCCTGGTGATCTAGTGGCAGGAACAATGACAGCCCAATGGAATGTCATGCCCAATTCCACAATGTGGGATCCTTTTTTTTAAAAAAAAAAGTGCCCTTGGCCAAAATGCACCGTACAGAGCACGTTCACCCTGGTGATCTACTGGCAGATACAGGACAGATTGCAGGCGACCGAGTTAAGAAGTAGGCCCAATGTAATGTCATGCCCAATTTCCCAATGTAATGTCCTTTTTTTACTTAAAAAAATAGTGCCAGCACAGCCCCTTTGCCCAAAATTCACTGGCCTATAACAGTACAGAGCACGTTCACCCTGGTGATCTACTGGCAGGTACAGGACAGTTTGCAGGAGACCGAGTTAAGAAGTAGGCCCAATGTAATGTCATGCCCAGTTCCCCAATGTGTTGTCCTTTTTAAAAAAAATAAAAGAGTGCCATCAGCATGCTTGGCCAAAATGCACCATACAGACCACGTTCACCCTGGTGATATATTGGTTCTGGATGAGGAGGATGAGGATAAGGAGGAGGATAAGAACAAACAGACCAAATCTGTAAGAGTATACCCATGTTGGGTTGTGAAGAGGTGCATAAGAATACGCCTCCCCAAAAGAGAGAATGTATTTGAGGTTATGTTTTGCTGTTTTCACTTGGTGGTGTACAGAAGTCTTTCCCAATCCAGGCCTTGTTAATTTTTATAGGAGTCAGCCTGTCAGCATTTTCAGTTGACAGGCGGATGTGCTTTTCTGTTATAATTCCACCAGCGGCACTAAAAACTCTCTCTGACAGAATGCTAGCAGCAGGGCAGGCCAGGACCTCCGAGGTGTAGACAGCCAGTTCATGTCACGTGTCCAGCTTGGATACCCAATAATTCAAAGGCACATAGGAATCCCGGAGGATGTTTGCGCGATCTGCAAGGTACTCCCTCACCATCTTCCCAAACATTGCACTTCTTGTGACAGCACCCCTTGTGTTATGGTTCTCAATGGCAAGAGAACATAGCCCAGCAAACATAAGAACTAGCTCTTGGAAGGATGGAAACTAAACTGACCATGAACTAAACCTGCCGCACAACTAGCAGTAGCCGGGTAGCGTTGCCTATGTTTTATCCCTAGATGCCCAGCGCCAGCCGGAGGACTAACTAATCCTGGCAGAGGAAAAACATAGTCCTGGCTCACCTCTAGAGAAATTTCCCCGAAAGGCAGACAGAGGCCCCCACATATATTGGCGGTGATTTTAGATGAAATGACAAACGTAGTATGAAAATAGGTTTAGCAAAATTGAGGTCCGCTTACTAGATAGCAGGAAGACAGAAAGGGCACTTTCATGGTCAGCTGAAAACCCTATCAAAACACCATCCTGAAATTACTTTAAGACTCTAGTATTAACTCATAACATCAGAGTGGCAATTTCAGATCACAAGAGCTTTCCAGACACAGAAACGAAAGTACAGCTGTGAACTGGAACAAAATACAAAACAAACAAGGACTAAAGTCCAACTTAGCTGGGAGTTGTCTAGCAGCAGGAACATGCACAGAAAGGCTTCTGATTACAATGTTGACCGGCATGGAAGTGACAGAGGAGCCAGGCTAAATAGCGACTCCCACATCCTGATAGGAACAGGTGAACAGAAAGGATGATGCACACAAGTTCAGTTCCACCAGTGGCCACCGGGGGAGCCCAAAATCCAATTTCACAACAGTACCCCCCCCTCAAGGAGGGGGCACCGAACCCTCACCAGAACCACCAGGGCGATCAGGATGAGCCCTATGAAAGGCACGGACCAGATCGGAGGCATGAACATCAGAGGCAGTCACCCAAGAATTATCCTCCTGACCGTATCCCTTCCATTTGACCAGATACTGGAGTTTCCGTCTGGAAACACGGGAGTCCAAGATTTTTTCCACAACGTACTCCAACTCGCCTTCAACCAGCACCGGAGCAGGAGGCTCAACGGAAGGCACAACCGGTACCTCATACCTGCGCAATAATGACCGATGAAAAACATTATGAATAGAAAAAGATGCAGGGAGGTCCAAACGGAAGGACACAGGGTTAAGAATCTCCAATATCTTGTATGGGCCAATAAACCGAGGTTTAAACTTAGGAGAAGAAACCCTCATAGGGACAAAACGAGAAGACAACCACACCAAGTCCCCAACACAAAGCCGAGGACCAACCCGACGCCGGCGGTTGGCAAAAAGCTGAGTCTTCTCCTGGGACAACTTCAAATTGTCCACCACCTGCCCCCAAATCTGATGCAACCTCTCCACCACAGCATCCACTCCAGGACAATCCGAAGATTCCACCTGACCAGAAGAAAATCGAGGATGAAACCCCGAATTACAGAAAAAAGGAGACACCAGGGTGGCAGAGCTGGCCCGATTATTGAGAGCAAACTCCGCCAAAGGCAAAAAAGCAACCCAATCATCCTGATCTGCAGACACAAAACACCTCAAATATGTCTCCAAGGTTTGATTCGTCCGCTCGGTCTGGCCATTAGTCTGAGGATGGAAAGCAGACGAGAAAGACAAATCTATGCCCATCCTAGCACAGAATGCTCGCCAAAATCTAGACACGAATTGGGTACCTCTGTCAGAAACGATATTCTCCGGAATACCATGCAAACGGACCACATTTTGAAAAAACAGAGGAACCAACTCGGAAGAAGAAGGCAACTTAGGCAGGGGAACCAAATGGACCATCTTAGAGAAACGGTCACACACCACCCAGATGACAGACATCTTCTGAGAAACAGGAAGATCCGAAATAAAATCCATCGAGATGTGCGTCCAAGGCCTCTTCGGGATAGGCAAGGGCAACAACAATCCACTAGCCCGAGAACAACAAGGCTTGGCCCGAGCACAAACGTCACAAGACTGCACAAAGCCTCGCACATCTCGTGACAGGGAAGGCCACCAGAAGGACCTTGCCACCAAATCCCTGGTACCAAAGATTCCAGGATGACCTGCCAACGCAGAAGAATGAACCTCAGAAATGACTTTACTGGTCCAATCCTCAGGAACAAACAGTCTACCAGGTGGGCAACGATCAGGTCTATCCGCCTGAAACTCCTGCAAGGCCCGCCGCAGATCTGGAGAAACGGCAGACAATATCACTCCATCCTTAAGGATACCTGTAGGTTCAGAATTACCAGGGGAGTCAGGCTCAAAACTCCTAGAAAGGGCATCCGCCTTAACATTCTTAGAACCCGGCAGGTAGGACACCACAAAATTAAACCGAGAGAAAAACAACGACCAGCGCGCCTGTCTAGGATTCAGGCGTCTGGCGGACTCAAGATAAATTAAGTTTTTGTGGTCAGTCAATACCACCACCTGATGTCTAGCCCCCTCAAGCCAATGACGCCACTCCTCAAAAGCCCACTTCATGGCCAACAGCTCCCGATTCCCAATATCATAATTCCGCTCGGCGGGGGAAAATTTACGTGAAAAAAAAGCACAAGGTCTCATCACGGAGCAATCGGAACTTCTCTGCGACAAAACCGCCCCAGCTCCGATTTCCGAAGCGTCGACCTCAACCTGAAAAGGAAGAGCAACATCAGGCTGACGCAACACAGGGGCGGAAGAAAAGCGGCGCTTAAGCTCCCGAAAGGCCTCCACAGCAGCAGGGGACCAATCAGCAACATCAGCACCCTTCTTAGTCAAATCAGTCAATGGTTTAACAACATCAGAAAAACCAGCAATAAATCGACGATAAAAGTTAGCAAAGCCCAAAAATTTCTGAAGACTCTTAAGAGAAGAGGGCTGCGTCCACTCACAAATTGCCTGAACCTTGACAGGATCCATCTCGATGGAAGAGGGGGAAAAAATATATCCCAAGAAGGAAATCTTTTGAACCCCAAAAACGCACTTAGAACCCTTCACACACAAGGAATTAGACCGCAAAACCTGAAAAACCCTCCTGACCTGCTGGACATGAGAGTCCCAGTCATCCGAAAAAATCAAAATATCATCCAGATACACAATCATAAATTTATCCAAATAATCACGGAAAATGTCATGCATAAAGGACTGAAAGACTGAAGGGGCATTTGAAAGACCAAAAGGCATCACCAAATACTCAAAGTGGCCCTCGGGCGTATTAAATGCGGTTTTCCACTCATCCCCCTGCTTAATTCGCACCAAATTATACGCCCCACGGAGATCTATCTTAGAGAACCACTTGGCCCCCTTTATGCGAGCAAACAAATCAGTCAACAGTGGCAACGGATATTGATATTTAACCGTGATTTTATTCAAAAGCCGATAATCAATACACGGCCTCAAAGAGCCATCTTTCTTAGCCACAAAGAAAAAACCGGCTCCTAAGGGAGATGACGAAGGACGAATATGTCCCTTTTCCAAGGACTCCTTTATATATTCTCGCATAGCAGCATGTTCAGGCACAGACAGATTAAATAAACGACCCTTAGGGTATTTACTACCCGGAATCAAATCTATGGCACAATCGCACTCCCGGTGCGGAGGTAGTGAACCAAGCTTAGGTTCTTCAAAAACGTCACAATAGTCAGACAAGAATTCAGGAATCTCAGAGGGAATAGATGATGAAATGGAAACCAAAGGTACGTCCCCATGCGTCCCCTTACATCCCCAGCTTAACACAGACATAGCTTTCCAGTCGAGGACTGGGTTATGAGACTGCAGCCATGGCAATCCCAGCACCAACACATCATGTAGGTTATACAGCACAAGAAAGCGAATAATCTCCTGATGATCCGGATTAATCCGCATAGTTACTTGTGTCCAGTATTGTGGCTTATTACTAGCCAATGGGGTGGAGTCAATCCCCTTCAGAGGTATAGGATTTTCAAGAGGCTCTAAATCATACCCACAGCGTTTGGCAAAGGACCAATCCATAAGACTCAAAGCGGCGCCAGAGTCGACATAGGCATCCGCAGTAATAGATGATAAAGAACAAATCAGGGTCACAGATAGAATAAACTTAGACTGTAAAGTGCCAATTGAAACAGACTTATCAAGCTTCTTAGTACGCTTAGAGCATGCTGATATAACATGAGTTGAATCACCGCAATAGAAGCACAACCCATTTTTTCGTCTAAAATTCTGCCGTTCGTTTCTGGACAGAATTCTATCACATTGCATATTCTCTGGCGTCTTCTCAGTAGACACCGCCCCATGGTGCACAGGTTTGCGCTCCCGCAGACGCCTATCGATCTGGATAGCCATTGTCATGGACTCATTCAGACCCGCAGGCACAGGGAACCCCACCATAACATCCTTAATGGCATCAGAGAGACCCTCTCTGAAATTCGCCGCCAGGGCGCACTCATTCCACTGAGTAAGCACAGCCCATTTACGGAATTTTTGGCAGTATATTTCAGCTTCGTCTTGCCCCTGAGATAGGGACATCAAGGCCTTTTCCGCCTGAAGCTCCAAATGAGGTTCCTCATAAAGCAACCCCAAGGCCAGAAAAAACGCATCCACATTGAGCAACGCAGGATCCCCTGGAGCCAATGCAAAAGCCCAGTCTTGCGGGTCACCCCGGAGCAAGGAAATCACAATCCTGACCTGCTGAGCAGGATCTCCAGCAGAGCGAGATTTCAGGGACAAAAACAACTTGCAATTATTTTTGAAATTTTGAAAGCATGATCTATTCCCCGAGAAAAATTCAGGCAAAGGAATTCTAGGTTCAGATATAGGAACATGAACAACAAAATCTTGTAAATTTTGAACTTTCGTGGTGAGATTATTCAAACCTGCAGCTAAACTCTGAATATCCATTTTAAACAGGTGAACACAGAGCCATTCCAGGATTAGAAGGAGAGAGAGAGAGAGAAAGGCTGCAATATAGGCAGACTTGCAAAAAAAAAAAAAAAAAAAAATCTTCAGCAGACTTCTCTTTTCTCTCCTTTCTCTGCCAATTACTTTAACCCTTTGTGGCCGGTCAAACTGTTATGGTTCTCAATGGCAAGAGAACATAGCCCAGCAAACATAAGAACTAGCTCTTGGAAGGATGGAAACTAAACTGACCATGAACTAAACCTGCCGCACAACTAGCAGTAGCCGGGTAGCGTTGCCTACGTTTTATCCCTAGACGCCCAGCGCCAGCCGGAGGACTAACTAATCCTGGCAGAGGAAAAACATAGTCCTGGCTCACCTCTAGAGAAATTTCCCCGAAAGGCAGACAGAGGCCCCCACATATATTGGCGGTGATTTTAGATGAAATGACAAATGTAGTATGAAAATAGGTTTAGCAAAATTGAGGTCCGCTTACTAGATAGCAGGAAGACAGAAAGGGCACTTTCATGGTCAGCTGAAAACCCTATCAAAACACCATCCTGAAATTACTTTAAGACTCTAGTATTAACTCATAACATCAGAGTGGCAATTTCAGATCACAAGAGCTTTCCAGACACAGAAACGAAAGTACAGCTGTGAACTGGAACAAAATACAAAACAAACAAGGACTAAAGTCCAACTTAGCTGGGAGTTGTCTAGCAGCAGGAACATGCACAGAAAGGCTTCTGATTACAATGTTGACCGGCATGGAAGTGACAGAGGAGCCAGGCTAAATAGCGACTCCCACATCCTGATAGGAACAGGTGAACAGAAAGGATGATGCACACAAGTTCAGTTCCACCAGTGGCCACCGGGGGAGCCCAAAATCCAATTTCACAACACCCTTGCCTCTGTGCCGCCACGATAGGAGTGTCTGAGAAAACTGTCCCAGAACTTGGCCATTGTTCCCCTGCCTGAGCTGGATTGTACTTCTCTCTCTCTCTTGCTTGGAGTCCTTGGTTGTACAACAAACTCGACGTCTGATGCCAGCGTTCTCACATGGGAATTTTCTAAGTAATTCCGCTACAAGGGCCCTGTGGTACTGCAAAATTTTAGTACACCTCTCTGCCTCAGGCAGAAGAGATTGAAAGTTCTCCTTGTAGCGTGGGTCTAGAAGTGTCACCAACCAGTTATGAGTGTCACCCAAAATTTTGATAATCCGAGGGTCACGTGAAATGCAGCGCAACATAAAGTCAGCCATGCGTGCCAGACTGCTAACAGGCAAGACTTCCATGTCCTCACCAACAGGACGACTGACCATGCTGTCCTCCTCCTCCTCATCATCCTCCTCCTCCTCCCTGTCCTCAGGTCATCCCCACTGAACAGAAGCTAATACAGATGTGTTTGTAGTACCATCTATAGCACATGAAAGTAGCTCCTGTTCTTCCTCCTCATTGCCTACCAATCCACGTTGAGAAGACATGAGACTGGGCTGAGTGTAATCCCCCTGTATGTTTCCTTGCTCCATGTCCTCGTGCTCCGCCTGCAATGCATCCTCTTTGATTGTGAGCAGAGAGTTTTTCAGAATGCTGAGAAGCGGGATAGTGATGCTAATTATGGCATCATCGCCACTCACCATCTTAGTGCAGTCCTCAAAGTTTTGGAGGATGTTATATATGTCTGACATCCATGTCCACTCCTGAGGTCTTATGTGTGGAGTCTGACCTGAAATTCAATGGCCTTGTTGATGTTGGTAGTCAACAATGGCCCTCTTCTGCTCACAAATCCTTTCCAACATATGCAGCGTAGAGTTCCAGCGCGTGGGGATGGGGGACATCACACAATAGTCGGTGAGCTGGAATCTGAAAACGCTGCTGAAGCACGGCAAGTGCGGCTGAAGCTGTAGCTGACTTTCTAAAATGGTCAGACAGACGGCGTACTTTCACTAGCAGATCCGGCAGCTCCGGGTAGCTTTTCAGAAAAAGTTGAACCAAGAGATTAAGCACATGGGCCAAGCAAGGTACGTGTGTGAGCTCACCTTGCCTCAGAGCCGCCACCAGGTTATGGCCATTGTCACACATGACCATGCCTGGCTGTAGGTTCAGCAGTGTCATCCAAACATCTGACTGCTCTTTCAGCGCTGTCCACAACTCTTCTGCATTGTGCGGTTTGTCACCTATGCAGATTATCTTCAGCACAGCCTGTTGCCGCTTGGCTGAGGCAGTGCTGCAGTGCTTCCAGCTTCTGACTGATTTCAGAGATGGAGGATGAAGAGGAGGAGGAGATGCAGGAGCTGTAGACTGTGGGGGCAACCCTGATTGACATAGGGCCAGCAATCCTCAGCGTGGGGAGGATGTGTTCCATCTCAAGGTCCAACTGGGTCACGGCTTCCACTATGTTACCTGTCATGTTCTCAATGGCAAGAGAACATAGCATCAGCATATATAGGAACTAGCTCTTGGAAGATGGGAACTGAACTGACCATGAACTAATCTACCGCACAACTAGAAGTGGCCGGGTAGCATTCCTACTTATTATCCCTAGATGCCCAGCGCCAGCCGGAGGACTAAATAATGCTAGCAGAGGAAAATATTAGTCCTAGCTCACCTCTAGAGAAATACCCCGAAAGGAGACAGAGGCCCCCCACATGTATTGGCGGTGATTAAAGATGAAATAACAAACGCAGCATGAAAATAGGTTTAGCAAATTTGAGGTCCACTTACTAGATAGCAGAAGACAGAAAGGACACTTTCATGGTCAGCTGAAAACCCTATCAAAACACCATCCAGAAATTACTTTAAAACTCTGGCATTAACTCATAATACCAGAGTGGCAATTCCTGATCACAAGAGCTTTCCAGACACAGTAACGAAACAACAGCTGTGAACTGGAACAAAAATGCAAAAACAAACATGGACTAAAGTCCAACTTATCTAGTTGTTGTCTAGGAGCAGGAACAAGCACAGAGAGGCTTCTGATAACATTGTTGACCGGCAAGCAACTGACAGAGAAGCAAGGTTATATAGCGACTCCCACATCTTGATGGGAACAGGTGAACAGAGAAGATGATGACACAAGTTCAATTCCACCAGTAACCACCGGGGGAGCCCAAATCCAAATTCACAACAGTACCCCCCCCTCAAGGAGGGGGCACCGAACCCTCACCAGAACCACCAGGGCGATCAGGATGGGCCCTATGAAAGGCACGAACCAGATCGGAGGCATGAACATCAGATGCAGTCACCCAAGAATTATCCTCCTGGCCGTATCCCTTCCACTTGACCAGATACTGGAGTCTCCGTCTGGAAACACGGGAGTCTAAGATTTTCTCCACAACGTACTCCAACTCACCCTCAACCAACACCGGAGCAGGAGGCTCAACGGAAGGCACAACCGGTACCTCATACCTGCGCAATAATGACCGATGAAAAACGTTATGAATAGAAAAGGATGCAGGGAGGTCCAAACGGAAGGAAACAGGGTTAAGAATCTCCAATATCTTATACGGGCCGATGAACCGAGGCTTAAACTTAGGAGAAGAGACCCTCATAGGGACAAAACGAGAAGACAACCACACCAAATCCCCAACACAAAGCCGAGGACCAACACGACGGCGGCGGTTGGCAAAAAGCTGAGTCTTCTCCTGGGACAACTTCAAACTGTCCACCACCTGCCCCCAGATCCGATGCAATCTCTCCACCACAGTATCTACTCCAGGACAATCCGAAGACTCCACTTGACCGGAGGAAAATCGAGGATGAAACCCCGAATTACAGAAAAACGGGGACACCAAGGTGGCAGAGCTGGCCCGATTATTGAGGGCGAACTCCGCCAATGGCAAAAAAGCAACCCAATCATCCTGGTCAGCAGACACAAAACACCTCAGATATGTCTCCAGGGTCTGATTAGTCCGCTCGGTCTGGCCATTAGTCTGAGGATGGAAAGCAGACGAAAAAGATAAATCTATGCCCATCCTAGCACAGAATGCCCGCCAAAACCTAGACACAAATTGGGTTCCTCTGTCAGAAACGATATTCTCAGGAATACCATGCAAACGAACAACATTTTGAAAAAACAGAGGAACCAACTCGGAAGAAGAAGGCAACTTGGGCAGGGGAAACAAATGGACCATCTTAGAGAAACGGTCACACACCACCCAGATGACAGACATCTTCTGAGAAACAGGCAGATCTGAAATAAAATCCATCGAGATGTGCGTCCAAGGCCTCCTAGGAATAGGCAAGGGCAACAATAATCCACTTGCCCGAGAACAACAAGGCTTGGCCCGAGCACAAACGTCACAAGACTGCACAAGGCCTCGCACATCTCGTGACAGGGAAGGCCACCAGAAGGACCTTGCCACCAAATCCCTGGTACCAAAAATTCCAGGATGACCTGCCAACGCAGAAGAATGAACCTCAGAGATGACTCTACTGGTCCAATCATCAGGAACAAACAGTCTATCAGGTGGGCAACGATCCGGTCTATCCGCCTGAAACTCCTGCAAGGCCCGCCGCAGGTCTGGAGAAACGGCTGACAATATCACTCCATCATTAAGGATACCTGTGGGCTCAGAGTTACCAGGCGAGTCAGGCTCAAAACTCCTAGAAAGGGCATCCGCCTTAATATTCTTAGAACCCGGTAGGTATGACACCACAAAATTAAACCGAGAGAAAAATAATGACCAGCGCGCCTGTCTAGGATTCAGGCGCCTGGCGGTCTCAAGATAAATCAAATTTTTGTGGTCAGTCAATACCACCACCTGATGTCTGGCCCCCTCAAGCCAGTGGCGCCACTCCTCAAAAGCCCACTTCATGGCCAAAAGCTCCCGATTCCCAACATCATAATTCCGCTCAGCGGGCGAAAATTTACGGGAAAAGAAGGCACAAGGCCTCATCACGGAGCAGTCGGAACTTTTCTGCGACAACACAGCCCCAGCTCCGATCTCAGAAGCGTCGACCTCAACCTGAAAAGGAAGAGCAACATCAGGCTGACGCAACACAGGGGCAGAAGAAAAACGGCGCTTAAGCTCCCGAAAGGCCTCCACAGCATCAGGGGACCAATCAGCAACATCAGCACCCTGCTTAGTCAAATCAGTCAATGGCTTAACAAAATCCGAAAAACCAGCAATGAATCGACGATAAAAGTTAGCAAAGCCCAACAATTTCTGAAGACTCTTAAGAGAAGAGGGCTGCGTCCAATCACAAATAGCTTGAACCTTGACAGGATCCATCTCAATGGAAGAGGGAGAAAAAATAAATCCCAAAAAGGAAATCCTCTGAACCCCAAAAACGCACTTAGAACCCTTCACACACAAAGAATTAGACCGCAAAACCTGAAAAACCCTCCTGACTTGCTGGACATGAGAGTCCCAGTCATCCGAAAAAAATCAGAATATCATCCAGATACACAATCATAAATTTATCCAAATAATCGCGGACAATGTCATGCATAAAGGACTGGAAGACTGAAGGGGCATTTGAAAGACCAAAAGGCATCACCAAATACTCAAAGTGGCCCTCGGGCGTATTAAATGCGGTTTTCCACTCATCCCCCTGCCTGATTCGCACCAAATTATACGCCCCACGGAGATCAATCTTAGAGAACCACTTGGCCCCCTTTATGCGAGCAAACAAATCAGTCAGCAACGGCAATGGGTATTGATATTTAACCGTGATTTTATTCAAAAGCCGATAATCAATACATGGTCTCAAAGAGCCGTCTTTTTTTGACACAAAGAAAAAACCGGCTCCTAAGGGAGATGACGATGGACGAATATGTCCCTTTTCCAAGGACTCCTTTATATATTCTCGCATAGCAGCATGTTCTGGCACAGACAGATTAAATAAACGACCCTTTGGGTATTTACTACCCGGGATTAAATCTATGGCACAATCGCACTCTCGGTGCGGAGGTAGCGAACCAAGCTTGGGTTCTTCAAAGACGTCACGATAGTCAGACAGGAACTCAGGAATTTCAGAGGGAATAGATGATGAAATGGAAACCAAAGGTACGTCCCCATGAGTCCCCTTACATCCCCAGCTCAACACAGACATAGCTCTCCAGTCGAGGACTGGGTTGTGAGATTGCAGCCATGGCAATCCTAGCACCAAAACATCATGTAGATTATACAGCACCAGAAAGCGAATAATCTCCTGGTGATCCGGATTAATACGCATAGTTACTTGTGTCCAGTATTGTGGTTTATTATTAGCCAATGGGGTGGAGTCAATCCCCTTCAGAGGAATAGGAGTCTCCAAAGGCTCTAAATCATACCCACAGCGTTTGGCAAAGGACCAATCCATAAGACTCAAAGCGGCGCCAGAGTCGATATAGGCGTCCGTGGTAATGGATGACAAAGAGCAAATCAGGGTCACAGATAGAATAAACTTAGACTGTAAAGTGCCAATGGAAACAGATTTATCAAGCTTTTTAGTGCGCTTAGAGCATGCTGATATAACATGAGTAGAATCACCACAATAGAAACACAACCCATTTTTCCGTCTAAAATTCTGCCGCTCGCTTCTGGACAGAATTCTATCACACTGCATACTTTCTGGCGTCTTCTCAGTGGACACCGCCAGATGGTGCACTGGTTTGCGCTCCCGCAGACGCCTATCGATCTGAATAGCCATTGTCATGGACTCATTCAGACCCGCAGGCACAGGGAACCCCACCATAACATCCTTAATGGCATCAGAGAGACCCTCTCTGAAAGTCGCCGCCAGGGCGCACTCATTCCACTGAGTAAGCACAGACCATTTACGGAATCTTTGGCAGTAAATTTCAGCTTCATCTTGCCCCTGAGATAGGGACATCAAAGTTTTTTCTGCCTGAAGCTCCAAATGAGGTTCCTCATAAAGCAACCCCAAGGCCAGAAAAAACGCATCCACATTGAGCAACGCAGGATCCCCTGGTGTCAATGAAAAAGCCCAGTCTTGAGGGTCGCCCCGGAGCAAGGAAATCACAATCCTGACCTGCTGTGCAGGGTCTCCGGCAGAGCGAGACTTCAGGGACAAAAATAATTTGCAATTATTTCTAAAATTCTGAAAACCAGATCTATTCCCCGAGAAAAATTCCGGCAAAGGAATTCTCGGCTCAGACACAGGTGCATGAACAACAAAATCTTGCAAATTTTGTACCTTCGTGGCGAGATTATTCAAACCTGCATTTACACTCTGAAGATCCATTACAAACAGGTGAACACAGAGCCATTCAAAGATTAGAAGGAGAGAAAGAGAAAAAAAAGGCTGCAGCATAGACAGACTGGCAAAAGGTCCAATTAAGAGCACACTCAAAACTAGAGGGAAAAAAAAAAAAAAAAAAATCTCAGCAGACTTCTTATTTCTCTCCTTTCTCAGCCAAGGATTTTAACCCTTTAGTGGGCCGGTCAAACTGTCATGTTCTCAATGGCAAGAGAACATAGCATCAGCATATATAGGAACTAGCTCTTGGAAGATGGGAACTGAACTGACCATGAACTAATCTACCGCACAACTAGAAGTGGCCGGGTAGCATTCCTACTTATTATCCCTAGATGCCCAGCGCCAGCCGGAGGACTAAATAATGCTAGCAGAGGAAAATATTAGTCCTAGCTCACCTCTAGAGAAATACCCCGAAAGGAGACAGAGGCCCCCCACATGTATTGGCGGTAATTAAAGATGAAATAACAAACGCAGCATGAAAATAGGTTTAGCAAATTTGAGGTCCACTTACTAGATAGCAGAAGACAGAAAGGACACTTTCATGGTCAGCTGAAAACCCTATCAAAACACCATCCAGAAATTACTTTAAAACTCTGGCATTAACTCATAATACCAGAGTGGCAATTCCTGATCACAAGAGCTTTCCAGACACAGTAACGAAACAACAGCTGTGAACTGGAACAAAAATGCAAAAACAAACATGGACTAAAGTCCAACTTATCTAGTTGTTGTCTAGGAGCAGGAAAAAGCACAGAGAGGCTTCTGATAACATTGTTGACCGGCAAGCAACTAACAGAGAAGCAAGGTTATATAGCGACTCCCACATCTTGATGGGAACAGGTGAACAGAGAAGATGATGACACAAGTTCAATTCCACCAGTAACCACCGGGGGAGCCCAAATCCAAATTCACAACAGTTACCCCAGTGTGCCATCATTGAGATGTACCGTCCCTGCCCACAAGCACTTGTCCACGTGTCCGTGGTTAGGTGGACTTTCCCGGTAACAGCATTGTTGAGGGCACGGGTAATGTTGTGGGACACATGCTGGTGTAATGCCATTACGGCACACCGGGAGAAATAGTGGCGACTGGGGACCGAGTACCTTGGGATGACCGCCCCCATCAGGTTGCGGAATGCTTCCGTCTCAACAAGCCTAAAAGGCAGCATTTCTAGCACAAGCAGAATAGAAATATTAGAATTGAAGACTGTGGCCTGTGGGGTGTTGGCTGGGTATTTCTGCTTGTGTTCCAAAGACTGGGTTTTAGACAACTGAACGCTGTGCTGCGTCAAGGACGTGGACGGGCTTGCTGATGGTGCTGCTTGACTGTGGGCCACAACAGGTGCAGAGCTAGAGGCATCTTCACATGCACGGTGTACTAGGGATTGGCTTCTATGCAAAACAGTGGAAGAAGCAGTGGTGTGACCAGCATGCAGTGGTCCTCGAGCCTGGGGTTCGGCCCACAAAGTCAGGTGCTTTGCTTACATGTGCCTGATCATGCTGGTGGTCAGGCTGGTTGTTTTGCTACCCCTGCTGAAGCAGGCATGGCAGGTGCTGCAAATGGCCTGTTTAGGGTTAGCGGCAGAGTATTTAAAAAATAGCCAGACTCGGGAAGATCTCACAGGTGGAATGGCAACTTCACTCACGTTGGTGTTAGGCCATGTTCACACTTTGCGGTTTTTACCGCGGAACCGCCGCGATTTTGCCGCTGCGGGTCCGCTGCAGTTTCCATTGCGTTTACATTTATATGTAAACCTATGGAAACCGCAAACCGCTGTGCAAATGCTGCGGGAAAAACCGCGCAGAAACGCAGCGGTTTACAACCCGCAGCATGTCACTTCTTTGTGCGGAACTGCAGCGGTTCTGCACCCATAGAACTCCATTGTGAGTGTCAAACCCGCAGAAGAAAAAATATCTGCGGGTTTTATGCGGTTTGGGGTGTAGAAACAGCTGCAGCAGGAAGTGCGGGGAAGCGGGAGGAAGTGCGTGGGCGGAAGTGCGTGGGCGGAGTGTGACTGTCATCATGGAGACATATCGTCGCATGGGGATCGATGTCAGCCGTTTGATAGATCTGGTATGTATGTCTGTGTATGTCTGTGTGTGTGTCTGTGTATGTGTGTGTGTCCCCATGCGACGATAGTGCCACCATTGTGCTAAGTCGCCGTATGGGACTACTACTCCGATCCAATATTAGGATGGGAGAGTTGTCCCTGTGTTTCCGGCGACTTAGCACAATTGTAAGTAACACAAACACACACAATACACACACAATAAACGTAACATACATGACAGACATTACATACAACATATAACAGAGCATATACTCACCATACAGCACACTGGTACGCGAAGCCCTCGCCCTAGGGAAAAAGTCCAAAAAAAATAAACAAAATCCATACTCCCTGTCCGCAGAATCCAATACCGAGTGTCCCACGCCGATCCCCTGCTCTCCGGCGATACACTGCCAGGAGCGAAGCTCCTAGCAGTGTATCGTGCACTGTTCCGGAGTTCAATGGCGCCGGCGTCTCTATTTGCGGCACTACAGGTGCGTGTGAACTTTCCCACGCTCTAGTGCCGTAAAGCGAGAGTACCGGGGTCAATGACCGCCGGTAAACTCTAGCGCATGCACAGTAACACACCGACAGGTGCCAAAGCACCTGTCAGTGTGTTGCTGCAGCCGTGGAGAGCAGACACATCTCCGGATGTGTCTGTTCTCCATGGCAGATCGACGTGGGACCCTCGTTGGATTTCTGCGGACAGGGCCAGGGAGTATGAATTTGGTTTGTTTTTTTATTTCTGTTACAGGTCGAGGGTCTTCAGGTGGATTACCCGTGTAATAAAGGGATTGTCAAAAAGTGTGTGTCATTATTTCATTAAAATATTTTTTCCAAGTGTTTGTTTTTTTATTTTTATTGTATTTTAGTGCCACGTATTTAGGAGCCACGTATCACATATTACAGTGCCACGTGTCACGTATTTAAGTGCCACGTATTTAAGTGCCACGTGTCACGTATTTAAGTGCCACGTGTCACGTATTTAAGTGCCACGTATTTAAGTGCCACGTATTTAAGTGCCACGTATTTAAGTGCCACGTACTTAAGTGCCACGTGTCACGTATTTCAGTGCCACGTATTTAAGTGCCACGTGTCACGTATTTCAGTGCCACGTATTTAAGTGCCACTTGTCACGTATTTAAGTGCCACGTGTCACATATTTCAGTGCCACGTGTCACGTATTTCAGTGCCACGTATTTAAGTGCCACGTGTCACGTATTTAAGTGCCACGTATTTAAGTGCCACGTGTCACGTATTTAAGTGCCACGAGTCACGTATTTAAGTGCCACGTATTTAAGTGCCACGTGTCACGTATTTCAGTGCCACGTATTTAAGTGCCACGTGTCACGTATTTAAGTGCCACATGCCACGTATTTAAGTGCCACGTATTTAAGTGCCACGTATTTAAGTGCCACGTGTCACGTATTTAAGTGCCACGTGTCACATATTTCAGTGTCACGTATTTCAGTGCCACGTATTTCAGTGCCACGTATTTAAGTGTCACGTGTCACGTATTTAAGTGCCACGTATTTAAGTGCCACGTATTTAAGTGCCACGTATTTAAGTGCCACATGCCACGTATTTAAGTGCCACGTATTTAAGTGCCACGTATTTAAGTGCCACGTGTCACGTATTTAAGTGCCACGTGTCACATATTTCAGTGCCACGTGTCACGTATTTCAGTGCTACGTATTTCAGTGCCACGTATTTAAGTGCCACGTGTCACGTATTTAAGTGCCACGTATTTAAGTGCCACATATTTAAGTGCCACGTATTTAAGTGCCACGTATTTAAGTGCCACGTATTTAAGTGCCACGTGTCACGTATTTAAGTGTCACGTGTCACGTATTTAAGTGCCACGTGTCACGTATTTAAGTGCCACGTATTTAAGTGCCACGTATTTCAGTGCCACGTATTTAAGTGCCACGTGTCACGTATTTCAGTGCCACGTGTCACGTATTTAAGTGCCATGTGGCACGTATTTAAGTGCCACGTATTTAAGTGCCACGTGTCACGTATTTAAGTGCCACGTATTTAAGTGCCACGTATTTAAGTGCCACGTGTCACGTATTTAAGTGCCACGTGTCACGTATTTAAGTGCCACTTAAATACGTGGCACTTAAATACGTGGCACTTAAATATGTGGCACTTAAATACGTGCCACTTAAATACGTGGCACTTAAATACGTGACACGTGGCACTTAAATACATGGCACTGAAATACATGACACGTGGCACTTAAATACGTGACACGTGGCACTTAAATATGTGACACGTGGCACTTAAATACGTGGCACTTAAATACGTGGCACTTAAATACGTGACACGTGGCACTCAAATACGTGGCACTTAAATACGTGGCACTTAAATACGTGGCACTTAAATACGTGACACGTGGCACTTAAATACGTGACATGTGGCACTTAAATACGTGACACGTGGCACTTAAATACGTGGCACTTAAATGCTGTCTATGATTATTCAATATTTGCAGCAGCAACCCCAGCATAAGTATACGGTGCGGCCTGCGGAGCTGTATCTGCGGCATGCTGTGGTTGCTTCCACTCATTTTGATGTTTTCACAACATGGAGGATGAAAGAAGAAGGGGTTGGACAAGGAAGTGACATTTTTTTTTGTTACTGAATTTTTTCAAGTTTGTAAACCTTTATTTATGTCAAAAACGCAGACAATCTGCAGAAAAACGCACTGAAAACCGCACCAAAAACGCACCTGCGTTTTCTGCCAATAACTGCGGATTTAGTGCAGAAAAATCCGCAGGTAAATCTGCAAAGTGTGCACATACCCTTACAGGGAACGGATGCACGCCTTCTGTCTGTGGCCACCACACTGCTTCTTCCTGCCTGTTGGGGGATATGCCTCCTTCCCCATTTGTGCTGCTGTCCTCGCTACGCATGTCCTCCTGCCAGCTTGGGTCATTTACTATGACATCCACCACCTCCTCTTCCACATGTGCACCCTGCTCCTCCTCCTGACTTTCTAGAAATTAGAACTCATCATGGTCCACCTCTTGTGACACTTTCCCACCATTGCCTTCGTGTGACTGGGGCTGGTCAAAGCTTTGGGCAGCTTTACATGCGATCTCATCTTTCCCCACTTCAAGTTGACCGGCAGAGATTTCTGAATCTTGAAATGGAAAACTGAACAGCTCTTCAGAGTGTCCAAGTGTGGCATCAGTTGTCTCAGGGCACTCGGCATGGTGGGAGGAAGGAGGATCAGGGTGAGGAATATCCTGGCCTCACTCACGGCTACTCAGACTTGACCGTGTGGAAGACAAGGTGGTGGTGGCTAAGTGACTGGAAGCATTATCCGCTATCCAACCAACAACCGTTACACACTGCTCTGGCTTCAATAGTTGTGTGCTGCGGTCCCCTAGAAACTGGGACAGGAATGTCGAGTGAGAAGATGTGGGTCTTTGTTGTGGCCCACTTTCACCTTGCCCACTGCCTCATCCTCTGGATGCACCATCAGCATCACGTCCACTTCCCCGTCCTTTGCCCCTTGCCTTAACCATTTTAAATGGACTACTGCACTATTTCAAATGCTCAACACAAATGTCTTTATTAGTAGCGAAATAATATGTGATCACTATGCCTGCAAATCTATGATTTTTCAAAACCAAACACCAGGCAGGCCTCAGCCTAACCGAACAGACTGTATTCAATTTTTTTTAAGTTAATTTATGCAAAATAGTGCTGTATAGAATTTGAGTATCACACAGCCAAAAAATAAGTACACCAGCCTCCAATGCCCAAACTTGGAGCACAGAGATATATGACGGCTGTAACGGAAACACCACACTGGCAAATCTGTGGCCTTTGAATTTTTTTGATACAAAATAGTGCTGTATAGAATTTGACTATCACAGTCAAAAAATAAGTACACCGGCCTCCAATGACCAAACATGGAGCACAGATATATATATGAGGCCTTTTTCAGTGAATTTAAAACACCAAAAAAAAAGGGAGCACAAGCAGCGTCGGACTGGAGTACCTTGGGCCCACCAGAGAAAAATCTTTCTTGGGGCCCACCATACCGTTTAAAAATACCACACAGGATAGATCCTATATACCACACCACGCACGAGAGCTGACAGATCCTCTATATACTACACCACACAGGAGAGCTCATGGCTCCTCTATATACTGCACCACACAGGAGAGCTGACAGATCCTCTATATACTACACCACACGGGAGAGCTGACAGATCCTCTACATACTACACCACACGGGAGAGCTGACAGATCCTGTATATACTACACCACACAGGAGAGCTGACAGATCCTCTATATACACCACACAGGAGAGCTGACAGATCCTGTATATACTACACCACACAGGAGAGCTGACAGATCCTCTATATACTACACCACACGGGATAGCTGACAGATCCTCTATATACTACACCACACAGGAGAGCTGACAGATCCTGTATATACTACACCACACAGGAGAGCTGACAGATCCTCTATATACTACACCACACGGGAGAGCCGACAGATCCTCTATATACTACACCACACAGGAGAGCTGACAGATCCTCTATATACTACACCACACGGGAGAGCTGACAGATCCTCTATATACTACACCACACAGGAGAGCTGACAGATCCTCTATACACCACACGGGAGAGCTGACAGATCCTCTATACACCACACGGGAGAGCTGACAGATCCTCTATACACCACACGGGAGAGCTGACAGATCCTCTATATACTACACCACACGGGAGAGCTGACAGATCCTCTATATACTACACCACACAGGAGAGCTGACAGATCCTCTACATACTAAACCACACAGGAGAACTGACAGATCCTCTATACACCACACGGGAGAGCTGACAGATCCTCTATATACACCACACGGGAGAGCTGACAGATCCTCTATACACCACACGGGAGAGCTGACAGATCCTCTATATACTACACCACAAAGGAGAGCTGACAGATCCTCTATATACTACACCACACGGGAGAGCTGACAGATCCTCTACATACTACACCACACAGGAGAACTGACAGATCCTCTATACACCACACGGGAGAGCTGACAGATCCTCTATACACCACACGGGAGAGCTGACAGATCCTCTATATACTACACCACACGGGAGAGCTGAAAGATCCTCTATATACTAGACCACACGGGAGAGCTGACAGATCCTCTATATACACCACACGGGAGAGCTGACAGATCCTCTATATACTACACCACACGGGAGAGCTGACAGATCCTCTATACACCACACAGGAGAGCTGACAGATCCTCTATACACCACACAGGAGAACTGACAGATCCTCTATACACCACACGGGAGAGCTGACAGATCCTCTATATACACCACATGGGAGAGCTGACAGATCCTCTATACACCACACGGGAGAGCTGACAGATCCTCTATATACTACACTACACAGGACAGCAGTAATGTAGGTCCACTGTGTGTAGTAAAATACTTACCGGTGGCCATATTCCACTGCAATGAAGAAGACACAAGCAACGACACAGCGGCAGAAGACGGCGACTGCTGCATATTTTATTACACACAGGGAAGCTTTCTGTTGGGGGCGAGACATTGTTTTTATTAGTATCATTTTAGGATAGATGTGATTTTTTTTCATCATTTGTTATAGCTTTTTTTGTGTAATTGTGGCGAACAGAAAAAAGGACATTTGGCGTTCTTGAGTTGTTTCTGTTTACGGTGTTTACTGATCGAGTTAATTGTTTTTATATTTTGATATATCATACTTTTCTGAACCCAGCAATGCCAAATATGTGTTGTTTTTTATTTTTTAAATATATTTATTTTCAATTGGATAAAAAGGGGTGATTTAAACTTTTAGGAATTTTTAAAATTTTGTTTTTTCCTTTCACTGGTACAGTTAGCCCCCTTAGAGGACATGAAAATGCGATCATCCGATCGCATGTGCTATTATATACAGTGATACCACAGCATCACTGCATATAGCAGAAATCACGGTCTCCTTTAAAGCCTGGCCACAGGAAGAAGACCCCTGGCTGTCATAACAACCCATCGGCGACCCACGATCACATCATGGGTGCCAATGGGTGAGAGAATGATGTGCACGCATGTTGGCATGTGTTATATGCTGCTGTCAGAGATTGACACTGGCATTTAACACGCGCCATACATGTAAGGCTGATGTCGTAAAGGTGTTAATTACCTGAGGACTCCCTTCACCACTGTCACCCAATATCCTGTGGGCCCCCTCCCCCACTATTTCACCTCTGATTTCCTGTGGGCTTACTGAGAGGGGGAAAGGGGAGCCACAGTAAAATAGAGGTGGTTGACACAATGGGGGAGAGGGCTCACAAGAAAATTATAATATCACTGTGGGCCCCCTCCCCTGTATTACCTTAAGGATGCATGGGGCCCCCTCGCCTAACTGCCTCTATGGCCACTGATCTACTCCTCAGGGTGCAGGCATCATAACTGTTTATTTACTTACACTCACACCACTGACTGCAGCGAGCCATCCCTCTGCACAATACACGGCCGTGTGCTGCTTGGGTAGGACTGCTGACCAATCACAGCACAGCTCCTTGCCTGAGCTGTGCTGTGAGCTCACACAAAGAAAACTAACGCTGATTGGCTGAATTGCAGCCAATCAGCGTTTACACTGCTGCCCAGGGCTTTGTGGAAGAGGAGCAGAGGGACAGAGCACAGGATGAGACAGGTGACTGCGGGACAAACTGTAGTGTGCAAGTGCTCGTCTCCTCTCAGCCTCAGAGTCAGCTGTTCTGCTGACTGTGCTGGCTGAAGTGAGGGTCGGCACACACACACACAGCTCCTGGCAGAGTAGAAGCCGGCAGCGGCAGAAGGTGATGTGAAGGAGCTGCGCCTGCACTTCCCATCACCTGTGCAGTCTGCCAGCCGCTGCCGGCTATACAGTAAAGTGAGCCCTGCTCCCCGCAGCTATGCAGGGCAGGCACAAATGAAGGAGGCAGGGGCTGGGGGGCGGGGCCCCCTGGAGGATTCTCCGGTGCCCCAGTCTGACGGTGTCCGACATCTGTCCGACATCTGTAAGATGCGCCAATTTCGGCACTTAGCCTCTCTCTTCCCACTCCCGTGTAGCGGTGGGATATGGGGTAATAAGGGGTTAATGTCACCTTGCTATCGTAAGGTGACATTAAGCCGGGTTAATAACGGAGAGGCGTCAATAAGACGCCTATCCGTTATTAATCCAATAGTAAGAAAAGGGTTAATAAAACACGCACACATTAGGTAAAAGTATTTTAATATTCTTCATTTCACCATACTTACCATACTTCAGCGCCTGCAAAAAACGTAAAATAATAAACCGCATACTACCTGTCCGCCGTAGTCCAATTAATAACGAGTGTCCCACGACGATCTCCCCTATAGAACAGTGACATCGGGTGATGTCACTGCTCTATAGGACCCTATGTGACACACTGACAGGAGACAATGGCTCCTGCAGTGCATCACTGAGGTTACCTGAGTTCAAAGTGTCACTTTATATAATTGCTGCATGGGAAAATGTCTCATACAGCAATGCCATAAAGTGAGACTAGGGACTTTTTTTTTTTTTACAGCGGCGGAGGAATACAGTGGCGGAAGGATACCTTCCTCCCGTCATTGTGTTTCTGAGCCCCTAGAGAGCGGTCGCATTATCTGATGCTGCTGCTCTCCACGGGAGATCGTCGTGGGACACTCGTGGATTTCTGCGGACAGGGAGTATATTGGTTGTTTGTTTTTTTCACATTTTTTATAGATGACACTGGCTTCGGGGATCAAAATGACAAGTAATGGTGAGTATGTAATCTATGTTTAATGTAATGTATGTCATGTATGTCATGTATGTAATGTATGAATGTACTGTATGTCTATATGTATGTATGTAGAATGTATGTATGGAGTATTTTTTATTTTTTTTCATTCAACACATTAGCCGGATGATGGGACTACTACTGTCCCATCATTGGCTAATGTGGCAATCACTGTCAGTGTAGCAGGCATAGCCCGATGGGACTTGTAGTCCCATCGGACGATGCCCGCACTGAGACCCCCGCACGCCGCTGAGACCCCCCACGCCGCAGAGACCCCCCCCACGCTGCAGAGACCCCCCCCACGCCGCAGAGACCCCCCAGCACGCCGCAGAGACCCCCCAGCACGCCGCAGAGACCCCCCAGCACACCGCAGAGACCCCCCAGCACGCCACAGAGACCCCCGCACGCCGCTGAGACCCCCGCACGCCGCAGAGACCCCCCCAGCACGCCTTATAGACCCCCCAGCACGCCGCAGAGACCCCCCAGCACGCCGCAGAGCCCTCCCACGCCGCATCAAGCCTGGGCAGCCCGGATACAGCGCCGGCTGCATAGAATGAGATCCCTGGCAGGCCTGCACAGACTCCGCCCGCACAGAGACACGCAGTCTCTGCCCACGCACCGCCCACTTTACATTATAGTGATTTTAGCACTGTGGGGACTTCCGATTCCGATTTCTGATATCGCAGAAATATCGGATCTCGGTATCGGAATTCCGATACCGCAAGTATCGGCCGATACCCGATACTTGCGGTATCGGAATGCTCAACACTAGTGATAACCCTTATCCAGCAGTGGGTGCAGCAATTCCCACACAATTTTCCCACTCACCCCCAGGTCAGGAGGGCATTCAGGGGGGTTAATCTGAGTGTCCTTCCCCTCGTAGACCCTACATCTGTGGGTGTGCCCTGAGGTACTCTCGCACAGTTTGTACAGCTTTATTCCGTACCTGGACCTCTTACTGAGCAAGTACTGTCGGAATTTTAGCCTCCCTTTGAAGTGAATGAGAGATTCATCTATAGCGACGTCCGTCTGGGGTGTGTATGCCTCAGCAAACTTTCTGCTGAAGTGTTCAATCACTGGCCAAATTTTATATAGACGATCAAAGTTTGGATCGTCTCAAGGAGCATTATCACTGAAATGCAACATTTTTTGGATCCCTTCAAATCGTGTCCTTTTCATGGCCATGCGGAATACCGGTGTACTGTAGACAATGTCAGTACTCCAGTATTGCCGAAGCTTTGGCTTTTTGATTATGCCCATATGCAGCACAATTCCCCAAAATGTCATCATCTCTGCTGCATTTACGTGGGGTCCATCTGGCGTGTGATGACGTGGGATTTTGGGTGAAAAATTGTTGGGCATACAGGTTCGTCTGGGCCACCATAAGATTTATTATTTCATCACTGAAGAAATCAATTTCAGTGAGGTCAGTCGTGTCAAACTGGATTCCTGAGCTGCTGCTGAAATCCGGAATGACGGGCTGAAAATTTTCAGGGGGTGCAATCCATATGGGATCGATTGCTGCAGGAGTTGCCTGGGTCCTAGGGCGCCTTGTTGGGGGTCCTTCCTCACCAGATGAGGAGGAGGAGGAATAGAGGAATGTGGGATCTTCCTCACTGGCTGTATCCGTGTCGGACGCAAGGATGGCGTAAGCCTCCTCTGGTGAATAGCGCCTCGTTGACGAATGGGCCATTTTTTTTCCCCAAACCCTGGGGATGTGTGTGTAGGTGGTGCTTTTACACGTGTAATGTGTGGGGCTTTTGTATAGGGTACTCTTTATTATAACCAATCAGAGAGAAAAAAACAAGTAGTGAGAAAAAATGTAGAAGAAACAAGAAAAAAAGATGAAAAGAAAAATCAGATGTAAAAAAATAAGTTTGCATAAAAAAAGTATAAATTTACCCTACGCAACTAAATTTTTTTTTGCAAAAGAAAAAACGAACGCCACTAACAGTGTGACGTACGCTCCCCTAATGAACGCGCTAAAAATTAGGCGACGCAACTAATTATTCTTTTTACAAAAGAAAAGCGAACGCCACTAACAGTGTGACGTACGCTCCCCTAATACACTCGCTAAAAATTAGACAACGCAACTAATTATTCTTTTTACAAAAGAAAAAACGAACGCCACTAACGGTGTGACATACGCTCCCCTAATGAACGCGCTAAAAATTAGGTGACGCAACTAATTATTCTTTTTACAAAAGAAAAGCGAACGCCACTAACAGTGTGACGTACGCTCCCCTAATGCACTCGCTAAAAATTAGACGACGCAACTAATTATTCTTTGTACAAAAGAAAAGCGAACGCCACTAACAGTGTGACGTACGCTCCCCTAATGCACTAGAGATTATCTAGCGATAGCAGATTTTTTTGATGCAGAAAAGACGCTACCTCCCTACCTATAAAACTACTCTGTATGATTTTTTTTTTCTAAAAGATGATCAGTCGTCACTAACGCTGTGACGCCGGCTACACTAACAAGCTACCACTAAACTACTCTGTACAATTTTTTTTTTCTCTAAAAAAAAAAGACCGGTCGTCACTAACGCTGTGACACCAGCTAATCTACGTCTAAAACTACACTCTACTAACTACTATTATTATATTTTTGTAAAAAAAAAAATCGGACGTCGCTTAGACTGCAAAGTCCACTACACTAACTAGCTAAACAAAGAAAAAGCCCTGTGGCGCAGTCTCTGATCAGCAGCGATACTGATCAGAGCACTGCGAACACAGGAAGAGCATGAATGCACTGCGCGGGATGCCGCTCACAGGAAAATATCATCCAGATACACAATCATAAATTTATCCAAATAATCGCGGAAAATGTCATGCATAAAGGACTGGAAGACTGAAGGGGCATTTGAAAGACCAAAAGGCATCACCAAATACTCAAAGTGGCCCTCGGGCGTATTAAATGCGGTTTTCCACTCATCCCCCTGCCTGATTCGCACCAAATTATACGCCCCACGGAGATCAATCTTAGAGAACCACTTGGCCCCCTTTATGCGAGCAAACAAATCAGTCAGCAACGGCAATGGGTATTGATATTTAACCGTGATTTTATTCAAAAGCTGATAATCAATACATGGTCTCAAAGAGCCGTCTTTTTTTGACACAAAGAAAAAAACGGCTCCTAAGGGAGATGACGATGGACGAATATGTCCCTTTTCCAAGGACTCCTTTATATATTCTCGCATAGCAGCATGTTCTGGCACAGACAGATTAAATAAACGACCCTTTGGGTATTTACTACCCGGGATTAAATCTATGGCACAATCGCACTCTCGGTGCGGAGGTAGCGAACCAAGCTTGGGTTCTTCAAAGACGTCACGATAGTCAGACAGGAACTCAGGAATTTCAGAGGGAATAGATGATGAAATGGAAACCAAAGGTACGTCCCCATGAGTCCCCTTACATCCCCAGCTCAACACAGACATAGCTCTCCAGTCGAGGACTGGGTTGTGAGATTGCAGCCATGGCAATCCTAGCACCAAAACATCATGTAGATTATACAGCACCAGAAAGCGAATAATCTCCTGGTGATCCGGATTAATACGCATAGTTACTTGTGTCCAGTATTGTGGTTTATTATTAGCCAATGGGGTGGAGTCAATCCCCTTCAGAGGAATAGGAGTCTCCAAAGGCTCTAAATCATACCCACAGCGTTTGGCAAAGGACCAATCCATAAGACTCAAAGCGGCGCCAGAGTCGATATAGGCGTCCGTGGTAATGGATGACAAAGAGCAAATCAGGGTCACAGATAGAATAAACTTAGACTGTAAAGTGCCAATGGAAACAGATTTATCAAGCTTTTTAGTGCGCTTAGAGCATGCTGATATAACATGAGTAGAATCACCACAATAGAAACACAACCCATTTTTCCGTCTAAAATTCTGCCGCTCGCTTCTGGACAGAATTCTATCACACTGCATACTTTCTGGCGTCTTCTCAGTGGACACCGCCAGATGGTGCACTGGTTTGCGCTCCCGCAGACGCCTATCGATCTGAATAGCCATTGTCATGGACTCATTCAGACCCGCAGGCACAGGGAACCCCACCATAACATCCTTAATGGCATCAGAGAGACCCTCTCTGAAAGTCGCCGCCAGGGCGCACTCATTCCACTGAGTAAGCACAGACCATTTACGGAATCTTTGGCAGTAAATTTCAGCTTCATCTTGCCCCTGAGATAGGGACATCAAAGTTTTTTCTGCCTGAAGCTCCAAATGAGGTTCCTCATAAAGCAACCCCAAGGCCAGAAAAAACGCATCCACATTGAGCAACGCAGGATCCCCTGGTGTCAATGAAAAAGCCCAGTCTTGAGGGTCGCCCCGGAGCAAGGAAATCACAATCCTGACCTGCTGTGCAGGGTCTCCGGCAGAGCGAGACTTCAGGGACAAAAATAATTTGCAATTATTTCTAAAATTCTGAAAACCAGATCTATTCCCCGAGAAAAATTCCGGCAAAGGAATTCTCGGCTCAGACACAGGTGCATGAACAACAAAATCTTGCAAATTTTGTACCTTCGTGGCGAGATTATTCAAACCTGCATTTACACTCTGAAGATCCATTACAAACAGGTGAACACAGAGCCATTCAAAGATTAGAAGGAGAGAAAGAGAAAAAAAAGGCTGCAGCATAGACAGACTGGCAAAAGGTCCAATTAAGAGCACACTCAAAACTAGAGGGAAAAAAAAAAAATAAAAAATCTCAGCAGACTTCTTATTTCTCTCCTTTCTCAGCCAAGGATTTTAACCCTTTAGTGGGCCGGTCAAACTGTCATGTTCTCAATGGCAAGAGAACATAGCATCAGCATATATAGGAACTAGCTCTTGGAAGATGGGAACTGAACTGACCATGAACTAATCTACCGCACAACTAGAAGTGGCCGGGTAGCATTCCTACTTATTATCCCTAGATGCCCAGCGCCAGCCGGAGGACTAAATAATGCTAGCAGAGGAAAATATTAGTCCTAGCTCACCTCTAGAGAAATACCCCGAAAGGAGACAGAGGCCCCCCACATGTATTGGCGGTGATTAAAGATGAAATAACAAACGCAGCATGAAAATAGGTTTAGCAAATTTGAGGTCCACTTACTAGATAGCAGAAGACAGAAAGGACACTTTCATGGTCAGCTGAAAACCCTATCAAAACACCATCCAGAAATTACTTTAAAACTCTGGCATTAACTCATAATACCAGAGTGGCAATTCCTGATCACAAGAGCTTTCCAGACACAGTAACGAAACAACAGCTGTGAACTGGAACAAAAATGCAAAAACAAACATGGACTAAAGTCCAACTTATCTAGTTGTTGTCTAGGAGCAGGAACAAGCACAGAGAGGCTTCTGATAACATTGTTGACCGGCAAGCAACTAACAGAGAAGCAAGGTTATATAGCGACTCCCACATCTTGATGGGAACAGGTGAACAGAGAAGATGATGACACAAGTTCAATTCCACCAGTAACCACCGGGGGAGCCCAAATCCAAATTCACAACAGTTACCCCAGTGTGCCATCATTGAGATGTACCGTCCCTGCCCACAAGCACTTGTCCACGTGTCCGTGGTTAGGTGGACTTTCCCGGTAACAGCATTGTTGAGGGCACGGGTAATGTTGTGGGACACATGCTGGTGTAATGCCATTACGGCACACCGGGAGAAATAGTGGCGACTGGGGACCGAGTACCTTGGGATGACCGCCCCCATCAGGTTGCGGAATGCTTCCGTCTCAACAAGCCTAAAAGGCAGCATTTCTAGCACAAGCAGAATAGAAATATTAGAATTGAAGACTGTGGCCTGTGGGGTGTTGGCTGGGTATTTCTGCTTGTGTTCCAAAGACTGGGTTTTAGACAACTGAACGCTGTGCTGCGTCAAGGACGTGGACGGGCTTGCTGATGGTGCTGCTTGACTGTGGGCCACAACAGGTGCAGAGCTAGAGGCATCTTCACATGCACGGTGTACTAGGGATTGGCTTCTATGCAAAACAGTGGAAGAAGCAGTGGTGTGACCAGCATGCAGTGGTCCTCGAGCCTGGGGTTCGGCCCACAAAGTCAGGTGCTTTGCTTACATGTGCCTGATCATGCTGGTGGTCAGGCTGGTTGTTTTGCTACCCCTGCTGAAGCAGGCATGGCAGGTGCTGCAAATGGCCTGTTTAGGGTTAGCGGCAGAGTATTTAACCCCTTAAGCCCCGAGGGTGGTTTGCACGTTAATGACCGGGCCAATTTTTACAATTCTGACCACTGTCCCTTTATGAGGTTATAACTCTGGAACGCTTCAACGGATCTTGGCGATTCTGACATTGTTTTCTCGAGACATATTGTACTTCATGATAGTGGTAAAATTTCTTCGATATAACTTGCGTTTATTTGTGAAAAAAACGAATATTTGGCGAAAATTTTGAAAATTTCGCAATTTTCCAACTTTGAATTTTTATGCCCTTAAATCACAGACATATGTCACACAAAATACTTAATAAATAACATTTCCCACATGTCTACTTTACATCAGCACAATTTTGGAACCAAAATTTTTTTTTGTGACGGAGTTATAAGGGTTAAAAGTTGACCAGCAATTTCTCATTTTTACAACACCATTTTTTTTTAGGGACCACATCTCATTTGAAGTCATTTTGACGGGTCTATATGATAGAAAATACCCAAGTGTGACACCATTCTAAAAACTGCACCCCTCAAGGTACTCAAAACCACTTTCAAGAAGTTTATTAACCCTTCAGGTGTTTCACAGGAATTTTTGGAATGTTTAAATAAAAATGAACATTTAACTTTTTTTCACACAAAATTTATTTCAGCTCCAATTTGTTTTATTTTACCAAGGGTAACAGGAGAAAATAGACCCCAAAAGTTGTTGTACAATTTGTCCTGAGTACGCTGATACCCCATATGTGGGGGTAAACCACAGTTTGGGCGCATGGCAGAGCTTGGAAGCAAAGGAGCGCCATTTGACTTTTCAATGCAAAATTGACTGGAATTGAGATGGGACGCCATGTTGCATTTGGAGAGCCCCTGTTGTGCCTAAACATTGAAACCCCTAACAAGTGACACCATTTTGGAAAGTAGACCCCCTAAGGAACTTATCTAGATGTGTGGTGAGCACTTTGACCCAACAAGTGCTTTACAGAAGTTTATAATGCAGAGCCGTAAAAATAAAAAATCATATTTTTTCACAAAAATGATCTTTTCACCCCCAATTTTTTATTTTCCCAAGGGTGAGAGAAGAAATTGGACCCCAAAAATTGTTGTGCAATTTGTCCTGAGTACGCTGATACCCCATATGTGGGTGTAAACCATTGTTTGGGCGCAGGGCAGAGCTCGGAAGGGAAGGAGCGCCATTTGACTTTTCAATGCAAAATTGACTGGAATTGAGATGGGACGCCATGTTGCATTTAGAGAGCCCTTGATGTGCCTAAACATTGAAACCCCTAACAAGTGACACCATTTTGGAAAGTAGACCCCCTAAGGAACTTATCTAGATGTGTGGTGAGCACTTTGACCCAACAAGTGCTTTACAGAAGTTTATAATGCAGAGCCGTAAAAATAAAAAATCATATTTTTTCACAAAAATGATCTTTTCACCCCCAATTTTTTATTTTCCCAAGGGTGAGAGAAGAAATTGGACCCCAAAAATTGTTGTGCAATTTGTCCTGAGTACGCTGATACCCCATATGTGGGTGTAAACCATTGTTTGGGCGCAGGGCAGAGCTCGGAAGGGAAGGAGCGCCATTTGACTTTTCAATGCAAAATTGACTGGAATTGAGATGGGACGCCATGTTGCATTTAGAGAGCCCTTGATGTGCCTAAACATTGAAACCCCTAACAAGTGACACCATTTTGGAAAGTAGACCCCCTGAGGAACTTATCTAGATGTGTGGTGAGCACTTTGACCCAACAAGTGCTTCACAGAAGTTTATAATGCAGAGCCGTAAAAATAAAAAATCATATTTTTTCACAAAAATGATCTTTTCACCCCCATTTTTTTATTTCCCCAAGGGTAAGAGAAGAAATTAGACCACAAAAGTTGTTGTGCAATTTGTCCTGAGTACGACGATACCCCATATGTGGGTGTAAACCATTGTTTGGGCGCATAGCAGAGCTCAGAAGGGAAGAAGCGCTATTTTACTTTTCAATGCAAAATTGACTGGAATTAAGATGGGATGCCATGTTGCGTTTGGAGAGCCCCTGATGTGCCTAAACATTAAACCCCCCCACAAGTGACACCATTTTGGAAAGTAGACCCCCTAAGGAACTTATCTAGATGTGTTTTGAGAGCTTTGAACCCCCAAGTGTTTCACTACAGTTTATAACGCAGAGCCGTGAAAATAATTTTTTTTTTTTTTTTCACAAAAATGAAATTTAGCCCCCAGTTTTGTATTTTCACAAGGGTATCAGGATAAATTGGACCCTAAAAGTTGTTGTCCAATTTGTCCTGAGTACGCTGATACCCCCTATGTGGGGGGGAACCACTGTTTGGGCGCATGACAGAGCTCAGAAGGGAAGGAGCGCCATTTGGAATGCAGACTTAAATGGATTGGTCTGCAGGCGTCACGTTGCATTTGCAGAGCCCCTGATGTACCCAAACAGTACAAACCCCCCACAAGTGACCCCATATTGGAAACTAGACCCCCCAAGGAACTTATCTAGATGTGTTGTGAGAACTTTGAACCCCCAAGTGTTTCATTACAGTTTATAACGCAGAGCCGTGAAAATAAAAATTATTTTTTTTTTCACAAAAATGATTTTTTAGCCCCCAGTTTTGTATTTTCACAAGGGTATCAGGATAAATTGGACCCTAAAAGTTGTTGTCCAATTTGTCCTGAGTACGCTGATACCCCCTATGTGGGGGGGAACCACTGTTTGGGCGCATGACAGAGCTCGGAAGGGAAGGAGCGCCATTTGGAATGCAGACTTAAATGGATTGGTCTGCAGGCGTCACGTTGCATTTGCAGAGCCCCTGATGTACCCAAACAGTACAAACCCCACACAAGTGACCCCATATTGGAAACTAGACCTCCCAAGGAACTTATCTAGATGTGTTGTGAGAACTTTGAACCCCCAAGTGTTTCACTACAGTTTACAACGCAGAGCCGTGAAAATAAAACATATTTTTTTTCCCACAAAAATGATTTTTAGCCCCCCAAATTTTTATTTTCCCAAGGATAACAAGAGAACTTGGACCCCAGAAGTTGTTGTTCAATTTGTCCCTAGTACGCTGATACCCCATATGTTGGGGTAAACCCCTTTTTGGACGCACGGGAGAGCTCAGAAGGGAAGGAGCACTGTTTTACTTTTTCAACGCAGAATTGGCTGGAATTGAGATTGGACGCCATGTCGCGTTTGGAGAGCCCCTGATGTGCCTGAACAGTGGAAACTCCCCAATTCTACCTGAAACCCTACCCCTAACCTCACCCCTAACCGTTTACTGAACATTTTCTGACAGTCATAAGTGCCACGTATATAAGTGCCACGTATATAAGTGCCACGTATGTAAGTGCCACGTATGTAAGTGCCACGTATGTAAGTGCCACGTATATAAGTGCCACGTATATAAGTGCCACGTATTTAAGTGCCACGTATTTAAGTGCCACGTATTTAAGTGCCACGTATTTAAGTGCCACGTATTTCAGTGCCACGTATTTCAGTGCCACGTATTTCAGTGCCACGTATTTCAGGCACTGAAAAATACGTGGCACGTAAATACGTGGCACGTAAATACGTGGCACTTAAATACGTGGCACTTAAATACGTGGCACTTAAATACGTGGCACGTACATACGTGGCACGTACATACGTGGCACGTACATACGTGGCACGTACATACGTGGCACGTACATACGTGGCACTTAAATACGTGGCACTTAAATACGTGGCACTTAAATACGTGGCACTTAAATACGTGGCACTTAAATACGTGGCACTTATATACGTGGCCACTGAAATATCGTGGCACTTATATACGTATATACGTATATAAACGTATATTTCAGTGCCACGTATTTCAGTGCCACGTATTTCAGGTTAGGGGTAGGGTTAGGGTTTTTTGTTTTTTTCTTGTTTTCTTGTGTTTTTCTATAAAAACGCATGCGTTTTACCGCGTTTACATGCATTTTTTCACACATGCGGTTTTTTAAAAAAACGCATGCAGATAAAAACGCAAGTGTGAAACCAGACTAAAAGACGCTTTTTATAGCAAAAAAGTTTTTGCGTCTCCACATTTTGAGACCTATAATTTTTCCACATTTTGGTCCACAGAGTCATGTGAGGTCTTGTTTTTTGCGGGACGAGTTGACGTTTTTATTGGTAACATTTTCGGACACGTGACCATTTTTTATCACTTTTTATTCCGATTTTTGTGAGGCAGAATAACCAAAAACCAGCTATTCATGAATTTCTTTTGGGAGAGGCGTTTATACCGTTCTGCGCTTGGTAAAATTGATAAAGCAGTTTTATTCGTCGGGTCAGTACGATTACAGCGATACCTCATTTATATCATTTTTTTTATGTTTTGACGCTTTTATACGATAAAAACTATTTTATAGAAAAAATAATTATTTTGGTATCGCTTTATTCTCAGGACTATAACTTTTTTATTTTTTTGCTGATGATGCTGTATGGCGGCTCGTTTTTTGCGGGACAAGATGACGTTTTCAGCGGTAACATGGTTATTTATATCCGTCTTTTTGATCGCGTGTTATTCCACTTTTTGTTCGGCGGTATGGTAATAAAGCGTTGTTTTTTGCCTCGTTTTTTTTTTTTTTTCCTTACGGTGTTTACTGAAGGGGTTAACTAGTGGGCCAGTTTTATAGGTTGGGTCGTTACGGACGCGGCGATACTAAATATGTGTACTTTTATTGTTTTTGTTTGGTTTTTTTAGATAAAGAAATGTATTTATGGGAATAATATTTTTTTTTTTATTATTATTTATTTAGGAATTTTTTTTATTTTTTTTTACACATGTGGAAATTTTTTTTTTTACTTTTTTACTTTGTCCCAGGGGGGGACATTACAGATCGCTGATCTCACAGTGTGCACAGCACTCTGTGAGATCTCCGATCTCACTTACAGCCGTGCAGGCTGCAGCTTTCATCTGCAGCCTGCTCCGACCCGGAAGTGCTCCCTGCAGGACCCGGATACAGCCCCTCGGCCATTTTGGATCCGGGGCCTGCAGGGAGAAGACGTTCGGTACGAGGTGAGTACATCACCTTGTACCGATCGTCTCAGGGAAGCCCGCAGGGAGCCCCCTCCCTGCGCGATGCTTCCCTGTACCGCCGGTACACCGCGATCATGTTTGATCGCGGTGTGCCGGGGGTTAATGTGCCGGGGGCGGTCCGTGACCGCTCCTGGCACATAGTGCCGGATGTCAGCTGCGATATGCAGCCGACACCCGGCCGCGCTCCCCCCGTGAGCGCGGCCGATCGCGTATGACGTACTATCCCGTCACCGGGAATTAAGGCCCACCCCACCTCGACGGGATAGTACGTCATACGGGCTTAAGGGGTTAAAAAATAGCCAGACTCGGGAAGATCTCACAGGTGGAATGGCAACTTCACTCACGTTGGTGTTAGGCCATGTTCACACTTTGCGGTTTTTACCGCGGAACCGCCGCGATTTTGCCGCTGCGGGTCCGCTGCAGTTTCCATTGCGTTTACATTTATATGTAAACCTATGGAAACCGCAAACCGCTGTGCAAATGCTGCGGGAAAAACCGCGCAGAAACGCAGCGGTTTACAACCCGCAGCATGTCACTTCTTTGTGCGGAACTGCAGCGGTTCTGCACCCATAGAACTCCATTGTGAGTGTCAAACCCGCAGAAGAAAAAATATCTGCGGGTTTTATGCGGTTTGGGGTGTAGAAACAGCTGCAGCAGGAAGTGCGGGGAAGCGGGAGGAAGTGCGTGGGCGGAAGTGCGTGGGCGGAGTGTGACTGTCATCATGGAGACATATCGTCGCATGGGGATCGATGTCAGCCGTTTGATAGATCTGGTATGTATGTCTGTGTATGTCTGTGTGTGTGTCTGTGTATGTGTGTGTGTCCCCATGCGACGATAGTGCCACCATTGTGCTAAGTCGCCGTATGGGACTACTACTCCGATCCAATATTAGGATGGGAGAGTTGTCCCTGTGTTTCCGGCGACTTAGCACAATTGTAAGTAACACAAACACACACAATACACACACAATAAACGTAACATACATGACAGACATTACATACAACATATAACAGAGCATATACTCACCATACAGCACACTGGTACGCGAAGCCCTCGCCCTAGGGAAAAAGTCCAAAAAAAATAAACAAAATCCATACTCCCTGTCCGCAGAATCCAATACCGAGTGTCCCACGCCGATCCCCTGCTCTCCGGCGATACACTGCCAGGAGCGAAGCTCCTAGCAGTGTATCGTGCACTGTTCCGGAGTTCAATGGCGCCGGCGTCTCTATTTGCGGCACTACAGGTGCGTGTGAACTTTCCCACGCTCTAGTGCCGTAAAGCGAGAGTACCGGGGTCAATGACCGCCGGTAAACTCTAGCGCATGCACAGTAACACACCGACAGGTGCCAAAGCACCTGTCAGTGTGTTGCTGCAGCCGTGGAGAGCAGACACATCTCCGGATGTGTCTGTTCTCCATGGCAGATCGACGTGGGACCCTCGTTGGATTTCTGCGGACAGGGCCAGGGAGTATGAATTTGGTTTGTTTTTTTATTTCTGTTACAGGTCGAGGGTCTTCAGGTGGATTACCCGTGTAATAAAGGGATTGTCAAAAAGTGTGTGTCATTATTTCATTAAAATATTTTTTCCAAGTGTTTGTTTTTTTATTTTTATTGTATTTTAGTGCCACGTATTTAGGAGCCACGTATCACATATTACAGTGCCACGTGTCACGTATTTAAGTGCCACGTATTTAAGTGCCACGTGTCACGTATTTAAGTGCCACGTATTTAAGTGCCACGTATTTAAGTGCCACGTATTTAAGTGCCACGTACTTAAGTGCCACGTGTCACGTATTTCAGTGCCACGTATTTCAGTGCCACGTATTTCAGTGCCACGTATTTAAGTGCCACTTGTCACGTATTTAAGTGCCACGTGTCACATATTTCAGTGCCACGTGTCACGTATTTCAGTGCCACGTATTTAAGTGCCACGTGTCACGTATTTAAGTGCCACGTATTTAAGTGCCACGTGTCACGTATTTAAGTGCCACGTGTCACGTATTTAAGTGCCACGTGTCACGTATTTAAGTGCCACGAGTCACGTATTTAAGTGCCACGTATTTAAGTGCCACGTGTCACGTATTTAAGTGCCACGTATTTAAGTGCCACGTGTCACGTATTTAAGTGCCACATGCCACGTATTTAAGTGCCACGTATTTAAGTGCCACGTATTTAAGTGCCACGTGTCACATATTTAAGTGCCACGTGTCACATATTTCAGTGCCACGTGTCACGTATTTCAGTGCCACGTATTTCAGTGCCACGTATTTAAGTGTCACGTGTCACGTATTTAAGTGCCACGTATTTAAGTGCCACGTATTTAAGTGCCACATGCCACGTATTTAAGTGCCACGTATTTAAGTGCCACGTATTTAAGTGCCACGTGTCACGTATTTAAGTGCCACGTGTCACATATTTCAGTGCCACGTGTCACGTATTTCAGTGCCACGTATTTCAGTGCCACGTATTTAAGTGCCACGTGTCACGTATTTAAGTGCCACGTATTTAAGTGCCACATATTTAAGTGCCACGTATTTAAGTGCCACGTATTTAAGTGCCACGTATTTAAGTGCCACGTGTCACGTACTTAAGTGTCACGTGTCACGTATTTAAGTGCCACGTGTCACGTATTTAAGTGCCACGTATTTAAGTGCCACGTATTTAAGTGCCACGTATTTAAGTGCCACGTGTCACGTATTTCAGTGCCACGTGTCACGTATTTAAGTGCCATGTGGCACGTATTTAAGTGCCACGTATTTAAGTGCCACGTGTCACATATTTAAGTGCCACGTATTTAAGTGCCACGTGTCACGTATTTAAGTGCCACTTAAATACGTGGCACTTAAATACGTGGCACTTAAATATGTGGCACTTAAATACGTGCCACTTAAATACGTGGCACTTAAATACGTGACACGTGGCACTTAAATACATGGCACTGAAATACATGACACGTGGCACTTAAATACGTGACACGTGGCACTTAAATATGTGACACGTGGCACTTAAATACGTGGCACTTAAATACGTGGCACTTAAATACGTGACACGTGGCACTTAAATACGTGGCACTTAAATACGTGGCACTTAAATACGTGGCACTTAAATACGTGGCACTTAAATACGTGACACGTGGCACTTAAATACGTGACATGTGGCACTTAAATACATGACACGTGGCACTTAAATACGTGGCACTTAAATGCTGTCTATGATTATTCAATATTTGCAGCAGCAACCCCAGCATAAGTATACGGTGCGGCCTGTGGAGCTGTATCTGCGGCATGCTGTGGTTGCTTCCACTCAATTTGATGTTTTCACAACATGGAGGATGAAAGAAGAAGGGGTTGGACAAGGAAGTGACATTTTTTTTTGTTACTGAATTTTTTCAAGTTTGTAAACCTTTATTTATGTCAAAAACGCAGACAATCTGCAGAAAAACGCACTGAAAACCGCACCAAAAACGCACCTGCGTTTTCTGCCAATAACTGCGGATTTAGTGCAGAAAAATCCGCAGGTAAATCTGCAAAGTGTGCACATACCCTTACAGGGAACGGATGCACGCCTTCTGTCTGTGGCCACCACACTGCTTCTTCCTGCCTGTTGGGGGATATGCCTCCTTCCCCATTTGTGCTGCTGTCCTCGCTACGCATGTCCTCCTGCCAGCTTGGGTCATTTACTATGACATCCACCACCTCCTCTTCCACATGTGCACCCTGCTCCTCCTCCTGACTTTCTAGAAATTAGAACTCGTCATGGTCCACCTCTTGTGACACTTTCCCACCATTGCCTTCGTGTGACTGGGGCTGGTCAAAGCTTTGGGCAGCTTTACATGCGATCTCATCTTTCCCCACTTCAAGTTGACCGGCAGAGATTTCTGAATCTTGAAATGGAAAACTGAACAGCTCTTCAGAGTGTCCAAGTGTGGCATCAGTTGTCTCAGGGCACTCGGCATGGTGGGAGGAAGGAGGATCAGGGTGAGGAATATCCTGGCCTCACTCACGGCTACTCAGACTTGACCGTGTGGAAGACAAGGTGGTGGTGGCTAAGTGACTGGAAGCATTATCCGCTATCCAACCAACAACCGTTACACACTGCTCTGGCTTCAATAGTTGTGTGCTGCGGTCCCCTAGAAACTGGGACAGGAATGTCGAGCGAGAAGATGTGGGTCTTTGTTGTGGCCCACTTTCACCTTGCCCACTGCCTCATCCTCTGGATGCACCATCAGCATCACGTCCACTTCCCCGTCCTTTGCCCCTTGCCTTAACCATTTTAAATGGACTACTGCACTATTTCAAATGCTCAACACAAATGTCTTTATTAGTAGCGAAATAATATGTGATCACTATGCCTGCAAATCTATGATTTTTCAAAACCAAACACCAGGCAGGCCTCAGCCTAACCGAACAGACTGTATTCAATTTTTTTTAAGTTAATTTATGCAAAATAGTGCTGTATAGAATTTGAGTATCACACAGCCAAAAAATAAGTACACCAGCCTCCAATGCCCAAACTTGGAGCACAGAGATATATGACGGCTGTAACGGAAACACCACACTGGCAAATCTGTGGCCTTTGAATTTTTTTGATACAAAATAGTGCTGTATAGAATTTGACTATCACAGTCAAAAAATAAGTACACCGGCCTCCAATGACCAAACATGGAGCACAGATATATATATATGAGGCCTTTTTCAGTGAATTTAAAACACCAAAAAAAAGGGAGCACAAGCAGCGTCGGACTGGAGTACCTTGGGCCCACCAGAGAAAAATCTTTCTTGGGGCCCACCATACCGTTTAAAAATACCACACAGGATAGATCCTATATACCACACCACGCACGAGAGCTGACAGATCCTCTATATACTACACCACACAGGAGAGCTCATGGCTCCTCTATATACTGCACCACACAGGAGAGCTGACAGATCCTCTATATACTACACCACACGGGAGAGCTGACAGATCCTCTACATACTACACCACACGGGAGAGCTGACAGATCCTGTATATACTACACCACACAGGAGAGCTGACAGATCCTCTATATACACCACACAGGAGAGCTGACAGATCCTGTATATACTACACCACACAGAAGAGCTGACAGATCCTCTATATACTACACCACACGGGATAGCTGACAGATCCTCTATATACTACACCACACAGGAGAGCTGACAGATCCTGTATATACTACACCACACAGGAGAGCTGACAGATCCTCTATATACTACACCACACGGGAGAGCCGACAGATCCTCTATATACTACACCACACAGGAGAGCTGACAGATCCTCTATATACTACACCACACGGGAGAGCTGACAGATCCTCTATATACTACACCACACAGGAGAGCTGACAGATCCTCTATACACCACACGGGAGAGCTGACAGATCCTCTATACACCACACGGGAGAGCTGACAGATCCTCTATACACCACACGGGAGAGCTGACAGATCCTCTATATACTACACCACACGGGAGAGCTGACAGATCCTCTATATACTACACCACACAGGAGAACTGACAGATCCTCTATATACTACACCACGCACGAGAGCTGACAGATCCTCTATATACTACACCACACAGGAAAGCTGACAGATCCTCTATATACTACACCACACGGGAGAGCTGACAGATCCTCTATATACTACACCACACAGGAGAGCTGACAGATCCTCTACATACTAAACCACACAGGAGAACTGACAGATCCTCTATACACCACACGGGAGAGCTGACAGATCCTCTATATACACCACACGGGAGAGCTGACAGATCCTCTATACACCACACGGGAGAGCTGACAGATCCTCTATATACTACACCACACAGGAGAGCTGACAGATCCTCTATATACTACACCACACGGGAGAGCTGACAGATCCTCTATATACTACACCACACAGGAGAGCTGACAGATCCTCTACATACTACACCACACAGGAGAACTGACAGATCCTCTATACACCACACGGGAGAGCTGACAGATCCTCTATACACCACACGGGAGAGCTGACAGATCCTCTATATACTACACCACACGGGAGAGCTGAAAGATCCTCTATATACTAGACCACACGGGAGAGCTGACAGATCCTCTATATACACCACACGGGAGAGCTGACAGATCCTCTATATACTACACCACACGGGAGAGCTGACAGATCCTCTATACACCACACGGGAGAGCTGACAGATCCTCTATACACCACACAGGAGAGCTGACAGATCCTCTACATACTACACCACACAGGAGAACTGACAGATCCTCTATACACCACACGGGAGAGCTGACAGATCCTCTATATACACCACATGGGAGAGCTGACAGATCCTCTATACACCACACGGGAGAGCTGACAGATCCTCTATATACTACACTACACAGGACAGCAGTAATGTAGGTCCACTGTGTGTAGTAAAATACTTACCGGTGGCCATATTCCACTGCAATGAAGAAGACACAAGCAACGACACAGCGGCAGAAGACGGCGACTGCTGCATATTTTATTACACACAGGGAAGCTTTCTGTTGGGGGCGAGACATTGTTTTTATTAGTATCATTTTAGGATAGATGTGATTTTTTTTCATCATTTGTTATAGCTTTTTTTGTGTAATTGTGGCGAACAGAAAAAAGGACATTTGGCGTTCTTGAGTTGTTTCTGTTTACGGTGTTTACTGATCGAGTTAATTGTTTTTATATTTTGATATATCATACTTTTCTGAACCCAGCAATGCCAAATATGTGTTGTTTTTTATTTTTTAAATATATTTATTTTCAATTGGATAAAAAGGGGTGATTTAAACTTTTAGGAATTTTTAAAATTTTGTTTTTTCCTTTCACTGGTACAGTTAGCCCCCTTAGAGGACATGAAAATGCGATCATCCGATCGCATGTGCTATTATATACAGTGATACCACAGCATCACTGCACATAGCAAAAATCACGGTCTCCTTTAAAGCCTGGCCACAGGAAGAAGACCCCTGGCTGTCATAACAACCCATCGGCGACCCACGATCACATCATGGGTGCCAATGGGTGAGAGAATGATGTGCACGCATGTTGGCATGTGTTATATGCTGCTGTCAGAGATTGACACTGGCATTTAACACGCGCCATACATGTAAGGCTGATGTCGTAAAGGTGTTAATTACCTGAGGACTCCCTTCACCACTGTCACCCAATATCCTGTGGGCCCCCTCCCCCACTATTTCACCTCTGATTTCCTGTGGGCTTACTGAGAGGGGGAAAGGGGAGCCACAGTAAAATAGAGGTGGTTGACACAATGGGGGAGAGGGCTCACAAGAAAATTATAATATCACTGTGGGCCCCCTCCCCTGTATTACCTTAAGGATGCATGGGGCCCCCTCGCCTAACTGCCTCTATGGCCACTGATCTACTCCTCAGGGTGCAGGCATCATAACTGTTTATTTACTTACACTCACACCACTGACTGCAGCGAGCCATCCCTCTGCACAATACACGGCCGTGTGCTGCTTGGGTAGGACTGCTGACCAATCACAGCACAGCTCCTTGCCTGAGCTGTGCTGTGAGCTCACACAAAGAAAACTAACGCTGATTGGCTGAATTGCAGCCAATCAGCGTTTACACTGCTGCCCAGGGCTTTGTGGAAGAGGAGCAGAGGGACAGAGCACAGGATGAGACAGGTGACTGCGGGACAAACTGTAGTGTGCAAGTGCTCGTCTCCTCTCAGCCTCAGAGTCAGCTGTTCTGCTGACTGTGCTGGCTGAAGTGAGGGTCGGCACACACACACACAGCTCCTGGCAGAGTAGAAGCCGGCAGCGGCAGAAGGTGATGTGAAGGAGCTGCGCCTGCACTTCCCATCACCTGTGCAGTCTGCCAGCCGCTGCCGGCTATACAGTAAAGTGAGCCCTGCTCCCCGCAGCTATGCAGGGCAGGCACAAATGAAGGAGGCAGGGGCTGGGGGGCGGGGCCCCCTGGAGGATTCTCCGGTGCCCCAGTCTGACGGTGTCCGACATCTGTCCGACATCTGTAAGATGCGCCAATTCCGGCACTTAGCCTCTCTCTTCCCACTCCCGTGTAGCGGTGGGATATGGGGTAATAAGGGGTTAATGTCACCTTGCTATCGTAAGGTGACATTAAGCCGGGTTAATAACGGAGAGGCGTCAATAAGACGCCTATCCGTTATTAATCCAATAGTAAGAAAAGGGTTAATAAAACACGCACACATTAGGTAAAAGTATTTTAATATTCTTCATTTCACCATACTTACCATACTTCAGCGCCTGCAAAAAACGTAAAATAATAAACCGCATACTACCTGTCCGCCGTAGTCCAATTAATAACGAGTGTCCCACGACGATCTCCCCTATAGAACAGTGACATCGGGTGATGTCACTGCTCTATAGGACCCTATGTGACACACTGACAGGAGACAATGGCTCCTGCAGTGCATCACTGAGGTTACCTGAGTTCAAAGTGTCACTTTATATAATTGCTGCATGGGAAAATGTCTCATACAGCAATGCCATAAAGTGAGACTAGGGACTTTTTTTTTTTTACAGCGGCGGAGGAATACAGTGGCGGAAGGATACCTTCCTCCCGTCATTGTGTTTCTGAGCCCCTAGAGAGCGGTCGCATTATCTGATGCTGCTGCTCTCCACGGGAGATCGTCGTGGGACACTCGTGGATTTCTGCGGACAGGGAGTATATTGGTTGTTTGTTTTTTTCACATTTTTTATAGATGACACTGGCTTCGGGGATCAAAATGACAAGTAATGGTGAGTATGTAATCTATGTTTAATGTAATGTATGTCATGTATGTCATGTATGTAATGTATGAATGTACTGTATGTCTATATGTATGTATGTAGAATGTATGTATGGAGTATTTTTTATTTTTTTTCATTCAACACATTAGCCGGATGATGGGACTACTACTGTCCCATCATTGGCTAATGTGGCAATCACTGTCAGTGTAGCAGGCATAGCCCGATGGGACTTGTAGTCCCATCGGACGATGCCCGCACTGAGACCCCCGCACGCCGCTGAGACCCCCCACGCCGCAGAGACCCCCCCCACGCTGCAGAGACCCCCCCCACGCCGCAGAGACCCCCCAGCACGCCGCAGAGACCCCCCAGCACGCCGCAGAGACCCCCCAGCACACCGCAGAGACCCCCCAGCACGCCACAGAGACCCCCGCACGCCGCTGAGACCCCCGCACGCCGCAGAGACCCCCCCAGCACGCCTTATAGACCCCCCAGCACGCCGCAGAGACCCCCCAGCACGCCGCAGAGCCCTCCCACGCCGCATCAAGCCTGGGCAGCCCGGATACAGCGCCGGCTGCATAGAATGAGATCCCTGGCAGGCCTGCACAGACTCCGCCCGCACAGAGACACGCAGTCTCTGCCCACGCACCGCCCACTTTACATTATAGTGATTTTAGCACTGTGGGGACTTCCGATTCCGATTTCTGATATCGCAGAAATATCGGATCTCGGTATCGGAATTCCGATACCGCAAGTATCGGCCGATACCCGATACTTGCGGTATCGGAATGCTCAACACTAGTGATAACCCTTATCCAGCAGTGGGTGCAGCAATTCCCACACAATTTTCCCACTCACCCCCAGGTCAGGAGGGCATTCAGGGGGGTTAATCTGAGTGTCCTTCCCCTCGTAGACCCTACATCTGTGGGTGTGCCCTGTGTTGTGAATTTGGATTCTGGGCTCCCCCGGTGGCTACTGGTGGAATTGAACTTGTGTCATCATCTTCTCTGTTCACCTGTTCCCATCAAGATGTGGGAGTCGCTATATAACCTTGCTTCTCTGTTAGTTGCTTGCCGGTCAACAATGTTATCAGAAGCCTCTCTGTGCTTGTTCCTGCTCCTAGACAACAACTAGATAAGTTGGACTTTTGTCCATGTTTGTTTTTGCAGTTTTGTTCCAGTTCACAGCTGTTGTTTCGTTACTGTGTCTGGAAAGCTCTTGTGTACAGGAATTGCCACTCTGGTGTTATGAGTTAATGCCAGAGTCTTAAAGTAATTTCTGGATGGTGTTTTGATAGGGTTTTCAGCTGACCATGAAAGTGTCCTTTCTGTCTTCTGCTATCTAGTAAGCGGACCTCAAATTTGCTAAACCTATTTTCATGCTGCGTTTGTTATTTCATCTTAAATCACCACCAATACATGTGGGGGGCCTCTGTCTCCTTTCGGGGTATTTCTCTAGAGGTGAGCTAGGACTAATATTTTCCTCTGCTAGCATTATTTAGTCCTCCGGCTGGCGCTGGGCATATAGGGATAAAAAGCAGGAATGCTACCCGGCCACTTCTAGTTGTGCGGTAGGTTTAGTTCATGGTCAGTTCAGTTCCCATCTTCCAAGAGCTAGTTCCTATATATGCTGATGCTATGTTCTCTTGCCATTGAGAACATGACAGTTTGACCGGCCCATTAAAGGGTTAAAATCCTTGGCTGAGAAAGGAGAGAAATTAGAAGTCTGCTGAATTTTTTTTTTTTTTTCCCTCTAGTTTTGAGTGTGCTCTTAATTGGACCTCTTGCCAGTCTGTCTATCTGCAGCCTTTTTTTTTTTTTTTCTTTCTCTCCTTCTAATCTTTGAATGGCTCTGTGTTCACCTGTTTGTAATGGATCTTCAGAGTGTAACTGCAGGTCAGGATTGTGATTTCCTTGCTCCGGGGCGACCCTCAAGACTGGGCTTTTTCATTGACACCAGGGGATCCTGCGTTGCTCAATGTGGATGCGTTTTTTCTGGCCTTGGGGTTGCTTTATGAGGAACCTCATTTGGAGCTTCAGGCAGAAAAAACTTTGATGTCCCTATCTCAGGGGCAAGATGAAGCTGAAATTTACTGCCAAAGATTCCGTAAATGGTCTGTGCTTACTCAGTGGAATGAGTGCGCCCTGGCGGCGACTTTCAGAGAGGGTCTCTCTGATGCCATTAAGGATGTTATGGTGGGGTTCCCTGTGCCTGCGGGTCTGAATGAGTCCATGACAATGGCTATTCAGATCGATAGGCGTCTGTGGGAGCGCAAACCAGTGCACCATCTGGCGGTGTCCACTGAGAAGACGCCAGAAAGTATGCAGTGTGATAGAATTCTGTCCAGAAGCGAGCGGCAGAATTTTAGACGGAAAAATGGGTTGTGTTTCTATTGTGGTGATTCTACTCATGTTATATCAGCATGCTCTAAGCGCACTAAAAAGCTTGATAAATCTGTTTCCATTGGCACTTTACAGTCTAAGTTTATTCTATCTGTGACCCTGATTTGCTCTTTGTCATCCATTACCACGGACGCCTATATCGACTCTGGCGCCGCTTTGAGTCTTATGGATTGGTCCTTTGTCAAACGCTGTGGGTATGATTTAGAGCCTTTGGAGACTCCTATTCCTCTGAAGGGGATTGACTCCACCCCATTGGCTAATAATAAACCACAATACTGGACACAAGTAACTATGCGTATTAATCCGGATCACCAGGAGATTATTCGCTTTCTGGTGCTGTATAATCTACATGATGTTTTGGTGCTAGGATTGCCATGGCTGCAATCTCACAACCCAGTCCTCGACTGGAGAGCTATGTCTGTGTTGAGCTGGGGATGTAAGGGGACTCATGGGGACGTACCTTTGGTTTCCATTTCATCATCTATTCCCTCTGAAATTCCTGAGTTCCTGTCTGACTATCGTGACGTCTTTGAAGAACCCAAGCTTGGTTCGCTACCTCCGCACCGAGAGTGCGATTGTGCCATAGATTTAATTCCGGGTAGTAAATACCCAAAGGGTCGTTTATTTAATCTGTCGGTGCCTGAACATGCTGCTATGCGAGAATATATAAAGGAGTCCTTGGAAAAGGGACATATTCGTCCATCGTCATCTCCCTTAGGAGCCGTTTTTTTCTTTGTGTCAAAAAAAGACGGCTCTTTGAGACCATGTATTGATTATCGGCTTTTGAATAAAATCACGGTTAAATATCAATACCCATTGCCGTTGCTGACTGATTTGTTTGCCCGCATAAAGGGGGCCAAGTGGTTCTCTAAGATTGATCTCCGTGGGGCGTATAATTTGGTGCGAATCAGGCAGGGGGATGAGTGGAAAACCGCATTTAATACGCCCGAGGGCCACTTTGAGTATTTGGTGATGCCTTTTGGTCTTTCAAATGCCCCTTCAGTCTTCCAGTCCTTTATGCATGACATTTTCCGCGATTATTTGGATAAATTTATGATTGTGTATCTGGATGATATTCTGATTTTTTCGGATGACTGGGACTCTCATGTCCAGCAAGTCAGGAGGGTTTTTCAGGTTTTGCGGTCTAATTCTTTGTGTGTGAAGGGTTCTAAGTGCGTTTTTGGGGTTCAGAGGATTTCCTTTTTGGGATATATTTTTTCTCCCTCTTCCATTGAGATGGATCCTGTTAAGGTTCAAGCTATTTGTGATTGGACGCAGCCCTCTTCTCTTAAGAGTCTTCAGAAATTTTTGGGCTTTGCTAACTTTTATCGTCGATTTATTGCTGGTTTTTCGGATGTTGTTAAGCCATTGACCGATTTGACTAAGCAGGGTGCTGATGTTGCTGATTGGTCCCCTGATGCTGTGGAGGCCTTTCGGGAGCTTAAGCGCCGTTTTTCTTCTGCCCCTGTATTGCGTCAGCCTGATGTTGCTCTTCCTTTTCAGGTTGAGGTCGACGCTTCGGAGATCGGAGCTGGGGCAGTGTTGTCACAGAAAAGTTCCGACTGCTCCGTGATGAGGCCTTGTGCCTTCTTTTCCCGTAAATTTTCGCCCGCTGAGCGGAATTATGATGTTGGGAATCGGGAGCTTTTGGCCATGAAGTGGGCTTTTGAGGAGTGGCGCCACTGGCTTGAGGGGGCCAGACATCAGGTGGTGGTATTGACTGACCACAAAAATTTGATTTATCTTGAGACCGCCAGGCGCCTGAATCCTAGACAGGCGCGCTGGTCATTATTTTTCTCTCGGTTTAATTTTGTGGTGTCATACCTACCGGGGTCTAAGAATATTAAGGCGGATGCCCTTTCTAGGAGTTTTGAGCCTGACTCGCCTGGTAACTCTGAGCCCACAGGTATCCTTAAGGATGGAGTGATATTGTCAGCCGTTTCTCCAGACCTGCGGCGGGCCTTGCAGGAGTTTCAGGCGGATAGACCGGTTCGTTGCCCACCTGATAGAATGTTTGTTCCTGATGATTGGACCAGTAGAGTCATCTCTGAGGTTCATTCTTCTGCGTTGGCAGGTCATCCTGGAATTTTTGGTACCAGGGATTTGGTGGCAAGGTCCTTCTGGTGGCCTTCCCTGTCACGAGATGTGCGAGGCTTTGTGCAGTCTTGTGACGTTTGTGCTCGGGCCAAGCCTTGTTGTTCTCGGGCAAGTGGATTATTGTTGCCCTTGCCTATTCCTAAGAGGCCTTGGACGCACATCTCGATGGATTTTATTTCAGATCTGCCTGTTTCTCAGAAGATGTCTGTCATCTGGGTGGTGTGTGACCGTTTCTCTAAGATGGTCCATTTGGTTCCCCTGCCCAAGTTGCCTTCTTCTTCCGAGTTGGTTCCTCTGTTTTTTCAAAATGTTGTTCGTTTGCATGGTATTCCTGAGAATATCGTTTCTGACAGAGGAACCCAATTTGTGTCTAGATTTTGGCGGGCATTCTGTGCTAGGATGGGCATAGATTTATCTTTTTCGTCTGCTTTCCATCCTCAGACTAATGGCCAGACCGAGCGGACTAATCAGACCCTGGAGACATATCTGAGGTGTTTTGTGTCTGCTGACCAGGATGATTGGGTTGCTTTTTTGCCATTGGCGGAGTTCGCCCTCAATAATCGGGCCAGCTCTGCCACCTTGGTGTCCCCGTTTTTCTGTAATTCGGGGTTTCATCCTCGATTTTCCTCCGGTCAGGTGGAATCTTCGGATTGTCCTGGAGTAGATGCTGTGGTGGAGAGATTGCATCAGATCTGGGGGCAGGTGGTGGACAATTTGAAGTTGTCCCAGGAGAAGACTCAGCTTTTTGCCAACCGCCGCCGTCGTGTTGGTCCTCGGCTTTGTGTTGGGGATTTGGTGTGGTTGTCTTCTCGTTTTGTCCCTATGAGGGTCTCTTCTCCTAAGTTTAAGCCTCGGTTCATCGGCCCTTATAAGATATTGGAGATTCTTAACCCTGTTTCCTTCCGTTTGGACCTCCCTGCATCCTTTTCTATTCATAACGTTTTTCATCGGTCATTATTGCGCAGGTATGAGGTACCGGTTGTGCCTTCCGTTGAGCCTCCTGCTCCGGTGTTGGTTGAGGGTGAGTTGGAGTACGTTGTGGAGAAAATCTTAGACTCCCGTGTTTCCAGACGGAGACTCCAGTATCTGGTCAAGTGGAAGGGATACGGCCAGGAGGATAATTCTTGGGTGACTGCATCTGATGTTCATGCCTCCGATCTGGTTCGTGCCTTTCATAGGGCCCATCCTGATCGCCCTGGTGGTTCTGGTGAGGGTTCGGTGCCCCCTCCTTGAGGTGGGGGTACTGTTGTGAATTTGGATTCTGGGCTCCCCCGGTGGCTACTGGTGGAATTGAACTTGTGTCATCATCTTCTCTGTTCACCTGTTCCCATCAAGATGTGGGAGTCGCTATATAACCTTGCTTCTCTGTTAGTTGCTTGCCGGTCAACAATGTTATCAGAAGCCTCTCTGTGCTTGTTCCTGCTCCTAGACAACAACTAGATAAGTTGGACTTTTGTCCATGTTTGTTTTTGCAGTTTTGTTCCAGTTCACAGCTGTTGTTTCGTTACTGTGTCTGGAAAGCTCTTGTGTACAGGAATTGCCACTCTGGTGTTATGAGTTAATGCCAGAGTCTTAAAGTAATTTCTGGATGGTGTTTTGATAGGGTTTTCAGCTGACCATGAAAGTGTCCTTTCTGTCTTCTGCTATCTAGTAAGCGGACCTCAAATTTGCTAAACCTATTTTCATGCTGCGTTTGTTATTTCATCTTAAATCACCGCCAATACATGTGGGGGGCCTCTGTCTCCTTTCGGGGTATTTCTCTAGAGGTGAGCTAGGACTAATATTTTCCTCTGCTAGCATTATTTAGTCCTCCGGCTGGCGCTGGGCATATAGGGATAAAAAGCAGGAATGCTACCCGGCCACTTCTAGTTGTGCGGTAGGTTTAGTTCATGGTCAGTTCAGTTCCCATCTTCCAAGAGCTAGTTCCTATATATGCTGATGCTATGTTCTCTTGCCATTGAGAACATGACAGCCCTGAGGTACTCTCGCACAGTTTGTACAGCTTTATTCCGTACCTGGACCTCTTACTGAGCAAGTACTGTCGGAATTTTAGCCTCCCTTTGAAGTGAATGAGAGATTCATCTATAGCGACGTCCGTCTGGGGTGTGTATGCCTCAGCAAACTTTCTGCTGAAGTGTTCAATCACTGGCCAAATTTTATATAGACGATCAAAGTTTGGATCGTCTCGAGGAGCATTATCACTGAAATGCAACATTTTTTGGATCCCTTCAAATCGTGTCCTTTTCATGGCCATGCGGAATACCGGTGTACTGTAGACAATGTCAGTACTCCAGTATTGCCGAAGCTTTGGCTTTTTGATTATGCCCATATGCAGCACAATTCCCCAAAATGTCATCATCTCTGCTGCATTTACGTGGGGTCCATCTGGCGTGTGATGACGTGGGATTTTGGGTGAAAAATTGTTGGGCATACAGGTTCGTCTGGGCCACCATAAGATTTATTATTTCATCACTGAAGAAATCAATTTCAGTGAGGTCAGTCGTGTCAAACTGGATTCCTGAGCTGCTGCTGAAATCCGGAATGACGGGCTGAAAATTTTCAGGGGGTGCAATCCATATGGGATCGATTGCTGCAGGAGTTGCCTGGGTCCTAGGGCGCCTTGTTGGGGGTCCTTCCTCACCAGATGAGGAGGAGGAGGAATAGAGGAATGTGGGATCTTCCTCACTGGCTGTATCCGTGTCGGACGCAAGGATGGCGTAAGCCTCCTCTGGTGAATAGCGCCTCGTTGACGAATGGGCCATTTTTTTTCCCCAAACCCTGGGGATGTGTGTGTAGGTGGTGCTTTTACACGTGTAATGTGTGGGGCTTTTGTATAGGGTACTCTTTATTATAACCAATCAGAGAGAAAAAAACAAGTAGTGAGAAAAAATGTAGAAGAAACAAGAAAAAAAGATGAAAAGAAAAATCAGATGTAAAAAAATAAGTTTGCATAAAAAAAGTATAAATTTACCCTACGCAACTACATTTTTTTTTGCAAAAGAAAAAACGAACGCCACTAACAGTGTGACGTACGCTCCCCTAATGAACGCGCTAAAAATTAGGCGACGCAACTAATTATTCTTTTTACAAAAGAAAAGCGAACGCCACTAACAGTGTGACGTACGCTCCCCTAATACACTCGCTAAAAATTAGACAACGCAACTAATTATTCTTTTTACAAAAGAAAAAACGAACGCCACTAACGGTGTGACATACGCTCCCCTAATGAACGCGCTAAAAATTAGGTGACGCAACTAATTATTCTTTTTACAAAAGAAAAGCGAACGCCACTAACAGTGTGACGTACGCTCCCCTAATGCACTCGCTAAAAATTAGACGACGCAACTAATTATTCTTTGTACAAAAGAAAAGCGAACGCCACTAACAGTGTGACGTACGCTCCCCTAATGCACTAGAGATTATCTAGCGATAGCAGATTTTTTTGATGCAGAAAAGACGCTACCTCCCTACCTATAAAACTACTCTGTATGATTTTTTTTTTCTAAAAGATGATCAGTCGTCACTAACGCTGTGACGCCGGCTACACTAACAAGCTACCACTAAACTACTCTGTACAATTTTTTTTTTCTCTAAAAAAAAAAGACCGGTCGTCACTAACGCTGTGACACCAGCTAATCTACGTCTAAAACTACACTCTACTAACTACTATTATTATATTTTTGTAAAAAAAAAAATCGGACGTCGCTTAGACTGCAAAGTCCACTACACTAACTAGCTAAACAAAGAAAAAGCCCTGTGGCGCAGTCTCTGATCAGCAGCGATACTGATCAGAGCACTGCGAACACGGGAAGAGCAGGAATGCACTGCGCGGGACGCCGCTCACAGGAAAAAAAGCGCAATAAAGTGTGCTAAAAATTGAATTGGAGGGGGGTACTGGAACAGGGATGGAGGGACGTCACCAAATATTGACGCCGGCTACGCTACCTTGTTACGTCTAAAACTACACTGTACTTGCTACTATTTTTTTTCTAAAAAAAAAAAAAGGACGTCGCTTAGACTGCAATGTCTGCTACGCTAACTAGCTAAAAAAAAAAGAAGTCCTGTGGCACAGTCTCTGATCAGCAGCGATACTGATCAGAGCACTGCGAACACGGGAAGAGCACGAATGCTCTGCGCGGGACGCCGCGCACAGGAAAAAAAGCGCAAAAAAGTGCGCTAAAAAATCAATTGGAGGGTGGGGGTACTGGAACAGGGATGGGAAAGGGGTGGGGAGGTGCTGCTGCTGCTGCTGTGATCACAGGCCTCACACAGCAGGCAGATGGCAGCAGAGAGCACGGAGCTGGAGCAGCACACAGCACAGGAGGGCAGGAGATCGCCGGGTTGGTCACACTGGCCACCAATGGATTCCTTCACTCAGGTCAGACAGAGGGGCTTGGACAACCGCTCTGCACGCCAAATCTGAGAGAAAGATGGCGTGCAGGGCAGTGATCGGTATTTTAAATTAACCCCTTTGGCGCTGATTGGCTAGAAGCTATTGTTCAGCCAATCAGCGCCATAGGGGTTAATCAGGTGACGTGACGTGGCGATCACCCCACCTACTGTGACGGCTGTGAATGGTGCGACGTCACACAGCCCCAATCACAGCCAGTCGTTTTGTTTTTTTTACTTTATTGTCATGTCGCTGAGATTGGCTGGCCAGAATTGACCAGCCAATCACAGCGATCGCTGATGCGGGGGGCGGTGCAGCCCCCCGGGGCTACGTGCAGAGATGGTCTGCTGTCAGGGACAGCAGTGATCGGAACCCGATCGCCGCGCGATGCCTTGCGGTGACCGGAAAATGGCGGCGCTGTACTAGTACTGCGGCTGGCACAAATGCACCTCCCGCAGCGCAGTACTAGTACGGCGCATGGCGCGAAGGGGTTAAAGATAGGTACGCGGGATGAATGTAGAAGTATGCAGAAGTAGGCGGGGCTTAAAAGAGGACGTATGCAGCCCTCCGCAAACCCCCGAACGCTAATGTGAACTTAGCCTAACACATACATGCAGGAGTATACTGACACATATATGTATAAGTGCTTCTCACTAAATTAGAAAATCATCAAAAAGTTAATTTATTTCAGTTGTTCAATACAAAAAGTGAAACTCATATATTTTATAGTCATTACAAACAGAGTGATCTATTTCAAGTGTTTCTTTCTGACCATATCCACATGTAGAATCTATGGGGATTGTCAAAAGGAAGATGAGAGACACCAGACCCAACAATGCAGACAAGCTGAAGGCTGCGATCAAAGCAACCTTGGCTTCCATAACACCTCAGCAGTGCCACAGGCTGATCGCCTCCATGCCACGCTGCATTGATGTAGTAATTGATGCAAAAGGAGCCCTGACCAAGTATTGAGTGCATTTATAGTGACTCTGGGGGAGCTCGGAGCTACGAGGTTGTCCTAATGAGGGGTGAACCGGCCCAGGTCGGAAACGGAGCAGGTCAAAACCCCCGTGCCTATCAGTAGTGGGACCGTGCCTGTGAATAGCCAGTGTAGAGCATCCTGGACAACACAGCGTGACACAAACTTTTTATACATGCAGAAAATATTCAATTTATAGCACAAAATCATCATTATATCATTACCCTCAGTCATATCATCATTATACCCTCAAATACATCTGGAATGATTAATATTGATTGGAAGCTCGAGATAATAAACTGTACAAAACTTCTACATTTTTCATAAAATACGTATCTATCCATGTATTTGTACTTTTTCACTATTTCTCCATATTCTGCTTTTCTGCCTCCTGATCTCTATGTGATGCCGTTACCCTGAGCGCTACTGACACCTACTGGTAGAACTAAGAAAATGCTTCTATCTGTGTGCAGTACTGGTTATTACCAGTAGAGACCGCTCTGGTCTAAACCTTCAGGACAGAACAGTAATCACTCACACTGAGCAATTCCCGTTATAATAAGGTTGCAGTGCCGCCATCATCAGGGAATAATGTATTGTCAGGTTTTTTTGGTCAATGTTTTTTTTCCCCATATAACAATCTGTGTTAAAAATAAAAAGCAGTAATATAATCTATATATATAATTGTCTAAGGGTTTAATTGTCTGTCTGTCCTGGAAATCCCGCGTCGCTGATTGGGCACAGCCAGCCGGCCTCGACCAATCAGCGACGGGCACAGTCTGCCGCAAATTCTGGAATCATCATTGTTCTCCACTGCTGTCAAGTTCCGCCATTGTGTTGTCTAAGGGTCTAATTGTCTGTCTGTCTCGGAAATCCCGCCTTGCCAGCCGGCCTCGACCAATCAGCGACTTGCACAGTCTGCCGCGAATTCTGGAATCATCATTGTCCTCCACTGCTGTCAAGTGCCGCCATTGTGTAGGGTGCGTGCCTGCATCTCCCTGTATGGGTGGCATCTCCCTGTGTTTCTATCTTAGAATAGGTCGTAAACGAAAATACGCCAATGAGGATGACAGAAAAGCAGCAGCAGCAAGAAAACGACAACATCGGGAACAGGGGACACCACAACAAACTGCCGCCAGACAAGCCCAGGATGTGGAATCTCACAGACAACGTCGCCAACAGGAGACACCACAACAAACTGCCGCCAGACAAGCCCAGGATGTGGAATCTCACAGACAACGTCGCCAACAGGAGACACCACAACAAACTGCCGCCAGACAAGCCCAGGATGTGGAATCTCACAGACAACGTCGCCAACAGGAGACACCACAACAAACTGCCGCCAGACAAGCCCAGGATGTGGAATCTCACAGACAACGTCGCCAACAGGAGACACCACAACAAACTGCCGCCAGACAAGCCCAGGATGTGGAATCTCACAGACAACGTCGCCAACAGGAGACACCACAACAAACTGCCGCCAGACAAGCCCAGGATGTGGAATCTCACAGACAACATCGCCAACAGGAGACACCACAACAAACTGCCGCCAGACAAGCCCAGGATGTGGAATCTCGCAGACACTGTCACCAACCGGAGACACCACAACAAACTGCCGCCAGACAAGCCCAGGATGTGGAATCTCACAGACAACGTCGCCAACAGGAGACACCACAACAAACTGCCGCCAGACAAGCCCAGGATGTGGAATCTCACAGACAACGTCGCCAACAGGAGACACCACAACAAACTGCTGCTAGACAAGCCCAGGATGCAGAATCTAACAGACACCGTCACCAACCGGAGACACCACAACAAACTGCCGCCAGACAAGCCCAGGATGTGGAATCTCACAGACAACGTCGCCAACAGGAGACACCACAACAAACTGCCGCCAGACAAGCCCAGGATGCGGAATCTAACAGACACCATCACCAACCGGAGACACCACAACAAACTGTTGTATGACAGGAACAACATGATCGTCAAATTCATAAAAAAACGAATGCTCTACCAACTAAGGCACGACCAGGACAATATTCAACAACTTGCACATTACGTAACAGACAATGAAAGTACAATTCATGAATACTAGTGTGGGAATATGAATGCAGTTTGCTCTAAATGCGACTCTCTGAATTTCATTGATGAAAAACCATCTGACAATCAGTTTACTCAAGATCTGTTTGAGCAGTTAATGAAAGGAATGCATCAACACAGTAGAAATTTCATGGAAAATATCAGAAGCATCAACAGGTCTCATGCGTTTGCTTCATTCGGCTGTGCAATATACTACGTGGGCTGTGCAATATACTACGTGGGCTGTGCAATATACTACGTGGGCTGTGCTATATACTACGTGGTCTGTGCAATATACTACGTGGGCTGTGCTATACACTACGTGGGCTGTGTTATACACTATGTGCGCTGTGTTATACACTACGTGGGCTGTGTTATACACTATGTGGGCTGTGTTATACACTATGTGGGCTGTGTTATACACTACGTGGGCTGTGTTATACACTACGTGGGCTGTGTTGTACACTGCGTGAGTGGGCTGTTATATGCTATGTGGGCTGTTATACACTCCGTGGGATGTGCTATATACTCCGTGGCTGTGCAATGTACTACGTGGCTGTGCAATATACTACGTGGCTGTGCAATATACTACGTGGGCTGTTATATACTACATGGTCGGCTGCGAACAATCAGCGACAGACGCAGTGTATGAATCCTGTGTATTCAATGTATTATTCTAAAATCTTCATAAATAAACTACATACATATTCTAGAATACCCGATGCGTTCGAATCGGGCTACCATCTAGTACTGTATAATGGCCACACAGTGCTCCATACTGTATAACGACCCCACATGATGCTCAATACTGCATAATGGCCCCACATGATGCTGTGTACAGTATAATGGCCACACAGTGCTCTATACTGTATAATGGCCACACAGTGCTCCATACTGTATAATGGCCCCACATGATGTTCAATACTGTATAATGGCCACTGTTATGGTTACCCCCAAAGACCAGGGAAATAAAAATACTAAACGGACTAGCTCTCGGGTGATGGAAACTAAGGTCGACCGTGACCTGAACCTGACACAACACTTACAGTAGCCGGGGGATGTACCTACGATGCCCTAGACACCACGCGCCAGCCGGAGATCTAACTACCCCTATAAGAGGACTATACAGGCCTGCCTTACCTCCAGTGAGGAACCCCAAAAGATGATAGTAGGCCCCCACAGATATTGACGGTGAGTTCAGAGGAAATGACATACGTAGGATGAACAGCAGATTTAGCACAGTGAGGTCCGCTTACTAGATAGCAGAAGGACAGGAAAGAGTTACTTCACGGTCAACCTAAAAAAACACTATTCAAAAACACCATCCAGAAATTACTTTAAACTCCAGTGACAACTCATGCCACTGGAGTGGTAATTTTCTGTCCACAAGAGCTTCCAGCACTGAAGAGTCACATTGCAGATAGCTGGACAAAAATAGCAAAACAAGAAACAAAATTCAACTTAGCTGAACTGGGACTTGAGGCAGGTGAATGCAACAGAATGCTACTGGCACATTGTTGGCCGGCATATGACTAACAGCCAAGCAGCCTTAAATAGGAAACTCCCCTAGAGGGTGGCGACAGGTAATCAGAGATGGAGGAAGGCACATAAGAGACACTACCATAACAGACCACCGGGGGAGCCCACAAACCGAATTCACAACAGTACCCCCCCCCTTAAGGAGGGGGCACCGAACCCTCACCAGAATCACCAGGGCGATCTGGATGAGCACTATGAAATGCACGAACCAAATCGGGAGCATGAACATCGGATGCTGTCACCCAAGAATTATCCTCCTGGCCATAACCTTTCCACTTAACCAGATACTGAAGTTTCCGTCTGGAAACACGGGAGTCCAAGATCTTTTCCACCACATACTCCAATTCACCCTCAACCAACACAGGAGCAGGTGGATCAGCAGAAGGAACAACCGGTACCTCATACCTCCACAATAATGACCGATGGAAAACATTATGGATATTAAAAGATGCTGGGAGGTCCAAACGAAAGGACACAGGATTAAGAACCTCCAGAATCCTATAAGGGCCGATAAACCGAGGCTTAAACTTAGGAGACGAGACCTTCATAGGAACAAATCGAGAAGACAGCCACACCAGGTCCCCAACACAAAGACGAGGACCAATACGCCGATGACGATTAGTGAACTGTTGAGTCTTCTCCTGGGACAACTTCAGATTGTCCACAACCTGTCCCCAAATCTGATGCATCCTATCAACCACAGCATCCACTCCAGGACAATCCGAAGACTCCAATTGACCGGACGAAAACCGAGGGTGAAACCCTGAATTACAAAAAAATGGAGAAACCAAAGTGGCAGAACTGGCCCGATTGTTAAGGGCAAACTCTGCCAACGGCAAAAAGTCAAGCCAATCATCCTGATCAGCGGACACAAAACACCTCAAGTAAGTCTCCAAGGTCTGATTAGTACGCTCAGTCTGGCCATTAGTCTGAGGATGGAATGCAGACGAAAAAGACAAATCGATACCCATCCTGGCACAGAACGTCCGCCAAAATCTAGACACAAACTGAGTACCCCTGTCAGACACTATATTCTCAGGAATACCATGCAAACGCACCACATTCTGAAAAAATAGAGGAACCAACTCAGAGGAGGAGGGCAATTTGGGTAAAGGTACCAAATGAACCATCTTGGAAAAACGGTCACAAATCACCCAGATGACAGACATCCTACGAGAAACCGGAAGGTCAGAAATAAAGTCCATAGAGATGTGTGTCCAAGGCCTCTTAGGAATAGGCAAGGGCAACAACAACCCACTGGCCCTAGAACAGCAGGGCTTGGCCCGAGCACAAACATCACAAGACTGCACAAACATGCGCACATCTCGAGACAAAGAAGGCCACCAGAAGGACCTAGACACCAAATCCCTGGTGCCAAAAATTCCAGGATGACCTGTCAACGCGGAAGAATGAACCTCCGAGATAACTCTACTGGTCCAATCATCAGGGACAAACAGTCTACCAGGCGGACAGCGATCAGGCCTATCCACCTGAAACTCCTGCAAAGAACGCCGCAGGTCTGGGGAGACAGCTGACAATATCACCCCATCCTTCAGGATGCCGGTAGGTTCGGAATCACCAGGCGAGTCAGGCTCAAAACTCCTAGAGAGGGCATCCGCCTTCACATTCTTGGACCCAGGCAGATATGACACCACAAAGTTAAATCGGGAGAAAAACAACGACCAGCGCGCCTGTCTAGGATTCAGACGCCTGGCCGACTCAAGATAAATTAGATTCTTGTGGTCAGTGAGGACCACCACCTGGTGTCTAGCACCCTCAAGCCAATGACGCCACTCCTCAAACGCCCACTTCATGGCCAGAAGTTCCCGATTTCCCACATCATAATTTCGCTCAGCGGGCGAAAACTTTCGGGAGAAAAATGCACATGGTCTCATTACTGAGCAGTCAGGATCTTTCTGCGACAAAACTGCACCTGCTCCGATCTCCGAAGCATCTACTTCAACCTGGAACGGAAGTAACACATCAGGTTGGCGCAACACAGGGGCGGAAGAAAAGCGGCGCTTAAGCTCTTGAAAGGCCTCCACAGCCGCAGAGGACCAATTAGCAACATCAGCACCCTTTTTGGTCAAATCAGTCAAAGGTTTAGCAATGGCAGAAAAACCCGCTATAAATCGGCGATAGAAATTAGCAAAACCCAAGAACTTCTGCAGACTCTTCAAAGAAGTAGGTTGCATCCATTCACAAATAGCCTGAACCTTGACAGGGTCCATCTCCATAGATGAAGGGGAAAAAATATATCCCAAAAAGGAAATTCTCTGAACTCCAAAACTACACTTTGAGCCCTTTACAAAAAGAGAATTAGCTCGCAAGACCTGAAAAATTCTCCTGACCTGTTGAACGTGAGATTCCCAGTCCTCCGAAAAAACAAGAATATCATCCAAATACACAATCATAAACTTATCCAGATATTCACGGAAAATATCGTGCATAAAGGACTGAAAAACGGAAGGGGCATTTGCGAGACCGAAAGGCATTACCAAATACTCAAAATGGCCTTCAGGCGTATTAAATGCGGTCTTCCACTCATCCCCCTGCTTAATCCGCACCAAATTATACGCACCACGTAGATCGATCTTAGTGAACCACTTAGCCCCCTTTATGCGAGCAAACAGATCAGTCAGTAAAGGTAACGGGTACTGGTATTTAACAGTAATCTTATTCAAAAGTCGATAGTCGATACAAGGTCTCAATGAACCATCCTTTTTACCTACAAAGAAAAATCCTGCCCCTAGTGGAGACAACGAGGGGCGAATATGACCCTTTTCCAAGGATTCTCTGATATACTCCCGCATAGCAGTATGTTCAGGCACAGACAAATTAAACAAGCGACCCTTAGGAAACTTACTACCGGGGATCAATTCAATAGCGCAGTCACACTCTCTGTGAGGAGGAAGAGAATCAACTTTAGGCTCTTGGAAGACATCATAAAAATCTGACAGGAATGCTGGGATCTCAGAGGGAGTAGATGAAGAAATAGGAACCAAAGGTGCATCCCCATGAATACCCCGACATCCCCAGCTCAACACAGACATAGATTTCCAGTCCAAGACGGGATTATGAATCTGTAACCATGGTAATCCAAGCACTAATACATCATGTAGGTTATATAACACAAGGAAACGAATAATCTCCTGATGGTCTGGGGTAAGACGCATAGTCACTTGTGTCCAATATTGTGGTTTATTGCTAGCCAAAGGTGTAGAATCAATACCCTTCAGGGGAATAGAAACTTCCAACGGCTCCAAATCAAACCCACAACGCTTGGCAAAGGACCAATCCATGAGACTCAGAGCGGCGCCAGAATCCACATAAGCATTCACAGTAACAGATGATAAGGTACAAATCAATGTCACGGACAAAAGAAATTTTGACTGCAAGGTACCTGTTGAAAAAGATTTATCAACCTTTTTATCAACCTTATTTATACGTTTAGAGCATGCTGATATAACATGAGCTGGATCTCCACAGTAGAAACACAATCCATTTTTGCGCCTGTAATTTTGACGTTCGCCTCTAGACAAAACACGATCGCATTGCATATGCTCTAATGCCTTTTCAGAGGTCACCGCCAAATGGTGCACAGGTCTTTGCTCAGAAGACACCGCCATATGGTGCACAGGTTTTTGCTCAGAAGATACCGCCATATGGTGCACAGATTTGCGCTCCCGTAAACGCCGATCAATCTGGATGGCCAATTTCATGGCATCATTCAGACCTGTAGGCACAGGGAACCCCACCATGACATCCTTCACGGCATCAGAGAGACCTTCTCTGAAAATAGCTGCTAAAGCGCACTCATTCCATCTAGTAAGCACCGACCATTTACGGAATTTCTGGCAGTATATCTCAGCTTCATCTTGCCCTTGGGAAAGAGCTATCAAGGCTTTCTCAGCCAAAATCTCCAAATTAGGTTCTTCATAAAGCAACCCCAAAGCCTGAAAAAACGCATCTACATTTAACAACGCAGGATCCCCTGGCGACAATGCAAATGCCCAACTTTGTGGGTCGCCGCGCAGTAGAGAGATAACAATTTTAACTTGTTGAGTATGATCACCAGCAGAGTGAGATCTCAGAGACAAAAACAATTTGCAATTTTCTCTGAAACTCAAAAACCGGGATCTGTCTCCGGTAAAGTATTCAGGCAGAGGAATCTTAGGTTCAGACATTGGAGTACGTACAACAAAATCTTGTAGGTTCTGTACTTTTGTCGCAAGGTTATTCAAACCTGCAACTAAACTCTGTGGATCCATGTTTCAAATGGGTGTAACCCAAGCATTCAGAGGTTAAGAGGAGAGAGAAAAAAAAAAAGGGCTGAAGACTGCAGTTTAAGCAAGGAATACAAATGAGCAAACTAAGTGCACTTTCAAACACAGAAAAAAAAAAAAACCCTTTCTCCTCCTTCCTGCTTTAGTGCATATTTTAACACATAGATTTTTTACTGGCCGGCCAAACTGTTATGGTTACCCCCAAAGACCAGGGAAATAAAAATACTAAACGGACTAGCTCTCGGGTGATGGAAACTAAGGTCGACCGTGACCTGAACCTGACACAACACTTACAGTAGCCGGGGGATGTACCTACGATGCCCTAGACACCACGCGCCAGCCGGAGATCTAACTACCCCTATAAGAGGAATATACAGGCCTGCCTTACCTCCAGTGAGGAACCCCAAAAGATGATAGTAGGCCCCCACAGATATTGACGGTGAGTTCAGAGGAAATGACATACGTAGGATGAACAGCAGATTTAGCACAGTGAGGTCCGCTTACTAGATAGCAGAAGGACAGGAAAGAGTTACTTCACGGTCAACCTAAAAAAACACTATTCAAAAACACCATCCAGAAATTACTTTAAACTCCAGTGACAACTCATGCCACTGGAGTGGTAATTTTCTGTCCACAAGAGCTTCCAGCACTGAAGAGTCACATTGCAGATAGCTGGACAAAAATAGCAAAACAAGAAACAAAATTCAACTTAGCTGAACTGGGACTTGAGGCAGGTGAATGCAACAGAATGCTACTAGCACATTGTTGGCCGGCATATGACTAACAGCCAAGCAGCCTTAAATAGGAAACTCCCCTAGAGGGTGGCGACAGGTAATCAGAGATGGAGGAAGGCACATAAGAGACACTACCATAACAGACCACCGGGGGAGCCCACAAACCGAATTCACAACAGGCCACACAGTGCTCTATATATTGCATAATGGCCACACATGATGCTCAATACTGTATAATGACCACACATGATGTTCCATACTGTGTAATGGCCAAACAGTGCACCATACTGTATAATGACTACACAGTGCTCCAAACTGTATAATGGCCCCACATGATGCTCAGTACTGTATAATGGCCACACATGATGCTCCATACTGTATAATGACCACACAGTTGTTGTGAATTCTGTTTTTGGGCTCCCTCTGGTGGCTGCAGATGGTACTGGGTGACTTGCGTTCCCTACGGTCTCTGGCATCCACCTGTTCCATCAGGAAGTGGGAGTTCCTATTTAACCTGGCTTCTCTGTCATTCCCTCGCCGGCTATCAATGTATCAGTGTGTCTCTGTTACCTTTGCTACCTGCTCCTAAAGCCTACAGGACAAGCTAAGTCTGGATTTCCCTGTTTCATGTTTGCTTTCATGTTTTTAGTCCAGCTTGCAGATATATAAATCTCTGCTGCTGGTTGCTCTAGTGGGCTGAAATTACCACTCATGTACCATGAGTTGGCACATGAGTTCAAGTAATTTCAGGATGGTATTTTGAAGGGTTTTAAGCTGACCGCGCAGTTCACCTTTTGTATCCTCTGCTATCTAGCTTTAGCGGGCCTCATTTTGCTGAATCTGTTTTCATAACTACGTTTGTGCCTTCCTCTCATTTCACCGTCATTACATGTGGGGGGCTGCTATTTCTGTGGGAATATTTCTCTGGAGGCAAGAGAGGTCTGTGATTCTTCTGATAGGGGAAGCTAGATCTCCGGCTGGCGCGAGACGTCTAGAGCCCCCCCAGGAACGTTCCCCGGCTGCTGCTAGTTGTGTGTTGAGGTTCAGGATCGCGGTCAGCTCAGGTTCCATCACCCTAGAGCCCGTCCTGTTTTTGCCCGTGTTCTTTTGTTAATTCCCTGCCATTGGGAACATGACAGTATAGCCGGCCCACAAAGTGTTAATTGTATTGGCTGAAGTAGGAGGAAAAGAAGTCTGAGGAACCTTTCTTTTTTTCTTTTTTTTTCCTCTCTCTTACTCAGAGTGTGCTGCCTAGCCATAATTGCAGCCTGCTGCTTCTTTCCTCCTCTTAATCCTTGAATGGCTCTGACCTCAGCTGTTTAACATGGACGTCCAGAGTTTGGCTTCCAGCCTGAATAATCTTGCTGCTAAGGTGCAAAATATACAAGATTTTGTTGTACATGCTCCTGTGTCTGAACCTAGAATTCCTACCCCAGAGTTTTTTTCTGGGGATAGATCTAGTTTCCTGAATTTCAGGAACAATTGCAAATTGTTTCTTTCTTTGAAATCTCGCTCCTCTGGAGACCCTGCTCAGCAGGTTAAGATTATTATATCTTTCCTGCGGGGCGACCCTCAGAATTGGGCATTTGCATTGGCACCAGGGGATCCTGCGTTGCTCAGTGTGGATGCGTTTTTTCTGGCATTGGGTTTGCTCTATGAGGAACCTAACTTAGAGATTCAGGCTGAAAAAGCTTTATTAGCTCTCTCTCAGGGGCAAGATGAAGCAGAAATATATTGTCAGAAATTTCGGAAATGGTCAGTACTTACTCAGTGGAATGAGTGCGCCTTGGCTGCTAATTTCAGAGAGGGCCTTTCTGAGGCAGTAAAAGATGTTATGGTGGGGTTTCCTGCGCCTACAGGTCTGAATGAGTCTATGACAATGGCTATTCAGATTGATCGGCGTTTTCGGGAACGCAAACCTGTACACCAGTTGGCAGTGTCTACTGAACAGGCACCTGAGACTATGCAATGTAATAGAATTCTGTCCAGAAGCGAACGGCAAAACTATAGACGGAAAAATGGGTTGTGTTTTTATTGTGGTGATTCAGCTCATGTTATATCAGCATGCTCTAAACGCACAAAAAAGGTTGATAAGTCTTTTGCCATTGGCACTTTGCAGTCTAGGTTCATTTTGTCTGTGACTCTGATTTGTTCATTGTCATCCATTTCCGTAGATGCCTATGTAGATTCGGGCGCTGCCCTGAGTCTTATGGATTGGTCATTTGCCAAGCGCTGTGGTTTTTGTCTGGAGCCTCTGGAGGTCCCTATCCCCTTGAAGGGAATTGACTCTACACCATTGGCTAGGAATAAACCACAATATTGGACACATGTGACTATGCGTATGACTCCCGTTCATCAAGAGGTGATTCGCTTCCTTGTACTGTATAATCTACATGATGTCCTAGTGCTTGGTCTGCCATGGTTACAAGCTCATAATCCAGTCCTTGACTGGAAAACAATGTCTGTGTTAAGCTGGGGATGTCAGGGGGTTCATGATGATGCACCTCCGATTTCCATCGCTTCGTCTACTCCCTCTGAGGTCCCTGCGTTTTTGTCTGACTATCGAGATGTTTTTGAGGAGCCTAAGCTCAATTCGCTCCCTCCTCATAGGGATTGCGATTGCGCTATAGATTTAATTCCTGGCAGTAAATTTCCTAAAGGTCGTTTGTTTAATCTGTCTGTGCCAGAGCATACTGCTATGCGGGATTATATTAAGGAGTCCTTGGAAAAGGGACATATCCGTCCATCTTCATCCCCTTTAGGAGCAGGTTTTTTTTTTGTGGCCAAAAAAGATGGTTCCCTGAGGCCTTGTATAGATTATCGTCTTTTGAATAAAATTACAGTCAAATATCAGTACCCTTTGCCATTATTGACTGATTTGTTTGCTCGCATTAAGGGGGCTAAATGGTTTACTAAGATAGATCTTCGGGGTGCGTATAATCTTGTGCGAATAAAGCAAGGGGATGAGTGGAAAACCGCATTTAATACGCCTGAGGGCCATTTTGAGTATTTGGTAATGCCTTTTGGACTTTCTAATGCTCCTTCAGTCTTCCAGTCCTTTATGCACAATATTTTCCGTGAATATCTGGATAAATTTATGATTGTGTATTTGGATGATGTTTTGATTTTTTCTGATGATTGGGAGTCCCATCCCATGTCCAACAGGTCAGGAAGGTATTTCAGATTTTGCGGGCCAATTCTTTGTTTGTAAAGGGCTCAAAATGTCTTTTTGGGGTCCAGAAGATTTCTTTTTTGGGGTACATCTTTTCCCCTTCTACTATTGAGATGGATCCTGTCAAGGTTCAGGCTATTTGTGACTGGACGCAACCTACTTCTCTTAAGAGTCTTCAGAAATTCTTGGGCTTTGCTAATTTCTACCGTCGCTTCATAACTAATTTTTCTAGTGTGGTTAAACCTTTGACTGATTTGACTAAGAAGGGTGCTGATGTTGCTGATTGGTCTCCTGCGGCTGCGGAGGCCTTTCGGGAACTTAAGCGCCGGTTTTCTTCTGCTCCTGTGTTGCGCCAGCCAGATGTTTCACTTCCTTTTCAGGTTGAGGTTGATGCTTCCGAGATTGGTGCGGGGGTGGTTTTGTCGCAGAGAAGTTCCGATGGCTTGGTGATGAGGCCATGTGCGTACTTTTCTAGAAAATTTTCGCCCGCCGAGCGGAATTATGATGTTGGTAATCGGGAGCTTTTGGCCATGAAGTGGGCATTTGAGGACTGGCGTCATTGGCTGGAGGGTGCTAAACATCGTGTGGTGGTCTTGACTGATCACAAGAATCTGATTTACCTTGAGTCTGCCAGGCGTCTGAATCCTAGACAGGCTCGTTGGGCGTTGTTTTTCTCCCGTTTCAATTTTGTGGTCTCATACCTGCCAGGTTCAAAGAATGTTAAGGCGGATGCTCTTTCTAGGAGTTTTGCGCCTGACTCCCCTGGAGATTCTGAGCCCACTGGTATCCTTAAGGATGGGGTGATATTATCTGCTGTCTCCCCAGACTTGCGTCGTGCTTTGCAGGAGTTTCAGGCGGATAGACCTGATCATTGTCCGCCTGAAAGACTGTTTGTTCCGGATGATTGGACCAGTAGAGTCATCTCTGAGGTCCATTCTTCTGCGTTGGCGGGCCACCCTGGAATATTTGGTACTAGAGACTTGGTGGCCAGGTCCTTTTGGTGGCCTTCTTTGTCAAGGGATGTGCGTTCTTTTGTGCAGTCTTGTGAGATTTGTGCTCGGGCTAAGCCTTGCTGTTCTCAGGCCAGTGGACTGTTGTTGTCTTTGCCTATCCCGAAGAGGCCTTGGACGCACATTTCCATGGACTTTATTTCAGATCTCCCTGTCTCTCAGAAAATGTCCGTCATCTGGGTTGTGTGTGACCGTTTTTCTAAAATGGTTCATCTGGTACCCTTGCCTAAGTTGCCTTCCTCCTCTGAGTTGGTCCCTCTGTTTTTTCAGAACGTGGTTCGTTTGCATGGGATTCCGGAAAACATCGTTTCTGACAGGGGATCCCAGTTTGTGTCTAGATTTTGGCGGGCGTTCTGTGCTAGGATGGGCATTGAATTGTCTTTTTCGTCTGCATTCCATCCTCAGACGAATGGCCAGACGGAACGAACTAATCAGACCTTGGAAACTTATTTAAGGTGTTTTGTGTCTGCTGATCAGGACAACTGGGTTGCCTTTTTGCCCCTGGCTGAATTTGCCCTCAATAATCAGGCTAGCTCTGCTACCTTGGTTTCTCCTTTCTTTTGTAATTCGGGGTTTCATCCTCGTTTTTCCTCTGGTCAGGTTGAGACTTCTGATTGTCCTGGAGTGGACATGGTGGTGGATATGCTGCACCAGATTTGGAGTCATGTGGTGGACAATTTGAAGTTGTCCCAGGAGAAGACTCAGCAGTTCGCTAATCGCCGTCGTCGTGCGGGTCCTCGACTTCGTGTTGGGGACTTGTTATGGTTGTCTTCTCGTTTTGTTCCTATGAAGGTCTCCTCTCCTAAGTTTAAGCCTCGGTTTATCGGTCCTTATAAGATCTTGGAGATTCTTAACCCTGTATCTTTTCGTTTGGACCTCCCAGCATCGTTTGCTATCCATAACGTCTTCCATCGGTCGTTATTGCGGAGGTATGAGGTACCGGTTGTTCCTTCGGTGGAGCCTCCTGCTCCGGTGCTGGTGGAGGGTGAATTGGAGTATGTTGTTGAGAAGATATTGGATTCTCGTGTTTCCAGACGGAGACTCCAATATTTGGTTAAGTGGAAGGGTTATGGTCAGGAGGATAATTCTTGGGTAGTCGCCTCTGATGTTCATGCCACTGATTTAGTCCGTGCCTTCCATAGGACTCATCCTGATCGCCCTGGTGGTTCTCGTGAGTGTTCGGTGACCCCTCCTCAAGGGGGGGGTACTGTTGTGAATTCTGTTTTTGGGCTCCCTCTGGTGGCTGCAGATGGTACTGGGTGACTTGCGTTCCCTACAGTCTCTGGCATCCACCTGTTCCATCAGGAAGTGGGAGTTCCTATTTAACCTGGCTTCTCTGTCATTCCCTCGCCGGCTATCAATGTATCAGTGTGTCTCTGTTACCTTTGCTACCTGCTCCTAAAGCCTACAGGACAAGCTAAGTCTGGATTTCCCTGTTTCATGTTTGCTTTCATGTTTTTAGTCCAGCTTGCAGATATGTAAATCTCTGCTGCTGGTTGCTCTAGTGGGCTGAAATTACCACTCATGTACCATGAGTTGGCACATGAGTTCAAGTAATTTCAGGATGGTATTTTGAAGGGTTTTAAGCTGACCGCGCAGTTCACCTTTTGTATCCTCTGCTATCTAGCTTTAGCGGGCCTCATTTTGCTGAATCTGTTTTCATAACTACGTTTGTGCCTTCCTCTCATTTCACCGTCATTACATGTGGGGGGCTGCTATTTCTGTGGGAATATTTCTCTGGAGGCAAGAGAGGTCTGTGATTCTTCTGATAGGGGAAGCTAGATCTCCGGCTGGCGCGAGACGTCTAGAGCCCCCCCAGGAACGTTCCCCGGCTGCTGCTAGTTGTGTGTTGAGGTTCAGGATCGCGGTCAGCTCAGGTTCCATCACCCTAGAGCTCGTCCTGTTTTTGCTCGTGTTCTTTTGTTAATTCCCTGCCATTGGGAACATGACAACAGTGCACCATAGTGTATAATGATCACACAGTGCTCCATACTGTATAATGACCACACAGTGCTCTATACTATATAATGGCCACACATGATGCTCCATACTGTATAATGGCCACACAGTGCTCCATACTGTATAATGTCCTACATGATGCTCAATACTGTATAATAGCCACACAGTGCTTGATAGTGTATGATGGCCACACATGATGCTCCATACTGTATAATGACCACACAGTGCTCTACACTGTCTATTAGCCACACATGATGCTCACTACTGTATAAAGACCCCACATGATGCTCCATACTGTATAATGGCTTCACATGATGCTCCATACTGTATAATGCCCTCAAGTGCCTAGTGGCAAATACAGACCTGCTTCTTCCAGCCTGGACTCATCTCTGCAAAAAATAGCACACAGTCTTCAATAGCTGATCACTTCCAGATCACTTTCCCCACTTTTCCCCTGACTTCTACACTAGAAGAAATATTCATGAAGAAAAAAAGCCACATAGTGCCGCCCTGCACAGTAACAGGACCCCTAAAAAGTAAATTATATTACAGTAGCAATATGTCCCTAATTGGACCCTAAAGAAATTATGCTCCTCTCTTGTCACCATAAACTAATATAGCATGCTCCTCATACTGGCCCCCGAACAGTAATTAAGTCCCTCATCCTGGCCCCATTTATTTAATATTGCCCAGCCTGGCCCCCTTTATTTTATAATATACCCCAACCTGGGCCCTATGTCCCTGGCCTCTATGTACCTTGTGCAGCCTGGCACCCCAGAAACCCATCCTACCCCCCAGCTATCCATACTGGCCCCCATATGTCCCTTGTCCTGCCCCCCATATATCTATCCTGGTTCATTGTCCTGGCCTCCCCCCATACATCCATCCTGGACCCACTTACATATGCATCCTGGCTCCCTGTATAGCCATCCTGGCCCCCCATATATATGCATCCTGGCTCCCCCATATATAACCATCCTGGCTGCCCTATATATATATATATATATATATATATATATATATATGTGTAATATATATATATATATATATATATATATATATACTACACATCCTGGCCCCCCACATACAGTACAGACCAAATGTTTGGACACATCTTCTCATTTAAAGATTTTTCTGTATTTTTATGACTATGAAAATTGTACATTCACACTGAAGGCATCAAAACTATGAATTAACACATGAACACATGTGGAATTATATACTTAACAAAAAAGTGTGAAACAATTGAAATTATGTCTTATATTCTAAGTTCTTCAAAGTAGCCACCTTTTGCTTTGATGACTGCTTTGCACACTCTTGGCATTCTCTTGATGAGCTTCAAGAGGTAGTTACCAGGAATGGTCTTCCAACTATCTTGAAGGAGTTCCCAGAAATAATTAGCACTTGTTGGCCCTTTTGCCTTCACTCTGCGGTCCAGCTCACCCCAAACCATCTCGATTGAGTTCAGGTCTGGTGACTGTGGAGGCCAGGACATCTGGCGTAGCATCCCATCACTCTCCTTCTGGGTCAAATAGCCCTTACACAGCCTGGAGGTGTGTTTGAGGTCATTGTCCTGTGAAAAAATAAATTATGGTCCAACTAAGCGCAAACCTGATGGAATAGCAGGCCGATGCAAGATGATGTGGTAGCCATGCTGGTTCAGTATGCCTTCAATGTTGAATAAATCCCCAACAGTGTCACCAGCAAAGCACCCCAACACAATCACACCTCCTCCTCCATTCTTCACGGTGGGAACCAGGCATGTAGAGTCCATCCGTTCACCTTTTCTGCGTCACACAAAGACATGGTGGATCTCAAATTTTGACTCATCAGACCAAAGCACAGATTTTCACTGGTCTAATGTCCATTCCTTGTGTTCTTTAGCCCAAACAAGTCTCTTCTGCTTGTTGCCTGTCCTTAGTAGTGGTTTCCTGGCAGCTATTTTACCATAAAGGCCTGCTGCACAGTCTCCTCTTAACAGTTGTTGTAGAGATGTTTCTGCTGCTAGATCTCTGTGTGGCATTGATCTGGTCTCTAATCTGAGCTGCTGTTAACCTGCGATTTCTGAGGCTGGTGAGTCGCATAAACTTATCCTCAGAAGCAGAGGTGACTCTTGGTCTTCCTTTCCGAGGGGCGGTCCTCATGCGAGCCAGTTTCTTTGTAGCACTTGATGGTTTTTGCAACTGCACTTGGGGACACTTTCAAAGTTTTCCCAATTTTTCGTACTGACTGACCTTCATTTCTTAAAGTAATGATGGCCACTCGTTTTTCATTACTTAGATGCTTTTTTCTTGCCATAATACAAATTTTAACAGTCTATTCAGTAGGACTATCAGCTGTGTATCCACCAGACTTCTGCACAACACAACTGATGGTCCCAACCCCATTTATCAGGCAAGAAATCCCACTTATTAAACCTGACAGGGCACACCTGTGAATTAAAAACCATGCCCTGTGACTACCTCTTGAAGCTCATCAAGAGAATGCCAAGAGTGTGCAAAGCAGTCATCAAAGCAAAAGGTGGCTACTTTGAAGAACCTAGACTATAAGACATAAATAAATATGCACATAAAAGAACATCAGCTGTGTATTTTAGAAAAAAATGGCGACTCAACCATAAATGTTGCACAAATTGGAGAACCATGAGTCAAAAAAGTCACCAAAATCAGGTTTAACGAAAAATACAAAAGTTTATTAAAGGCACATAACTGCCATAAGTAAAACATTACCAGTTAACACAAAAGTAATGAAGTGACTAAATCCGTGGTTACAATAGTGAGCTGAGAACACCAGTACGGGACAAATGCAATCATTATTTTATAAACATGCAATGAATGTGCTATCAACAAAATGCACTTAGGCTATCCACCAAACGCTGGCAGCCCGGCTAGATAAATGTGAATATATGCATCAGTGTTACAATAGTAGCCAGAAGCCAAAAATGCACATAATATAAATAAAGAGATCAATTAACCATGTGGGATGAAGTAGAAGTCCCGTCCGGATCCCAGTCACATACCCCAACGCGCGTTTCGCGTTTGAACGTTACCGCTTCCTCAGGGGGTGTGGCTTAATAGAGGTCTCAGTCTCATATAAATAGCGGTCACATCCGATCATGTGACCAAGTGAAAACGTGAAAATTGCGCATGCGTGAACCGCAGGACCCACTGTATGCATCCCAAGCCTCATTCTCATAACGTCAGCGCCGGTCATGTGAGCGGGCTGGCGCCACGCCCACAACACATTGGACAATGAATTCAGTAAGTGGGAGAAAAGTATATGTGAAAACAAATCAAGAAAATTCCAACGTGACTTGAGTGACCGACAGTCCAATATGGTCTATAGATGGAATAGAAGTGGAAATCGATCGAGGGGATCCTCCCGTGCCAGATCTGCCTCCACGGTATCTATTGCCTCAAGTGAAGAGTCAAATAAAAATCAACCAAAATTTTATGATCTACGCAATTCTGGTCTCAACCGTGAGAGAAGCATGGCTAAGCGTAAAAACGCTCAAGCTACCTAAAAAAATAAAAAAAGGCTATAAGGGCCTTGAGGTAATCAACCTTTCCCATTACATGCTTTCTAATGATCAATTGGATGTCTTACAGAGGGGTCTGACATTCTCCCCTACTAATAAATTCAATCTTTTCACAGCTACCAAGGACTTATACTTGTTCTCAAGGAAATTGATCTTTAAGAAATTATTTGAGAAAGACAACTGCTTGTTGACAAGTGATGATGTGGAAAGGGAGGCGCTCATGGCACTGGAGGATCTCCTGGATTAGCAAACATCTGGAGTGGTAGGTACTTTTCCACATGATTGTCGGCCCAGGTCTACCAGGTTTCCCCCCTTGTCTGCTTGTCCGGCAGTGGAAATCTTTACTAAGATGGTGTTGCAGGATTTCCAAAAAATTTCAACAAGGCGTAGATATGATAATTTAACATCTAAACAAAGATTGGCCTTGGAACAACTACAAAAGTATGACGACATAGTCATCAAACCGGCGGACAAGGGGGGAAACGTGGTACTTTGGCCTAATACTCTCTACGAGAGAGAGGCATTTAAACATCTCAGAGATAAGGAGACGTATAAAAAACTTGATTATAACCCCACTGATGCTTTCTCCCATGAATTGGAGGGAATTTTGGTTGATGCCCATGATAGGGGCATTATCCCCAAACATGTGTTGGATGGTCTTCTTACCAAATTCCCTAGGGTCCCAACACTCTACTTCATTCCTAAGATCCATAAAAATCCCATTGATCCACCAGGTCGTCCGATAGTCTCTGGTATGGGAGGGTTGAGTGACCCTATATGCAAGTTTGTGGACTATTATTTAAAGCCGTTGGTCGAGTCGCTCCCCTCTTATGCCAGGGACACGTCGGACGTCCTCCGTCGGATCAATGGGATACAGTTAGAGGAGGACATGTGTCTTGTCACCGCAGATATACAGTCTTTGTATACTTGTATCGGTCATAGGGACGGATTGGAGGCGGTCCGCTTCTTCCTGGATGCCAGCAACTGGGATGGCGCTATCTGTGAGTTGATCATGGAACTCTTGACATTTATTTTGACTAAGAACTTTTTCGTCTTTAAGGATGTTTTTTATTTACAGCAGCGCGGCACTGCCATGGGCGCGGCCTGTGCGCCCTCTTTCGCCAATCTCTTCCTGGGTTATTGGGAGAGGGAGGTGTTTGGCGGAGGGGGGCCGCGGGCTGCGGACCATGTGCAGTGCTGGCTACGCTATATTGATGATTTATTCATCATATGGCAAGGACCTGATGTGGCCCTACATGAGTTCATGCATCAACTCAATGAGAATACGTACAAACTGACGTATCAGATGAGCAAAACTGAGGTGGACTTTCTTGACATCAAGACATGTGGACATGCAGGATGGAAGAGCTTAAATGCAAATGACCCACAGAGGAGTGGTGGACTCCCCAGTCTTGTAGAAACAAGAGAACAATTAGAGAACCAGAAACACATGGGCCACTTGCACATTGAACAAGTCTATAGGAACCTGTTCACACCACCAGAAAACTCTGTGGGTCATTTGCATTTAAGCTGTTCCATCCTGCATGTCCACATGGATAGTCCTTCTCTGAACCCTGCTTATTCAGGTACTATACAGATTATCAGGTTTTAAATATATCAGATAGGGATTTTATACATTAGTTAGGACTGCTCTATAAGGGTATACCTTGACGATTTGGTGGAGCAGCTTAGTATACATTTTTTTTGCAAAAAAACGTATCAACTAAATACCCTGTTTTCTTTACATCTTTTGACTAGCACTTGCTGATTACTGTGATTTTTTTTTTTACAACATAGTATTTTTGACCTCACTGTGCTCTTTTGTGTCTTCAAGTTTTCTGGTGGTGTGAACAGGTTCCTATAGACTTGTTCAATGTGCAAGTGGCCCATGTGTTTCTGGTTCTCTAATTGTTCTCTTGTTTCTACAAGACTGGGGAGTCCACCACTCCTCTGTGGGTCATTTGCATTTAAGCTGTTCCATCCTGCATGTCCACATGGATAGTCCTTCTCTGAACCCTGCTTATTCAGGTACTATACAGATTATCAGGTTTTAAATATATCAGATAGGGATTTTATACATTAGTTAGGACTGCTCTATAAGGGTATACCTTGACGATTTGGTGGAGCAGCTTAGTATACATTTTTTTGCAAAAAAACGTATCAACTAAATACCCTGTTTTCTTTACATCTTTTGACTAGCACTTGCTGATTACTGTGATTTTTTTTTTTACAACATAGTATTTTTGACCTCACTGTGCTCTTTTGTGTCTTCAAGTTTTCTGGTGGTGTGAACAGGTTCCTATAGACTTGTTCAATGTGCAAGTGGCCCATGTGTTTCTGGTTCTCTAATTGTTCTCTTGTTTCTACAAGACTGGGGAGTCCACCACTCCTCTGTGGGTCATTTGCATTTAAGCTGTTCCATCCTGCATGTCCACATGGATAGTCCTTCTCTGAACCCTGCTTATTCAGGTACTATACAGATTATCAGGTTATAAATATATCAGATAGGGATTTTATACATTAGTTAGGACTGCTCTATAAGGGTATACCTTGACGATTTGGTGGAGCAGCTTAGTATACATTTTTTTGCAAAAAAACGTATCAACTAAATACCCTGTTTTCTTTACATCTTTTGACTAGCACTTGCTGATTACTGTGATTTTTTTTTTTACAACATAGTATTTTTGACCTCACTGTGCTCTTTTGTGTCTTCAAGTTTTCTGGTGGTGTGAACAGGTTCCTATAGACTTGTTCAATGTGCAAGTGGCCCATGTGTTTCTGGTTCTCTAATTGTTCTCTTGTTTCTACAAGACTGGGGAGTCCACCACTCCTCTGTGGGTCATTTGCATTTAAGCTGTTCCATCCTGCATGTCCACATGGATAGTCCTTCTCTGAACCCTGCTTATTCAGGTACTATACAGATTATCAGGTTTTAAATATATCAGATAGGGATTTTATACATTAGTTAGGACTGCTCTATAAGGGTATACCTTGACGATTTGGTGGAGCAGCTTAGTATACATTTTTTTGCAAAAAAAACGTATCAACTAAATACCCTGTTTTCTTTACATCTTTTGACTAGCACTTGCTGATTACTGTGATTTTTTTTTTACAACATAGTATTTTTGACCTCGCTGTGCTCTTTTGTGTCTTCAAGTTTTCTGGTGGTGTGAACAGGTTCCTATAGACTTGTTCAATGTGCAACTGGCCCATGTGTTTCTGGTTCTCTAATTGTTCTCTTGTTTCTACAAGACTGGGGAGTCCACCACTCCTCTGTGGGTCATTTGCATTTAAGCTGTTCCATCCTGCATGTCCACATGGATAGTCCTTCTCTGAACCCTGCTTATTCAGGTACTATACAGATTATCAGGTTTTAAATATATCAGATAGGGATTTTATACATTAGTTAGGACTGCTCTATAAGGGTATACCTTGACGATTTGGTGGAGCAGCTTAGTATACATTTTTTTGCAAAAAAATGTATCAACTAAATACCCTGTTTTCTTTTCATCTTTTGACTAGCACTTGCTGATTACTGTGATTTTTTTTTTTTACAACATAGTATTTTTGACCTCACTGTGCTCTTTTGTGTCTTCGCATATTATCTTGTGGTGTTCACTGTCTTCTCGGCCATCTCTCTGTGCGGCGGTCCCGTGTCATGTGTTGTGGGCGTGGCGCCAGCCCGCTCACATGACCGGCACTGACGTTATGAGAATGAGGCTTGGGATGCATACAGTGGGTCCTGCGGTTCACGCATGCGCAATTTTCACGTTTTCACTTGGTCACATGATCGGATGTGACCGCTATTTATATGAGACTGAGACCTCTATTAAGCCACACCCCCTGAGGAAGCGGTAACGTTCAAACGCGAAACGCGCGTTGGGGTATGTGACTGGGATCCGGACGGGACTTCTACTTCATCCCACATGGGTAATTAATCTCTTTTATTTATATTATGTGCATTTTTGGCTTCTGGCTACTATTGTAACACTGATGCATATATTCACATTTATCTAGCCGGGCTGCCAGCGTTTGGTGGATAGCCTAAGTGCATTTTGTTGATAGCACATTCATTGCATGTTTATAAAATAATGATTGCATTTGTCCCGTACTGGTGTTCTCAGCTCACTATTGTAACCACGGATTTAGTCACTTCATTACTTTTGTGTTAACTGGTAATGTTTTACTTATGGCAGTTATGTGCCTTTAATAAACTTTTGTATTTTTCGTTAAACCTGATTTTGGTCACTTTTTTGACTCATGGTTCTCCAATTTGTGCCACTATAAGACATAAGTTGTTTCACACTTTTTTATTAAGTATATAATTCCACATGTGTTAATTCATAGTTTTGATGCCTTCAGTGTGAATGTACAATTTTCAGTCATGAAAATACAGAAAAATCTTTAAATGAGAAGGTGTGTCCAAACTTTTGGTCTGTACTGTATATGCATCCTGGCTCTACCTTATATCCATCCCGGTCGCCCATATGTCTGCATCCTGGCCCCCCATATATATTCATCCTATTCCCTTGTCCTGCCCCCCGATGAGTCCATCCTGACTCTCCATATATTGATCCTGGTTCCCTCATATATACATATATACGCATTCTGGCCCACTATATATATGCATCCTGTTTCCTTGTCCTGCTCTCCCCCCCATAAATCCATCCTGGTTCCCATATACTGTATATTCCTATATATGTATATACAGTATATATATATATATATATATATATATATATATATATATATATATATATATATATATATATATATACTGTGTATATATATATATATATATATATATATATACTAGCTATTGAACCCGTTCTACGCCCGGGTGGCGAGCATTTATATTGGAATATGGTCTCCATCCTGGTATGTGCTGCTCCCATCCTGTCGTATGCTGCTCCATCCTGCGCCCCCATCCTGTCATGTGCTGCTCCACCGTGTCATGTGCTGCTCCATCCTGCGCCCCCATCCTGTCATGTGCTGCTCCACCGTGTCATGTGCTGCTCCATCCTGCGCCCCCATCCTGTCATGTGCTGCTCCACCGTGTCATGTGCTGCTCCATCCTGCATCCCCATCCTGTCATGTGCTGCTCCACCGTGTCATGTGCTGCTCCATCCTGCGCCCCCATCCTGTCATGTGCTGCTCCACCGTGTCATGTGCTGCTCCATCCTGCGCCCCCATCCTGTCATGTGCCACTCCACCGTGTCATGTGCTGTTCCATCCTCATCCCCATCCTGTCATGTGCTCCCATCCTGCGCCCCCATCCTATCACGTGCTGCTCCATCCTGCGCCCCCATCAGTGCGGGCGGCTGTGCTGAGTGCGGGCGGCTGTGCTGAGTGCTGGCGGCTGTATGTGGCTGTGCTGAGTGCGGGCGGCTGTGCTGAGTGCGGGCGGCTGTGCTGAGTGCGGGCGGCTGTATGTGGCTGTGCTGAGTGCGGGCGGCTGTATGTGACGTGGTTGTGCTGGGTGCGGGCGGCTGTGCTGGGTGCGGCAGCTGTGGACGGCTGTGCTGGGTGCGGTGGCTGTGCTGGGTGCAGCGGCTGTGCGTGGCTGTAGGCGGCTGTGCGTGGCTGTGGGAGGCTGTGCTGGGTGCGGCGGCTGTGCGTGGCTGTGGGCGGCTGTGCGTTGCTGTGGGCGGCTGTGGGCGGCTGTGGGCGGCTGTGCTGGGTGCGGCGGCTGTGGGCGGCTGTGCGTGGCTGTGCTGGGTGCGGCGGCTGTGGGTGGCTGTGCTGGGTGCGGCGGCTGTGCTGGGTGCGGCGGCTGTGCGTGGCTGTGGGCGGCTGTGCTGGGTGCGGCGGCTGTGCTGGGTGCGGCGGCTGTGCTGGGTGCAGCGGTTGTGCGTGGCTGTGGGCGGCTGTGCGTGGCTGCGGCGGCTGTGCGCGGCTGTGCTGGGTGCGGCGGCTGTGCTGGGTGCGGTGGCTGTGCTGGGTGCGGTGGCTGTCCGTGGCTGTAGGCGGCTGTGCGTGGCTGTAGGCGGCTGTGCGTGGCTGTGGGCGGCTGTGCGTGGCTGTGCGGCGGCTGTGCTGGGTGCGGCGGCTGTGGACGGCTGTGCTGGGTGCGGTGGCTGTGCTGGGTGCAGCGGCTGCGGCGGCTGTGGGTGGCTGTGCTGGGTGCGGCGGCTGTGCGTGGCTATGGGCGGCTGTGCTGGGTGCGGCGGCTGTGCGTGGCTGTGGTCGGCTGTGCTGGGTGCGGCGGCTGTGGGCGGCTGTGCGTGGCTGTGCTGGGTGCGGCGGCTGTGCGTGGCTATGGGTGGCTGTGGGCAGCTGTGCTGGGTGCGGCGGGCGGCTGTGCGTGGCTGTGGGCGCCTGTGCGTGGCTGTGGGCGGCTGTGCTGGGTGCGGTGGCTGTGCTGGGTGCAGCGGCTGCGGCGGCTGTGGGTGGCTGTGCTGGGTGCGGCGGCTGTGCGTGGCTATGGGCGGCTGTGCTGGGTGCGGCGGCTGTGCGTGGCTGTGGTCGGCTGTGCTGGGTGCGGCGGCTGTGCTGGGTGCGGCGGCTGTGCGTGGCTATGGGTGGCTGTGGGCAGCTGTGCTGGGTGCGGCGGGCGTGGCTGTGGGTGGCTGTGGGCGGCTATGGTCGGCTGTGCTGGGTGCGGCGGCTGTGCTGGGTGCGGCGGCTGTGCTGGGTGCGGCGGCTGTGCTGGGTGCGGCGGTTGTGCGTGGCTGTGGGCGGCTGTGCGTGGCTGCGGCGGCTGTGCGCGGCTGTGCTGGGTGCGGCGGCTGTGCTGGGTGCGGTGGCTGTCCGTGGCTGTAGGCGGCTGTGCGTGGCTGTGGGCGGCTGTGCGTGGCTGTGGGCGGCTGTGCGTGGCTGTGCGGCGGCTGTGCTGGGTGCGGCGGCTGTGGACGGCTGTGCTGGGTGCGGTGGCTGTGCTGGGTGCAGCGGCTGCGGCGGCTGGGGGTGGCTGTGCTGGGTGCGGCGGCTGTGCGTGGCTATGGGCGGCTGTGCTGGGTGCGGCGGCTGTGCGTGGCTGTGGTCGGCTGTGCTGGGTGCGGCGGCTGTGGGCGGCTGTGCGTGGCTGTGCTGGGTGCGGCGGCTGTGCGTGGCTATGGGTGGCTGTGGGCAGCTGTGCTGGGTGCGGCGGGCGCCTGTGCGTGGCTGTGGGCGGCTGTGGACGGCTGTGCTGGGTGCGGTGGCTGTGCTGGGTGCTGCGGCGGCTGTGGGTGGCTGTGCTGGGTGCGGCGGCTGTGCGTGGCTATGGGCGGCTGTGCTGGGTGCGGCGGCTGTGCGTGGCTGTGGTCGGCTGTGCTGGGTGCGGCGGCTGTGCTGGGTGCGGCGGCTGTGCGTGGCTATGGGTGGCTGTGGGCAGCTGTGCTGGGTGCGGCGGGCGTGGCTGTGGGCGCCTGTGCGTGGCTGTGGGCGGCTATGGTCGGCTGTGCTGGGTGCGGCGGCTGTGCTGGGTGCGGCGGCTGTGCTGGGTGCGGCGGCTGTGCTGGGTGCGGCGGCTGTGCTGGGTGCAGCGGTTGTGCGTGGCTGTGGGCGGCTGTGCGTGGCTGCGGCGGCTGTGCGCGGCTGTGCTGGGTGCGGCGGCTGTGCTGGGTGCGGTGGCTGTGCTGGGTGCGGTGGCTGTAGGCGGCTGTGCGTGGCTGTGGGCGGCTGTGCGTGGCTGTGGGCGGCTGTGCGTGGCTGTGCGGCGGCTGTGCTGGGTGCGGCGGCTGTGCTGGGTGCGGTGGCTGTGCTGGGTGCAGCGGCTGCGGCGGCTGTGGGTGGCTGTGCTGGGTGCGGCAGCTGTGCGTGGCTATGGGCGGCTGTGCTGGGTGCGGCGGCTGTGGACGGCTGTGCTGGGTGCGGTGGCTGTGCTGGGTGCAGCGGCTGCGGCGGCTGTGGGTGGCTGTGCTGGGTGCGGCGGCTGTGCGTGGCTATGGGCGGCTGTGCTGGGTGCGGCGGCTGTGCGTGGCTGTGGTCGGCTGTGCTGGGTGCGGCGGCTGTGGGCGGCTGTGCGTGGCTGTGCTGGGTGCGGCGGCTGTGCGTGGCTATGGGTGGCTGTGGGCAGCTGTGCTGGGTGCGGCGGGCGCCTGTGCGTGGCTGTGGGCGCCTGTGCGTGGCTGTGGGCGGCTGTGGACGGCTGTGCTGGGTGCGGTGGCTGTGCTGGGTGCAGCGGCTGCGGCGGCTGTGGGTGGCTGTGCTGGGTGCGGCGGCTGTGCGTGGCTATGGGCGGCTGTGCTGGGTGCGGCGGCTGTGCGTGGCTGTGGTCGGCTGTGCTGGGTGCGGCGGCTGTGCGTCGCTATGGGTGGCTGTGGGCAGCTGTGCTGGGTGCGGCGGGCGGCTGTGCGTGGCTGTGGGCGCCTGTGCGTGGCTGTGGGCGGCTATGGTCGGCTGTGCTGGGTGCGGCGGCTGTGCGTGGCTGTGCTGGGCGCGGCGGCTGTGCTGGGTGCGGCCATTTTCTTGGTCCTGCTCCCGGAGTCGGCGCCTGCGCAGTCCGCGCTTTCCGGCGCCATTTTCTTGAAGACACTGCAATGTGTCTTCAAGAAAATGGCGCCGGAAAGCGCGGACTGCGCAGGCGCCGACTCCGGGAGCAGGACCAAGAAAATGGCCGCACCCAGCACAGCCGCCGCGCCCAGCACAGCCACGCCCGGAAGCGCGTCGGTGGAACGGGACAGGTAAGTATACTCACCCTCCGCCTCCTGGCTCGTCCCTGCTTGTCCGGTGGAGATCGCGGTGTGCGTTCAGCGCTTACGCATACCGCGATCTCCTGGGAGCGTCGCTCTGTGCGGTCCAGACTGCGCCGGCGCTTGCGCTTGCGCAGTCTATAGAGGCTTCGGACAGAGTGACGCTCCCAGCGTTATATATATATATATATATATATATATATATATATATATATATATATATATATATATATATATATATATATACACACACACATCCTGGCTCTACCTTATATTCATCCTGGTCGCAAATATATCTGCATCCTGGCTCCTCACGTGTATCCATCTTGGTTCTTTGTCCTGCCCCCCATATATCCATCCTGCCGCCACCCTTGTATCCATCCTGGTCCTTTTTTCCTGCCCCCGATATGTATGCATCCTGGCCTCTCATATGTATCCGTCCTGGTCCTTTTTTTCTGCCCCCATATATCCATCCTGGACTCTTATCTTGGCTTCATGGAGATAGACAGACAGAGAGACAGACAGACAGAGAGACAGACAGAGACACAGACAGAGACAGAAGATTCCTCTTACCTCCCAGCGCCAGGCAGCGTTCTCCTCCTCTGCAGGTCCGGTGCTCACATAGTAAAATGGCCGTCGACCCAGCAGAGGCCGGCGGCTGATGTGCGTCTGTCGCATGCAGCACATGACACTGACGTCATGCGCTGGTTATGACGGGCGCACATTTGCCACCATCGATCGGGATGTGAGAGGCCGCCATTCAGGTAATGACCGCTGCATGCGCGCGCCCCTGCACTTTCAGTGTCTGCGCTTTTAAAGGGCCCATGCCCCTAAAAACCACAGATTTATTTTTTCTTTTTCTCCTCTCCTTCCCACTGCCAAGGGCCCACCTGGGATTTCTCCAATACCCCGCCAGGCCAGTCCGACCCTGCCTGAATATAAAGGAGCACAGAAGAACTAGGACTTGGTAACAGGACTGATGGTGCATTCACCCTCACCCTGACATACGTTTCACCCTTGCTCCTTCCGGGGGGTGTCTGGGTGAGGAGAGTCAAGCCTTTTAAAGGACTAAGAGCCAATAGAAAAAGGAGATGGTGGGGCTTATGTGGTGTCATGGACTTGTCAGCTGTCCGGGCTATCCGGAGCATGCGGCGTGTGTCACTCCTCTGATGGAAATCCAATTCCGGGATGGTTCTTACTGGAACGCATGCATAAATCGAGTGCTCCCGGAAGTGCGTGGGGTTTGATAGTGGATGCATGTGCACAGTCCAGAGAGCCAACACACTAAGGGAACAGAAATAGAGAAGAGACAGTTGTGCATCTTCACACCAACTACTGACCTATGGCTATGTAAAAACCCACAGTCCACACTATACAGGGATACAAAATCAATGGTAGTGAGATGCCTCAGGAAGAAGATGCCATGTGATGTGAAAGTGAGTGAAAGAAGTAATAAATAAGGTGAATGAAAGAGCATGACACAAATGATTAATATATGGTGAAAGATAGGAGTATTATCTACAAATAAATGATGAGTAGTAGTGATGGGTGAGTGTGCTGGTTACTCGAGATTTCCGAGCATGCTCAGGTGTTCTCCAAGTATTTTGGGCATTCTCAGAGATTATGTTTGAGTCCCCGCAGCTGCATGATTTGCGGCTGCTATACAGCCATACAGCCTGAATACATGTGGGGATTCCCTAACAAATAGGCAATCCCTGCATGAGTTTAGGCTGTCTAGCAGCCGCAAATCATACAGCTGCGGTGACTCAAACATAATCTGCGAGCACGCCCAAAATACTCGGAGACAACCCGAGCATGCTCGGAAATCTTTAGTAATGAGCACACTCACTCATCACTAATGAGTAGTTGTAAAATATGAACAATACATATATGCATAATTGCAGAGAATGTAATAAAGTGACTCGTGAAGAGTTGGATATCTAGGTTTAAGATTGAGAAGTTTATTAAAACATTAACAAAATTATATACCAAAAGAGGTTTAAATAAGAGGCAAATTGAGGATGTGAATAAATTTAAGTTGGACAATGGAAATAATATTGTATGTTGTTGTATGTGAACAGATAAAATTGCCATTTATGATCAGTCATATATAGTCTTTTGATGCAAGGGAAGAAACTAAGCCCTTGACACATGAGAACAGTCCCATTATAGTTCTGCAGTCATCCTGGTCCACATCATGAGTCCATCTAATGGTAAGTAGAAAACAATAAAGATACTGGGATTTTGGTTCCAATAGTAAGGCATCCTGATCATCCTTGGGGAAAGCATGGTCCAGATGGCGTGGAAATAGGATCAAAGGGTAGATGATATAGAAAAATGACAAGGGGAAGGTCCAATGATGTATTCCAAGATCAGAATGATGCCCTTAGTTCCTTTCAATAAAGGGTCCCACAGCTGATGGTGTATGCCACAGAAGTAAGAAAGGAGACAGCCCCGTCAATCAAGATGGAGACCATCCACTGCCCAGCACTGAGGTAAGTTTCTCTAGTACAACAACAATTAAAATCTATGTTAATATATATACACAGTAAAAACAAACAACCTCTCCACACATTAAAAAGATGCCTCACACATGGTCAATCTCTGTAACTGTTTCTTGGAGGGCTCCCCCATGTCGGAAGCATTGGCTCATTCCTAGTTGGTCCTTGTCCCAAAGGTGGGGAAGGATCCTCTGGAATGTTCAAACTACCAGCCAATAGCGCTGTTTAACTTTGATTTTAAGGTATTTATTCACTTGTTGGCTAGTAGGTTGAACTATTGGCTTCCACAGCTTATCAACAAGGATCAGGTGATTTTTGTCCCTAACCGGCAGGGGGAGACAACACTAGAAGGGCAATAGACTTAAAGGATGTAGCTAACAAAAATAAACTACAGTTTCTGATATTGAGTCTGGATGTGGAAAAGGCATTTGGTGGCCTTAAATGGTCCTTCTTGTTGGAAACCTTAACCCCTTCATGACCCAGCCTATTTTGGCCTTAATGACCTTGCCGTTTTTTGCAATTCTGACCAGTGTCCCTTTATGAGGTAATAACTCCGGAACGCTTCAACGGATCCTAGCGATTCTGAGACTGTTTTTTCGAGACATATTGGGCTTCATGTTAGTGGTAAATTTAGGTCGATAATTTCTGAGTTTATTTGTGAAAAAAAAGGAAATTTGGCGAAAGTTTTGAAAATTTTGCAATTTTCACATTTTGAATTTTTATTCTGTTAAACCAGAGAGTTGTGTGACACAAAATAGTTAATAAATAACGTTTCCCACATGTCTACTTTACATCAGCACAATTTTGGAAACAAATTTTTTTTTTTGCTAGGAAGTTATAAGGGTTAAAATTTGACCAGTGATTTCTCATTTTTACAACAAAATTTCCAAAACCATTTTTTTTAGGGACCACCTCACATTTGAAGTCAGTTTGAGGGTTCTATATGGCTGAAAATACCCAAAAGTGACACCATTCTAAAAACTGCACCCCTCAAGGTGCTCAAAACCACATTCAAGAAGTTTATTAACCCTTCAGGTGTTTCACAGCAGCAGAAGCAACATGGAAGTAAAAAATGAATGTTTAACTTTTTAGTCACAAAAATTATCTATTAGTAACAATTTTTTTGTTTTCCCAAGGGTAAAAGGAGAAACTGGACCATGGACGTTGTTGTCCAATTTGTCCTGAGTACGCTGATACCTCATATGTGGGGGTAAACCACTGTTTGGGCGCACGGCAGGGCTCGGAAGGGAAGGAGCGCCATTTGACTTTTTCAATGAAAAATTGGCTCCAATCTTTAGCGGACACCATGTCGCGTTTGGAGAGCCCCCGTGTGCCTAAACATTGGAGCTCCCCCACAAGTGACCCCATTTTGGAAACTAGACCCCCAAAGGAACTTATCTAGAAGCATAGTGAGCACTTTAAACCCCCAGGTGCTTCACAAATTGATCCGTAAAAATGAAAAAGTACTTTTTTTTCACAAAAAAATTATTTTAGCCTCAATTTTTTCATTTTCACATTTGCAACAGGATAAAATGGATCCTTAAATTTGTTGGACAATTTCTCCTGAGTACACCAATACCTCACATGTGGGGGTAAACCACTGTTTGGGCCCATGGTAAGGCTCGGAAGGGAAGGAGCGCCATTTGACTTTTTGAATGAAAAATTATCTCCATCGTTAGCGGACACCATGTCGCGTTTGGAAAGCCCCTGTGTGCCTAAACATTGGAGCTCCTCCACAAGTGACCCCATTTTGGAAACTAAACCCCCCAAGGAACTTATCTAGAGGCATAGTGAGCACTTTAAACCCCCAGGTACTTCACAAATTGATCCGCAAAAATGAAAAAGTACTTTTTTTCACACAAAACTTCTTTTAGCCTCAATTCTTTCATTTTCACATGGGCAACAGGATAAAATGGATCCTAAAATTTGTTGGGCAATTTCTCCTGAGTACGCCGATACCTCATATGTGGGGGTAAACCACTGTTTGGGTGCACGGCAAGGCTCGGAAGGGGAGGCGTGCCATTTGACTTTTTGAATAGAAAATTAGCTCCAATCGTTAGCGGACACCATGTCGCGTTTGGAGAGCCCCTGTGTGCCTAAACATTGGAGCTCCCCTACAAGTGACCCCATTTTGGAAACTAGACCCCCCAAGGAACTTATCTAGATGCATAGTGAGCACTTATAACCCCCAGGTGCTTCACAGAAGTTTATAACGCAGAGCCGTGAAAATAAAAAATTTTCTTTCCTCAAAAATGATTTTTAGCCCAGAATTTTTTATTTTCCCAAGGGTAATAGGAGAAATTTGACCCCAAATGTTGTTGTCTAGTTTGTCCTGAGTACGATGATACCCCATATGTGGGGGTAAACCACTGTTTGGGCGCACGGCAGGGCTCGGAAGGGAAGGCACGCCATTTGGCTTTTTGAATGGAAAATTAGCTCCAATCATTACCGGACACCATGTCGCGTTTGGAGAGCCCCTGTGTGCCTAAACATTGGAGCTCCCGCACAAGTGACCCCATTTTAGAAACTAGACCTCCCATGGAACTAATCCAGATGTGTGGTGAGCACTTTGAACCCCCAAGTGCTTCACAGAAGTTTATAACGCAGAGCCATGAAAATAAAAAATAATTTTTCTTTTCTCAAAAAAGATTTTTTAGCCCACAATTTTTTATTTTCCCAAGGGTAACAGGAGAAATTGGACCCCAATATTTGTTGCCCAGTTTGTTGTGAGTACGCTGATACCCCATATGTGGGGGTAGACCACTGTTTGGGCATATGCCGGGGCTCGGAAGGGAAGTAGTGGCATTTGAAATGCAGACTTTGATGGAATGGTCTGCGGGCGTCACATTGCATTTGCAGAGCCCCTGATGTGCCTAAACAGTAGAAACACCCCACAAGTGACCCCATTTTGGAAACTAGACCCCCGATGGAACTTATCTTGATGTGTGGTGAGCAGTTTCAACCCCCAAGTGCTTCACAGAAGTTTATAACGCAGAGCCGTGAAAATAAAAAATAATTGTTCTTTCCTCAAAAATTATGTTTTAGCAAGTAATTTTTTATTTTTGCAAGGGTAACAGGAGAAATTGGACCCCAACAGTTGTTGCCCAGTTTGTCCTGAGTACGCTGGTACCCCAAATGTGGCGGTAAACCACTGTTTGGGCGCACTTTGAGGCTTGGAAGGGAGGGAGCACCATTTGACTTTTTGAACGCAAGATTGGCTGGAATCAATGGTGGCGCCATGTTGCGTTTGGAGACCCCTAATGTGCCTAAACAGTGGAAACCCCTCAATTCTAACTTCAACACTAACCCTAACACACCCCTAATCCTAATCCCAACTGTAGCCATAACCCTAATCACAACCCTAACCCCAACACACCCCTAACCACAACCCTAACCGCAACACACCCGTAACCCTAATTCCAACCCTAACCCTAATCCCAACCCTAACCACAACTGTAACCCCAAAACACCCTTAACCCTATCCGTAACCCTAACCACAAGCCTAATCTTAACCCTATTTCCAACCCTAGCCCTATTTCCAACCCTAACTCTAATTCCAACCCTAAGGCTATGTGCCCACGTTGCAGATTCGTGTGAGATTTTTCCGCACGATTTTTGAAAAATATGCAGGTAAAAGGCACTGCGTTTTACCTGCAGATTTACAGCAGATTTCCAGTGTTTTTTTGTGCGGATTTCACCTGCGGATTCCTATTGAGGAACAGGTGTAAAACGCTGCGGAATCCGCACAAAGAATTGACATGCTGCGGAAAATACAACGCAGCGTTTCTGCACGGAATTTTCCGCACCATGGGCACAGTGGATTTGGTTTTCCATAGGTGTACATGGTACTGTAAACCTGATGGAAAACTGCTACGAATTCGCAGCGGCCAATCCGCTGTGGATCCGCAGCCAAATCCGCTGCGGATCCGCGGCCAATCCGCTGCGGATCCGCAGCCAAATCCGCACTGTGTGCACATGCCATAACCCTAACCCTACCCGTAACCCTAACCCTACCCGTAACCCTACCCGTAACCCTAACCCTACCCCTAACCCTACCCCTAGTTCTAACCCTAACCCTAGTGGAAAACGAAAAAAAAAAAAATAATATTTTCTTTATTTTATTATTGTCCCTACCTATGGGGGTGATAAAGGGGGGGTTTATTTATTATTTGTTTTATTTTGATCGCTGTGATAGAACCTACCACAGCGATCAAAATGTACTTGTAAGGAATCTGCCGGCTGGCAGATTCGGCAGGCGTACTGAGCATGCGCCCGCCATTTTGGAAGATGGCGGCGGCCAGCGAGGAGACGTACGGACACCGGGAGGATCGGTTAGTATGAAGGGGTGGTGGGGGGGTGGATCGGAGCACGGGGGGGTGATCGGACCACAGGGGGGGTGAATCCAAACAAGGAGGGAGCGGACAGCAGGACGGGGGAGCCGGCAGGCGGACGGAGGGAACCGGACCCCATAACGGAGGACTGGGGGGGCGATCGGTGGGTGTGGGGGGGGCCACTTCAGTATTTCCAGCCATGGCCGATGATATTGCAGCATCGGCCATGGCTGGATTGTAGTATTTCACCTGTTTTTTAGGTGAAATATTACAAATCGCTCTGATTGGCAGTTTCACTTTCAACAGCCAATCAGACCGATCGTAGCCACGGGGGGGTGAAGCCACCCCCCCTGGGCTGAAGTACCACTCCCCCTGTCTCTGCAGATTGGGTAAAATGGGAGTTAACCCCTTCACCCGATCTGCAGGGACGCGATCATTCTGTGACACAGCATATGCGTCACAGGTCGGATTGGCACCGACTTTCATGACGCATACGCTGTGTCACAGGTCGGGAAGGGGTTAAAGGCCTTTGGCTTTTTGGGCCCCTTCCTAGCAGCTATAAGAGTACTGTACAACGCTCCCACTGCCTCAATCAAGCTCCCCTTCCATTCGTCTTCCCCATTTAAAATATCCAATGAGACCCATCAGGGTTATCCTCTATCACCCATATTATATGCCTTATGCATTTAGCCGTTAGCGGCTATAGTCAGGCAAAACCCGAACATTTCGGGGATAGAGGTTCGGGATAAGGTGTGTAAGATCTCCCTATTTGCTGACAATGTTCTTTTGACTCTGACTAATCTCCATGCTATGTTTCCTAATCTGATGGATGACCTTAAACAATATGGTGATTTGTCGGGGTATAATTTGAACACGTCAATAACTGAGGCCCTTCCATTGAACATACCAGATGTACTGGATCATCTGAAGTTGAATTTTAAATTCAGGTGGAAAGTTGAGAATATTCAATACTTGGGGGTCAAACTTTCCTTCTCTTATGACAACCTATATAGTTCCAATTTTCCGCCACTCCTGTCTTAGTTGAAGAGATTGTTAGATAAATGGAAGTAGCTCCCAGTATCATTTTTGGGTGGGATTTCCTCAGTCAAGATGTCCCTCCTCTCCAAACTACTCTATGATTTTGAGACCTTACCGGTCAAGGTTCCTACGAGTGAGCTCACGTCCCTCCAGGCGGCTATGATGAGATGAGATCTCTAAGCGTGTTCTCGTCTCCCTTAAGTCACGGGGGGACTATCGGTTCCAGATATAACGAAATATTTTTGGGCTGCTCATCTTCGTAGAATCCCTTTGTTGGCCTCCTTTTGGGCATACGATAAATGGACAGAGATAGAGAAGTTTTGGTTGGCCTCAATCCATCCTAATTTTCTGCTACAGTCTAAGAGGACTGCGATTGTCCCGGAGCCCCTTTTGGGCTCCATTCAATTTACAAGGGAAATTTGGCACTCATGTATGAAGAAGTTCGGATTAGCCTCTCAAAATTCGCCTATGATTTCCTTCATATTCCAACCCCTGTTACCAAGCAGTCTGGAACATGCAATGGCCCATGAATGGTCCTCTGCAGGTCTATTTAGGTTTGCGGATGTGGTGGACAGGGACACGCTTGGGCAGCTTTCATTTGATGAAGTTAAATCTAAATTCTCAATTACTAATAAAGAATTTTACCAATACTTACAAATCAAGAATTTTGCCTCCTCCCTCTTTGGCTCCTTGGGAATCTGTCTGCCAACTGATTTTGAGAGGCTCTGCAGGAGGGGGATGACGACTAAAGGTTTGATTTCAGAAATCTAAAAAATTCTCTGTTCCACCCAAGATGGTCGTCAACCAAGGCATCCTTACATGAGCAGATGGGAATCCATTCTGGGAAAAGAACTCTCAACGCAAAAATGGCATATCATTTGGGAAATGGTGGCTAAATCATCTATCAGTACCCCCTATAAAGAGAATCAGTATAAGATATTAATGTTTTGGTACCACACTCCCGATCTTCTGAATAGACTGAATCCTGCGGTTCCAAATGTGTGTTCAGGACCTTGTTAGGACACTTCAGGCAGCAAGGGACTATAGCGAGCGCAAAGTGGAAGGCTCCCAACCTGACTTGCCAAGGGGAATTCACTTGTTTCCGGTCTCCCTAGACTTCTTGTATACCTATTGCCGGTACCCTGGACTGAGGCCTGTTACAACTTCAGTAAACCAGGTAAAGACTGCAGCGCTGTGTCCTTTTCTCATCTACCGGCATACACCATCATTGCCATACACTGGGAGCCCTGGGGACCCTGCTTCACCTGTGGGAAGCGTCACCATCTGGCCGCCATATTATCACCCCAGAGGACCCCTTTTAAGCTGCGTCAGTCCCCACTGACCGAACACCACAGGGGGTGTCGCGACAAACTTTATTCAACAACCCCTTAAAAGACTGATCCACTTTTTCAGCAAGTCCCAGGGCCACGGGCCAGGTCGCAGCCACCGCGACATCCCCTTTAAGATCGACCGAACCCGATACCGAGTACCCTGCTGCCCTGGTGGGCGACTCACTAAGGCTAGTTTCACATTTGCGTTTAAAAAGGCAGCGTTTAAAATGCAAACGCAGGTGGTGTAAAAAACGCATGTAAACGCGGACAAACGCTGCGTTTTTTAGACGCATGCGTTTTCGCATGCGGTAAAAAAACGCAGCGTTTGTACGCGTTTACATGCATTTTTTCCTGCGTTTGTGTTTTTTTTCCCATGAAGAGAAATTTCACAAGAGAAAAATCAAGATAACCAGACACCGCCAATGGGACTAAAGAGGGCGTATATGTTGGGATCTCTATATTTAGACCCTAGGGCTACTGAAATTTTAACAGTTTGCTACTGTATCCTGTGTCATGATGGATCTTCGCATGGAGAGCTTTTGTTTCAACCTGGATTTCAGCTTCAAGCTGTTTCTTGCCTGTGCTTTTGCTTGGGAGCAAGACAGAAATCGCGAAAGATGGAGAAGGAGACAACGTAGGCGTTTTTGGAGGCACCCCATTATCGAAGTACGTGAGAGCCGTGGAGCTTATCACACGCTCTATGCCGAGCTTAATGCCAACCCGGAGAAATTTCACGCATATACAAGGATGTCGCAAGACTCATTCCAGGATTTGCTTGCTCATGTCCAAGGAACCATACGGAGACAGGACACCCAGCTCCGTAGAGCGATTCCACCGGAGGAACGTTTGCTGGTTACATTAAGGTACGTTACAAATCTAAACCCAATGACAGTCCAAATTTTTTGTTTTCACACATGTATGTTTTGGCTATTTACCTATCTTTCTTTAGTGTTAACACACCATAAATAGAATAGATTGTAATGTTTTTTGTTTCTGTTTTTCTTACAGATTTCTGGCAACCGGAGAGAGTTTATCATCCAATACCGGCTTGGAATATCCACCCTTTCCGGAATAGTTGCGGACACCTGCCGGACTTTGTGGAATGTACTCCGGGATGAGTTTATACACCATGGACATGTGGCTTGAAATAGCTGAAAAATTCTGGAGTGTTTGTGATTTCCCCAACTGTTTAGGAGCGGTGGATGGAAAGCACATCCGCATTATCAAACCTGCCAGGACAGGATCGGAGTACTTCAACTATGAAAAATATTTTTCTGTTGTGCTCATGGCAATAGCTGATGCGGAATGTCGCTTCATCGCCGTGGACATTGGAGCTTGTCGCTTCATCGCCGTGGACATTGGAGCTTTTGGCCGTTTCAACGATTCCCAGACTTTCAAGAACTCAGATATGGGCCGGCGTGTGTATGGCCAAAATTTCAATTTTCCCCCGCCACAACCTCTCCCCAACACTCAAGGTCCACCTCTGCCATTCGTTATGGTTGGGGATGAGGCCTTCCAGATGTGTGAAAACCTACTGAAGCCCTATTCCAGTCGGGACTTGAACCACACTAGAAGGATCTTTAACTACAGATTGACCAGGGCCCGAAGAACAGTAGAGTGTACCTTTGGCATTCTGGTCGCTAAATGGCGAATTCTTGCATCAGCCATAAATCTAAAAGTGGAAACAGTCGACGAGGTGGTCAAAGCCTGTGTGGTTCTCCACAATTACATAATGACTAAGGAGCGACCCAATTTTGAACAGGATGAACCAGTAGCACACCCACTCCCCGATTTCCAGTATCACCCGCTGCGGTCACCTGCAGCCGCTGGTCACATACGGGACCAATTTGCTGCCTTTTTTGATTCAGATATTGGACGTGTTTCATGGCAGGACAATGTTGTGTAAATGTCCTGTTGTAATTATATCTGTACCAGTAATTTTCTACAATGATAATAATATTTCTCATTATTAATAAACTTTAGTTTTGTTTGTGTTGACCGTCTCTCCTATCTTTTTCCTCTCCAAACCAAGGTTGTCCTAAAACTGGCAGTATTTGATCTGTATTTAATATCATTTTTTGTAATCCAAAACCATGAGTGGGTGATAAAGGCAGAGGTGATAGTTATTATGTTAATATCATAACCCGACATGATATGAGACATGGTTTACATACAGTTCATTCGCGGTGATGCGCCCTCTGCTAGATGTCCTCATATGACCTCGAGCCTGGTAACTTTTCTGAATATTTTCCCACGTTCTAGGGACATCCAGCAGGGGGCGCATCACCGCGAATGAAGGTAAATACAGGTCGTTGACCTACATTACCTTCATTCCCTGGGGTTTTTTACAGGCACGAGCACAGCTGCATTAGCAGAGCTCCTGCCTGTAAAATATTTTAACCCCTTTAGATGGATTTATATCGTGGGACGTGACAGATCATCGGAAGGTATGTATATTGTTGGTTTATTATTTTTCCTTTGTTACAGAGCGAGGGTCTTTAGGTGGATTGAGAGAGCAATAAAATATTAAAACAACCTGTGTGTTTATTTCATTAAAATACTTTTTAATAATGTGTATGTGTTTTTTTAACCCTTTCATACAGTTGGATTAATAATGGATAGGTGTCATAATTGACGCCTCTCGATTATTAATCTGGCTTAATGTCACCTTACAATAGCAAGGTGACATTAACCCTTCATTACCCCATATCCCACCGCTACACAGGAGTGGGAAGAGAGTGGCCAAGTGCCAGAATTGGCGCATCTTAAAGATGTGCCTTTTCTGGGGTGGCTGGGGGCAGATGTTTTTAGCCGGGGGGGCCAATAACCATGGACCCTCTCCTGGCTATTAATATCTGCCCTCATTCACTGGCTTTACTACTCTGGCGGAGAAAATTGCGTGGGAGCCCACGCCAATTTTTTCCGCAATTTAACCCTTAAATTTAATAGCAACAGCGCCCAAATTTTGCTAATTTTTTCAGTAACGTCAGCTGCTCCCCTGCTGTGTAACCTGCAATGTGTCGTGCGACCGCCACGCTGACACTCCATCAGATATTAAAGTGCCTCCAGTGCAGGCTTCGGCCTGCACTCTGCTCCTCCTGCTGACCCTGGGCTCCAACACCGCTAGGGGCTGTAGGATGACAATCTTGAATAGGCCCCCATCCTGGTTCCAGTACCGTCAGCTGGTTCCGGGCAGAGCCTTTGGCTTAGGTGCCTCCTTCTGGGTATCCGAGTTCCACCAACGTCAGGTGGTCCTTGGTAGTGCTTTCTGGCACGGGTACCTCCTGCTTACTAACCGGGTTCCAGTAACGTCAGCTGGTCCTCGGTAGTTCCATTGGCTCTTGGACCTTCGGGTAGCCATCCGGGTTCCAGTTCCATCAGCTGGTTCTCGGCATTTTCTCAGCCTTCTTGTACCTTCTGCTACATTTCCAAGTTCAAGACCCTAAAGACGACGACCCTGAAGACCACCCCTAAGATGACGACGACACCAGAGACGACAACCCCTGAGATGACGACCCTGGAGACGACGACCCTGAAGACCACCCCGATGACAACGACGACCCCGGAGACGACGACCCTGGAGACGACGACACGGAAGACCGAGAAGCAGAAGAACAAGAGGCTGCAGAACAAAGAGCAGAAGAACATTAAGCATAAGACTAAACATCAGAGCAAGCAATATTATCTTAATTATAAGCAGAAGAAGACTAAGCAGTGTATGGGGGTGAGTCCGTTCCTCCTCGTGGTGCCCCTGGAAAAAGCCTGCTGCTGCAGGCCTAACTGAACACGGACAAATCCTGTTGTAACTCTTTTGTGACAGGCAGAACGGAAGTTGTAATCTTCAAACTTTTATAGATAACAACTACAGGAATGCCTGTCACAAATAAGAATATGATGAAGAAGTATAATATGAAGAAGAATAATAGTTTAATAAAAAGAATATGAAGAATGTAACAAAAAAAATAATAGGTAGAAGATGAAGAAGAAGATGAACAAGGTAAAGAAGAAGTTGATGTCAAAGATGCTGCTGAGGATGATGAAGAAGAAAGTGTGGGAGAAGTAAAAAAGAAGGTGAAGGGCATGGAAGTAGTGAAACATCAATATCTGACAAATTAAAAAAATCTTAACATAGTCAATATCTTTGTAACTCCGAACATCTTAAAAATTTTTTAAAATTCCTGCTATTCTATTTGATTGGGCTAAACCTCTATGCCTTTAATGTCTCCGCCACCTCCCCCAATACATCCTACATTATTCTTAGTAATTTTCCTTCATGTAGAATGAACCTACAAGGAAAGAAAGGGTTTATTTTAATTCCGATATTTTGGTCCCATTGGCTTGCATTGGTATCGGGTATCGGTATCGGCGATATCCGATATTTTTTGATTATCGGCCTATCCAATCCGATACCGATACTTTCCGATATCGGAAGGTATCGCTCAACACTAATTGCGACATATTGCCAGACGTCGCAACCGTCGTGTTTTGGGGACCGCCGCAACAAAAAAATGTTACATGTAACGTTTTTTTGTGCGTCTAGTCTGCCATTTTCAACCGCGCATGTGGAGCGCCCCCACTGCCGCAGGGCGGAGGGGTACCCGGTACCAGGCCTCTCTGTCTCAGTTCTGGGGTTGTCACGGTGGCTAGACGTGGTCCGTGACCCTGCTGAGGGGCGTGCAGTGAAGATGGAAAGTGATGATGTTGGTGTGCGGTGCACGTCGCGGTGAATAACGAGGACACCAGGTTGCAGTCTCTTTACCTCTTTACTGAAGGCTTCAGGATCCTCAGTCCAGAATACGGTTAACCGGGCTGCCTGAGTCCGGCCGGTCCAATGGCACCTCCAGAGTTCCCTTTGCAGGTGGAAAACTGTGCCTACCTTCTAGCGCTTATGTGTTGTAGTCCTTCCCTGCTGTGCTTACGGGATAGTCCTCACAACTGTTGTGTCTGTTTCTCGTGTTCCCTCACAACTCGATTATGATGTTCTTCTTCGTCCCCCAGATGCTATGGATAGGACGCACCCGTATGACAGGTGGGCTCGGAGTTCTTCCGAGACCCTAGAGTCGCCCCTCTCAAAATGTTGCCCCCTGTGTCTGCTTAGGTGATTTTGGGTGAGACAGCCTGCCTAGAACTGACTGTCCTGCCGTAGGTTTGAAGTAAGGCCTTTCTGTTCGCTAGGCCTCTGTCAGGATCCCACCCCTGACAGGGACCCCCCTGAATCTTCCCCTGCAACACCCTCTGCCACAGGATGTTGCCTGGTTCCAACCTAGTCAGCTTTCTCTCTAACTTCCTATCTAAACCCCAGTTTTACCAAATTGTGAGGAGTGGCCTAATACATAGCGCCCTTAGCTCCCCCTGGAGGCCAGACTGTGAAGTGTATTGGTGTCTGTGATACCTGGTCAGGTGAACTCCTTCAGTGCCATCAGACGTACCATAGCCCCCCTTAGTGGCGGAGCAACAATACTGCAATGAACAGGACTCTGGGGCGCTGCACATGCGCGGCCAAAACGCCGTGCCCTCCTCCCCGGACCTTGCAATGGGGCAGCGGAAGCGTCGTAAGACTGCTTCCGCTGCCACGTCGGGCATTTTTTTCACAGTATTCGTCGGTATGTCAGGCCGACACAGTGCGACAGCCCCGTACCGACGCTAGTGTGAAAGCAGCCTAATACAACTGGTGCTGTATTGCAGGGTAGTCTGTAACCATGGAAATGAGAAGTGTATACTGCAATAGCGTAGGTGCAATAGCCCCCCTTAGTGGCGGAGCAACAATACTGCAATGAACAGGACTCTGGGGCGCTGCACATGCGCGGCCAAAACGCCGTGCCCTCCTCCCCGGACCTTGCAATGGGGCAGCGGAAGCGTCGTAAGACTGCTTCCGCTGCCACGTCGGGCATTTTTTTCACAGTATTCGTCGGTATGTCAGGCCGACACAGTGCGACAGCCCCGTACCGACGCTAGTGTGAAAGCAGCCTAATACAACTGGTGCTGTATTGCAGGGTAGTCTGTAACCATGGAAATGAGAAGTGTATACTGCAATAGAAAGATGAGTCAACTCAACAAAGGAGGCAATGTGGACAATTACAAAATACTAGTAAGTGCCATAGATTTACTTTCTGTACACAGTCAATATCATTTATTAATGTGAAACAGCCCGTTTAAGAAGCAAAAAAGGGACAAAGGAAGTTTGAGAAAAAAAGGGGAAAATAAAAGTTTATATTTTTGGTTTATCGTTTTCCACTCCCGCCATTCTCGCAGCCATAGCTTTATATATTCATATAGTTTTATGACCAGCTTATCTTTTTGCAGGACAATTTGTAAGTTCTAATGGCTGCACTTAATATTAGGTTCAAGTGGAAAGCAGAAAAAAAAGCAAAATGGGGTGCAATTTGAAAAGAAAATTCAATTTTGTCACAGTTTTATGGCTTTTATTTTATGCCGTTCCCCACGTGCTCTGAGGAACCTGTCAGCAGGATTGTGTTCAGCAAACTACACACAGTGTCAGGTCGGCGCCGTTATACTGATTACAGTGAGACCTGGTGCTGAAATCCGTCTTGTGGTTGTTGTTTAATCTTTATTTTCAGTATTGAGTTAATGATATGCTTGTGCTTCAGCCTTCGGGGCGGCCTGTGGGGGTCTTCATGTGATGCTCCGATTAGCTATTCATAATGCAAAATGCTGACAGGTCACTGATCCCTCACTGACCCGCCCCCTAGTTTCCATAATGAATACAATCACATAGTGAATAAAAAAAATAAACGCTTTTGCAGGCAGATGCCAGCCTTGGCCCCTGCACTGCAGCATAATTGCATGGTTACTGTGCACTTAATCCCTTTTGCAGATTTACTTGAGCAAAAATAAAATATCAATTTTGTCAGTGGCACTTGGGGCACCTGTGCAATAGCAGCTATCGGTTTGTACATTCTTCCCAACTTTTGAAGACGGGAAAGAGGGACAAAGTTTGCGGCGCGCAAGGCGCGCCGTGGCAAATTTTAGGCCACGCCTCTGACCACACCCATTCATAATTAGTCACACCCATATCTACATCCCAATCACACCCATTTAGCACTGCTGATCATACTGTTTCATATACAATAATTATAAACAAAAAAATATGGCCACACAGTGCTCCATACTGTATAATGACCACACATGATGCCCCATACTGTATAATGGCCACACATGACGCTCCATACTGTATAATGAACACACATGACGCTCCATACTGTATAATGACCGCATGCATACTGTATAATGGCCGCACATGATGCTCCATACTGTATAATGACCGCACATGATGCTCCATACTGTATAATGGCCACACATCGTGCTCCATACTGTCTAATGACCGCACATGATGCTCCATACTGTATAATGACTGCACATGATGCTCTATACTGTATAATGGCCACAGTTCTCCATACTGTATAATGACATACAGGCACGCAGCTCACACACACGCTCACACAGGCACACAGCTCACAGACACAGCTCACACACGCACGCAGCTCACACACATGCAGCATCACACACACACGCAGCATCACAAACGCAGCTCACAAACACATGCAGCTTTGACACAAATGCATCACACACGCAGCCATCACACACACACGCAGCCATCACACACACACACGCAGCCATCACACACACACACGCAGCCATCACACACACACATGCAGCATCACACACACACGCAGCATCACACACACACACGCAGTATCACACACACACGCAGTATCACAAACGCAGCTCACAAACACATGCAGCTTTGACACAAATGCATCACACACGCAGCCATCACACACACACACGCAGCCATCACACACACACAGCCATCACACACACGCAGCCATCACACACACACGCAGCCATCACACACACGCAGCCATCACACACACACGCAGCCATCACACACACGCAGCCATCACACACACCCATCACACACGCAGCCATCACATACACCCCAGATACCTCATACACACATGACACACACACACACATGCAGCATCACACACACACACATGCAGCATCAGACACACACACAAATGCAGCATCAGACACACACACACACACACATGCAGCAGACACACACACACATGCAGCATCAGTCACACACACACATGCAGCATCAGACACACACACATGCAGCATCAGACACACACACACATGCAGCATCAGACACACACATGCAGCATCAGACACACACACATGCAGCATCTCACACACACATGCAGCATCTCACACACACACACACATGCAGCATCAGACACACACACATGCAGCATCAGAAAAAAAAAACGGATCGGCGGAAAAAAATGGACCCGGCAGAAAAAACTGATCTGGCGTAAAAAAAAAACGGATTCGGCGCAAAAAAAAGGATCGTCGAAAAAAAACGGATTAGGTAAAAAAAAACGGATCCGGCACAAAAAAAACGGATCAGCAGGAAAAAACGGATCCGGCGGAAGAAAAACGGATCTGGCTTGTAAAAAAACGGATCCGGCGCAAAAAAAACCCCGATCGGCAGGAACAAAACGGATTCGGCAAAAAAAAAACGGATAGGCGGAAAAAAACGGATCTGGTGGAAAAAAACGGATGTGGCGGAAAAAAAAACAGATTCGGCGCAAAAAAAACGGATAGGCGAAAAAAACGGATAAGGTAAAAAAAACGGATCGGCAAAATAAAACTGATCCGACGGAAAAAAAAACCGATCTGGCTTGTAAAAAAATGGATCCGGCGCAAGAAAACCCGATCGGCGGGAACAAAAGGGATTCGGCAAAAAAAAACCGGATCGGCAGAAAAAAACGGATCTGGCGTAAAAAAACCGGATTCGGCGCAAAAAAAAACGGATCGGCAAAAAAAAAAAACTATTCGGCAAAAAAAACGGATCAGCAAAATAAAACGGATCCGGCGGAAAAAAAAACGGATCTGGCTTGTAAAAAAATGGATCCGGCGCAAAAAAACCCGATCGGCGGGAACAAAACGGATTCGGCAAAAAAAAAAACCAGATCGGCGGAAAAAACTGATCTGGCGTAAAAAAAACGGATTCGGCGCAAAAAAAACGGATCGGCAAAAAAAACGGATTAGGTAAAAAAAAAACGGATCCGGCACAAAAAAAATGGATCAGCAGGAAAAAACGGATCCGGCGGAAGAAAAACCCCGATCGGCGGGAACAAAACGGATTCGGCAAAAAAAACCAAAAACGGATCGGCGGAAAAAAACGGATCTGGCGGAAAAAAACGGTTGTGGCGGGAAAAAAACGGATTTGGCGCAAAAAAAACGGATAGGCGAAAAAAAAACGGATTAGGTAAAAAAAAAAACGGATCGGCAAAATAAAACTGATCCGGCGGAAAAAAAAACGGATCTGGCGTAAAAGAAACGGATTCGGCGCAAAAAAAAAACGGATCGGCAAAAAAAACCCCGGATCGGCAGAAAAAAACGGATCTGGCATAAAAAAAAACGGATTCAAGGCAAAAAAAAAACGGATCTGGATTGTAAAAAAATGGATCCGGCGCAAAAAAACCCGATCGGCGGGAACAAAACGGATTCGGCAAAAAAAAAAAGGATCGGCGGAAAAAACTGATCTGGCGTAAAAAAACGGATTTGGCGCAAAAAAAACGGATCAGCAAAAAAAAACGGATTAGGTAAAAAAAACCGGATCCGGCACAAAAAAAACGGATCAGCAGGAAAAAACGGATCCGGCAGAAGAAAAACGGATCTGGCTTGTAAAAAAACGGATCCGGCGCAAAAAAAACCCCGATCGGCGGGAACAAAACGGATTCGGCAAAAAAAAAAAAACGGATCGGCGGAAAAAAACGGATCTGGCGGAAAAAAACGGATAGGCGAAAAAAATCGGATTTTGTTAAAAAAAACGGATCGGCAAAATAAAACTGATCCGGCGGAAAAAAAAACGGATCTGGCTTGTAAAAAAATGGATCCGGTGCAAAAAAAACCGATCGGCGGGAACAAAACGGATCGGCGAGAAAAAACGGATTAAGCAAAAAAAAAACAATCGGCAAAAAAAAACCGGATCTGGCGAAAAAAAAACCCGATCGGCGGGAACAAAACGGATTCGGCAAAAAAAAACAAAAACGGATCTGGCGTAAAAAAAAACGGATCCGGCACAAAAAAAACGGATCGGCGGGAAAAAACAAATTTGGCAAAAAAAAAAAGATCAGCAAAATAAAACGGATCCGGCGGAAAAAAAAACGGATCTGGCTTAGAAAAAAACTGATCCGGCACAAAAAAAAGGATCAGCAGGAAAAAACGGATCCGGCGGAAGAAAAACCCCGAGCGGCGGGAACAAAACGGATTCGGCAAAAAAAAAAAAAAAAACGGATCGGCGGAAAAAAACGGATCTGGCGGAAAAAAACGGATGTGGCGGAAAAAAAACGAATTTGGCGCAAAAAAACGGATAGGCGAAAAAAATCGGATTTTGTTAAAAAAAACGGATCGGCAAAATAAAACTGATCCGGCGGAAAAAAAAACGGATCTGGCTTGTAAAAAAATGGATCCGGTGCAAAAAAAAACGATCGGCGGGAACAAAACGGATCGGCGAGAAAAAACGGATTAAGCAAAAAAAAAACAATCGGCAAAAAAAAACCGGATCTGGCGAAAAAAAAACCCGATCGGCGGGAACAAAACGGATTCGGCAAAAAAAAACAAAAACGGATCTGGCGTAAAAAAAAACGGATCCGGCACAAAAAAAACGGATCGGCGGGAAAAAACAAATTTGGCAAAAAAAAAACAGATCAGCAAAATAAAACGGATCCGGCGGAAAAAAAACCGGATCTGGCTTAGAAAAAAACTGATCCGGCACAAAAAAAAGGATCAGCAGGAAAAAACGGATCCGGCGGAAGAAAAACCCCGAGCGGCGGGAACAAAACGGATTCGGCAAAAAAAAAAAAAAACACAGATCGGCGGAAAAAAACGGATCTGGCGGAAAAAAACGGATGTGGCGTAAAAAAAAAATTTGGCGCAAAAAAACCGGATAGGCGAAAAAAAAACGGATTAGGTAAAAAAAAACGGATCGGCAAAATAAAACTGATCCGGCGGAAAAAAAAACGGATCTGGCGAAAAAAAATGGATTCGGCGCAAAAAAAAAACGGATCGGCAAAAAAAAAACGGATCGTCAGAAAAAAACGGATCTGGCGTAAAAAATACAGATTCGGCGCAAAAAAAATCGTATCGGCAAAAAAAAAAATCGGATTAGGCAAAAAAAAAACGGATCCGGCACAAAAAAAACGGATCAGCAGGAAAAAACGGATCCGGCGGAAGAAAAACGGATCTGGCTTGTAAAAAAAACGGATCCGGCGCAAAAAAAACCCCGATCGGCGGGAACAAAACGGATTCGGCAAAAAAAAAAAAAACGGATCTGGTGGAAAAAAAGACGGATGTGGCGTAAAAAAAACGGATTCGGCGCAAAAAAAAAAGGAAAGGTCGAAAAAAAAACGGATTAGGTAAAAAAAAACGGATTGGCAAAATAAAACTGATCCGGCGGAAAAAAAACGGATCTGGCTTGTAAAAAAATGGATCCGGCGCAAAAAAACCCGATCGGCGGGAACAAAACGGATTTGGCAAAAAAAAAAACGGATCGGCAGAAAAAAACGGATCTGGCGTAAAAAATACGGATTCGGCGCAAAAAAAAAACGGATCGGCAAAAAAAACGGATTAGGCAAAAAAAAAACGGATCCTGCGTCTAGAGACTACAGCCGTCGTCCTTACCATTGCACCACAAGCTCAAGTGATCCAAGGTACTAATTTCTGCTAATTTCCTGTATCAGAGTCAGGTATCAGACAAAGTATTTCTGATGTTATTTCTGATGTTACTGTGATTTGTGACCATGTCCTAAAATGAACATGCAGCGGTATACTGACATGTTACTGACTTTATGGCAGTTTCATCCTGCAGACACTAGATGGCGCTGTGGCTCCCGATGACGTCACGGCTCCTTGCAGCCTCTAGTCAGTAATAGCAGCACTAGACAATCGCCGGGCGCGGTGGCGTGCGCCTGTAATCCTAGTTACCAGGGAGGCTGAGTGCTGGAGCGCTTGAGTCCAGATGTTCTGGGCTGCCCTGTGCTATGCCGATTGGGGTGTCAACATCAGGTCGGTATTTGTGGCTCTGGGGGACCTCAGAACTAACCAGTGGTCCTAAAGTGGGAGGAGGTCGGACGCGGCCTAAGAGACCCCATGCCGATCAGCGGTGCGGATCGCCCCGTCCATAGCCCTCGTTGTAGAGTCTACAATGGGGAGCAGGCTGGACAACACAGCGTGACAACCACTTTTTATACACACAGAAAATATTCATTTTAGATCGGGAAATCATTATTAATGTAGAAAAAGATCCCATTTCTTAAAATTGTGATGTTTATTAGAAAATTCAATGCAAACATTCAAGACTGTCTATGTAAATACTATGCATTGAACTTTGTACTTAGTTCTCTAATAAACATCGACATTTTAAGACGCTGAATTGTTTCTACATTTGATCCCTTGGCTTCCGTGCTACAATGCCCCTAGAGTCGGAGCTGTTTTTTCTTTTTTCACCAGATCATTATTAACCCTCAGTCACATCTGCAATAATTATTATTCGGTAAAAATAATGAACTATGCAAAATATGAAAATGTAAATATATATATATATATATATATATATTCCTCCTGTACTTTCTCACTATCTCCCCAGATTCTGATATTACAACCCCTTATCTCTCTGTGATGCCGTTACACTGAGCGCTACTGACACCTACTGGCGAAACCAATAAAATGCTTCCATCTGTTGTGCAGTACTAGGTGTTACCAGCAGAGGCCACTCCAGCTCTAAACCTTCAGGACGAAACATGAATCACCTGCAAATATCACATTATAATGAGGTTACGCTGAAGGCCTCATGAGAAAATGACCTATTGTTTATATCAGGTTTTTTTTCTTCAATGTATTTTTTTCCATATAACAATCTGTATTAAAAATATAGTCGTAATATAATATATCAAAAATTATTAACACAAATAAATATATTTAAAAAATTACCAATAATAAGTATAAAATAAACAGACCACAAATCAACCCCCTAAAAACACAAGAAGATCCTAAGGGTGCGTGTCCACGTTCAGGATGGCCGGCGCTTTGGACGGAGCGGAAAACTCGCTCTGCCCTAAGCCCCGCCCCCTTCTGGAGACACGATGATGCCGGATGTGTTCATTGCACACATCCGGCATCATCGCACCCCACACATAGGGCCCTGTGATTTACCTTGCAGCGGCGCAGCAAGGTAAACGGACATGCTGCGATCTAAAAAGACGCGGCGCATGTCCGGAATCGCAGGGCCGCCGGGTGCGTATTAGCACGCATAGTGGAGACGGGATTTCATAAAATCCCCTCCACTATGCTGTAACATCTGGACGCGGCAGATTGAATGCTGCGGCTCTGCTCAGCGTTCAATCCGCTGCTATTCCGGATGTAAAACGGCCCGTGGACACATACCCTAAGACAAACACACTGACGAGCAAAAGAGTAACAATGTTTTGACCTTTTGACTTTCAGGCTCCATATCTCACCATCCACTACTGCTTCCAACGTGAGACTCCCATCATTTTATAGACAATCATCTTGGCTGTCTTATACACAAATGTATTGTTTATTGTTGATGCGTTTCAGATTCCACCGACTCCTTCCTCAGGATAACCATACAAAAATCAATCAATTGTCCTGCAGACGTTACACAAGTCTGGAAGCTGCAAATAAGGTGAGAGACTTCAACTTCACTATTGTGATGAGAAGCGTTGGCTTGAGTTTGCAAAAACGTATGACAAATGGACAGTATAAGATTGAAGATGGGTGATTTGGAGCGATGAGATGAAAGGCAACAGACTAGTCTCTGATGGGTGCAAATGGGTCTGGAAGAAACAAGGGAAAACGGGGCCAATGGCTGCAATCATTGAAGGAACTGTCAAGTTTTGGTAGAGGAAACCTGATCATATGGGGTTGTTTCAGGGTATGTACACACTTTCCGGATTTTTTGCGTTTTTTCGCTATAAAAACGCATACATATGCATCCCATCATTTAGAATGCATTCCGCAATTTTTGTGCATATGTCACTTTTTTTTCCCGCGAAAAAAATGCATCGCGGTAAAAAACGCAGCATGTTCATTAATTTTGCTGATTTTTTGCGGATTTCCCACCATATTATTGCATTTGGAACCCCCGGAAAAATCTGCAAAAAAATCCACATAAAAAATGCGAGAAAAACATGAAAAAACGCACAGGATTTCTTGCAGAAAATGTCCGGTTTTGGTCAGGAAATTTCTGCAAGAAATCCTGACGTGTGGACATAGCCTCACAGCCAAAGATGTTGGATACTTGACCAGGATCGATGGTGGTCTCACGGCTGAGCTATATGTGTATTTTGATCTGACGTTTAGATCGGACTCGGACATCACTAAGATGACAGTTCTGTTCGATTTTTACACAGACCCATAGACTTGCATTGACAATTTTGTTCTGACGTTTGGATCAGTATGGAACATATCTCCATGATTTTGTATGGACTACAAACAATCCCGGACATGTGAACTGCCCCATTCACTATTTTAGGCACAAGTGTTATCTGTGAAAAGCACGGATAGCACATCCCACCCTATTTCCTTATAGATTGTAGCTTGCGAGCAGGACCCTCACTCCTCCTGTACCTGCTGATCTGTGTCACTTTGTGATATATTTATTGTCTGTTCATGTCCCTGCTTAATTGTAAAGTGGTCAGAAAATGTTGGCGCTATAGAAATAAAAATATCATCATCACTAGTATAAGAAAATATAACGTGTGAATGAGCCGTTGATAATTATCAATTGTATTAAATTAATTAATTTAGTTCCAAGTTTATTAAGCTAATTTATAGATGAATGGGAAAGTGTCTAATATTTCTAGGGAAGACCACAAATGTATTACATAGGGCAAAAATGTGACGGGTTTGGCAGAGGTTTTAGGACAGTTAGGCCGGCGTCACACTAGCGAGTTTTACGGACGTATGAGCGCAAGAAAATACGTCCGTAAAATACGCATTACACACGGCCCAATGATTCTCTATGGCCCAGCTCCTATCAGCCGTATTTTACGGATCTGTATTATACGGCCGTAGAAAATCGCAGCATGCTGCGTTTGTCACCGTATTGCGCAAAAAAATCGCCAATGAAAGTCTATGGGGGCGAGAAAAATATGGATTACTCACGAACCAGCAGTGTGACTTGCAAGAAATACGCAGCGGTGTTATAGAGAAAAGCCGGCAATTCAATTGCCGGCTTTTGCTATCTCCTTCCCAAACCCGACAGGATATGAGACATGGTTTACATACAGTAATCTCATATCCCTTTTTTTTTGCATATTCCACACTAATAATGTTAGTAGTGTGTATGTGCAAAATTTGGGCCCTCTAGCTATTAAATTAAAGGGTTAAATCACAGAAAAAATTGGCGTGGGCTCCCGCACAATTTTCTCCACCAGAGTGGTAAAGCCAGTGACTGAGGGCAGATATTAATAGCCTGGAGAGGGTCCATGGTTATTGCCCCCCCCCTGGCTAAAAACATCTGCCCCCAGCCACCCCAGAAAAGGCACATCTGGAAGATGCGCCTATTCTGGCACTTGGCCACTCTCTTCCCACTCCCGTGTAGCAGTGGGATATGGGGTAATGAAGGGTTAATGTCACCTTGCTATTGTAAGGTGACATTAAGCCAGATTAATAACGGAGAGGCGTCAATTATGACACCTATCCATTATTAATCCAATAGTATGAAATGGTTAAGAAAACACACATTATTACAAAGTATTTTAATGAAATAAAGACAGATGTTGTTGTAATATTTTATTAGACTCTTAATCCACCTGAAGACCCTTGTCACCTGAAACAAAGTAAAAAAAAAACAAACAACAATATTCCATACCTTCTGTCGTTCTGTCCCACGTTGCAAATCCATCTGAAAGGGTTAACTAATTTTACAAGCAGAAGCCTGTTAATGCAGCCGCACCTGCCTGTAAAAACCAGGGGAATGAATGGAAAGCAGGGTGACCTGTAGTTACCTTGAGTTGCGGTGATGCGCCCTCTGCTGGATGTCCTCATGAACTGGAGCCTGTGAAAAGTTCCCACGCTCGAGTTCATATGAGGACATCCAGCAGAGGGCTAGGTAGTAGGTAGGGATGTGAACGCTGTGTTCTGGGATGGGTGGGCACAGAGGAGTCTGCGGGATGTGCCGTGGTGCTGTGCCTGGATTTGCCATTGTGCCGCGTCGGGATGTGCCGTGATGCTTGGATGTGCCGTGATGCTTGGATGTGCTGTGGTGCCGGCATGTGCCGGTGCCTGCGCCGGGATGTGTCGGCGCCGAGATGTGCCGTGGTGCCGGCATCTGCCGGTGCCTGCGCCGGCATGTGTCGGCGCCGGGATGTGCTGTGGGGCTACGCCGGGCGGTGCGGTGGGTCCGCTGGCCGTGCTGGGGTCTGCTGCAGGCGTCATTGCTGTGTGTGTCTCTGTGTGCAGGCGTCGTCCGATGGGACTACAAGTCCTATCGGACGATGCCTGCTACAGTGACAGTGAGTGACACATTAGCCAATGATGGGACAGTAGTAGTCCCATCATCCAGCTAATGTGTTGAATGTAAAAAAAAACAACACACACACGTACATACATACAGACATACAGTACATACAACATGCAGACACAGTACATACAGACATACAACATACACCATGTGACATGCAACATGTGGCGACATGAGAGGGAATGCGACATATGACATGCAAAATGTTACATGCAACATGCGACGACATGCAACATGCCACATGCAACATGCAACAACATGTGACGGCATGTGACATGCAACGACATGTGACATGCGTCAACATGCAACATGTGACAACATGCGACATGCGACATGTGACATGAGATGACATGCGAAATGCAACATGTGGCAGCATGCGACATATGACAACATGTGACATGCAACATGCGACGACATGCAGCATTCGCCGACATGCAGCATTCGACGACATGCAACATGCGACGACATGCGACGACATGCGACGACATGCGACATGTGACATGCGGCGACATGCAACATTCGACAACATACGACGACATGCAATGACATGCAACATGTGACATGCGACGACATGCAACGACATGCAACATGCGACAACATGCAACATGCGACGGCATGCAACAACATGCAACATGTGACATGCAACGAAATGCGACATACAACATGCGAGGGCATGCGACATGTGACAACATGTGACATGCGACAACATGCAACATGAGACATGTGATATGCGACATGCACCATGCGACAACATGCAACATGCGAGAACATGCAACATGTGACGACATGCAACATGTGACATGAAACATGCAACATGCGACGACATGCAACATACGACATGCAACATGCCACATACAGTACATACATACAGTACATACATACAACATACATACAGACGTACAGTACATAAAACATAGAGTACATACTCACTATCACTTGTCACTTTGTTCCTCGAAGCCAGTGTTACCTGTAAAAAATATTAAAATAATAAACAAACACTATACTCCCTGATCCGCAGAAATCCAATTAAAACGAGTGTCCCTCGCCGATCTCCCGTGGAGAGCAGGAGCATCAGCTGATGCGACCGCTCTCCAGGGGCTCCAGGAATACAATGATGGAAGGTATCCTTCCACAATGTTTTCCCCACAATGTATTCCTACGCCCCTGTGAGAAAATAGTCCCTAGTCTCACTTTTGGCATTGCTGTGTGAGAAAGTTCCCACGCAGCTTTTTGCCATAAAGTGAGACCAGTGAACTATAGTAACCTCTCAGTGATGCACTGCAGGAGCCATTGTCTCCTGTCAGTGTGTCACATAGGGTCCTATAGAGCAGTGACATCACCCGATGTCACTGTTCTATAGGGGAGATCGTCATGGGACACTCGTTATTAATTGGACTATGGTGGACAGGTAGTATACGGTTTATTATTTTACATTTTTTGCAGGCGCCGAAGTATGGTAAGTATGCTTAAATGAAGAATATTAACCCCTTTCTGCCAGCTGACGGAATAGTACGTTAGCTGGCAGATCCCCTGCTTTAAGGTGGGCTCCGGCGGTGAGCCCACCTTAAAGCCGCAATATGTCAGCTGTTTTGTACAGCTGACATGTGTGCGCAATGAGCGCGAGCGGAATCGCGATCCGCCCGCCCCCATTAACTAGTTAAATGCCGCCGTCAAGCGCTGACAGCGGCATTTAACTAGCGCTCCCGGCTGCACGGCCGGAAGTGCTCACACCGCTGACCCCCGTCACATGATCAAGGGTCAGCGGTGCATTGCCATAACAACCAGAGGTCTCCTTGAGACCTCTATGGTTGTTGATGGCCGATTGCTTTGAGCGCCACCCTGTGGTCGGCGCTCAAAGTACACCACCATTTCTACTACATAGAGGTGATCTGTACTTCACCTCTATGTAGCAGAGCCGATCGTGTAGTGCATGCTTTTAGCCTCCTATGGAGGCTATTGAAGCATGCCAAAATAAAAAAAAAAAGTGTTTAAAAATATAAAAAATATATAAAAGTTTAAATCACCCCCCTTTCGCCCCAATCAAAATAAAACAATTAAAAACAAATCAAACCTACACATATTTGGTATCACCGCGTTCAGAATCGCCCGATCTATCAATAAAAACAAAGGATTAACCTGACCACTAAATGGCGTAGCGAGAAAAAAAATCAAAACGCCAAAATTACGTTTTTTTGGTCGCCGCGACATTGCATTAAAGTGCAATAACGGGCGATCAAAGAACGTATCTACACCAAAATGGTATCATTAAAAATGACAGCTTGGCATGCAAAAAATAAGCGCTCACCTGACCCCAGATCACGAAAATTGGAGACGCTACGGGTATCGGAAAATCGCACACTTTTTTTTTTTTGCAAACTTTGGAATTTTTATCCACCACTTAGATAAAACATAAACTAGACATGTTAGGTGTCTATGAACTCGTAATGACCTGGAGAATCATAATGGCAGGTTAGTTTTAGCATTTAGTGAACCTAGCAAAAAAGCCAAACGAAAAACAAGTCTGAGATTGCACTTTTTTTTGCAATTTCATCACACTTGGAATTTTTTTCCCATTTTCTGTTACATGGCATGGTAAAACCAATGGTATCGTTCAAAAGTACATCTCGTCCCGCAAAAAATAAGCCCTCATATGGCCATATTGACTGAAAAATAAAAAAGTTATGGTTCTGGGAAGTAGGGGAGCGAAAAACAAAAACGAAAAAACGGAAAAAGCTCTGGGGGTGAAGGGGTTAAAATACTTTTTTCCTAATGTGTGTGTGTTTTATTAATCCTTTAATACTATTGGATTAATAACGGATAGGCATCTTAGTGACGCCTCTCCGTTATTAACCCGGCTTAATGTCACCTTACAATAGCAAGGTGACATTAACCCCTTATTACCCCATATCCCACCGCTACACCGGAGTGGGAAGATAGGGGCTAAGTGCCGGAATTGGCGCATCTTACAGATGCACCATTTCTGGGGCGGCTGCGGACTGGTATTTGTAGCTGGGGGGAGGGCCAATATCCATGGCCCCTCTCTAGGCTATGAATATCAGCCCGCAGCTGTCTGCGTAGCCTTTCTGGCTATGAAATATAGGGGGACCCCACGTCATTTTTTTGGGGGTCCCCCTATTTTAATAGCCAGTAAAGGCTACGCAGACAGCTGCGGGCTGATATTCATAGCAGGCTACAAATATTGGCCCTCGGCTGTCGGCTTTCCCCCTCTGGCGCAGAAAATTTCGCGGGAGCCCACGCCATATTTTTTTTTCTTCGTTTTTTTTTAACTGAAACATATTGTTCATTAACCCCTTTCTGCCAGCTGACGGAATAGTACATCAGCTGGCATTATCCCCACGCTTTGAGGTGGGCTTCGGCGGTGAGCAACATGTCAGTTGTTTTCATTACAACAAAAAAAATTATGTTTTTTTGGTCGCCGCGACATTGCATCAAAATGCAATAATGGGCAATCAAAAGAACGTATCTGCACAAAAGTGGTATCATGAAAAACGTCAGCTCGGCGAGCAAAAAATTAGCCCTCACCCGACCCAATATCTCAGAAAATATAGACGCTACGGGTATCGGAAAACGGCGCAATTATTTTATTTCTTTTTAGCAAAGTTTTGAATTTTTTTTTACCACTTAGATAAAAAATAATCTACACGTGTTTGGTGTCTATGAACTCGTAATGACCTGGAAAATCATAATGGCAGGTCAATTTTATGCTGTGTGCACACGTTGCAGATTTGGGTGCAGAATTTTCTGCACAAAATCTGCATCTCGCTGAAAACGCAGCTGCGTTTTTTATACATTTTTTTCACGTTTTTTTCATATTTTTTGCGTGGTTTTCATGCGGGTTTTTTGTGTGGTTTTGATGCAGTTCTTGGTGCGGTTTTTGCGTGGTTTTGATTCAGTTTTTGCTGCAGTATTTGGTGCGGTTTTTTGCGTGGTTTTGATTCAGGTTTTTGATGCTTTTTTATGCAGTTTTTGGTGAAGTTTTGATGCAGTTTTTGATTCAGTTTTGATGCAGTTTTTGGTGCGGTTATGATGCAGTTTTTGGTGCGGTTTTGATGCAGTATTTGGTGCGGTTTTGATGCTGTTTTTGGTGCGGTTTTGATTCAGTTTTTGGTGCAGTTTTGATGCAGTATTTGGTGTGGTTTTGATGCAGTATTTGGTGCTGTTTTGATGCAGTTTTTGGTGCGGTTATGATGCAGTATTTGGTGCGGTTTTGATGCTGTTGTTGGTGCGGTTTTGATGCTGTTTTTGGTGCCGTTTTGCTGCAGTTTTTGATACAGTTCTTGGTGAGGGTTTGATGCATTTTTGATGCAATATTTGGAGCAGTTTTGATGCAGTTTTTGGTGCGGTTTTTGCGCGGTTTTGATTCAGTTTTTGCTGCAGTATTTGGTGCTTTTTTGCGTGGTTTTGATTCAGGTTTTTGATGCTTTTTTATGCAGTTTTTGGCGAACTTTTGATGCAGTATTTGGTGCGGTTTTGATGCAGTATTTGGTGTGGTTTTGATGCAGTTTTTGGTGCGGTTTTGAAGCAGTTTTTTGTGCGTTTAGGCCATGTGCCCACGCTGCGGATTCCGCTGCGGAATTTTCTGCAGCGGATTTGATAAATCCGCAGTGCAAAACCGCTGTGGTTATTACTGCGGATTTATCGCGGTTTCTATAGCGGTTTCCGCTGCGGATTTACACCTGCAGTTTTCTATTGGAGCAGGTTTAAACCCGCAGCGCAATCCGCACAAAGAAATGACATGCTGCGGAATATAAACCGATGCGTTTCCGCTCGTTTTTTCCGCAGCATGTACACTGCGGAATTCATTTCCCATAGGTTTATATTGTACTGTAAACTCATGGGAAACCACTGCGGACCCGCAGCTGCGGAAACGCTGCGGTTCCGCAGCAAAATCCGCAGCGTGTGCACATACCCTTATGATGCCATTTTTGGTGCGGTTTTGATGCAGTTTTTGGTGCGGTTTTGATGCGGTTTTGATGCAGTTTTTGGTGCGGTTTTGATGCTGTTGTTGGTGGGGTTTTGATACAGTTTTTGGTGCAGTTTTGATGCTGTTGTTGGTGCGGTTTTGATGCAGTTTTTGCTGCAGTTTTGATGCAGTTTTTTGTGGAGTTTTTTCGCGCTTTTGATGCATTTTTTAATTTTTTTTGGTGCGGTTTTTGCGTGTTTTTTGTGCGTTTTTGTATGCATTTTTGAAAGCTAAATAAAGATGTATTATTGAACAAAAAAAAGATTTGTGATGTCATTATTGTCCAACCTCCTCTTTTACATTTGTCCAACCCACACTCAATTACACACAGATAGATAGACATATAGATGATAGATGAAATGGATAGACAGAGCTACATATAGATAGCTCTATAGATGCATACATCTATCTATTCCTATATCTATCTATAGATATATCTGGATAGATATATCTATTGATAGATGTATGGATAGTGTAGGGTGCGTGTCCACTGTCCAGATTACATCCAAATTAGCTGCAAATTGGATGCTGCGTACTTGTAGTCCCATCAGATGATGCCTGCACACACCCCAAAAGACCCCCCGCACAGCCCCGCACACACCCGAACAGTCCCGCACACACCCGAACAGTCCCGCAGACCCCGTCCGCACACACATACACGCACACCATCACCGCCCACACACTTCCCTCCTCCCGAACTGCAGCGTTTCTCGGACCCACATCCGCATCTAAACTGCAGCTCTTTTTTACATCTGCGGTTTTGCTGCAGATGTGCCCGACTCAATGAAAGTCTATGGGTACAGAAACGCTGCAGTTTGGCAAAAAAAGAAGTGATATGCTGCTGAAAAAAAAAAGCTGCGTTTCGGTGTGTCTTTTTCCGCAGCATGTGCACAACAAGTCTGCTGCTCCCATAGACTTACATTGGTTGAGCACTACACTGCGGATTTGATGCAGCTCTGGGCAGCAAAAAACCCTGCGGATCTGCAATCAAATCCGCAACGTGTGCACAGCCTTAGCATTTAGTGAACCTAGCAAAAAAGCCAAGCAAAAAACAAGTGTGGGATTGCACTTTTTTTGCAATTTCATCGCACTTTGACTTTTTTTTCACATTTTCTGTTACACGACATGGTAAAACCAATGGTGTCGTTCAAAAGTAGAACTTGTCCCGCAAAAGATAAGCCCTCACATGGCCATATTGATGGAAACATTATGGCTCTGGAAAGAAGGGGAGAGATAAACGAAAAAAGCTCCAGGGGTGAAGGGGGTTTAGAAACATGGATATGGACATATCTATGGAAATAGACATAGATATATAGATATATCTGTATGTATCTATCTATCCATCCTATATCTCTGTATCTATCTATCTATCTATCTATCTATCTATCTATCTATCTATCTATAATAATAATTTTTATTTATATAGCGCCAACATATTCCGCAGCGCTTTACAACTTATAGAGGGGCCTTGTACAGACAATAGACATTACAGCATAACAGAAATCACAGTTCAAAACAGATACCAGGAGGAATGAGGGCCCTGCTCGCAAGCTTACAAACTATGAGGAAAAGGGGAGACACGAGAGGTGGATGGTAACAATTGCTTTAGTTGTTCGGACCAGCCATAGTGTAAGGCTCGGGTGTTCATGTAAAGCTGCATGAACCAGTTAACTGCCTAAGTATGTAGCAGTACAGACACAGAGGGCTATTAACTGCATAAAGTGTATGAGAACATGATGAGAGGAACCTGATAATGTTTATTTTTATTTATTTTTTTATTTTTTTATTTTTTTTAGGCCACACAGGGATAGTTAGGTTAATGCGTTGAGGCGGTAGGCCAGTCTGAACAAATGCGTTTTTAGGGCACGCTTAAAACTGTGGGGATTGGGGATTAATCGTATTAACCTGGGTAGTGCATTCCAAAGAATTGGCGCAGCACGTGTAAAGTCTTGGAGACAGGAATGGGAGGTTCTGATTATTGAGGATGCTAACCTGAGGTCATTAGCGGAGCGGAGGGCACGGGTAGGGTGGTAGACTGAGACCAGAGAGGAGATGTAGGGTGGTGCTGAGCCATGGAGTGCTTTGTGGATGAGGGTAGTAGTTTTGTACTGGATTCTGGAGTGGATGGGTAGCCAGTGTAATGACTGGCACAAGGTAGAGGCATCGGTGTAATGGTTGGTGAGGCATATGATCCTGGCAGCAGCATTCAGGACAGATTGGAGCGGGGAGAGTTTGGTAAGAGGGAGGCCGATTAGTAGAGATTTACAATAGTCCAGACGAGAATGAATAAGTGAGACAGTAAGAGTTTTTGCAGAGTCGAAAGTAAAAAAAGGGCGAATTCTAGAAATGTTTTTGAGATGCAGATAGGAAGAGCGAGCCAGTGATCGGATGTGGGGGATGAATGAAAGCTCGGAATCAAGGATGACCCCAAGGCAGCGGGCATGTTGCTTTGGAGTAATGGTGGAACCGCACACGGAGATGGCAATGTCAGGCAAAGGTAGGTTAGTAGAGGGAGAGAACACGAGGAGTTCAGTTTTTGACAGGTTCAGTTTCAGATAGAGGGAGGACATGATGTTAGAGAGAGACATCTGTGTGTAATGGAGTGTGCGTTGGACAAATGTAAAAGAGGAGGTTGGACAGAAATGACATCACAAATCTTTTTGAAGCTAGAGGAGGTTCCTGCTTAGTGGCAGTGCAATGCATCATGGAACTTGTAGTATTAGAGCACAATAACTCAGGAGAAAGGAAGTTGTCGATTAACCCCATGAGAGCTAGATCCAGCACTGAAGATGTGCTGCTACAGCATGATAAAAGGTAATATTGCTAAAATAAAGACAGTGGATGTTTTCAGTAGCACATAATTGCAAGATTTATGAAAAAAATAAAATTATTGTAGTGGACAACTTATTTAAGTCTGAAGTTCCAGCCTGGACTCACCGGACTCAAGTTAGTCTGCAGTTAGCTATTAGTTATTAGCTATTCGATTTTCATGTATGGCAGTTAGCTATTAGTTATTAGTTAGCTATTCGATTTTCATATATGGCAGTTAGCTATTTGTTATTAGTTAGCTATTCGATTTTCATGTATGGTTAATTATACATAGAGTGGATATTGTTTGGGTAAAATTTTGATCAGGACTTTGAGATGTTTATTTTGACTACTTGTGGTCCTGGGTTATTCACGTAAATCGCTTATGCCGCACATAATCAAACGCACTCAATCGTACGTAAATTCAATTTGAAAACAGGTACCCTTGACCACTAGTATTAAAAATGAACATATCAATGTCCTGAATAATATTTACCAAAAAAATTATCAACTCTGTGTAGTTCAGAAGTTATTCACGTAAATCGCTTATGTCGCGCATAATCAAACACACTCAATCATACGTAAGTTCAATTTGAAAACAGGTACTCTAGACCACTAGTACTCAAAATGACCACATCAATGTCCTGAACAATATTTGCCAAAAAAATTATCAACTCTATGTGTAGTTCAGAAGTTATTCACGTAAATCGCTTATTTTTGTATGTTAACAGAACCTTGGAAGAGTTTCACCAGTAACTTGCTAGAACTATCATCAAAATGTACTTCATGGCCAGAATGTTGTCAACTACATCCAGTAAGACATTAATTATTCACAGAATCAGCTTACCTTGAACCACAAGTAGTCAAATGAATCAAGTTCAAGTTCTGCACATAATCTGAAATAAAATATCAGAACTCTGTATAGTTTAGAAGCGAAAAGGAAAAATCACTTATTTCCATGTGTGAAAATAAACATGGTAAAATGTCGTTAATAATGTATTAGGTGTGTTTTCAAAATGTTTTATACCTTGTCAGTAAACAATGCAATCAGTTTGGGAGTTAGGCCGGAGTCACACACAACATATAAAAATACAGTCCGTTTTTGATGGCCGAGATAAGCAGAAAATTTCCTGAACAGTGATCCGTATTCAATGCGAGGATGCAATTTTTTCTCCTACAATTATCCGTGTGCCATCCGTGTGGCATCCGTATGGCGAAATTTTCTCGACGGCTTGCAAAATGGACATAGAATGGTTCCATGGCCTCAAATATTCCTTATAACATATATACAGTCTATATATACACTGTGTTCCAAATTATTATGCAAATAATATTTCCTCATATTTTCTCTAAATTACCTATCTGAATTGCAGTCATTGTTATTTTCCAGTCATCTACTATTCTAGTATAATTGCAATGTTTTGGAAAAAACTGCCTATGAAAACAGTATCTTTTTTAAAAAAAATAAACACTCAAAATGCATGTTCCAAATTATTATGCACAGCAGAGTTTTCAACCTCTTTTTTTTATTTTGAACAAAAAAAGGTCAATTGTGAAGTTATAAGCATTATCAGCTTATTACAAAATGAAATCAAACAGTTTTCAAGTGAAAACTTTATTCTAGGTGATGTTACATTTGCACATAGGACCCCTTGTTCGAAAAAAGCTTCTGAACTCTCTCGTCCATTGAATTTGTCAGTTTTTGGATGGTTTCTGCTTCATTTGTTTTGCATGTGGACAGAATACCCTCCCAGAGCTGTTGCTTAGATGTGAACTGCCTCCCGCCATCATAGACACTCCTTTTGATGATGCTCCAGAGGTTCTCAATGGGGTTGAGGTCAGGGGAAGATGGTGGCCACACCATAAGTTTGTCCTCTTTTATGCCCATAGCAGCCAGAGATGCAGATGTGTTTTTTGCAGCATGAGATGGTGCATTATCATGCATGAAAATGATCTTGCTGCGGTTCTTCCTCTTGAACCATGGCAGGAAGTGTTGTTTTAGAAACTCCACATAGATTATGGAGTTCATCTTTACCCCTTCAGGGATCATAAAGGGGCCGACAATCTCTCTTCCCATGATTCCAGCCCAAAACATTACTCCACCTCCTTGTTGGCGCCTTAGCCGTGTTTTCATGGGGTGTCCATCAACCAGCCATCCTCCACTCCATCCATCTGGACCATCGAGCGTTGCGCGGCACTCATCGGTGAACAAAACAGTTTGGAAGTCAGTCTTCGTTTGTTTTAAGTTTCTTTTTATTAGTTTTACACAAATAACAGATAGGTAAATGGTAACATGTGGATTTGAGATACATCAGTATGACATATAACCCAATCTCGGGAAGGCTAGTTCAATAATAACATGTAACATTAGTGATGAACATGTAGATAAACATGTGGATAAACATAAGATTACAGTAAGATGCAATCATTAAGAAAGTTCAGATTTGAAGTCTTGTGACTTCCCGAAGGCTAGATCAGAAACCAAAAACAACTCCACATTAATGCGACATTTAACCAATACACACATACTGTAAATAGAAAGAAAGAAAGAAGAGGAGAAAGGGGGTAGGTGATAGATTCACTAGAAGGGGAGGGTTCGGCTTATCGTAAAATAGGTGCAAGGGATTTAGAGGGGGGACATCGACACGTTCATTTCTGGATTAGGAAGAGATCCAAACCTCTAAAGAGATTTCTAATTGTTAATGAGAGCCAAATACTCATCACTAGATCTGAAAGATTTCCAGGGGACCTATGTTGTGTGGAATTTCTTCTATATAGTATAACTGGTCCACTTTGTTGACCCAATCCGAAATGCTCGGGCAGTTTTTAGTCAACCAGTGGACTGGGATAAGAAGCTTAGCTGCTGATAGAAGGAAAGCCAACAGGGATTTATTTTTATATTTCAAGTTGTCCCCCTTCCAGTTTAAAAAAATGAGTGTCAGGGAGGGTGGATGTAGTAATTTGCATATTTTAGTTATATGTTTTAATACTTCTTTCCAAAAAGTTTGTAGTATTTCACAAGACCACCACATATGCAGAAAAGTACCAACGTCTTTAGTACATCTCCAACAGGTTGGTGAAGAATTAGGATACCAAAGATGAGATAGAGTTGGGGTAGTGTACCATCTAGTGACTATTTTATACAAATTTTCCTGTACTCTTATACAACTAGATGGGCCATGCGAATTTTTGTAAATTTGATCTACCTCCCAGTCCTGAAATTCAGTATCAAGGTCTTTTTCCCAGTTATGTATGTAAGCTCTGTGATATATGTGATGCAGTAACCCCTGTAACAGGTAGGGGGCGCTGCATGGTCTCCCCGGAATCTGCACGGAGTTGTATTGAGGCCGTGAGAATTGACCTGCAGTGATGTCAGGATCACGTGACCAGTCCATGTGATCCATTACTGTGGGTGTGGTTACAGGTACATAACGTGACCAGAGTGTGGGTCACATGTTCCTGTGTGGTTCCAGTGTTTGGACCTGAAGGGTCCAAGTGCAAAATCCCTGAGGGAGTTCCTGAGGGCTCGGTGTGTTCCTGTGTTGGAAGCCTGGGAGGAGGCTTCCTGGAAAGCACCTGCTGGCGTGGGAGGTCCTAGTAGGAGGACCGGATCCCGGAGCCGTGCACAGTGGAACTGGGGAAGCTGGAGTCCTTCGGTGAGGTCTGGACTGACTAGTGTGTGCCGGCCAGGCAAGTTGGTGATCCCTGTAAGGCAGCTTACCCGGAGGTGTGGACTGGCGAGGAGTCAGCAGGTGGAGCCGGAGCTCCCGTCAGGTATCGTACAGGCCGTAGTGCTTGTGAAGTCTATGAACTATGTGGTCTCCCTTGGGAACTGGTTAAGGGAGGACCAGCGTGTTAGTGTCCGTGAGGCAAAGCCGTACACTGAAGTGTTAGAAGCTGCAAGTAAATATTACCAGTTGGTGCCTGTTGTGTTTCATGTTATGAACTGTGCGTAACCCGGTTTATGAGGCTTAATAAACCGCATGGACTGCTTTGTTTTATAAACCCGTGCCCGTGTGCTTGAATATCGCGGCCAAGTGAGTGTCCCCCAACACTCTCAGTGAGAGAAACCTTACAATTGGTGGATAATTTTGGCAACAATCCCGCTAGCACACGTGGAGTTAATTGCTGTGGCAGAGCCACGAAGGTGACAAGCGTCTAGCGGTAACTCGGCGGGGTTACGAAATTGACAAGCGTCTGCTGTGACTCGGCGGGGTCACAAAGGTGACAAGCGGCAGCGGTGGAGCCGTGCAGAGCCGTGTGGAGAGTAGCCGTGGTTGCAGCGAGAGGTTCCACAGCAGGCGGAGCTGTAGTGGCTTGTGGTTGGCAGCACCTGGAGGTGCCGGTTGTTTGTGACTGCAGCGGGAGCTGTGGCGGTACCAGCAGGAGCTGGTGAAAGTGACATAGAGAAAAAAAAAAAAAAAATTTATTTTTGTGCAGACTCTTAAAAGGCCAGTACAAGCCCAGAGACATTGGGGTGTACTGTGTGAACTGGGGCCTGAGTGCCGTGGGGGAGTCCACGGGGTGTATCCCAGGGAGGGGAGTATCCCTAATAGTGAGCGGTGGCCCAAACGGGGATGGTTGCCCAAAAGGGGGCGGAGACCCAAAAAGGGGCGGTAACCCGAATAGGGGTAATGGCCCAAAAAGGGGTGGAATCCCGAAGGGGGGCTGAATCTCGAACCGGGGTGGTATCAAAAAGCGGAGCACTTGCCCAGAAAGGGGGCGGAGCCAAAAAAGGGGCGGCAATCAGTGAGGTGTCACGACTGTGTCCTTTTTGGCTGGATGGAAAGTGTGTGCAAGGGTTGATAGACCCGGGGAGAGAAGCGTCTGTGCTGGGAACCCGTCCAGGAGATTCTGTGTCACCTGGCGACACTGAATATCTCCAGGTAGCCACTATCTACATTGTCGCAGCGGAGGTTTCCACATACCATGAGGTGGTTGTAGACCCGATCTTGCCGTATCCTATGGTAATAGGACAAGATTTGGTAGCACTGTGGGAAAAGGCTGAAGTGTTTGTGGATATAATGTGGATGTCAGTTAGTAATGTTGAGAAGGCAGGCCTGACCAGAGGGAAAGGTGCGACTGTCCAACTAACTGACCTGACGTCACCTGAAGTGTGCCACAATACGACTGATAGTGGTCTGCTGGATAAAACACGTGGAGCTGACACCCAGACAGAGAGTGACTTGCAGGGTCATCAGACTGTGGGGTGTGACACAGATTCTGGGGGTGACTGTGACAAATCATGGCCAGTAACAAGCGCATATGCCCTGGTGACAGGTGGAGGACGGGGTCCAGGACCTGTGGTAACGGGTGGAGGACGGGGTCCAGGACCTGTGGTAACAATAATTAATAACAATAATAATAATAATAATAATAATTAGTAACAATAACAATTCAATACAATTAAATGTCATAAGGACTTCAAAAATGGCGTTATTAGACGTAGGCGCCGCGAGCTAAATTTCCAGCGCTTTGCCTTTTGCTGATTCGTCAGACCGCTCGCGGTCGGTGGCCAGTAGGAATCGCTGGGAGAATTTAGTTGTGATTTTTAAGAGTTTTAGACGTGTGTGAAAGAAATACTGCAAAGTTAGAATGCTTTAATAAATAGAAGTGTTGATACTTTATTATTATAAATGAACAAAATGCAAAGAGAATGAAAAAGAAGGAAATCAAATCAGGATTCGGCATCCTTCGAAATCGCATCAAAGAACGTATTCTTCTGTGTACACTCGCACAAAGTCATGGATGATGTAGGATTATAGCCGGGTGTATAAACCATTATACAAAACGGGGGGGAATGATCATCATTTACATAGGAAGGTTAAAATACAGTCGTTGACTGAAACAGAAACAGCTGTGTAGGAGGCTTAATACTGGGCGAAGAACAGCCGAACTCTATACAAAGGTGAGGTTGTGGAAGACAGTTTCATGTTATAGATCTTTCACCATTAAAGTAGAGAGGAGTGCAGTGGATCCCGGGCGCTGCTGCTACTAAGGTTAATCCTCAGGTATGCTTAAGGGAGGAGTAGGTTCTACGCAAACATTTTTATTTATCCTCTGTTCCGGGATCCACCTCACTGATCTTTCCTTTCCTTGTTGTGTCCTCTTTCCATTTGGTCTGCATACGGCGGATATTGGATAATATCTAACTCTTTACATAGTTGTGCCGCACACAACCTGTTCAGATGAGCGACCAACCCTCTGACTTGCCCTGACTAGTGATGAGCGAATATACTGGTTACTCGAGATTTCTCGAGCACGCTCAGGGGTCCTCTGAGTATTTTTTAGTGCTCGGAGATTTAGTTTTTCGTGCCGCAGCTGAATGATTTACATCTCTTAACCAGCTTGATTACATGTGGGGATTCCCTAGCAACCAGGCAACCCCCACATGTACTTATGCTGGCTAACAGATGTAAATCATTCAGCTGAGGTGAGGAAAACTAAATCTCCGAGCACTAAAAAATACTCGGAGGACCCCCGAGCATGCTCGGGAAATCTCGAGTAACGAGTATATTCGCTCATCACTAGCCCTGACCTGTTGCCCACAGTGTTACACAGGGAGCACCTCTTGTATTTTCTCTCTTCAGGTCTTTCACCATAGGCAGACCGAGCCATGGTCTTCAGCTGAGGACCATAGTTGGATGTGAGACTAGTCTGACTCTTCTTGGTATTTTGCAGCACTGCATCAGGTGATTCGCAGTCGTGGGACCCGTCAATCACCTGCTGTGGCACTTGGACTTTCTGGACTTGGTTTCTCTATTGCTATGGTCCACGGCCGGATCTTTAAAGTATATTATCTCTGAAAAAAATATCACTGGCTGTAATCAGGCAGCCAGGCTCTGATTAATGCTGCCTATTGTTTGGGCAGCATAAATCAAGCGACAGGTTTCTTTTAATGGTAACCCGAAGAAAGCCAGCAAGGATTACTATAAATAAAATGGCTCAGTGCTTTCCTAGCATTCTGTAGGGGTCCCAGTGACTTCACCTCCAGGCAATCGGCATAGGTGACATATCCTAGTTATATACCACCACTGTATAAGGCGGGCTGATTATGATACTAAAGATCACTCTCCTTCTTACTGGGCAGAAGTGTAAGTTTAAGGCTTTAAACATTCCAAAGATATTGCATTATTCCTTCCCATAGCATGCTGGTCTTTGGGGTTCTAGGATCCCTGGCGATCCTGAGGATGGGGCTCTTGATAAAGGGAACGAGGCTTGGCATAGTCCAATCTCGAAATGAGCGGTAGGTGCACATGCTCAACCTCCGCACCATTCATTGTGTATGGGACTGCTGGAAATAGCTGAGTGCTAAGCTTGGTTTATAAGCTCCAGTGTTCTTTTTTGGAGATTTTTTTGGGGTATGAGAAGTTGGGACTCCAGCAGCCAGTAAGTCAACCCTTATCTTTAGAAGAGGGGACGATTTACTAAACTAGAAATCACCCTTTAAACTCACCATGTAATTACATGGATGAAATGGGTCTGACACGTTCTCCACCCGATCATTCAAAGGGAGGGTAGGGTGCGATCTTCTTTGATGTCCTTATGCCTCAATAGGTTTGTTTTTATCACCAGATGCTAAAAAATGCTCTGGACAAATAACTTTAAGCTTCATATTCTAATATACAGGGGTGCATATGCTGGCATAAATGTCTATTCATATTATTATTTTTATACTATGTGGATAGGTAGATGCTGTCCTGCCGGTTGCATGGCCAGAAGGGTCACCAGACCTTACCCAGATTGACTTGATTTTTATTTGGGAAGTTATAAAAAATGAGGTTTGTTTAAGAAAATCATGCACAATTGATAACATTCAACTATTATTTAAACTGTACACCGACTTCTGCACCCCCTGTATACCAATACCATATAATAAGTATGTTAAAATGCTGATTGTATAATCTGTATGTGGAAAGAACACAGCCTTACATATAAGTTGTGGGTCCACTATTATTATTATTCCTTTTTTATCTCTTCCTTTACAGATGGCTTTAATCAAAGTGTCTTATCATATCTTGAAGTAACAAGATCTTCTCCGGAGAGAGGAATATCCACTTTCTAAGAAGATGTTGGAAGAAAAGACATAGAATATTTTTATTTCTCTAAGGTCCTAAGCCTTTCGTACAGTCCAGACATGTTCTGCTGGAGGAGGGCTTTGCCTCTTTCTCTGCGCTTCTTTCAGATGCGTAGTATCAGTTCGGATCCGCTCCTGGATCAGTTGATGACTAGCACAAACCAATTCCAGATTTTTCAACTCGTTGGCATCCATAAGTCTAAGCTTACAGTACATCATGTGGGTTGCGCCATCAATACATTATGGGAGCTTCAGAAGGGGAAGCCGAGTGCAAACGCAAATCATGAAACCGTCCGAAATCACCCGGAATTTATTGCTCTTCGGATCCTGGCAGAAAATAAAATTGACTTTATGAGCGACACCACCCTGGTGAATACGCTGTATGCCGTTATAAGGTACGAGCCACTTGCTCCATTGCTCGGTCCTTATGTTGCATCTCGTTTACCATTGTTGTATTCTGTATTTCAAGGTTTAATGTGGAAGCGCACGACTCTTTGGTGCAGCAGCTGCTAATGGAAGGCTGGAGAAGACTGGAAAAGTAAGGCTGGTGGAATGTTTGATTACCAATCCCAGCAGCCATTTTGCCATTTAGTTGCCCAGCATTAGCTCTTTGGCTCTTGAGGTTCGTCATGCTGTGTGTTGCCCAAAGGTTTTCCGCATTGTATCCCTCTTCTCCCACTAGTATACACGTCATAGCATTTCATTGTAGCATCGTAAACATGAGACAAGATGCACAGCCAGGACAGTGGAGTCCTGCACTTTTGCAACTGCGGACTGGAAAAACGAAACCTAAAAAGTTAGATCAATAAATTACTTTTTTATAAAGAAATCTTTTGGATTTTATCCTATATAACTGTATGGCGCATTGTTTGTTATTTTGTATTTATATGATTGATTGTATGTTTTTACCAGTTTCAGGTTTGAACCGGAGACGTTGTCGAAATTCTCAGTTTGTTTGGAGAAACTAGATCTGGGCAGCAGTCCGTTAATGGGAAAGGTAGCCAATGCCCTGAACACGGGCCTGGAGAACATACAAAATATTAGGTAAGCGGCAGTAGCGTAGCTACCAGGGGGGCAGAGGGGGCCATCGCCCCGGGCCCCGCACTCTGAGGGGGCCCACCGGGAGCTACGCTACTGTAACTGCATCGGCGTGCGCAGCGCGCCGATGCAGTTACATTCTGCGGCAGAGCAGGGAGAATCGATCCCCTGCTCTGCCGCTATGGGGCCCCTGAGCAGGCGGGGGGGGGGCCCGGTGCCAGCAGTGGGCCCCCCGCCCGTCATCGCATGGTGAGCTGTATCGGAGGCCGATACAGCTCACCGCAGTGATGAGGGAAGGAGCGCTGCGCTCTTCCCATCATCCCCCACACTGTCTGACAGCGGGCGCGATGACGTCACCACCCAGCGCCCGCTGTCAGATGAGCGGGAGCAGGGAGCGCCGCTGGAACAAGGAGTTAGAGAGGTGAGTATTTACTGTGTTTTTATGGGGGCTGCCTTATCTTCAGTATCTGCCTATAGGGGGGGGAGTGCTGCCTTATCTTCAGTATCTGCCTATAGGGGGGGAGTGCTGCCTTATCTTCAGTATCTGCCTATGGGGGGGGGGGGGAGTGCTGCCTTATCTTCAGTATCTGCCTATAGGGGGGGGAGTGCTGCCTTATCTTCAGTATCTGCCTATAGGGGGGGGGGTGCTGCCTTATCTTCAGTATCTGCCTATAGAGGGGGGAGTGCTGCCTTATCTTCAGTATCTGCCTATAGGGGGGGGGGTGCTGCCTTATCTTCAGTATCTGCCTATAGGGGGGGGGGAGTGCTGCCTTATCTTCAGTATCTGCCTATAGGGGGGGGGGAGTGCTGCCTTATCTTCAGTATCTGCCTATAGGGGGGGGAGTGCTGCCTTATCTTCAGTATCTGCCTATAGGGGGGGGAGTGCTGCCTTATCTTCAGTATCTGCCTATAGGGGGGGGGGTGGTGCCTTATCTTCAGTATCTGCCTATAGAGGGGGGAGTGCTGCCTTATCTTCAGTATCTGCCTATAGGGGGGGGGGGAGTGCTGCCTTATCTTCAGTATCTGCCTATAGGGGGGGGAGTGCTGCCTTATCTTCAGTATCTGCCTATAGGGGGGGGAGTGCTGCCTTATCTTCAGTATCTGCCTATAGGGGGGGGAGTGCTGCCTTATCTTCAGTATCTGCCTATAGGGGGGGAGTGCTGCCTTATCTTCAGTATCTGCCTATGGGGGGGGGAGTGCTGCCTTATCTTCAGTATCTGCCTATAGGGGGGGGGGAGTGCTGCCTTATCTTCAGTATCTGCCTATAGGGGGGGGGAGTGCTGCCTTATCTTCAGTATCTGCCTATAGGGGGGGGGAGTGCTGCCTTATCTTCAGTATCTGCCTATAGGGGGGGAGTGCTGCCTTATCTACAGTATCTTCCTATGGGGGGGAGTGCTGCCTTATCTACAGGATCTGCCTATGGGGGGGGAGTGCTGCCTTATCTTCAGTATCTGCCTATAGGGGGGGGGGAGTGCTGCCTTATCTTCAGTATCTGCCTATAGGGGGGGGAGTGCTGCCTTATCTTCAGTATCTGCCTATAGGGGGGAGTGCTGCCTTATCTACAGTATCTTCCTATGGGGGGGAGTGCTGCCTTATCTTCAGTATCTGCCTATGGGGGGGGGGAGTGCTGCCTTATCTACAGGATCTGCCTATGGGGGGGAGTGCTGCCTTATCTACAGGATCTGCCTATGGGGGGGGGCTGCCTTATACTACAGAGTCTGCCTATGGGGGGTGCTGCTGTAAACTACAGGGTCTGCCTATAGGGGTGCTGCCTTGTGCTATATTGAGGACTATCTGGCACATTATACTATATGGAGGTTATCTATGGGGCCATCATACAGTGTGGGGATTACAGAGTTGGAGCCATCAAACAGTTTGAAGGCTACTAAGGGGTCAGTATAATGTGTGGGTGGTCCTATACAGTTAGGGGGCATTATACTGTGTATAGGGGGGGGGGAGACTCGGGACATTATTAAATGTAAAGTGGGCACTTATTGTAATAGGATAACTCAGGTTACTGTGACTATCCAAGGGGCACACAGAGGGCATTGTTACTTTCTAGGGGGCAAAATGTGGGCTCTGTTTTCTAGGGCACTTGCACTCGTCATTACTATATTGTAGAGGGGTGCTTTAGAATTTAGAGGGTACAGAGAACCACACAGCAGGTGCAGTAATAGGGACACATATGGCAGCAGCGGCTCAGTATTGAGGTATCTGGGGCAGTAATAGGGACACATACGGCAGCAGCGGCTCAGTATTGGGGTATCAGGGGCAGTAATAGGGACACATACGGCAGCAGCGGCTCAGTATTGGGGTATCAGGTGCAGTAATATGGACATATACACCAGCAGCGGCTCAGTATTGGGGTATCAGGTGCAGTAATAGGGACACATACGGCAGCAGCGGCTCAGTATTGGGGTATCAGGTGCAGTAATAGGGACAATTATGGCAGCAGGTGCTCAGTATTGGGGTAGCAGCAGGATGAGGGGTTTGTGCAGGTTGGGAATAGATGGTGATGGCTGGAATATAAGAAGTGAAACGTGTCCTTGTTTTTTTTTCTGCAGACGAGTTGTTGCTGGAAGAAGTTGTCATGTCGGTCTGGGCCAGATGGAAAAGACGGGAAAAGTGACGATTCCATCATAAAGAATGTCAACGGTAAGTCATTATCTGTAACTGTGCTGTGATCTCTTATATGTTCTGTAGGACTGGTATCTACCACTGACCATATGGCGGTAATATCCATCTTGGTCGTTATATAGAGATTATCTTCAGTAACAGCGCAGTTTGCTGAGGTTCTCCTCCCCTATTAGGGGGCGTCATCAAGTTGTACTTAAGGTTACCTGGTTAGGGGCCCACTCAGAAGCTTCGCCCCCCCTGGACCAAAACCCTAGCTACGCCTCTGGTAAGCGGTCACCAGTATCTAAGACTACTGGAAGTGATTTAAAGGGATCCTGTCAGGTCACAGTGGCTCTCTCAGAGCTGAAATAATTGTCTTCACAGTCCTTATGTTTCCAAAGGTAATTTATTCCTATTTACTTATATCTACTACTTCCCTATTGTAGTATAACCTGATATGTTTGGTGATGGGTCGACTCCAAAGGGGAAAACTCCTCCTCAGGATGTGAGTTATCTCTGACCAGAGGTGTTGTTTTCATAGAACTATCCGGATAGTGAATGAGGGCAATACAAATGTGGAGGATATGCATAACTTTATGCTACAGGAAGGGCATGATTTTATTGCTGGATTATGGCAAGTAAATCATCATGTCAGCAGTTTGCGAGTCCTGAGTGACCTGACAGGTTTCCTTTAAGAAGCTAACGAGGAGTGGTCCCCATTGACCCCTTAAAGTGGACGCATCACTGTCAAACATATCAAGTTATTTTACAGCGGAGAGATAGCACATATAACTAAATATACAATAAATTACCTTTGGAAGCAATAGGACTGTTAAACAGTCATTTTAGTTCCGCCAAAGTCGTGGTAAATACAGCTCATGGGAGCAGCCATCTTGGCTCCGTCAGCTCTGCCTCTGGTGTTCTAATAGGACACGCCCCCAAATTCCAGCCTTGTTGTTATTTTTCTACTGAATCTTGCATATGTATATTTGTTTTAATTTCTTTTTCACCCATGGATTTCTATAGGCAGAGACTGGTGCAACTATCCTTCAATGTCATCACCCCACACACTAACTAATAAAAAAAAAAAAATAACAAAAATAAAACATCATTTTTTAAATGTAAGGGTATGTATCCACGTTCAGGAAACGCTGCGTTTTTGACGCAGCGCTGAGCCGCAGCATCAAAAACGCAGCGTCCAGATGTTCCAGCATAGTGGAGGGGATTTAATGAAATCCCGTCTCCACTGTGCATTAAAAAACGCATGCGTTTTTCCTGCGAAAACGCACATGCGGAGCGTTTTTTCAGAACGCAGCATGTTGCTACTATGAGCAAAACACGCAGGAACACCGCAGGTGACCTGCCAGTGACCTCAGGTGCATTTTTGGTCAGGATTTTACCTGCATAAAATCCTGACCAAAGCCTGAAGCAAACCTGACCGTGGACACATACCCTAAGACTTCCATTTACTGTCTGATGTTAAAAATATTACTAATAAATGCGTAAGGCAAAATAGTACTTGTCTACAAAAATAAGACCATATTGACCTGTGGTGACACGCGAATGAAAACAATGAAAAAAAAATTCTAGAATGCTGAAAAGGGAAAAAAATTAACGTGCTTAACTGTTTTTTTTTTTTTTTTTTTTTTTTAAAAAAAGCCAAATCTGGAAATGCTGTAAAATAACAAAATAAGTATAACTTCCCTGCTGAAGCCAATGCCGATCCCGCGTTACCTCTCTGCTGATACTTAGAGCAGGGAGATTAGTTTGATTAACTTGCTATTTGGGCTCGTGCATAAGACGTATTTTCTCAGATGAGTGCTATGTGTAGTTTTCACTTGTAGCGCTCGTAACTATGATATTCAATAGGGCTGTGCACATGTCCAAAATTTATTTAATCTTTTTATCGGACTCTGCGGGAAAAAATGTGGGTTATGTCTGATTTTGACCCATCTGAGTGCAGTATGATGGAGGGGCAGAGACTCTGATTCCAGCGATGTGTCACTTACTGGGCTGCTTGCTGTAGTTTTGATAAAGTTCCTGTTTTCTCTGCTGCAGATCTTGCAGTGCTCTAAATACTGAGCTCTGTATAACCCGGCCCACACCTCTGATTGGCTGCTTTCTGCGTAGGGTGTCAGGATAAGCTCACTGATGGACTCTCAGTTAACTCATTTTGCAAGCCACTCTCTATATCACACACTTCATATGTGCTATAGATCACATTCATGATCCTTTTTAATCCTTTTCCAGATACCTGTCCAGTCTTATGATGAAGACATTCCCAGGCACCTCTAAGCGGTTGCAGCACCGACTGATCAGCAAGGCAGAATCCTTAATGGAGGGGGATAACTACATAGATGTGCACAGCGTGCGCCGGGTCGTCCAGTTTCTGTGCCTTATGAAGTATGACTACCAGCCCCTCTTGGATAAATGCAATCAGATTTTTGTGCGGGACAAGAATAAAATGAGCACGGACACCATGTGCATCGTCAGCGGCCTCTACCGGCAAATGGCTTTCAAGCAGTACGAGTTTCAGGTGATGGCAAAATTTTCTCTGCTCGAAATATCAAACCTATGGAATAATGCGGATCATTTCGGAAAAATATTTTGTGCCTTATTTCCGATGGCTTCTCAAGAGATAAGAAATAGGTGAGTGGGCCCCTTAAAGGGATGTGATGTATCGGCCCCTTAAAGGGATACTACGTATCAGCCCTGAACCAACAGAAAAAATCCCATAATGCAATGATAATACTCAAATAGAACTCGTATTCCCTAATTAGAGGAAGCTCCTGATTATTTTGTAGTCTAATCTAGGAATTCAGTACTGGAAACAAGTGCCAAATGTTGGATTTGTAAAGGTTTGAGCTCCTTTGTTCCCTCCAGGCTTGAAGACGACCTTGTCATACTGGCAGGTAAGATCCATCACATCAGTCTGGTGTACGTGCTGGAGACCATGGCGGAGGCTGAGTGCAAGAACCCAATCCTCATTCAGAAGTAAGTGGATTCTCTAAGCCGTGAATGGTTTGGAGCTGGATCCTTCCTGTCCAATCTGATATTGTCCATATTATCACGGTCCGGGTACGGGCTGCACCCCAGCGAGGGTCTGCTGACCCAACTATACATGTGTGAGGCCAGGAGATCCTCGGCCAATTCGGTCCATACCTGGATCATAATATATGGATGTCTGAATCCTGCCATATTTCCATTTACTGTTCAGATGGATGCAAGCTGTTGTTCCCTGTAATCAGCCATTTCAGGCTCTTAGTATTCTCCTCCTAGCAAATAAGTACTGAGAGGTTTTATTTTTTTTTTTGCCTGATCCCTTTGATGTACAGACCGATGAGTCCGATGGTGGATTTCTCCACTCCTCAATGCATGAGCCACCCTACTGAGCATTCATGTCCATGGGGGGAATAGAGTGAGAGCGAGCTGATGGCCAGATGAACGCTTGGCCGACCCTCACGGTATATGGGGCCTTTACAAACCTATGAACCATTTTATATGGTGCACATTCTTGAAGCATCTTTACAGTGGAGCAAGGAGCGTCCACCACTTATTAGAGACTCTGTCGGCCGTTTCCTAACTTATTGATGACACTGGCGCAGTGTGTTGTGTCGTTTTTGCCATCAAAGTTACAAAAACCCATATGTACGTCAGTGGGGCTTGTGGTCCGGGTGAAATTTGTTCTGCCACACACGGCACACTGTGTGGGAGCGTCCCTTCTGGATGAGGACGTGGCACGGCTGTGGATGGAGTCTCGTTATGTTGCTTGATGATGTGTGATCTTTTCGTTTTTCTCTCTGTTCAGGATCTGCTCCGCCATCCAGGACAATCTGGATCATTACCATCGCCTGTATCTATGTAAGCTCACAGATGCCGTGGTTTGCCTGCCCTGCCAAAACTATCAACTGTTTGCGGATCTACAAAAACGTCTAACTGCGTAAGTGCAATTTCCATGCATGTGTGGCGAGTAATCGGGTTAAAGGGACATGTGGACGGCCCTATTAGAATGGCGCTGGGTTTACCATGTGGGTAAGACAAGGTCACTAATAAGAATACAAACATATGACTGGTATACCGTGAGGGCCAGGAGCGGACACAGACAGCAGAGGCCCCTGTGCAAGAACAATATATGGACCATCTGCAGCCGGAGAGCTCCTTATAATGCACAATGCCACCTGGTTTGGGGAAAGCAGTGGCCCCCGGACCTCTCGGGCCCCTGTGCGGCTGCACTGGTTGCACCAATGGTATGTCCGCTACTGGTCAAGGTGACATTGGGGAGTCCTCCAGCGTGCATGCGCACAGTGTAACTGCAGAGGCCTGTGCGCGCTCACCGACCGCGCTCACTGACCTCTCTCCTCTGCTGTGGCTGCTCGCTCCACGGAAAGATGCAGAAGTGTGGCGAGCAAGAAGCGTTAAAGAAAGAAGAGGGAGGAAAATCGTATGGCCGCAGCAGAGAGGAGAGAGATCTGTGAGCGCGTGCGCTGGCTCCTGCTGCTACATTGTGTGCTTTCCCCAAGCGAGCGCTGTCAATCAACACAGGAGGCAAAAAAATATCTTGGCCGTGCCAACAACGGACACCCGGATTTTAACATAAATATGCTCAACAATAATAGTTTATTACTACAAACATATGGGTTGTATAAGGACTATTTTATAAGGCTTATTTTAATTAGTAATTTTGGAGTGACACTCATCACAAAGTGTGTTTTTTTTTTTTTTGTTTGTTTTTAATAAATACGTGACATTTTTGTTCTATGGACCTTTTATTTTATCTTTTGCCTGGGGAAACCACAAAAATAAAGCCCACATTAATGTGTTTTGAGGGTTTTGGTGGCTTCTTTTTGTTCCCTTTGTCACATGTATAAATGATTTGATTCTGAGATGGTGACTTGTTTTTGGTGCCTGAAATGTCCCTTCCCGTAGCTTTATGAAGACGTCTCATGTCCCATCTATGGTGGTTATGATGACCAGGTCACTGTCGCTGCTGACCCTTACTAGAGTGGATGAAGCCGTCCTTAGAAAGATTGACGACGTCATTCCCCAGTGTGACCTCAGCGACCTGAATAGCATCGCGAACAGCGTCATCCGGTGGTTACAGCCCGCCCAGCTGTCCAGGCAGAATAAATCCGGGATGTATGAGAAACTCCTCCATAAAGTGAGCCGATACGGACTGGAGAGAGTGAAGAATATGGACGACACTGATCATCTGTTGAATGAGCTGACGTACGTGATGAACGGGCAGTGGCTGCAGAATATGCTGATAGACGACATCCTGCTCACCTGCCAGCGCCTGCTGCACCAGGTCACCTGGAGGAACGCACCGTTTCTGGCGCTGGTTATTAGTTACTGTAATACTCTGTGTCCTCCGGTTCTGAACAAGATCGCAGAAGTCACCATGGAGAATGTCACAAAGGTAGAAGCCCCGTGGGTTCAGATTGGAAGGCCAGTCACTGGCCCAAACTAAACATCTGGTGGCCAAAGGTCTATTCAGTGCGTGCACCTGACAGCTGTCTAGGGGCGGCTTAAAGAGCACCAGTCCTGTGTGTTACACTATAGTACCCCCATGTAATAATTATTCTGGGGCATCTTTTCATTGTTGTTCCTCTGTTAATCCCTTTAAGGATTTCCTGGAGGAATCTCTCATCATGTATCTTTGGTAGCACCCATCTCCCCTGCCTCCCGATTTTTCGCTTGCAATGGGGTAAGGGGACAGGGGACAGTGGTGCGCTCCTAAGGTCCAGATGGCCTGCAGAGGCAGATGTGCATGCTGCTTGTCTGGGAAACTGGACACTTCTGACAAGCTGCAGAAGTGGCTGGTAACCTAAACAATGAGCAGTAAACTATAGAATTAAAACTCCTTCCATTATTGCAAACGGAGAGGATTTTAAAGTAAGAAGTAAATTGTTTTTACAAGCACTTTTGGCCACTATAGATGAGACAATTCCTTTAAATGAAGGATTTGGTGTTACTGTTCTACCAGTCAATACTTGTACTCTTAGGACACAATCAGATGACCGAATAAATTGGACTGTGATCGGACCACAATTCACAGACTGGCCGGCGGCTCTCCCGACCTGAGCGTGACCGCTTCATGTTTTCCTGTACAGCCATCATGCTCAGGTCGGTAGAGCCGCTGGACAGTCTTTGCATTGTGGTCCAATCACAGTCCAATTTATATGGTCGTCTGACTGCGCCCTTAGGTCTCAGACGTCTGGTTTTTTTCATACATGTTCTCAGTGTTTCTCACAGATCATGTACCTATTATAGTCTATGGGGCTGTTTACATGTATGTTTTGCTTTTTTGCAGTGCCTGCAAAAAACCAAACTGAGATATGGCCACTTTTGATCTGAATCATGGATCAAATTCTCTGATGCAAGTCTATAGAGGGGGGGCTGTATGGGGCGCAGCTAAAAGGAAGCCCCCACATGACTGCGTTGCCATGGGGAGCAGGGTAGTAATTTTCTTTTAAAAAGTTAGAATGGGAGGCTCAGGATTGGTGGATAGCAAATGGGGCGGGGAATTCTATGGGATTGGGAGGGGGGGACCTGGGAAAAGTGCGGGAAAGGGGGTCAGTCAGTTAGAGACAGCCAAAGTGAGTGGACCAGCTGCCGCAGCGTTACTCACCATGGCCGCGGTGGACAGCTTGGTCGCTCGGCTTCGCAGGGAGGCAAGATCCAGGAGGGCCGGATGGCTTGAAGAGCAGCTCACTGGGCTGCTAGGAGGCAGTGACAGCCAGGACAGCGGGAGCCGGGGCCGGAGTTCCAGGAGGTCGAGGCCGCCCGAGAGGCTGTCCCCGGATACCACACCGCGCGGCAGGCGCAGGCCGCGGAGCCCCTCACGGGACCCTGCGGGGGCTGGGGGACGCGGCGCAGCCACACCGCCCGCCCCCCCCTCCGGCAGGAATCCACTCGGCGGCCCTGCCGGCGCGAGACGACGAGGCGCTGCGGGAGCTGGGCAGGCGCGGCAGGACGCCGGCGCTTCACCGGATGTTATGGCCGCACTTCCGGTTCGGCCTGGCAGGGGGCGCGGGAGCGCTGCAGCGCCGACATCTGCACTCCAGACCCGCCGGGGAGCTGCTCCAGCGGCGGTGACTCCAGGGACGGTGCGCGGTAGGAGCGCAGCAGCGGCAGCAGCTGACAGGAGCCGGGACCCGGGAAGTACTGCGGCGGGTGCACCTAGACCTCTGCCGCACGGTGCACCTGGCTCTGGGACAGGACGGCGCAGCAGGATGGCGGCCAGGCCAGTGGCATCACCGCGGCAAGGAGCACGTGGTCGAGGCAGCGCAGGAGCGGCGCACAGAGCGGATGGTCCGGCTGCGGCACCCAGGGGACTTATGCAAGCTGCCAGATCCAGGTCCAGCAGGAGGTCGAGGGAGCGGTCGCCTTCGCCAGTCTCGGTCCCCCCTGGTGACGTGGAGGCCAGGGGCGCGGGCCTGGGGCAGAGGAGCAACAGCGACGACTCAGGGAGCGAGCATCGTGACGAAAGCGATCGGCAGGCTTCAGGAGGCACGGCTGGTGGGGACACAGCACCTGCGCAGCCCCGTGAGTATATGTCCAGTCCTTTTCCGGTGGCGGGTGTTTCGGGGTCTGTTGAGCGGAGTTTGGGTGGTGGTGAGGTTCCGGGTATTAGAGAACTTTTGGCGGGTATGTCACAGATCTTGAGAAGATTGGATGGCGGGGTTGCGGATAGTGCCCGAGCGTCGCCCGCTGGGGCTTGGGTGTCGGTTGCCGGTTGTGGAGTTGGGGGTCCGAGCGAGATTGCAAGTTCCGTTAGCGGGCCGCTGTCCTCAGCGGCCGGTGTGTCGGTGTCGGTACAAACCGAAACGGGGAGGGGCGATACCGTCAAGTTAGATGATAGGGCAAAAGGTGAGGTTTTTGTGTGCTTTGAGGGCCCGCTGGGGGCCCATTTGAAGAAGGAGGTGAAGGAAAAGATTTGGAAAGACGAATACGTCGAGATTTTCTCTCTCCTTCCTTTAGAAAAATTTAATTTGGATAAAGGAAAGAAAGATGATAGTAAAAAGGAGGAGGAGGAAAAGAGGCGTTGGCGCCTTATTCCTCAGACATTTGTTAACTGGCAGCAGGCATTTAACATTCTGGCGAGCATGATAGGGGAGAAAGCCCCAGAGAATTGCTCGGGCCTTTTCTGTTATTTGGAGTCTATTGGTGAAGCGCATCGTACCTATGGGGGCCAGGCTTGGCTGCGATACGATGAACAGTTCAGGCAGCGCAAGGCGGTGAGGCCCGAGATAAGATGGGATCAAAAGGACATTGGATTGTGGTTGAAGGTTATGGCACCGGTGCGTTACGGGCAGTCCTTTCAAGGGGGCGGAGGGGGTAGCGGTCAGCAGTCAGGACAAGGTGGAGGAGGTCAGGGGTCACAGGCTAAGGAAAAGACGGGGACATGCTGGCAGTTTAACGACGGCCAGTGTAAGTTTGGCGCAACCTGTAAGTTTAAACATGTGTGCTCCCACTGTAGCGGGGCCTCACATGGGGCCGCTAAATGTTTTAAGAAATCACGGGGCAAGCCATCCGTGGGTGGCGGTCAAGGGGGAGACTCCGGTGAGGCTTCAAAAGATGGCCCCCTATCTAAATAGATACCCGGATTCTCTCAAGGCAGAGGTTATTAGAGAAGGTTTTCTTGAGGGGTTTAAGATCCCTCACCCGACGCATGTTGTCCCTTTTTCTACGAAAAACTTGAGATCGGCTAGTTTGCATTCGGAGATTGTTTCGGCTAAGCTGGCAAAAGAGGTTGAATTGGGAAGAATGGCGGGGCCGTTTAGTTCGCTGCCTATGGCTGACGTAATTGTTTCCCCGCTTAGGGTGGTGCCTAAGAAGGAGCCGAATAAGTTCCGGCTGATTCAGCACCTGTCTTATCCCAAGGGTGCGTCGGTTAATGACGGGATTGCGGACGAGTTGTGTTCTGTTGTTTACACCTCTTTTGATGCGGCGGTAAAGTGGGTGCGCAGGTACGGGCCCGGGGCCTTGTTGGCAAAAACAGACATTGAGTCGGCCTTTCGGCTTCTGCCGGTGCACCCACAGAGCATTCCTTTGTTAGGTTGTTGTTGGGAAGGGGGTTTTTACTTGGATAGGTGTTTGCCCATGGGATGCTCGATTTCGTGTGCATTGTTTGAGACTTTCAGTACCTTTTTGGAATGGGTAGTGAGAGACGTTTCAGCCGTTCCTTCTGTCATCCACTACTTGGATGATTTTTTGTTTGTTGGTCCACCGGATTCCGCGGTGTGTGGTCATCTACTTGCCACCATGGAATGGGTGGCCGGACAGTTCGGTGTTCCTTTGGCGCAGGATAAAACGGAGGGCCCCTGCAAGGTTTTGAGTTTTCTCGGGATTCTCATTGATTCCGAAAAAATGGAATGTAGGTTGCCTGACGATAAATTGCTGTTGCTTAAGCAAGAAGTGGACAGGATCAGTAAAATGCGGAAGGCTACCTTGAAGGAGTTGCAGTCGTTGCTGGGCCGCCTGAATTTTGCTTGCCGTATTATGCCGATGGGCAGGATTTTTTGCCGCAGACTGTCCAGGGCGACTGCTGGTGTTCGGTCAGCCCACCATTTTATTCGTTTGGGTAGAGAGCATAAGGATGACCTTCTTGTTTGGCAACGTTTTTTGGTTAGCTATAACGGCAGGTCGCTTATTCAGTGGGAAGATGTCAATGCATTTGACTGTGAGATCTACACGGACGCAGCAGGTGGAGTTGGTTATGGTGCCTATTGTGGAGGAAAATGGAGTATGGGTGTGTGGCCTGAAGATTGGAAAAAGAGGGGGCTTACCAAGAATTTGACGTTGTTAGAACTGTTTCCAATTGTGGTGTCGGTGTTTATTTGGGGCGACAATTTTAGAGACCGGCGCGTCCGTTTTCATTGCGATAACTCAAGCGTGGTGTCTGTGATTAACAGCTTATCTTCTTCTTCCCTCCCAGTGATCAGGCTTGTCAGGGAGTTGGTGTTAAAATGCTTGGAGTTGAATGCATGGATTTCGGCGGTGCACGTGCCAGGCGTTCAGAACAACATAGCTGACGCGTTGTCTCGTTTGCAGTGGGACCGTTTCCGGGAATTGGCTCCAGATTCGGAGGCGACAGGAGCGGCATGTCCTTTGCAGCTGTGGCAGGTTGTTATGGAACGGGAGGCCGACTGATTCAAGCTTCAGTGTCAAATAGGACTTGGTTGGATTACACGGCATCCTGGGCTATGTGGGAAGGTTGGTTGGCTCAATGTGGCCCGACTGAGTCTGATGGCGATAGGACAATGGCGTTATTGGCCCTGATAGGTAAGGTGGTGGAATGGGGTTGGTCTGTGTCTAGGTTGAATAAGTTCATTGCAGGTTTGGTTTTCGGTTTTCAGCTTCAAGGGTTAAGGGACGTTACGAAAGACTTTGTGATACGGCAGGCGTTGAAGGGTTTTCGTAAGGGTAATGTAACTTTTGATAAGCGTAGGCCCATTTCTTTTGGAACGTTGCAGAGGTTAGGCGAGGCCTTGGTTTTCATTTGTTCTTCTCAGTTTGAGGTGGTACTGTTTCGTTTGGCTTTTTCTTTAGCGTTTTTTGGTGCCTTGCGTTTGGGGGAATTGGTTTCCCCGAGCAGGGACAGGTCAGGTGGTCTTTTGGCGGAAGATATGGGTTTTTGGGATGGTGGTATTGCTTTCTGGATACGGCAATCGAAGACGGACCAGCTGGGCAGGGGAAAGAAGGTAGTTTTAGGAAGGGTGGATGGTAGCGGTATGTGCCCGCAACACTGTTTGGAGGCTTATTGGAATTTGTGCCTGGTCAGGTCTGGTCCTTTGTTACAACACCAAGGAGGGGATTTTCTGTCACGTTTCCAGTTTGTAGCTATTTTGAAGAGAGGCTTGGAATATTTGGGTGTTAATCCGGAAAATTTCGGTTCGCACTCTTTTCGGATTGGGGCTGCGTCCGAGGCCGATGGTTTGGGCCTGGGGCTGGAGGTGATTAAGAAGATAGGCAGGTGGAGTTCTAATCGTTACCTGTCTTATGTGCGACATTGATTCGGCAAGTTGAGGTGTGTTTTTGGTGTTTTTTGTTAATTGTGGTTATGTTTTACAGGTCGGCCCCCCTCCTTGGCTTGGATTGTTGGACACTCTTTCGTTTACTGGGGTGCCCTCCGGGCTGACGCTAGGTTGAATGGTAGGCAACTGGGTTTTGGTCGGGAGGCAGTGGTTATTCGTTGGATGGGTCGTCGTGGTATGTTGTGGCGTAGTTTTTTGTCGGAATTCTCCCGTGCCACACGCCTGGATCGCCCCCCGGACATCTTGGTGGTTCACTTGGGAGGTAACGATTTGGGGGCAAAACCAGTGAGGGAATTGATTCGGGATATCCGTTTCGATTTTCTGAGACTGTGGGTTTCTTTCCCTGGTATTCTGACGGTGTGGTCGGACATTGTGCCACGCCGGACGTGGCGGGAGGCCCGTTCCCAAAAAGGGATTAACAGGGCCAGGGTGAAATTGAACAGGTCGGTGGCGAGTTTTGTGTCGCGGAACGGTGGTATTGCCATTAGACACTTTGAGCTGGAGGCCGGGGTTGGGAATTTCTGGTGAGATGATGGAGTGCACCTTAACGAGATAGGTATGGATTTATGGGCGCTCGGTCTGCAGGAAGGTGTAGAAAGAGCTTTGGCGATGGTGGGGCACTCACGAGCCTGAGGTGGTCAGGGCTGTTCGTGTGTGGCGGGGGGTAGGGTTCTTGGAGTTGGTGATGATGCTTAGAGGGTTGATCTGGCTTTTGTTACAGGCTCTGGACGGGGTGTTTACCTCGGGAGCTTTGGGGTTGGTTTGCCCGAAACGGGTTACATGGTGCCCTCGAGCTGGTGGTTACGGCTGAGGGTAAATACGTGTTTTTCGGTTAAATTTTGTGGTAGGCTTTCGGCCTATTATGAGCCAGATTTTTTGCTCCAAGAACCCTCCCCTCGAGGTTTTTATATTTACAATGTTTACATTTGTTATTAATGTATTTGTTTGTTAATAAAATGGCCGCTGTGGCCAAATTATCCAAAAGAAATTTATGTCTTTGTGTCAATTCATTGGGTAGGTAAAAGGGTATGGTTTTAATAGGGAGCAAGGAAGTTGGGGTTGAGGATTCATGTCTAACAGGATCCTGCATTGGCGATACGCGGTCAAGAGGGGGGACTGTATGGGGCGCAGCTAAAAGGAAGCCCCCACATGACTGCGTTGCCATGGTGAGCAGGGTAGTAATTTTCTTTTAAAAAGTTAGAATGGGAGGCTCAGGATTGGTGGATAGCAAATGGGGCAGGGAATTCTATGGGATTGGGAGGGGGGGACCTGGGAAAAGTGCGGGAAAGGGGGTCAGTCAGTTAGAGACAGCCAAAGTTGAGTCCCTCCCACCCTCCCTTCGTTTGGTGGCAATCCGAGGGAACATAATTTTGGTGGGGGTCTTCGTGTTTTGTTATTTTAATTTTGTTTGCAATTTTTTATGTTCTATTTATCAGGTGAACGAATTTTTTGTTATTATCGTCACAGTGGCGGATTGGCGGGGGGTGGGGTTCTTGGAGTTGGTGATGATGCTTAGAGGGTTGATCTGGCTTTTGTTACAGGCTCTGGACGGGGTGTTTACCTCGGGAGCTTTGGGGTTGGTTTGCCCGAAACGGGTTACATGGTGCCCTCGAGCTGGTGGTTACGGCTGAGGGTAAATACGTGTTTTTCGGTTAAATTTTGTGGTAGGCTTTCGGCCTATTATGAGCCAGATTTTTTGCTCCAAGAACCCTCCCCTCGAGGTTTTTATATTTACAATGTTTACATTTGTTATTAATGTATTTGTTTGTTAATAAAATGGCCGCTGTGGCCAAATTATCCAAAAGAAATTTATGTCTTTGTGTCAATTCATTGGGTAGGTAAAAGGGTATGGTTTTAATAGGGAGCAAGGTAGTTGGGGTTGAGGATTCATGTCTAACAGGATCCTGCATTGGCGATACGCGGTCATGGTCTGTGAAAAAAAAATACAAGAAAATAAAATGCCACAATGGAGGAAAAAGCAAAAAAACAACGGACTTACAGATTAAAAATGGATGAAAATCTGATCCAGCACATTAATGGCAAACAGACAATTTTCTCTGCGATCACTTTATCATTAGCTATCACTGATGACCCAGCAGTAGCAGATTGATGGGTGTAGTGCTCCCCTGAGCTGTGATTTGCACTGATGGGGTATCCTTAGGAAAGATCATCAATGCTGTGATTGCAGAAATCCCTCTCATTTACTGGACTATGTCATGTACACACTGTGTTAGTAAAGACTATTTGTCAGATTAATAATGTATTTTTTTGTTTGTTTTTTTAAGATCCATCCCACAGACTTGAACAGAGTTTTATTTGCCTTTGTCAATCTGGGCTATGATCCCCCGCGAGAAGAAGAATTCTTTACAATGTGTATTCAGCATATTCTCGCTAATTTAAGTAAGTATTCATTGTATTCTCAGTATAAGTGGAGATCTGGCCACGCTTCACCCCAAGAGTAATCACAGCCCTGGAAGATTAAAGAGACACATTTTTCTAAGGCCGGCCTCACACTAGCGAGTTTTACGGACGTAAGAGCGCAGAAATTACGTCCGTAAAACTCGCAAAATAAACGGCACAATTATTCTCAATGGGGCTGCTCCTATCAGCCGTATATTACGGATCCGTAATATACGGCTTTCTACGGCCGTACAAAATCGCAGCATGCTGCGTTTGTCAGCGTATTGCGCAAAAAAATCGCTAATGAAAGTCTATGGGGGCGAGAAAAATACGGATTCCACACGGACCTGCAGTGTGACTTGCGAGAAATACGCAGCGCTGTTAGTGAAAAGTCGGTAATTCAATTGCCGGCTTTTCATTTCTCCTGCACAAACCCGACATGATATGAGACATGGTTTACATACAGTAAACCATCTCATATCCCCCTTTTTTTTGCATATTCCACACTACTAATGTTAGTAGTGTGTATGTGCAAAATTTCAGCGCTGTAGCTGCTGAAATAAAGGGTTAAATGGCGGAAAAAATTGGCGTGGGCTCCCGCGCAATTTTCTCCGCCAGAATGGTAAAGCCAGTGACTGAGGGCAGATATTAATAGCCAGGAGAGGGTCCATGGTTATTGGCCCCCCCCCTGGCTACAAACATCTGCCCCCAGCCACCCCAGAAAAGGCACATCTGGAAGATGCGCCTATTCTGGCACTTGGCCACTCTCTTCCCACTCCCTGTAGCGGTGGGATATGGGGTAATGAAGGGTTAATGCCACCTTGCTATTGTAAGGTGACATTAAGCCAGATTAATAATGGAGAGGCGTCAATTATGACACCTATCCATTATTAATCCAATTGTTGGAAAGGGTTAAAAAACACACACACACATGATTTAAAAGTATTTTAATGAAATAAACACAGCGGTTGTTGTAATAATTTATTGTTCTCTCAATCCATCAGGAACACCCTCGCTTGGAAAAATAATAAACGCACAAGATACATACCTTCTGGTGAACCGTCTCGTCCCACGAAGTAATCCATCTGAAGGGGTTAACTAATATTACAGGCACAGCCCTGCTAAATGCAGCGGTGCTCCGTGCCTGTAATCCCCGGCAAATGAATGAAATGTAGGTAATTGACCTACATTTCCTTCAGTCGCGGTGAGGCGCCCCTGCTGGATGTTCTCATGAACTGCAGCCTGGGAACTTTTTCCCACGCTCCAGATCAGATGAGGACATCCACCAGGGGGCGCATCACCGCGACTGAAGGAAATGTAGGTCAATGACCTACATTTCATTCATTTGCCGGGGATTACAGGCACGGAGCACAGCTGCATTTAGCAGGGCTCGTGCCTGTAATATTAGTTAACCCCTTCAGATGGATTACTTCGTGGGACGAGACGGTTCACCAGAAGGTATGTATCTTGTGCGTTTATTATTTTTCCAAGCGAGGGTGTTCCTGATGGATTGAGAGAACAATAAATTATTACAACAACCGCTGTGTTTATTGCATTAAAATACTTTTAAATCATGTGTGTGTGTGTTTTTTAACCCTTTCCAACAATTGGATTAATAATGGATAGGTGTCATAATTGACTCCTCTCCATTATTAATCTGGCTTAATGTCCCCTTCCAATAGCAAGGTGGCATTAACCCTTCATTACCCCATATCCCACCGCTACAGGGAGTGGGAAGAGAGTGGCCAAGTGCCAGAATAGGCGCATCTTCCAGATGTGCCTTTTCTGGGGTGGCTGGGGGAAGATGTTTTTAGCCACGGGGGGGCCAATAACCATGGACCCTCTCCTGGCTATTAATATCTGCCCTCAGTCACTGACTTTACCATTCTGGCGGAGAAAATTGCGCGGGAGCCCACGCCAATTTTTTCCGCCATTTAACCCTTTATTTCAGCAGCTACAGCGCTGAAATTTTGCACATACACACTACTACCATTAGTAGTGTGGAATATGCAAAAAAAAGGGGGATATGAGATGGTTTACTGTATGTAACCATGTCTCATATCATGTCGGGTTTGTGCAGGAGAAATGAAAAGCCGGCAATTGAATTACCGGCTGTTCACAGATATCGCGCTGAATGAAATCTAAATACAGAATATATATATATGTGTCTCAATGACATATATATATATATATACTGTATATATGTTTTCCCGAACATTTGAGCACATAAATCCATTAGATGTCGGTTTTGCAAGCCTGCGCGAAAATCTCGCAGTACGGATGCCATACGGATTACATACGGAGGATGCCATGCGCAAAATACGCTGAAACACCCTGACTACGGATCACTATTTTGGGAACATTTCTCTGTATTACGGCCGTAGTACGGACGTATAATACGTGGTGTATTGTCTTACGCCAAGTGTGAGGCCGGCCTTACTGTGATTTCCGCCTCCGCGTTGCAAAAAGTGAAAATATGCAAAAAATTCCACATTATCATTAACAAGCTGCAGATTAGAAAACCTAAACCCCACAACTTTTTTTTATTATTTTTAGTACATTGTGGTTATTGTGCAGATAATCACATCAGAATTTCAGTGATGAATTTCCCATATTATAGACTGTGGTCACACGGGCAAGTGAAGAAAAGAGGAAAAAAAAGAATTGTCCCGTTTTCATCTAAAAAATGTAGCCCTAATGTTATAATTTCCTTATCTTTATGGATTGGGACCTTGTCTAAAATAATTTTAATAAAGTTGCTACGTCATCCCATATTATGATCCTGAGCTGCAGATTATTTCTTTTCCCTGCCGCTGTCCAACCTATCATCAGAATACAGGCCGCCACGTACAGCAGTCATTGCTCTACACCGCTTCCCCTTAAAAAAAAAAAAACAAAAAAAAACATGTTCTGCACAAGAATTCTACCATTTTCTAATCTATTTCTTCCTTTTTCACAAAGAAAATGAAGGTATTGTGTTAGAAAAAATGTATCTTAGTGAGGATTGGGAAGAAAAGCAAAAATAGAATTGTGTGGATAAAACAGAACTCATTTAATGTCCATTCAAAAAGAGTGATTACAAAAATGAAGAAAAAGTAAATTATAAGTTCATTACACAAATTCAAGTATTAGGTTAAAAAGAAAATGAAAGCAAGCAGAGATCTTACATATGGTCTTGTGGCATGATGATGTGTTCGTCCATGTAGGGAGGCTCAAGGTATGAGGACTCCACCACATGCTGAGAAGAGACGGTTTATATACAAATCCGTCCCATAGACTTTCATGGGTTTCTATTTTCTCCTACATAATATCCACATAAGGTAACACAGTTCCATGCCAATGGTCTATACCATAAAAGTAGATTCCAGAGTATTCCTTATCATTCTATGCATTATCTCATGTTAGGTTGCTTAGTTACACTTGTTTACCGGCTAGAAATAATGCTAGACATCCAAATATAGGTTGGGCTTCACAAACACCTTCTAGCTTTTGACATGCAGAGGACAGATGGTCAATGACAAGACCTTCAGAAACTGTATCATACACTTTCCCTATACCCTTGGTTCTTTATTTGATTTCATGTAATTATCCATTTGTAAGTGATTATATATATTATTTTTGGATTTTACATTCCCCCCTGATTATGATTTGAAAATATCATAATTAACCCTAAAATCTTTCTCTCACCATTCGTATCACATTCATTCTTTATTCTGAAAACCTTGTATTAACATCTGTCTCGAATGTCACCTGAGTTTTGAAAACTAAAATTAGATTAGAGAGTTATATTTTTCTTTTCAGCATTTCTCTTAAAATGTCATCTTCCTTTTTCATTTCTGTCTTTATCTTTTTATAAATGTTCTTAATTTTACACATAATAACTATTTGATATATTATACACAGCAAAACTATAATAAATATAATAACAATCGGATTAGATAATACATTTCCTACTGCCATCTTCGTTGAAGACTGTGACCAACTAGTTACTGATTTTCCTAAATTTTTCCACCAAGATGAGCCTGACATACTCGTCCATTCATGTTCAATATCATTTAAATTACCTTGCTCATGTCTGAATACAATTTCAGCTTCTTTTAATTGTTTTGTTAACAAATTTAACAAACCCTTGTCTTTCTTTATCTCATTTGTCCACATATTCCAAGGAAAATTATTTATTTGGGACAAATTGAACTGTATTGGAAGGATTTTTAGGTTTCTTGAACCTATTAACGTAATATTAATACTTCCTTCCTTCTTTGAGAGAGTTTTCACATTTCCCTCGATACAATATAAACCTATTGTCAGATTTTCAGCATGTACACAAGATGAAAAGTATGCAGAAACAACTTCTTTCTCTGACATAACTTGGAAACAAATCTTCTTAGCGCTTACTGGTGTCACCAAGTCATGGATCGTGTGTACATTCTCAACTCTGGCATGACATGAGGTATGATTATTGAAACATGAATGATAAATGACTTTATCCTGTCCAGGTAAACACATTACCTTAGAAACAAAATTTAAACATGAAGAAATGTCTAATTGTTCAGTGTTTGTTCCGTCAAATGCAAAATCTGTGTACTGTAATTGATAATATAGCAATTGTGTGTGACTAACAGGAATCCCCAGAACAGTTATAGGAACTAGGGTTTCTTCTCTTCCCGACACTGGAATCAGTGATGTTCCTACACAAATATCCTGGTCACATCCTAACCACTTATTTACCCACAAATCTGTATGATTTAATGCAAAACTATATTCTGTAGGCAAATTTCTCATTAGTCCTAAAGGAGTAATTCCACTTTGTAAGGCTTGTGCAATCATTTTTAGATTGGTGGAATATTCAATCTGAATTTCTAGACATGTTTTGGCCACTTGAGATTCCTGTTCACTTTCTATTAATGCTAAAGTAGCATCTTGTAGATGTGAGACAGAAGACCCCAATACAGAAGCAGTAGTCAAAACCATTTTCTCAAGAACTTGATTCAAACTTTTCTGAATCTTTACTCCTTTACCTCCGATATACCCAATATTTTCCAAATCTGATTTAAGTGTATGTATGTCCATAGTGTTAATTAGACTTCCTACTGTACCTAATCCCCCCAAAATACCTTCCAACACTCCCCTCTTACTTCTAACTTGTGTTGGAGTTCTTTTCCCAAACCATTGTTCTATTCCCACTTCCATATTAATGAGATGTGATTGACATTGAGGATATCTAGAAGAAATTTTCCAATTAGACATGTTAAAAGTCCATATCATAGTCATAAACACTCCATCTCGTAATATAGGTTTAGAATGGAATTGGTTAATTTGGAAAGGAGTAGATGGTTGAAATCTTGTCTGTGTGCAAACATTATCTACTGCTGACCATATATTTACATTTACATTTTTGCATTGTTTGTAATTATTTTTCGTTAAAACGCAACATTGGTAAAGTCCAGAATCCTTAGGAGATGGATTATCTACAGAAAAAATCAAATTCTTATTCAACCATCTCACATTTCCAGATTGACCTCTGTGTATAACATTTGTTGGACCACTTGCAAAACTTCCCAAAAATAAATTATCTTTGGTCCAGGTTAACAAAGACTCCGAAGGTAACTCTAACCTTGTGTTGCATTTTAATGACAAAGGAGACATATTTTCTTGGTTATGTACTGTTTGTGGTGTAACCCTTACTTCTGGAACTATAGTATTTGTTACTGTAAAAATTACAGATACCTGTACTTGTACTGGTTCTCTAGTTATCTGGAAGTTCCATGTTTTTACCCAATCTTCATCTCCTTCTGTAATAGAAAGTAATGAAGGATCTAAAGTTTTCCCAAAAAGTTGTGTTTTCAACCAAATATCTGTTTTGGATGTTCCAACTTTCCCTTTTGTGATCATATCATTTGTAATATCTCCTGACCACACAGTTTTCTCTTCACCTCTTATCTCTATATTCCAGTATAACACATCTGTAGGATTACATTCCCATGTACCCGTCTTATTATTATGTACATAATCTCCTTGTAACTGTATAAACCCAGCCTTAGGTCCTGTAGTAGCATGTAATATTATGTCAGTGTCGTGTATGAAGTGTAGCTCAATACAGCATTTCACCCCATAACCCATGCAGATGTTTCCAGTAATATCTACTGAATTGTCCGGTATATCTTCATCTTTAAGGTTTTGTAAACTTGATCCTCTTGGTTTCCTCGAATGTAGAGTTCTTTCGAAAGGTTCATTCACTTCACTAGTGTTTGTTTCACGATGTAAGATGTCTTCTGCGTAGATCACAGTTGAAATAGTACATAGCAGCAGAAATGCGATTCCCATCAGATAGTAACTTTTCCTGGGAACTGTCGTCTTTTCTCGAAGGATTGGTGTTGAATCCCTTCCATCAAGGTCATGGTGTTCCGTATTCCAGCTCTTATTGGAATTCATTTCTTCCTAAAAGAAATGCAGTATCATTATTTTGCAATATACAATTTGCATTGATCAACATGTACCCACACTCTTTGTTGCCTGCGGGTATTTTTAACCACGTTTGATGCTCGTTGCACAAGAATCATAACTTGTCCCATGGTTTCAATGATATCAAAGGGACCTTCCCAGTTACTTTCCCAAGGTCCATTCTTCCTGAAAGTTTTGATCATCACCTGAGCCCCTTTTTTGAATTTGGACTCATATGGTGGCTCCATTCTCTGCATTCTTGATGCAGCATGAGGAAGAATTGTTTTAAAATTTTCCTGCAACAATTGCAACCATTTGGACCTTGCAACAGCATCTTTTTGAGATGTGGACAAAAATGGTTCATGTGGAAAAATCAATGGCATTTTTCTTCCTGTCATTAGTACAAAAGGAGTGAACTGAGTTGTGGAAGAAGTTGTTCCTCTCACACTCAACAATACAAAAGGTACGGCATCAACCCAAGTATTGCCTTTGTCCAATAGCATCTTGGCAATTCTGGATTTTATTGTTCTATTCATCCTTTCCACAATACCAGCAGACTGTGGATGGTAAGGTACATGGAACTGTTGTTGTACCCCTAGAATAGTACAAACGGCTTGCATGATTTTTCCTGTAAAGTGACTTCCTCGATCAGAGGAGATCATTCTTGGGATCCCCCAAGTACAAAAGACATGATTAACTAATGCTCTAGCTGTAGACAAAGCATCATCTTTTCTGACAGGTAAAATTTCAACCCATTTGGAAAAAACATCTACCACAACCAATGCGTACCTGAGACCATTTTTACCTGATGGTAACGGACCAATGTAGTCGATTTGTAGTGTAGACCATGGACCATCTGCAGGTGCGGTTCGGAGTAGTGGCGGTTTCTGTCCTTTTGGTCTTGGATTAATTTGGGCACAAATGAGACATGATTGGACAATACTTTGTACTGTCTCCTTCATCTTTTCCCAGTAAAATTTCTCTCTGAGAATGTCTAACAATTTCTGTTGGCCCAAATGACCCAAACTTTCATGATTATATTTTGTGAACTCAGCCTGTAGATGTTTTGGTACAACAGGACGCAACTCCCCGTTTAAGTCATGACACAAAACCCCGTTTTCACAAACAAAGGGAGGTTTTGGATCAACCCGGGAAGCAACAAGAGATGTGTCTTTCTCCTGTTCTTCCGCAAAAGAAGGGATATGCGTGTCCGTTCTTTGAACTGCTAAAAGCTCAATAATCTCTGGTTGAAACACTTCTTCTCCTGTCAGGGCTGCCTCTTTGGCTAACCTATCTGCAGTAGCATTTCCTACAGATAATTCATCATCAGTTTTTTTATGGGCTGGTACTTTGACAATAGCAAAACCATTAGGGGTTTTTGATGCTATTTTGAAAATTGTTTTCAGTGTGTCACTATGTACAAGAGTCTTATTTGAAGAATCTACATAGCCTCTTTTTTCCCAAACTGGCAAATAATCTGTCAGTGATCTAACAACATAGGAGCTATCACTGTAGATTACAATGGGACACTGATCATCAGCTTCGTTCAGCTGTAGCACCATTTTTACTGCTTCTAGTTCTGCCCTTTGAGCTGAAAAATGACTTGGTAATTTGTGTTTTACTACCTGTTCTCTTTTAGGATAAAAAATGGAATATCCTGCATAGTAATGTCCATCTGCATAAAATCTGGAACCATCAACAAAAATTGGTTCATCTGTTGCCTCTGCCTTCCGTCTGAAAAGCGATGGACATGGATCCTGAAAAGACTGCAAACAATCATGAGTTTGTCCTTCATATTGCATCAACTGAGGAAGAACATATTTGGCTTTGTAATCTACCTCAATTTGTTTGGGAGACAATGACAATAACCAATGAGCAAATCTCTGATGTGACACACCTGGGATATTATTCTCAAAGAGAAGTTTTAGTGTAGAATGAGGAGTTTGCAAAGTGATTTTGTTGAATCCAACAATGTGTTCAGTTGCTTTGACTGCAAAGTACACACCTACCAGGTGTCTTGCACATGTCTCAAACCCTCTTTCAACAGGTGAGAGAAGCTTAGAAAAATAGCCCAAAATTCTCCACTCTTCTCCTTGCAACTGTAGCAGCACAGCAGACACAGAAGTCTCTGATGTGTGCACTTGCAAAGCAAATGGAGCCGTAGGATCTACTGTGGACAAAGCAGGTGCAGTTTGTAAATTCATTTTCAATTGTTCAAATGAGGTTTGTTGTTCATCACCCCAAGGACCAAAATACTCACTATTTTCAAATTTTAAAAGATCATACAAAGACCTGGCTTTGTCTGCAAAATTCTCAATGAACTCCCTTGAAAAATTTATAAGACCCAAGAAATGTCGTACTGCCTTGTGTGATGTTGGAACTGGCAAAGAAGCAATTGCATCGATCCGTTCCTGCAATGGTTGTCTTTTACCTGGGCTCAACAATACCCCTAAGAATCTGACCTCAGTCTGCAGCAATTTGACCTTTTTTGTGTTCAATTTCAACCCTGCATCATGCAGCAGCTCAAACAACTCTTTCAGAAGTGAAACATGTGACTCCTTATCTTCTGTGGATAGCAAAATATCATCCACATACTGTAAAATACAGTCTGGCCTTGAAAATTTAGCTAATACCTTTGCCAATGCCTGATGAAATATACTCGGTGACAAATGAGCTCCCTGAGGTAACCTGCAAAAAAGGTATTGCTCATCCAAGAAAGTAAAAGCAAACTTGTACTGACAACTCTTTTCAAGAGGTATACTGAAAAAACCATTACTGATGTCTAGTACAGAAAAGTATTTTGCCTTTGCATTCAACCTTGCCATCATGTCATGAGTATCTGCAACAATGGGTGCTACATTGGGAGTATGTTTATTAAACATCCGCAGATCCAATATCATCCGATAAGAACCATCAGACTTCAAAACACACCACAAAGGATTGTTACTTACAGAATTAGCCTTTCTGATGACACCTTGCTTTAACAATTCCTGTATGATCTTTGACATAGACTCAATTGATTCTGGAGGCAATTTATACTGACGCTGAGGAGGAGGGTCGCGCCCCTCGACATTTACAATAACATCTTTCATGGTCCCTACTTCATTCCTGAACTGAGCCCAAAGAGAAGGAAAAAGCTGTACAATTTCTGTCAATACCTCATCACCACCAGTTTCAGGCCACAGATGATCTGTTGACACAACATCATTTAAGCAAATACTTCCAACATGGCTATAATCACTAGGATCAATGACTACAGGTTTACAACCATTGGAATCCTTCCAGATCACCTGATTTCCTAGATCAACAACCCATCCAAATTTCTGCATAAAATCCGTGCCAAGTATATTTTCAGAGTCACGACAATACCAAATGTCAATTCCTGTTTTGAAAGAACTAGGTATTTCCAATATCACATCAGTAACTAAGGTTGCTCTAGTTCCACCTTTTCCACTAAAACCAACAATTGTACAAACTGGTGAATCTGGTTGTGTCTTCAGATCAAGATTTGTGACACTTAACTGAGCTCCTGTATCAATGAGAAATACAACATTCTGTCCTGCTAGATTTACCTTGACAAATGGTCTTCCACATTCATCTAATGTAACTCGAGTCACAAATTCCAGTAGGAGTAGTCTGTGATTGTCAGAAGGATGAAGGAGATGGGAGAAGTCCAGTGTCCTTTTTGAGAGCACTCGGCATTCTATTTCTGGACTCAGTCTCCTTAACTGTCATCTCTCTGATCTGTCTGATTAATGGTGCATATGGAGACTGCGTTTGTCTGTTGTCAGTGTGAGTGGGGGCATTAGACTGTAATGGAGGTGCAGAAGGTCTGGTGGATAATTTTGGCATGAGACCATTTTCCCTTCCAAGATTACCTGTCCCTTGTGTACCTGTCTCTGATTCTGCTCTCAAGAATTTTCTGCATTGCCACTTTAAGTGTCCAGGTATACCACAGAAATAACAATGGATATTGTTTCTTTGTGTAGTATTTTTACCTCTTTGTTCTACGTAATCTCTGCTCTTGAATGTTACTGTGGGTCTAGGTTTCAGCTGACTGTCCTCTTTTTCATGAATTACAGCTATTTTAGCCTTCACCTGATTTTGCTTCATGGATCTCCTTACTCTGTCGATAAAAACTGTTGCTTCTTGCAATGATGGCTGAGTACTAGCCATTTGTTCTGAGGCAGGATCCAAATATTTGAACTTTTTCACAAAAAATCTGATCATGGATGTTGGTTCCTGATTAGGCCCAATTTCCATCACCATTCTATAGGCCTGCTCAAATTTTACCAAAAATACAAATGGATCCTCATTAATATTAGTTTTTAATGATTCCAAAATTTCAGCATTCGGAGTGGCTTCTCCTGTGATGTAAGAATTTAATTGCCTAAGTCTGTCCTCTCTTGTACTATGTGTCAATTCATGGTTCTCATTTAATCTGGGTGTGGTCTGTAACCTTCTTCCCATATGTGAGGGTAACCATACTTTGAAAATCTTGTTCTTCTGTTCATCATTAAGATTGTATTTGTCTGTGTTTGATTCAAAAATGTCTGCATTGTAAAAGGCATCCATCTTATCATTGAATTTTGGAATGTCTTTTGCAATTTTCATTAACTGATCGTGTATTTTTAGATTAATGCGTGCAACTCTGTCATGGAATTTTTTCCGTTGCAATTCTTCTGCATGTAAATCTACTGATTCATCTAATTCTTGTGTGTCAGGTATAAATGAAGCAGAAGCAGCATTATCTTCTTGGTCTTTTGATCGTGTAACAACAGAAGCTTTTTTAATATCTTGTCTCAATTTGGACAATAATTCTGTTCTGGTATCAATTTGATCTTCCAATTGTTCAATATGTTCAGACAATATCAAACAATTTGGACAGTCAAAGTAATCTCCATCAGCTTCTTGTGTGCCACCTTGTGTGTCACCTTGTGTGTCAGTATGACCAATGTCTTGTGTAATAGTACATATTTGTGTCTGTGTTTCAGTTTTATCAAAAACTAAATTATTGTACACTCGGACCATGTGCATTACATTCTGAAGCCTCCTTTGCAACTTTTTATAGAAAAAAACTTCTTATCAATTTTAAGATTCTCTGCTTCACATTGGCTATACAAACTAGACCATAACTGTGCGTTTGTATGGCTATGAACAAACTGAAACTGTATATTACTCTTTTTAGAATATTCATGGATACACTCCATTCCTCTCACCTATGTAATTTCTTTTCCTCCTGGAATGATCCAATCGTCAATGGAGGGTCCTCCTGTGTCTTTATGGATTCCTCAGAGTTCCGTGCAGATGAGACTTGTATCACATATCCTCACTTCTGTGTGTAGGTTCAGTCTGACTTTTGTAACACGATATAGTAGAATTTCTGTGCCTTTTAACAACTCAAAACAGGTGTTTTAGCAATCCTCCCCCCTGAAAAGGCTGAAATTCCTCACAGAAAAGACAAAAAATCAGATCTGGCTATGGCTCGCCAAAATGTTAGAAAAAATGTATCTTAGTGAGGATTGGGAAGAAAAGCAAAAATAGAATTGTGTGGATAAAACAGAACTCATTTAATGTCCATTCAAAAAGAGTGATTACAAAAATGAAGAAAAAGTAAATTATAAGTTCATTACACAAATTCAAGTATTAGGTTAAAAAGAAAATGAAAGCAAGCAGAGATCTTACATATGGTCTTGTGGCATGATGATGTGTTCGTCCATGTAGAGAGGCTCAAGGTATGAGGACTCCACCACATGCTGAGAAGAGACGGTTTATATACAAATCCGTCCCATAGACTTTCATGGGTTTCTATTTTCTCCTACATAATATCCACATAAGGTAACACAGTTCCATGCCAATGGTCTATACCATAAAAGTAGATTCCAGAGTATTCCTTATCATTCTATGCATTATCTCATGTTAGGTTGCTTAGTTACACTTGTTTACCGGCTAGAAATAATGCTAGACATCCAAAAATAGGTTGGGCTTCACAAACACCTTCTAGCTTTTGACATGCAGAGGACAGATGATCAATGACAAGACCTTCAGAAACTGTATCATACACTTTCCCTATACCCTTGGTTCTTTATTTGATTTCATGTAATTATCCATTTGTAAGTGATTATATATATTATTATTGGATTTTACATATTGTAGCTGAGTGACATCGCCGCATTTACGCATTTTAAGCCCTAGGAAACAGACACATTCCATAAGGCTCCGTTCACCTCTGTGTCATCTGATCCCAGCGGCGGCTGTCATTTCCCATTGGTTTCTGACAGCAGTATCTTTTCCATTAAAGACTCCGTAACCAGTAGCCGAGCCGCCGGTGCAGATGTGAACAGATCCGTAAAAATGAATGGAATTTGCCCAGAGGGGTCGGGCTGATTCCTCCTCCTGCTAACATACCTTATTCTTAAAGAGTGACTGGCGATTTTGTAATATATTCTATGAGAGAAATGTGCTACTTCCCCTCCTTTCAATCTCCATTCTCTATATAGACAGATTTTCCCATTACTGTGAGATAGGTTGGTGCTTATAAAATTCTATGGAGAGGAGGTGGAGACGGACACAGACTTTCCGCTGTAAGTTCTTCTGAATCGTCAGTTACACTTCTCCATGGAACTTTATGAGCACCAGCTGTCTCCTATCTCAGTAATGGAAGATTTTACTCATGAACTGAGCGTGAAAGATCAGTCCAGGAGGAGAGGAAAAAAAAAGCCGATTTGTCTGATAAGACTTATTTTTATGAGTGCTATTGATTTATGAAATAAAAATGAAAACTCTTTAATACTTCAGCTTCGTCTAATATCAGATCAGGAATGAAAAAAAAAAATGTATAAGATAGTGGTTGTGTTATTTTACCTTCCAGACTCCTTCCCTCCTCATCTCTTGGTTCTGGTGGGCTTCACTCTTGCTGTTGCACAGTATTTCCCAGAAGATCTGATTAAAGCCATTTTCAATATTCGTTTCCTAACTAAACTGGATTCCGAACTGGACAGTAAGTGTCATGTGAGCGAATGCTCCACCTTTATCCATTTAGGTTCTATATTGCTCATGTTGCCCCTAGGACTTAGGCTGGCCGTACATATGGGAGGCTTTGTCTTCTCTGATCTCCCAGCACCATGTATGCTCGTGTCTTCTGAGCGTGCATCTTTATTTTAATGGGGTAAGGGATCACTTTGCAAATATGCCCCATCCTCATTTCCCCAACATCTGTCATCAGGGTCGGCTAATATAAATCGAATATTTCTTTGCAGCTTTACCTGCATTACCCATCCTGGTGCGAGACCCGGCACAAAAAGCCTAATACCCTATAAAATTTAATAAAGCTTTTATTTAACCCTTACACAACTGGGCAATTTTTTTTTGTTTTGTTTTTAATTATTATTTATTTTCTGTTATTTTTTTTATCATTCTACTTTCAATTTTCAATATTAATTTGTTATTTTTGCACAAGACAAATTGTAATGAATTCAGTTAACCGTATAATGCACACACAAAATTCCAAGAGCAGTGAAATGGTGAAAAAAAGACGCAATTCTGCCATTGTTGTTGTTTGTTTTTTTTTAAACAATAACCCAGCAGTGTGACTCTTCAAGTCGGAACGTTTATAGTTGTCTTGTTTGTTTTAGTTCCTTTTTCTTTTTTTTCACCAATGGTGGGGGTTAGGTTCTTTATATTTCAGTGGCAACAAGAAAATCAGAACTTTTTGTGCATGAACATTTTTAAGTTTGTGACTTTTTCTGAGATCTGGAAGTTTTTTGTTTTGTTTTTCCCATTGTTCCATTATTGGAACCAATGTATTAGGCCTTGTTTTTTTTTATCAAATGTTTGGGAAATGAGGATCTTTGATATCAACCAACCTGATCCTTTACTCCATTGAAATAAAGATGCACGATCAGTTGACAAGGTCATACATGGTTCTGGGAGGTCAAACAAGATTGTCACCATTTTGGGGTACTTAAAACCTTTTATATAGAAGGGTTCACATATGTAAGAAAAAAAAAAAAAAAAAAATTATATATATATATATATATAATGTAATGTAATTTTTATTTTGGGATTTTTTTGTATTTTGAAACTGGATAGTAGTACAAAGTAAAAATCTCAGTCTCCTATGATGCCTAAAACTTTACAGGAGTACTAATCTGATGACAATAATAGCCTTTAATAGACCCCCACTGCACTAATAACCCATGGCCACCCCATGGTCTCTTGGGGGGTGGGGTACAGTGGGCAATCGAGGCTAGCGCCAGTCATAGTGTTACAGGCGGGTGCTGGCTGTGTAACGCCGCTGGCACCCGCTATGTACGGCGCAGGCTCAGTATCACATGTTGGGAACGCTTTTGATTTCTGTGTGTTGTAGATTTTCTCTTTCTTCACTAATTATATTATTTTTTAGCTTTTCTGCCTGACAAAAGTGCCAAGATACGAATGCGCCTGATGCAATTAAATCGGGCGGTTTGTCTCGAGTGCCCGGAATACCAAGTCCCATGGTTTCATGAAGAATACTGTCGACAGATGAAGCATAGAGGTGCGGGGCTCGTTTTATTCATTTAGTTGTTAGTTTGTTTTTGTATGCTTAAGAAAAAAAAAAAAAAAATTGAGTGACACATGATAAAAAAAAAAAAATCAGCGCTCAAATTCCAGTGCCGGCTCCCAGCTGAGGCTCTGGTCTCAGTGTTTTAACAGTGATGTTGCGTTGACAGTGCTCAGCACCACTGCAGCCAATCACTGAGCACAGAGGCTCTGCCGCCTACCTCGTTGAGCTTAGGCTGGTTTCACACTTGCGTTTTGATCTGCAGCGTTTTAGCGCTAAAAAACGCATGCGTTTTTTTTTCTGTACTTAACATTAAAAAAATGCATGCGTTTTTTAGCGTGCGTTTTGACGCGTTTTCGGCAACGCATGCGTTTTTTGACGCGTGCGTTCATTTGCAGAAATGCAACCTGCAGTAATTTCTAGCTGCGTTTTTTTCCCGCAAAAAACGCATGCGTTTATTCGCGGCAAAAAAATGCATTGCTGTCTACGCATGCGTTTTTAAGCACATGCGTTTGCTTGCGTTAACAACGCATGCGTTTTTATAGAAAAACACAAGAAAAAACAAGAAAACCCTAACCCTAAACACAAGAAAAAACAAGAAAACCCTAACCCTAGGGTTACTAGGGATCCTAACCCTTAGGTTAGGATCCCTAGTAACCCTAGGGATCCTAACCCTAGGGATCCAAACCCTAACCCTAGGGATCCTAACCCTAACCCTTAGGGTTAGGGTTACGATCCTAACCCTTAGGGTTAGGATCCCTAGGGTTAGGGTTAGGGTTAGGATCCCTAGGGTTAGGGTTAGGATCCCTAGGGTTACTAGGGATCCTAACCCTAACCCTAGCTATTTCTGTTTTTAGTGGGTTTTCTAGTTGATTTTGATGATTGGCAGCTGTCACACACTTCTCAGCCTGCGTTTAAAAAACGCAAACGCAGGAAAAAACGCATGTAAATGCCGCAAAACACCACGTTTTTTTTTCTGCATGCAAAAACGCATGCGTCTAAAAAACGTGGTGTTTTGCCGCGTTTACATGCGTTTTTTCACCACACGCGTTTTTTTTTAAAACGCTGCAGATCAAAACGCAAGTGTGAAACCAGCCTTAGTGATTGACTACAGCGGTGATTTGGGCTGTCGGACATAACGTCATCTCTGCAGCCCAAACTGAGACCGGAGCAGCGAGAGGGAACCGGCACTGAAACCGGGGAGGACATGTACCTGCTCTGTTTGTTATTTTAGAGTGTTTGGGGTCCACTTTTCTGAAAGTGAACAATCCCTTTAATATTCTCCACTGCAAAAGTATATTGTGCGATTTATGGATATGCAATAAGGAATAATCCTTAGAATATTAAAAAGTTGTTTTTTGTTTGTTTTCTTTTTTTGCTCAGAAGGTAACAGTAAGAGATCCATATACCATCAAATCCACTTATTTCTCGGAGATCTCTTGGGGGAGTTAATTATGCCAAGATGTTTGTGACTACTCCATATTATTACACAGTAGGTAAGATTGTGAAATGTAAAAAAATATATATTTTGCTGCACTAAGAAATCACAAACGCCGCTCTGCTCTGGAAAGAAATGTTATAATTTAAAGATATGTCAAAATTCATCAAATATTGTGACTGTTTAATAACTTTTGTGCAAATAAAAGCAACACAGCCACAAGCAAAACACTGACATATGAGGCAATGGGAGATCCTGGGGGGATGTAATTCAGGGTGGGGACAGTTTGAGTTGCATTTTAGTATATGATATCACAGGATGACTTCCACACACATCTACTTCATATTATATCACGTTTCTTAGCGGAGGACCCACTGGTGATCGTTGTCTAAAAGCCCGCAGTTCCTTTATTTGTTTAGTTCTTCATACGGTTGTTGCCATAAAAAAAATTAAAACAAAAGTCTATACAGTCAATCAATATTCTGCACAGAATCGTAATTGAGCAGGGGTCGCCCACTCCTTTTATTCTTTACCGGACTGCTTGAAATGGCTGAGTGCGGTCAGACACCCCCAAGAGATCAGTAACTTGCCTCCTGTTTTATAGAAAGGGGATAACTTTTAAAAACCCTTTTAAGCTGTGTGCACACGTTCCAGATTAATCGCAGATTTTTTGCACGTTTTTTCGCAACCAAAACGCTTAAAAAACGCATACATATGCATTCCATCATTTATAATGGTTTCCACAATTTTTGTGCACATGTTGCGTATTTTTCCGCGAAAAACGCATGCGGAAAAATACGCAGCATGTTCATTAATTTTGCGGATTTTAAGCGGATTTCCCACTATATTATTACATTGGGAACCTCCGGAAAAAAAAGCGAAAAATCCGCGCAAAATGCGCGATAAAAACGCGTGCAGAATTCCTGCGGAAAACCTCAGGATTTTCTCAGGAAATTTCTGCATACTTTCCGGATGTGTGCACATACCCTTAAAGTGTTTTTCCGGCTTTTGAAAACAAGTGTCCAATTGATTGTAGTTTGTTTTAAAAACAAACAAAGTGTGCCTGGCTCACCCTCCCCAGGTCCAGCATTGAGCCTCTGCCGCTGTTGCCATTATGTTGACCATAAGTGAGCTCAGCGGCTCTGGTCAAGTTGATGACACTAATTGGCTGTTGATGTGACCTGAGCACTGCACACACCAGGAGCTCGCTGAGTGGACCCAGGGAGGGTTTTTGGAAGGTGTTGGACTGTGATTCTCCTAACATTTGATGCTTGCTTTCTATAGACTTCGAGTGCATCCTGAGCAAAAATAAAAAGCCTATCGCCTACATAGAGGAGAACAAGCTGTCCGCCAATGTGGCCGAAGTCCAATGGGGCCAGGACAGTCAGATGTGTGATAACAAGTCTCTACCTCAAGGAGCCCAGAGGTCGGTGATTCTGTGTGTAGACATGTGGTGCTAGATCACGACGCAGCCTCATTCTCTTAAAAAATAGCCTTCATTTTAAGTTTTCTTACATAAATCCATAGAAGACATGCAAATAAGAAACTTTGTAATATGTCTGATCATAGAAATCTGCTTCTTTCTCCTCCTGAACTGATCGTTCATTCTCAAAATTCTCAACTTCCAAGTAAAATCTGTTTTCCGTGAATACAGATTTTCCCGTTACTGAGATAGGAGATGACAGTTAGTGCTCACAAAGTTCTATGGAGACTGATATAGCAGAATGTCTGTGTTCCGCTAGCTCCTCTCCCCCCCTCCATAGAATTTTAAAAGCACCAACTGTCATCTCCTATCTTAATCGAGGAGGAGAGAAGGGCGGTTTCTCCATTGAGGAACAGAGGAGCTAGAGAGATGAGCAGTAAAATCAGTATAATTTTTTTTTTTTACAAATGAATGGCTTTTTCCGGTTCAGAAAAATAGCGGTTTGGGCAAATGGATGTTTTTTTGGAAAAATTTGAGTAGAATTCAATTCCTCTTGATTTTGTTTGTTGGACTCTAACATATTATTTCTTTCATCTTTATAGAGTTGCCATTGACTTTCTTAATCCAGTGGCATTTTGCAGAAACTCTTCCAAGATTAAAGGCTTAAATGCCATGAAGAAGAGACATTTGGAGATCCTGGGGTACTATGTAGTTCAGGTTGGTTACAATTCGAGTTGTGTTTTAGGATATTATATCATGATTAGTGTTGAGCGATACCTTCCGATATCGGAAAGTATCGGTATCGGAAAGTATCGGCCGATACCGTCAAAATATCGGATCCAATCCGATACCGATACCCGATCCCAATGCAAGTCAATGGGACGAAAATATCGGAATTAAAATAAACCCTTTATAAACTTGTAGGTTCATACTACATGAAGGAAAACAACTAAGAATAATGTAGGATATATTGGGGGACGTGGCGGAGACATTAAAGGCACAGAGGTTTAGCCCAATGTAATAGAATAGCAGGATTTTTTTTTTTTTTTATGACGTTCGGCGTTAGAAAGAATTTGACTATGTTAATTTTTTTTTTTTTTATGTCAGATATTGATGTTTCACTACTTCCACGCCCTTCACCTTCTTTTTTACTTCTCCCACGCTTTCTTCTTCATTATCCTCATCATCAGCTTCTTTGACATCAACTTCTTCACCTTATTCATCTTCTTCTTCATCTTCTACCTATTATTTTTTTGGTTACATTGTTCATATTCTTTTTATTTTACTATTATCTTCATCATATTCTACTTCTTCATCATATTCTTATTTGTGACAGGCATTCCCGTAGTTGTTATCTATAAAAGTTTGAAGATTACACCTTCCGTTCTGCCTGTCACAAAACAGTTACATTTGTCCGCGTTCAGTTTGGCCTGCAGCATCAGGCTTTATCCAGGGGCACCACGAGGAGGAACGGACTCACCCCCATACACTGCTTAGTCTTCTTCTGCTTATAATTTAGATAATATTTTTGCTCTGATATTTAGTGTTATGCTTAATGTTCTTCTGCTCTTTGTTCTGCAGACTCTTGTTCTTCTGCTTCTCGGTCTTCCAGGTCGTCGTCGTCGTCTCCAGGGTCGTCGTCTCCGGGTTCGTCGTCATCGGGGTGGTCTTCAGGGTCGTCGTCTCCGGGGTCGTCGTCATCGGGGTGGTCTTCAGGGTCATCGTCTCCAGGGTCGTCGTCATCACGGTGGTTGTCGTCTCTGGTGTCGTCGTCATCTTAGGGGTGGTCTTCCGGGTCATCGTGTTTAGTCTCTTGAACTTGGAAATGTAGCAGAAGGTACAAGAAGGCTGAGAAAATGCCGAGAACCAGCTGATGGAACTGGAACTCGGATGGCTACCCGAAGGTCCAAGAGCCAATGGAACTACCGAGGACCAGCTGACGTTACTGGAACCCGGTTACTAAGCAGGAGGTACCCGTGCCTGAAAGCACTACCAAGGACCACCTGACGTTGGTGGAACTCGGATACCCAGAGGGAGGCACCTAAGCCAAAGGCTCTGCCCGGAACCAGCTGACGGTACTGGAACCAGGATGGTGAGCAGAAGGTACAAGAGCAAAAGACACTGCCGAGAACCAGCTGAGGGTGCTGGAACCCGGATGGGTAGCCGAAGGTCCAAGAGCCAATGGAACTACCGAGGACCAGCTGACGTTACTGGAACCCGGTTACTAAGCAGGAGGTACCCGTGCCTGAAAGCACTACCAAGGACCACCTGACGTTGGTGGAACTCGGATACCCAGAGGGAGGCACCTAAGCCAAAGGCTCTGCCCGGAACCAGCTGACGGTACTGGAACCAGGATGGTGAGCAGAAGGTACAAGAGCAAAAGACACTGCCGAGAACCAGCTGACGGTGCTGGAACCCGGATGGGTAGCCGAAGGTCCAAGAGCCAATGGAACTACCGAGGACCAGCTGACGTTACTGGAACCCGGTTACTAAGCAGGAGGTACCCGTGCCTGAAAGCACTACCAAGGACCACCTGACGTTGGTGGAACTCGGATACCCAGAGGGAGGCACCTAAGCCAAAGGCTCTGCCCGGAACCAGCTGACGGTACTGGAACCAGGATGGGGAGCAGAAGGTACAAGAGCAAGTGTCTGCGTGGCTTTTGCAGGACACGATGCCGGCTGCACAGCAGGGGAACAGCTGGCGGTGCTGAACCCCACTGACACATTGGCTGGTGTTTTTCTCTGTGCAGCTAGCAGTACCGGGCCCCAACTGGCGGTGTTAGAGCCCGGGGTCAGCAGGAGGAGGAGATGGAGCAGAGTGTAGGCCGAAGCCTGCACTGGCGGCAGCTTTGGGTCTGTTGTGCCTGCGTGGCAGTTGCAGGACACATTGCCGGCTGCACAGCAGGGGAACAGCTGGCGGTGCTGAACCCCACTGACACATTGGCTGGTGTTTTTCTCTGTGCAGCTAGCAGTACCGGGCCCCAACTGGCGGTGTTGGAGCCCGGGCTCTGCAGGGGGAGCAGAGTGTAGGCCGAAGCCTAATTGAACCAATTTCAAAGGTAACCTTTAACCCCCCCTCAGGGGTTACAAAGTAGAAGAGCCACAGCTTATGCAGCAGTAGTGCTGCACAAGTCAAAGGTTGCTCTTTTAATTTTTCTCCTTGCACACGCTGAATGAAACACGTATAACATTTAGCCCTTTATACAGTCAAACTGTGTTGGAGGCGCGAGTTCCCTTTGTAATGAGACGCAGCACAGATGTCAAGAATCCCACCTTGGTGCTGGGTGCAGCCTCCTGAGCGTTGTTATTTGCTGTACAGGAGTCTGCGCTGTCGTGTTATCCCCTGGCCTAGAGCTGTTAGCGCTGCCCATCTTCTGACATCATTTACTGTCGGCCGGTGCGTTTCGCGATGGCCCTGAATCCCAGCCCCGCAGTGTCTTAACATTGTTAAAACACTGCGGGGCTGGGATTCAGGGCCTGGCGCAGCACATATGTTCGCCTCTCACACTCGGGTCCTTACACCCGCTTCAGACTGTGCGGCGTCATCTGATCCCTTATCGCATGCCACGGCCATGAAGCCGCACAGTCCGAAGAAGGCGGAAGGAGATGAGGGACAGGCGAACTGATGCACCGATCATGCCCATCAATCACACCCTCGCAGTCCCAATAAATAAGACACCGAGGGGCGTTGTGTGGGTCAGGGCGGCCGCAGAGGCGCACCCAGCCAAACAATGATGCCAGAAGACGGGCAGCGCTACCAAGGGGGTTGCAGCGTGTCATTACAAAGGAAAGTCACACCACCGGGACGGTTAAATGGTCACACAGAGGACACATTTCAGACGTGTTTTCAATTCCACATGTGCGAGGAGAATACGTTTATGAGCCACCTTGCACACATGCAGCATTACCGCTGTACAAGGTGGCTGGATAACGTAAAAACGCCTGGGGGAGGGGGGACAGGTTCCCTTCAATTTCAGTTCTGGTGTCTGCGTGGCTTTTGCAGGACACGATGCCGGCTGCACAGCAGGGGAACAGCTGGCGGTGTTGAACCCCACTGACACATTGGCTGGTGTTTTTCTCTGTGCAGCTAGCAGTACCGGGCCCCAACTGGCGGTGTTAGAGCCCGGGGTCAGCAGGAGGAGGAGATGGAGCAGAGTGTAGGCCGAAGCCTGCACTGGCGGCAGCTTTGGGTCTGTTGTGCCTGCGTGGCAGTTGCAGGACACGTTGCCGGCTGCACAGCAGGGGAACAGCTGGCGGTGCTGAACCCCACTGACACATTGGCTGGTGTTTTTCTCTGTGCAGCTAGCAGTACCGGGCCCCAACTGGCGGTGTTGGAGCCCGGGCTCTGCAGGGGGAGCAGAGTGTAGGCCGAAGCCTAATTGAACCAATTTCAAAGGTAACCTTTAACCCCCCCTCAGGGGTTACAAAGTAGAAGAGCCACAGCTTATGCAGCAGTAGTGCTGCACAAGTCAAAGGTTGCTCTTTTAATTTTGCTCCTTGCACACGCTGAATGAAACACGTATAACATTTAGCCCTTTATACAGTCAAACTGTGTTGGAGGCGTGAGTTCTCTTCGTAAAGAGACGCAGTACAGCTGGCAAAAATGCCACCTTGGTGCTTTGCGCGGCCTCCTGAGCATCGTTATTTGTTGCACAGGAGTCTGCGCTTTTGTGTTATCCCTTGGCCTTCCGCTGTTAGCGCTGACCATCCTCTGACATCATGTTATGTCGGCTGTTGCGGTTTGCGATGACCATGAATCCCAGCCCCCCAGTGTCTTAACATTGTTAAAACACTGCGGGGCTGGGATTCATGGCCTGGCGCAGTACATATGTTCGCCTCTCGCTTGGGTTCTTACACCCGCTTCAGACTATGCGGCGTCAGCTGATCCCTTATCGCATGCCACGGCCATGAAGACGCACAGTCCGAAGAAGGCGGAAGGAGATGAGGGACAGGCGAAGAAATGCACCGTTCATGCCCATCAATCACACCCTCGCAGTACAAATAAATAAGACACCGAGGGGCGTTGTGTGGGGCAAGGCGGCCGCAGAGGCGCAGCCAGCCAAACAATGATGCCAGAAGACGGGCAGCGCTACCAAGGAGCTTGTTGCGTGTGTCAATACAAAGGAAAATCACACCTGAGGGACGTTTTAATGGTCGCAGAGGACTCATTTTTAGACGTGTTCACTTCAACATGGGCAAGGAGAATAAGTTTCTGAGCCACCTTGAACACATGCAGCATTACTGCTGTTCAAGGTAGCTGTAAAACATAGAAACACCTGGGGGAGGGGGGACAGGTTCCCTTCAATTTCAGTTCTTGTGTCTGCGTGGTGGTCGCAGGACACGTTGCCGGCTACACAGCAGGGGAACAGCTGGCGGTGCTGAACCCCACTGACACATTGGCTGGTGTTTTTCTCTGTGCAGCTAGCACATCTGGGCCAAAACTGGCGGTGTTAGAGCCCAGGGTCAGCAGGAGGAGCAGGGGGAGCGGAGTGTAGGCCGAAGCCTGCACTCGAGCAAGTTGAAAGGAAACCTTTAACCCCCCCCCCCCCCCCCGGCGTTTGTAGCTGAAAGAGCCATTGTGTACAGCACTAATGCTGGAAAAGGTAAACTTAGCTCTTTTAATTATGGTCCTTGCACATGCGGAACCTAACAGTTATGAAATGTGTCCCCTCACAGCGTTAAACCGTCCGGTAGGTGGAACTTTCCTTTGTCGTGTGACGCAGCACAGCCATCATTTTTACCCCCTTGGCGCCGTGCGCCGCCTCCTCAGCGTTGTTTGAATCTGTCCCGGAGCCTGCGCTGTTAGGTTAGCCCTTGGCCATGCACACGTGTTGCGCTGCCCGTCTTCTGACATCATTTGGTGTCAGGCTGGCTGCGCCTGTGCGGGTGCGCTGGCCGAGATCCCGCCTCGCAGTGTCGTCTAATGTAATCCCACCGCGGGCCTGTGATCCGTGCCCATGCGCAGTGCATATCCTCGCCTCTCACTCCCCTCCCTACGGCTTTTTCAGACTGTGCGGTGTCACGGCCGTGGCATGCTATTAGGGATCAGCTGACATCGCACAGTCTGAAGAAGCCGTAGGGAGGGGAGTGAGAGGCGAGGATATGCACTGCGCATGGGCACGGATCACAGGCCCGCGGTGGGATTACATTAGACGACACTGCGAGGCGGGATCTCGGCCAGCGCACCCGCACAGGCGCAGCCAGCCTGACACCAAATGATGTCAGAAGACGGGTAGCGCAACATGTGTGCATGGCCAAGGGCTAACCTAACAGCGCAGGCTCCGGGACAGATTCAAACAACGCTGAGGAGTCGGCGCACGGCGCCAAGGGGGTAAAAATGATGGCTGTGCTGCGTCACACGACAAAGGAAAGTTCCACCTACCGGACGGTTTAACGCTGTGTGGGGACACATTTCATAAGTGTTAGGTTCAGCATGTGCAAGGAGCACCACGAAAAGAGGCACTTTTTCCCTTTGCATCATTACTGCTGCACAAGGTGGCTCCTTCAGTAACAAACGCCTGGGGGGGGGGGGGGCAGGTTCCCTTAAATTTAACTTGTTGTGCCTGCGTGGCGGTCGCAGTACACGTTGCCGTATACACAGCAGGGGAACAGCTGGCGGTGCTGAACCCCACTAACACATTGGCGAGGTGTTTGGCTCTGTGCGTACAGCACTTCTGGACGGCAACTGGCGGTGTTGGAGCCCAGGGACAGGTGGAGGAGGAGGAGGTAGGAGGAGGTAGGAGGGATTGCCACACACACAGCAGGGGAACAGCTGACGTTACTGAACCCCAATAACAGAGGAGGGACTGTTGACTGTGCGTACAGCACTTCTGGATGGACACTGGCGGTGTTGGAGCCCAGGGACAGGTGGAGGAGGAGGAGGTAGGAGGAGGTAGGAGGGATTGCCACACACACAGCAGGGGAACAGCTGACGTTAATGAACCCCAATAAAAGAGGAGGGACTGTTGACTGTGCGTACAGCACTTCTGGACGGCAACTGGCGGTGTTGGAGCCCAGGGACAGGTGGAGGAGGAGGAGGTAGGAGGAGGTAGGAGGGATTGCCACACACACAGCAGGGGAACAGCTGACGTTACTGAACCCCAATAACAGAGGATGGACTGTTGACTGTGCGTACAGCACTTCTGGACGGCAACTGGCGGTGTTGGAGCCCAGGGGCAGGTGGAGGAGGAGGAGGTGGAGGAGGTAGGAGGGATTGCCACACACACAGCAGGGGAACAGCTGACGTTACTGAACCCCAATAACAGAGGAGGGACTGTTGACTGTGCGTACAGCACTTCTGGACGGCAACTGGCGGTGTTGGAGCCCAGGGGCAGGTGGAGGAGGAGGAGGTAGGAGGGATTGCCACACACACAGCAGGGGAACAGCTGACGTTGCTGAACCCCAATAACAGAGGAGGGACTGTTGACTGTGCGTACAGCACTTCTGGACGGCAACTGGCGGTGTTGGAGCCCAGGGGCAGGTGGAGGAGGTAGGAGGAGGTAGGAGGGATTGCCACACACACAGCAGGGGAACAGCTGACGTTACTGAACCCCAATAACAGAGGAGGGACTGTTGACTGTGCGTACAGCACTTCTGGACGGCAACTGGCGGTGTTGGAGCCCAGGGGCAGGTGGAGGAGGAGGAGGTAGGAGGAGGTAGGAGGGATTGCCACACACACAGCAGGGGAACAGCTGACGTTACTGAACCCCAATAACAGAGGAGGGACTGTTGACTGTGCGTACAGCACTTCTGGACGGCAACTGGCGGGGTTGGAGCCCAGGGACAGGTGGAGGAGGAGGAGGTAGGAGGAGGTAGGAGGGATTGCCACACACACAGCAGGGGAACAGCTGACGTTACTGAACCCCAATAACAGAGGAGGGACTGTTGACTGTGCGTACAGCACTTCTGGACGGCAACTGGCGGTGTTGGAGCCCAGGGACAGGTGGAGGAGGAGGAGGTAGGAGGAGGTAGGAGGGATTGCCACACACACAGCAGGGGAACAGCTGACGTTACTGAACCCCAATAACAGAGGAGGGACTGTTGACTGTGCGACAGCACTTCTGGACGGCAACTGGCGGTGTTGGAGCCCAGGGGCAGGTGGAGGAGGAGGAGGTGGAGGAGGTAGGAGGGATTGCCACACACACAGCAGGGGAACAGCTGACGTTACTGAACCCCAATAACAGAGGAGGGACTGTTGACTGTGCGTACAGCACTTCTGGACGGCAACTGGCGGTGTTGGAGCCCAGGGACAGGTGGAGGAGGAGGAGGTAGGAGGGATTGCCACACACACAGCAGGGGAACAGCTGACGTTACTGAACCCCAATAACAGAGGAGGGACTGTTGACTGTGCGTACAGCACTTCTGGACGGCAACTGGCGGTGTTGGAGCCCAGGGACAGGTGGAGGAGGTAGGAGGAGGTAGGAGGGATTGCCACACACACAGCAGGGGAACAGCTGACGTTACTGAACCCCAATAACAGAGGAGGGACTGTTGACTGTGCGTACAGCACTTCTGGACGGCAACTGGCGGGGTTGGAGCCCAGGGACAGGTGGAGGAGGAGGTAGGAGGAGGTAGGAGGGATTGCCACACACACAGCAGGGGAACAGCTGACGTTACTGAACCCCAATAACAGAGGAGGGACTGTTGACTGTGCGTACAGCACTTCTGGACGGCAACTGGCGATGTTGGAGCCCAGGGACAGGTGGAGGAGGAGGAGGTAGGAGGAGGTAGGAGGGATTGCCACACACACAGCAGGAGAACAGCTGACGTTACTGAACCCCAATAACAGAGGAGGGACTGTTGACTGTGCGTACAGCACTTCTGGACGGCAACTGGCGGTGTTGGAGCCCAGGGACAGGTGGAGGAGGAGGAGGTGGAGGAGGTAGGAGGGATTGCCACACACACAGCAGGGGAACAGCTGACGTTACTGAACCCCAATAACAGAGGAGGGACTGTTGACTGTGCGTACAGCACTTCTGGACGGCAACTGGCGGTGTTGGAGCCCAGGGACAGGTGGAGGAGGAGGAGGTAGGAGGAGGTAGGAGGGATTGCCACACACACAGCAGGGGAACAGCTGACGTTACTGAACCCCAATAACAGAGGAGGGACTGTTGACTGTGCGTACAGCACTTCTGGACGGCAACTGGCGGTGTTGGAGCCCAGGGACAGGTGGAGGAGGAGGTGGTAGGAGGAGGTAGGAGGGATTGCCACACACACAGCAGGGGAACAGCTGACGTTACTGAACCCCAATAACAGAGGAGGGACTGTTGACTGTGCGTACAGCACTTCTGGACGGCAACTGGCGGTGTTGGAGCCCAGGGACAGGTGGAGGAGGAGGAGGTAGGAGGAGGTAGGAGGGATTGCCACACACACAGCAGGGGAACAGCTGACGTTACTGAACCCCAATAACAGAGGATGGACTGTTGACTGTGCGTACAGCACTTCTGGATGGCAACTGGCGGTGTTGGAGCCCAGGGGCAGGTGGAAAAGCAGAGGAACACAATGTAGGCCGAAGCCTGAGAAAGTCGAAAGGGAACCTTTAACCCCCCCCCAAGGCGTTTGTAGCTGAAAGAGCCAGCTTGTGCAGCACAAAAGATGCAAAAGGAAAAGGTGGCTCTTTTCATCATGCTCCTTGCAAACACAGAACTAAACACTTATAAAATGTGTCCCCTGAAACCGTGAAACCGTCCCGGAGGTGGGACTTTCCTTCGTAATATGACGCAGCACAGCCGTCATTCCTACCCCCCCGGCGCCGTGCCCCGGCTCCTCAGCGTTGTTTGATTCCGTCCCGGAGCCCGCGCTGTTATGTTATCCCGTGGCCAGGCACACTTAGCGCTGCCCATCTTCTGACATCATTTGGTGTCAGGCTGGCTGCGCCTGTGCGGCCGCGCTGGCCGAGAGCCCGCCTCGCAGTGTCTTCTGATTTAATCCCACTGGGGGCCTGGGATCCATGGCCATGCGCAGTGCATATCCTCGCCTCTCACTCCCCTCCCTACGGCTTCTTAAGACTGTGCGGTGTCACGGTCGTGGCATGCTATTAGGGACCAGCTGACACCGAACAGTCTGAAGAAGCCATAGGGAGATGAGTGAGAGGTGGAGGTTCAGATATGCACTGCGCATGTCCATGGATCCCAGGCCCCCAGTGGGATTAAATCAGAAGACACTGCGAGGCGGGCTCTCGGCCAGCGCGGCCGCACAGGCGCAGCCAGCCTGACACCAAATGATGCCAGAAGACGGGCAGCGCTAAGTGTGCCTGGCCACGGGATAACATAACAGCGCAGGCTCCGGGACGGAATCAAACAACGCTGATGAGCCGGGGCGCGGCGCCGGGGGGGTAGGAAAGACGGCTGTGCTGCGTCATATTACGAAGGAAAGTCCCACCTCCGGGACGGTTTTACGGTATCAGTGAACACATTTAATAAGTGTTAAGTTTTGCGTGTGCAAGGAGCAAAACCAAAATAGCTACCTTTTTCCTTGTGCAGCATTACTGCTGCACAAGGTGGCTCTTTCAGTAACAAACGCCTTGGGGGGGGGGGACAGATTCCCTTACATTTCAGTTGTTGTGTCAGCGTGGCGGTCGCATGACACATTGCCGGCTACACAGCTGGGGATCAGCTGACGTTACTGAAACCCAATAACACTGGGTCGTATGTTTTGACTGTGCAGACGGCACTTCTGAGCCTCAACTGGCGGTGTTGGAGCCCAGGAATTTAAGTTCAGGTGGTAGAAAGATGAACACAACAGGAGACCTGGATAACGTATACAGTGACCTAATTATTTAATCAGGAGGAGGAGTGGCAAATTCCTGCGAGATCCAGGCCTTGTTCATTTTCAGGAAAGTAAGCCGGTCAACGTTATCGGAGGATAGTCGCATGCGACGGTCAGTTAGTACACCACCTGCAGCACTAAAGACACGTTCCGATAATACACTGGCCGCAGGGCAAGACAGCACCTCCAATGCATACTGGCTTAGCTCTGGCCATGTTTCCAGCTTTGAGACCCAAAACTTGAAAGGGGAAGAGCCGTCTGGGAGTACAGCAAGAGGGCAAGACATGTAGTCTGTCACCATCTGACGGAACCGTTGCCTCCTGCTGACTGGAGCCGTCTGTGATGGTGTAGACTTTTGTGGCGGGCACAGAAAACTGTGCCACAGTTGGGCCATACTGGTCTTGCCTTGGGCAGAGGCACTGCTTCTGCTCCCTCTTTGTGCAGAGCCTCCACCACTGCCTGGACGCACTGAGCTGCTTTGGAATGCACTAGCAGCACTTCTCTCAGTTGGAATGGAGAAGATGATGGAATTGACCAGTGTGTCTTGGTACTCCCGCATTTTTCGCTCCCGGTTCAACGGTGTGATGAGGCTTTCTACGTTGTCCCGGTAGCGAGGATCGAGGAGGGTGAACACCCAATAATCAGACATGTTGAGAATGTGGGCGATGCGGCGGTCGTTTCTCAGGCACTGCAGCATGTAATCCACCATGTGCTGCAGACTGCCAACTGCCCAAGAAACGCTGTCCCCTGCTGGAGGCGTGATCTCTGCCCGCTCGTCATCACCCCACCCTCGCTGTACACACTGAGTACTGGACAATTCGGTAACTCCCTCCTCTGGACGGATGTCTTCCTCCTCCATTGACTCCTCCTCATCTTCCTCACAAACTGTCCCCTGCCTACGCGTTTGTGAGGAACCACGTGGCGCTGACTGTCCAGAAGATGATGGAAATGGTGAATCCTCATCCTCCACCTCTTCCACAACATCATCCCTTAGCGCTTGCAGTGATTTTTCAAGCAGGCAGATAAGGGGGACAGTCATGCTGACTAGTGCATCATCTGCACTCGCCATCCGCGTGGAATAATCAAAGGGACGCAAAACCTGGCAGACGTCATTCATAGTGGCCCACTCTGTGGTTGTGAAGTCTGTACGGCGCTGACTGCGACTTCTTTGCGCCTGAAGCAGCTGGTACTCCATTACAGCTTGCTGCTGCTCACACAACCGCTCCAACATATGTAACGTGGAATTCCACCTGGTAGGTAGGTCACATATGATGCGATGTTCCGGCAGGCGGTGTCGGCGCTGCAGAGCCGCAATGCGCGCTTTTGCCGTGCTGGAACGCCGCAAGTGAGCACACTCTAGGCGGACCTTGTGCAGCAGTGCATCAAGATCCGGATAGTCCCTCAAAAAGCTCTGCACGACCAAATTGAGCACATGTGCCAGACATGGGATGTGAGTGAGGTTGCCGAGGCCCAGAGCTGCCACCAGATTTCGGCCACACTACCATGCCTGGCTGGAGATTCGCTGGCACAAACCACACATCGCTCTCCTGCTTGATGGCATTCCAGAACTCCTGCGCTGTGTGGCTACGATTCCCCAAAAAAATTAATTTCAAGACGGCCTGTTGACGTTTGGCCACGGCTGTGCTCATGTCAGTCGTAACAGGTACACGTTCATCACGGGTCCATGTGGAGGTGGACTGTGACGGCTCCTGCAGCGATGATTCTGAGGAACTGGTGTAAGAGGAGGAGTCAATGCGTACAGAATGGATTCCTGCAATCCTTGGAGTGGGCAGGACACGTCCTGCGCCACTCGCACGGTCTGTACCCGGCTCAACGACATTAACCCAATGGGCAGTGAGGGAAAGGTATCGCCCCTGTCCATGTTGACTGGTCCACGCATCGGTGGTGAGGTGGACCTTGCTACTGACGGCGTTCAGTAGCGCGTGTTTTATGTGTCCTGTTATGACCCCAATGGCGAGGGTCTCAGAGGAACGTGGAAGTCTGAGGAATACAAAAAACCAGCTCATAGGGCAGTGGTAACTGGGTTGACCATATAACTACTCCTAACGCCAACCCTAGAAGTAGCCGGGGATCATTCCTACGATGATTCTAGATGACACGCTCCAGCCGGAGAATCTAGCTACCCCTAGTAGAGGAAAACAAAGACCTTTCTTGCCTCCAGAGAATTGGACCCCAAAGCTGGATAGAAGCCCCCCACAAATAATAACGGTGAGGTAAGAGGAAATGACAAACACAGAAATGAATCAGGTATAGCACAGAGAGGCCCGCTAACTAATAGCAGAATAAAGAAAGGTAACTTATATGGTCAACGAAAACCCTATTAAAATCCACACTGGAAATTCAAGAACCCCCGAACCGTCTAACGGTCCGGGGGGAGAACACCAGCCCCCTAGAGCTTCCAGCAAAGGTCAGGATGCAGATTAGGAACAAGCTGGACAAAAATGCAAAAACCAAAACAAATAGCAAAAAGCAAAAAGTAGACTTAGCTGATATTTCTGGAACCAGGATCAATAGACAAGAGCACAGCAGACTAGCTCTGATAACTACGTTGCCAGGCACAGAACTGAAGGTCCAGGGAGAATATATAGCTACACCCTTAATTAACGACCTCAGGTGCGGATAAAAGGAATGACAGAAAAACCAGAGTCAAAAAACTAGTAACCACTAGAGGGAGCAAAAAGCAAAATCACAACAGTACCCCCCCCTTAGTGAGGGGTCACCGAACCCTCACCACGACCACCCAGGAATTATCCTCCTGACCATAGCCCTTCCACTTGACCAAGTACTGAAGCCTCCGCCTGGAGAGGCGAGAATCCAAGATCTTCTCCACCACGTACTCCAACTCGCCCTCAACCAACACCGGAGCAGGAGGCTCAGCAGAAGGAACTACAGGCACAATGTACCGCCGCAACAAGGACCTATGAAATACATTGTGAATAGCAAATGACACAGGAAGATCCAGACGAAAAGATACAGGATTAAGGATTTCCAATATCTTGTAAGGCCCAATAAAACGAGGTTTAACCCCTTCACCCCCAAGGGTGGTTTGCACGTTAATGACCGGGCCAATTTTTACAATTCTGACCACTGTCCCTTTAGGAGGTTATAACTCTGGAACGCTTCAACGGATCTTGGCGATTCTGACATTGTTTTCTTGTGACATATTGTACTTCATGATAGTGGTAAAATTTCTTCGATATAACTTGCGTTTATTTGTGAAAAAAACGGAAATTTGGCGAAAATTTTGAAAATTTTGCAATTTTCCAACTTTGAATTTTTATGCCCTTAAATCACAGACATATGTCACGCAAAATACTTAATAAGTAACATTTCCCACATGTCTACTTTACATCAGCACAATTTTGGAACCAAAATTTTTTTTTGTTAGGGAGTTATAAGGGTTAAAAGTTGACCAGAAATTTCTCATTTTTACAACACCATTTTTTTTTAGGGACCACATCTCATTTGAAGTCATTTTGAGGGGTCTGTATGATAGAAAATACCCAAGTGTGACACCATTCTAAAAACTGCACCCCTCAAGGTGCTCAAAACCACACTCAAGAAGTTTATTAACCCTTCAGGTGTTTCACAGGAATTTTTGGAATGTTTAAATAAAAATGAACATTTAATTTTTTTTCACACAAAATTTATTTCAGCTCCAATTTGTTTTATTTTACCAAGGGTAACAGGAGAAAATAGACTGCAAAAGTTGTTGTACAATTTGTCCTGAGTACGCTGATACCCCATATGTGGGTGTAAACCATTGTTTGGGCGCATGGCAGAGCTTGGAAGGGAAGGAGCGCCATTTGACTTTTCAATGCAAAATTGACTGGAATTGAGATGGGACGCCATGTTGCGTTTGGAGAGCCCCTGATGTGCCTAAACATTGAAACCCCCTACAAGTGACACCATTTTGGAAAGTAGACCCCCTAAGGAACTTATCTAGATGTGTGGTGAGCACTTTGACCCACCAAGTGCTTCACAGAAGTTTATAATGCAGAGCCGTAAAAATAAAAAATCATATTTTTTCACAAAAATGATCTTTTCGCCCCCAATTTTTTATTTTCCCAAGGGTAAGAGAAGAAATTGGTCCCCAAAAAATGTTGTGCAATTTGTCCTGAGTACGCAGATACCCCATATGTTGGGGTAAACCACTGTTTGGGCGCATGGCAGAGCTCGGAAGTGAAGGAGCGCCATTTGACTTTTCAATGCAAAATTAACTGGAATTGAGATGGGACGCCATGTTGCGTTTGGAGAGCCCCTGATGTGCCTAAACATTGAAACCTCCTACAAGTGACACCATTTTGGAAAGTAGACCCCCTAAGGAACTTATCTAGATGTGTGGTGAGCACTTTGACCCACCAAGTGCTTCACAGAAGTTTATAATGCAGAGCCGTAAAAATAAAAAATCATATTTTTTCACAAAAATGATCTTTTCGCCCCCAATTTTTTATTTTCCCAAGGGTAAGAGAAGAAATTGGTCCCCAAAAAACGTTGTGCAATTTGTCCTGAGTACGCAGATACCCCATATGTTGGGGTAAACCACTGTTTGGGCGCATGGCAGAGCTTGGAAGGGAAGGAGCGCCATTTGACTTTTCAATGCAAAATTGACTGGAATTGAGATGGGACGCCATGTTGCGTTTGGAGAGCCCCTGATGTGCCTAAACATTGAAACTCCCTACAAGTGACACCATTTTGGAAATTAGACCCCCTAAGGAACTTATCTAGATGTGTTTTGAGAGCTTTGCACCCCCAAGTGTTTCACTACAGATTATAACGCAGAGCCGTGAAAATAAAAATTCTTTTTTTTTTTTCACAAAAATGATTTTTTAGCCCCCAGCTTTTGTATTTTTACAAGAGTAACAGAATAAACTGGACCCCAAAAGTTGTTGTCCAATTTGTCCTGAGTACGCTGATACCCCATATATGGAGGGTAACCACTGTTTGGGCGCATGACAGAGCTCGGAAGGGAAGGAGCGCCATTTGGAATGCAGACTTAAATGGATTGGTCTGCAGGCGTCACGTTGCATTTGCAGAGCCCCTGATGTACCCAAACAGTACAAACCCCCCACAAGTGACCCCATATTGGAAACTAGACCTCCCAAGGAACTTATCTAGATGTGTTGTGAGAACTTTGAACCCCCAAGTGTTTCACTACAGTTTGTAACGCAAAGCCGTGAAAATAAAAATTCTTTTTTTTTTCACAAAAATGATTTTTTAGCCCCCAGCTTTGTATTTTTACAAGGGTAACAGAATAAATTGGACCCTAAAAGTTGTTTTCCAATTTGTCCTGAGTACGCTGATACCCCCTATGTGGGGGGTAACCACTGTTTGGGCACATGACAGAGCTCGGAAGGGAAGGAGCGCCATTTGGAATGCAGACTTAAATGGATTGGTCTGCAGGCGTCACGTTGCATTTGCAGAGCCCCTGATGTACCCAAACAGTACAAACCCCCCACAAGTGACCCCATATTGGAAACTAGACCTCCCAAGGAACTTATCTAGATGTGTTGTGAGAACTTTGAACCCCCAAGTGTTTCACTACAGTTTGTAACGCAAAGCCGTGAAAATAAAAATTCTTTTTTTTTTTCACAAAAATGATTTTTTAGCCCCCAGCTTTGTATTTTTACAAGGGTAACAGAATAAATTGGACCCTACAAGTTGTTGTCCAATTTGTCCTGAGTACGCTGATACCCCCTATGTGGGGGGTAACCACTGTTTGGGCACATGACAGAGCTCGGAAGGGAAGGAGCGCCATTTGGAATGCAGACTTAAATGGATTGGTCTGCAGGCGTCACGTTGCATTTGCAGAGCCCCTGATGTACCCAAACAGTACAAACCCCCCACAAGTGACCCCATATTGGAAACTAGACCTCCCAAGGAACTTATCTAGATGTGTTGTGAGAACTTTGAACCCCCAAGTGTTTCACTACAGTTTACAACGCAGAGCCGTGAAAATAAAACATATTTTTTTCCCACAAAAATGATTTTTAGCCCCCCAAATTTTTATTTTCCCAAGGATAACAAGAGAACTTGGACCCCAGAAGTTGTTGTTCAATTTGTCCCGAGTACGCTGATAACCCATATGTTGGGATAAACCCCTTTTTGGACGCACGGGAGAGCTCGGAAGGGAAGGAGCACTGTTTTACTTTTTCAACGCAGAATTGGCTGGAATTGAGATCGGACGCCATGTCGCGTTTGGAGAGCCCCTGATGTGCCTGAACAGTGGAAACTCCCCAATTCTACCTGAAACCCTAACCCAAACACACCCCTAACCCTAATCCCAACGGTAACCCTAACCCTACCCCTAACCTCACCTCTAACCGTTTAATGAACATTTTCTGACAGTCATAAGTGCCACGTATTTAAGTGCCACGTATTTAAGTGCCACATATTTAAGTGCCACATATTTAAGTGCCACGTGTTTCAGTGCCACGTGTTTCAGTGCCACGTGTTTCAGTGCCACGATATTTCAGTGCCACGTATTTCAGTGCCACGTACTATAAATACTATAACTATGTGGTTATACGTGGCACTGAAATATCGTGGCACGTAAATACGTGGCACGTAAGTACGTGGCACTTAAGTACGTGGCACGTAAATACGTGGCACGTAAATACGTGGCACGTAAATACGTGGCACTTAAGTACGTGGCACTTAAGTACGTGGCACTTAAGTACGTGGCACTTAAGTACGTGGCACTTAAGTACGTGGCACTTAAGTACGTGGCACTTAAGTACGTGGCACTTAAGTACGTGGCACTTATATACGTGGCACTTATATACGTGGCCACTGAAATATCGTGGCACTTATATACGTATATAAACGTATATTTTAGTGCCACGTATTTCAGGTTAGGGGTAGGGTTAGGGGTAGGGTTTTTTTTTTTTGTTTGTTTTCTTGTGTTTTTCTATAAAAACGCATGCGTCTAAAAACGCATGCGTTTTACCACGTTTACATGCGTTTTTTCACACATGCGTTTTTTTAAAAAACGCATGCAGATAAAAACGCAAGTGTGAAACCAGCCTAAAAGACGCTTTTTATAGCAAAAAAGTTTTTGCGTCTCCACATTTTGAGACCTATAATTTTTCCACATTTTGGTCCACAGAGTCATGTGAGGTCTTGTTTTTTGTGGGACGAGTTGACGTTTTTATTGGTAACATTTTCGGACACGTGACCATTTTTGATCACTTTTTATTCCGATTTTTGTGAGGCAGAAGGACCAAAAACCAGCTATTCATGAATTTCTTTTGGGAGAGGCGTTTATACCGTTCCGCGTTTGGTAAAATTGATAAAGCAGTTTTATTCGTCGGGTCAGTACGATTACAGCGATATCTCATTTATATAATTTTTTTATGTTTTGGCGCTTTTATACGATAAAAACTATTTTATAGAAAAAATTATTATTTTGGTATCGCTTTATTCTCAGGACTATAACTTTTTTATTTTTTTGCTGATGATGCTGTATGGCGGCTCGTTTTTTGCGGGACAAGATGCCGTTTTCAGCGGTACCATGGTTATTTATATCCGTCTTTTTGATCGCGTGTTATTCCACTTTTTGTTCGGCGGTATGGTAATAAAGCGTTGTTTTTTGCCTCGTTTTTTTTTTTTTTTTCTTACGGTGTTTACTGAAGGGGTTAACTAGTGGGGCAGTTTTATAGGTTGGGTCGTTACGGACGCGGCGATACTAAATATGTGTACTTTTATTGTTTTTTTTATTTTATTTAGATAAAGAAATGTATTTATGGGAATAATATTTTTTTTTTTTTTTCATTATTTTGGAATATTTTTTTTTTTTTTTTTTACACATTTGGAAAAATTTTTTTTTAACTTTTTTACTTTGCCCCAGGGGGGGACAATACAGATCGGTGATCTGCCAGTTTGCATAGCACTCTGACAGATCACCGATCTGAGGAAAGTGCAGGCTGCTTCACAGTGCCTGCTCTGAGCAGGCGTCTGTGAAGCCACCTCCCTCCCTGCAGGACCCGGATCCGCGGCCATCTTGGATCCGGGTCTGGGAGCTGCAGGGAGGGAGGTAAGACCCTCGCAGCAACGCGATCACATCGCGTTGCTGCGGGGGGCTCAGGGAAGCCCGCAGGGAGCCCCCTCCCTGCGCGATGCTTCCCTGCACCGCCGGCACATCGCGATCATGTTTGATCGCGGTGTGCCGGGGGTTAATGTGCCGGGGGCGGTCCGTGACCGCTCCTGGCACATAGTGCCGGATGTCAGCTGTGATAATCAGCTGACACCCGGCCGCGATCGGCGGCGCTCCCCCCGTGAGCGCCGCTGATCGCGTATGACGTACTATCCCGTCGGCGGTCATACGGGCCCACCCCACCTCGACGGGATAGTACGTCAGATGTCAGGAAGGGGTTAAATTTGGGAGAGGAGACCTTCATAGGAACAAAGCGGGAAGAAAGCCATACCAAATCCCCAACGCGTAGTCGGGGACCTACACCGCGGCGGCGGTTGGCAAAGCGCTGAGCCTTCTCCTGTGACAATTTCAAGTTGTCCACCACATGATTCCAGATCCGCTGCAACCTATCCACCACAGAATCCACCCCAGGACAGTCAGAAGGTTCCACATGACCCGAAGAAAAGCGAGGATGGAAACCAGAGTTGCAGAAAAAAGGCGAAACCAAGGTGGCGGAACTAGCCCGATTATTAAGGGCAAACTCAGCCAACGGTAAGAATGTCACCCAATCGTCCTGATCAGCAGAGACAAAACACCTCAAATAAGCCTCCAAAGTCTGATTGGTTCGCTCCGTCTGTCCATTAGTCTGAGGGTGGAAAGCAGACGAAAACGACAAATCAATGCCCATCCTACCACAAAAGGATCGCCAGAACCTGGAAACGAACTGGGATCCTCTGTCTGACACAATATTCTCAGGGATGCCGTGCAAACGAACCACGTTCTGGAAAAACACAGGAACCAGATCGGAAGAGGAAGGCAGCTTAGGCAAAGGAACCAAATGGACCATCTTGGAGAAGCGATCACATATCACCCAGATAACGGACATGCCCTGAGATAGCGGAAGATCAGAAATGAAATCCATGGAGATATGTGTCCAAGGTCTCTTCGGGACAGGCAAGGGCAAGAGCAAACCGCTGGCACGAGAACAGCAAGGCTTAGCTCGAGCACAAATCCCACAGGACTGCACAAATGACCGCACATCCCTTGACAAGGAAGGCCACCAAAAGGACCTGGCCACCAGATCTCTGGTGCCAAAAATTCCCGGGTGACCTGCCAACACCGAGGAGTGAACCTCGGAAATGACTCTGCTGGTCCACTTATCCGGGACAAACAGTCTGTCAGATGGACAAGACTCAGGCCTATCAGCCTGAAATCTCTGCAACACACGTCGCAGATCCGGAGAAATAGCTGACAAGATAACTCCATCTTTAAGAATACCAACAGGGTCAGCGACTCCAGGAGCATCAGGCACAAAGCTCCTAGAAAGAGCATCGGCCTTCACATTCTTTGAACCTGGTAAATACGAGACAACAAAATCAAAGCGGGAGAAAAACAATGACCAGCGGGCCTGTCTCGGATTAAGGCGTTTAGCAGACTCGAGATACATCAGATTTTTGTGATCAGTCAGGACCACAACACGATGCTTAGCACCCTCGAGCCAATGACGCCACTCCTCAAATGCCCATTTCATGGCCAACAACTCCCGATTGCCCACATCATAATTTCGCTCAGCAGGCGAAAACTTCCTAGAGAAAAAGGCACAAGGTTTCATAACAGAGCAACCAGGGCCTCTCTGCGACAAAACGGCCCCTGCTCCAATCTCTGAAGCATCCACCTCAACCTGAAAGGGAAGCGAGACATCAGGCTGGCACAAAACAGGCGCCGAAGTAAACCGGCGTTTCAACTCCTGGAAAGCCTCCACGGCAGCAGGAGCCCAGTTAGCTACATCGGAGCCCTTCTTGGTCATATCCGTCAAAGGTTTCACAATGCTAGAAAAATTAGCGATGAAACGACGGTAGAAGTTAGCGAAACCCAAGAACTTCTGAAGACTCTTAACCGACGAGGGCTGAGTCCAATCAAGAATAGCTCGGACCTTGACTGGGTCCATCTCCACAGCAGAAGGGGAAAAAATGAACCCCAAAAAGGGAACCTTCTGTACACCAAAGAGACATTTTGAGCCCTTGACAAACAAAGAATTTTCACGCAAAATTTTAAAGACCAACCTGACCTGCTCCACATGCGAATCCCAACTATCAGAAAAAACCAAAATATCATCCAGATAAACAATCAAAAATTTATCCAGATACTTCCGGAAAATGTCATGCATAAAGGACTGAAAAACTGAAGGCGCATTGGAGAGCCCAAAAGGCATCACCAAGTACTCAAAATGACCTTCGGGCGTATTGAATGCGGTCTTCCATTCATCACCTTGTTTAATGCGCACAAGGTTGTACGCACCACGAAGGTCTATCTTGGTGAACCACTTGGCACCTTTAATCCGGGCAAACAAGTCAGACAACAACGGTAAAGGATACTGAAATTTGACAGTGATCTTATTTAAAAGCCGATAATCAATACAGGGTCTCAAAGATCCGTCCTTTTTTGCCACAAAAAAGAATCCCGCACCAAGAGGGGAAGAAGACGGACGAATATGTCCTTTCTCCAGAGACTCCTTGATATATGAACGCATAGCGGTATGCTCAGGTACCGACAGATTAAACAGTCTTCCCTTAGGAAATTTACTGCCTGGTATCAAATCAATAGCACAGTCACAGTCCCTATGAGGAGGTAATGCACTGGATTCAGACTCACTGAAGACATCCTGATAATCAGACAAATACTCCGGAACTTCCGAAGGCGTAGAAGAAGCAATAGACACAGGCAGGGAATCCCCATCCAAATCCCCAACTTGAGACTGACATAGCCTTCCAGTCCAGGACTGGATTATGGGTCTGTAACCATGGCAGCCCCAAAACAACCAAATCATGCATTTTATGTAAAACCAGGAAACGCATCACCTCGCGGTGTTCAGGAGTCATGCACATGGTAACCTGTGTCCAATACTGCGGTTTATTTGCTGCCAATGGCGTAGCATCAATACCCCTAAGAGGAATAGGATTTTCCAATGGTTCAAGAGTAAAACCACAGCGCTTAGCAAACGAGAGATCCATAAGACTCAGGGCAGCACCTGAATCTACAAACGCCATGACAGGATAAGATGACAGTGAGCAAATCAGAGTTACAGACAGAATAAATTTAGGTTGCAAATTACCAACGGTGACCGGACTAACAACCTTAGCTATACGTTTAGAGCATGCTGAGATAACATGTGTAGAGTCACCACAGTAGTAGCACAAGCCATTCCGGCGTCTATGAATTTTCCGCTCATTTCTAGTCAGGATTCTATCACATTGCATTAAATCAGGTGTCTGTTCAGACAACACCATGAGGGAATTTGCGGTTTTTCTATCACATTGCACCGAGTTAGGTGTCTGTTCAGACAACACCATGAGGGAATTTGCGGTTTTGCGCTCCCGCAACCGCCGGTCAATTTGAATAGCCAGTGCCATAGTATCATTCAGACCTGTGGGAGTGGGAAATCCCACCATAACATTTTTAATGGCTTCAGAAAGGCCATTTCTGAAATTAGCGGCCAGTGCACACTCGTTCCAATGTGTCAGCACGGACCACTTCCGAAATTTTTGGCAATACACTTCAGCCTCGTCCTGCCCCTGAGACATAGCCAGCAAGGCCTTTTCTGCCTGAATCTCAAGATTGGGTTCCTCATAAAGCAAACCGAGCGCCAGAAAAAACGCATCAATATCAGCCAATGCCGGATCTCCTGGCGCCAGCGAAAAAGCCCAATCCTGAGGGTCGCCCCGTAAGAACGAAATAACAATTTTTACTTGCTGAGCAGAGTCTCCAGATGAACAGGGTCTCAGGGACAAAAACAATTTACAATTATTCACGAAATTCCTAAACTTAAATCTGTCTCCGGAAAACAGTTCAGGAATCGGTATTTTAGGTTCAGACCTAGGATTTCTGATAACATAGTCTTGTATGCCCTGCACACGAGTAGCCAGCTGGTCCACACTTGTAATCAAGGTCTGGACATTCATGTCTGCAGCAAGCATAGCCACTCTGAGATAAAGGGGAAGAAGAAAGAGAGAGAGAAAAAAAAAAAAAAAAAAACTCAGAATCTTCTTTCTTATAATCCCTCTTTTGCAATGCACTAAACATTTAATACTGGCCTGGCAAACTGTTATGACCCCAATGGCGAGGGTCTCAGAGGAACGTGGAAGTCTGAGGAATACAAAAAACCAGCTCATAGGGCAGTGGTAACTGGGTTGACCATATAACTACTCCTAACGCCAACCCTAGAAGTAGCCGGGGATCATTCCTACGATGATTCTAGATGACACGCTCCAGCCGGAGAATCTAGCTACCCCTAGTAGAGGAAAACAAAGACCTTTCTTGCCTCCAGAGAATTGGACCCCAAAGCTGGATAGAAGCCCCCCACAAATAATAACGGTGAGGTAAGAGGAAATGACAAACACAGAAATGAATCAGGTATAGCACAGAGAGGCCCGCTAACTAATAGCAGAATAAAGAAAGGTAACTTATATGGTCAACGAAAACCCTATTAAAATCCACACTGGAAATTCAAGAACCCCCGAACCGTCTAACGGTCCGGGGGGAGAACACCAGCCCCCTAGAGCTTCCAGCAAAGGTCAGGATGCAGATTAGGAACAAGCTGGACAAAAATGCAAAAACCAAAACAAATAGCAAAAAGCAAAAAGTAGACTTAGCTGATATTTCTGGAACCAGGATCAATAGACAAGAGCACAGCAGACTAGCTCTGATAACTACGTTGCCAGGCACAGAACTGAAGGTCCAGGGAGAATATATAGCTACACCCTTAATTAACGACCTCAGGTGCGGATAAAAGGAATGACAGAAAAACCAGAGTCAAAAAACTAGTAACCACTAGAGGGAGCAAAAAGCAAAATCACAACAGTGTCCCTCCACATGCTTGTGCAGGGCAGGGACGGCTTGCCTGCTGAAGTAAAAGCGGCTGGGCACATTGTACTGTGGGACTGCCAATGACATCAAGTCACGGAAGCTGTCAGTCTCCACCAGCCTGAATGACAGCATTTCCAGTGACAGAAGTTTGGCAATGCCTGCAGTCAGAGCCTGTGCTCGTGGGTGGTTTGACGAGAAAGGCCGCCTTTTCTCCCATGCCTGTACTACCGATGGCTGTAGACTGGGCTGGGAGTGTGTGGATGACTGGGAAAGTGGTGCTGCGGGTGGAATTACAGCGGGTCTCTGGACAACAGGGCCAGAGGTTCTTCCACGGCGATCCTGGGAGGAAGCCGAACCAGCTGCGTGTGAGCTAGAGGAAGAGGCAACACGAGCTGAAGAGGTGGTAGCTGCCGCTGTTGGTTGGCCTACCTCTTCAGTGTGTTTTTCTAACTCCGCCGGGTGCCTGTTGCGCACATGTTTCCACATGTTGGAGGTATTGAGGTTGCTGACATTTCGACCTCTTTTGACTTTTTGATGACACACCTTGCATCTGACATAGCAAATGTCATCTGCAACTGTGTCAAAAAAGGACCAGGCACTGCAAGTCTTGGGAGCGCCCTTTTTTGCTTTTGGAAGAGACATGCTCCTAACGGGTGCCAAAGCGGAGGCTGCAGGATCCGCAGTCTTCCCCCTCCCTCTCCCTCTTTGGGCCGTACGGGGAATCTCTTCCTCAGAGCTGCTCCCACCACCTTCCTGTCCCTCACGCCAAGATGGGTCAAGGACCTCATCATCTACACTACCCTCTGCCCCCAACTGCTCCTCCTGGGTAGTCTCAGCAGCAGAGCACGCACCAGTAAGTGGCACCTGAGTGTCATCATCAGCTGATGCGGCCTGCGATGTGGTGACCGGAGCCACTGGCCCACCCGCCTCTTCAGAGGAAGACAGAAAAAGCTGTTGGGCATCACTGCACCCTGCCTCTTCTTCCATTTCTCCAATGCTGCTTGGCTGGCCCCCTGTTTCCAAGCCAAGAGATTCAGAGAACAGAAGTAGAGACGGCTCCTGTCCTGGGCTCTCTATCTGCCTGGGCAATTTGGCAGGTGGTGAAGAGACAGATGGCTGCTCTCCAGTGCTCTGTGTCTGAGAGGATGTGGCACTAATGGAAGTTGATGCATTAGCTGCCATCCATCCGACAACAGCTTCAATTTGTTCTTCACGCAGCAGCGGTGTACGGCGCTCTGACACAAAGCTGCGCATGAATGACTGTTGCCTGGTGAAAGTGGGTGCTGATGAGTCACCGGTGCCCGCAGCAGGCACAGAATCCCCACGTCCCCTCCCTGCTCCGCGCCGGCTCCCACGCCCACGTGCCTTACTCACTGCCTTCTTCATCTTGGTTGACTGATAAAGATAAGCAGAAAAGTACTAACGGATTTGTGTGCTTATTCCTGAGCAACTCCTCCTAACAGGTATAAGAAACACTAATTTTCTAAAGTGTGGACTAGACTTTAATATGAGCTAATGTGGCCTACACAAATGTAAAGTGGTGTAACTGGTGTGTTTGGTGAACTTTATTATTTATTTCTTTTTTGGGGGCTGAACTGACAACAGATAGAGCTGCAGTCACACAGAGACCGTGCAGACAGACGTAAACGGCGCTGCAAGGCCCAAAAACCCTCCTCTACGTTATCCTATGTAGTGTTTTTCCACAAGTTAGCTGGAGACGGGTGGAAAGACACTAATAGGATTTTTTGGAAAAAATGTGCAGCAGCCTGCACTACTTAAAACAAAATGAAAATTGATTTGGCGGTATGACGCAGTGAAGAACCCTGAGCTGGAGACAACCAGGCTATGGCTGCTCAGACTACAGGGCGAGCTGCAGTCACACGGAGACCGTGCAGACAGCCGTAAACGGCGCTGCAAGGCCCAAAAACCCTCCTCTACGTTATCCTATGTAGTGTTTTTCCACAAATTAGCTGGAGACGGGTGGAAAGACACTAATAGGAATTTTTTGAAAAAATGTGCAGCAGCCTGCACTACTTAAAACAAAATGAAAATTGATTTGGCGGTATGACGCAGTGAACAACCCTGAGCTGGAGACAACCAGGCTATGGCTGCTCACAGACTACAGGGCGAGCTGCAATCACACGGAGACCGTGCAGACAGCCGTAAACGGCGCTGCAAGGCCCAAAAACCCTCCTCTACTTTATCCTATGTAGTGTTTTTCCACAAATTAGCTGGAGACGGGTGGAAAGACACTAATAGGATTTTTTTTGAATAAATTAGCAGCAGACTACACTACTTGAAAAAAAAAAAAAAAAAAAAAGAACAGTATGAGGCAATGAACCACCCTCCCTGAACTGAATACAACCAGCTATGGATGGCCTATGTGGCTGCACTCAGACTAGAGAGTGGGCTGCACTCACACACACACACACACAGACCTTGCAGATCGCTGTGAAAACAGCGCTACAAGGCAAAAGCAAGGTGAATAGTAGGTGAACACAGCGGTTGCTAAATTAGCCTTTGGAAAGCACAAAGAAGCAAATCGCTATCTCTAAACTGTCCCTCAGTCAGCAAACAGCGTCCTGTCACTAACTGAATTCACAGCAGAGTGATCGCAAAATGGCGCCAGCGACTTTTAAACTGCATCATGACATCATTTCAGCAGCCAATCACAGCCTTGCCAGTAGTTTCATGCCCTCCATGCTAAACAGGATGTGCCCACACTTGGAATCATTCTCATTGGCTGAATTTCTGCATTTTGAATCTTGGAACTTCCGATTCCGGTATCCGATACGCGGCAAGTATCGGAATCCCGGTATCGGAATTCCGATACCGCAAGTATCGGCCGATACCCGATACTTGCGGTATCGGAATGCTCAACACTAATCATGATGGGTTCCTCATGTCTGTATAATAGTATCTTCTCCTATGTCAGTCTGTGTGTTTTATATATATATATATATATATATATATATATATATATATATATATATATATATATATATATAGTGCCTTGCGAAAGTATTCAGGCCCCTTTTCAACCTTTTCCCACATATGCTTCAAATCATGTTTGAAGCATGATATGTGGGAAAAGGTTGAAAAGTTCCAGGGGGCCGAATACTTTAGCAAGGCACTATATATATATATATAATTTTCTCTGAGACAATTTCTATAGATGACTTCCCGCAGTTACATGTTAGTTCTCTATTACAGATCCCTAGTTTTGAATGGAATTCAATGGACCTTGGAACAAAGGAAACGTGGATTAACTACCTCCGGAAGAAGATTTTTGCTAGTGAACTGTGAAATGTTTTGTGCCACCCTGTAAATAAAGTATATTTTTTATTCATTCATATATGTGTGTTCTCTTACAAAGGAGCAGTACTTGCACAACATGATTTTTGGCGAAAGGTCAATAAACATAGCTGTATAACGTAAGAAAAACATGGCTGGCATCTGGCACCAAGATATTATCAGCAGATTGGGTTCGTTCTGCTCCGTTCACTGTCGAATTGAGAAGCAAGCGGAGCAGGTGACGTCACATCTGGAGATCGGGGCACGTGTTCCAGCAGGTGGCTAATCTGATGTCAACTACCCCTACCCTTAAAGTTGTGAGGTTCGGGCTCCATGGATCAGACTCGTTTTTTCCTGCACGTCCCAAACACCCAATCTGATTGACATCCGGGAAGTTTGGAGCCCAAGTCATCACTTTGAACTTTTGTCATGTACCTGTCAAGTCCTCCTGGGAGATTTAGGGTTAGAAGATCACTACGTATTGTGAATCGCAGATCTTCCATTTAGCCTGTGTATTTGTGTCCCATGTTAAATTAATTTGGTGCTGAAGAGGTTAACAACTTTTTCTATGTTGGTCAGAAACTTGCAAGCTCCATTTTCAGCTGCTTCTGATCTGGTCATTGCCTCTCCCTGTTAAACCTGGCCAGACCTTCTCTGCATTGCCAGTGAAATCTTTCCTTCCTAGCTCCTTGGAGACTCTGTGCTGAGTTGTAGATCGTTGTTGCTGCTGGAGATTGTTGCATGCTGTTTTTGGGTGTATGCTTTCCTCATTGTCCTATTCCCATTTGGTTGGTACATTCCTATTCTTCCCTATATGCCTCTTTACCTTTGGTGAGTGTTTGTATTTCTGTTGCTTAGGCTAGGTTCCCATTGCGTTAATGGGAGAGCGCTAACGGACAGCGTTGCATGGCGAAATTAACGCCGTGCACCGCGTCCGTTAGCGCTCCCATTGCCGGCAATGTTAAAGCGCATTGCTAGCGCGTGTCATTTTCGGCACGCGCTAGCGATGTGCCGGTCTTTTGTAGCGCGCCTCGGACGCTGCTTGCAGCGTTCGCGGCGCGCCAGAGGTCCGTTCCCCGCTCTCGCAGATCGGGGATCTGCGAGAGCGGGGACGTTAACGCGACCCCTAAACGCGGCCCCGAAAAAGACATTGCGTTAGCGCAATCCGCTAGCGCTAAACGGATTGCACTAACGCAATCTGAACCTAGCCTAACTGTTATCCCTGTTTGGTCTTTGTGTCCTGTTTACCTTACATTTCTGTCCCAGAGTGGAGGAGGAGACAGAACAGAGTTTAACAGGAGCATAGTAAGGTTGGAGACTTCTACCTTCAAGAGTACCTCCGGGACAGGGAAAGTTAGGGTCCCAGTTACAGGGACAGTTTTAGGCCCCCCCTTCCTTACTGAAGACGTCACAACGTGACATGAAGTTTTTGCAGCGTGGTACGGGCATTATCCTGCTGAAAGAGGCCACTACTATTAGGAAATTCCATCACTGCAAAGGGGGCTACTTACTTTTGCTGTATAATGTTTAGTTTGATGGTACCTGTCACATCCACATCATATCATTGCTGGGATCTGAGGTTTCCCAGCTGAATGTTGCACATCACTCTGCCGGCCTGTCTTCTTACCATAGTGCATCCTGCACCATCCCTAGTAAGTGACGCTTGAGCCCGGCAGTCCACATAAGATATAAGAAAACATGAACCCTCAAACCAGGGCCCCTTCTTCCATTGCCTCATTGTATGGGTCTGATGCTGACATAACATGCCCAGTACTGATGCTTGCAGCAAAGGACGGGTGAGCTCGGGCACCATGACCTGTCTGTAGCCCCATACATACAGCTGTGCTGACTTAATCACAGCCGGAATTTACTTTTTTTAAGCAATTTTATCATTTTTGATCTTCTTGTGCACAACCATACCCCACGCCCCCCAAAAAACAAACCAAAACAAAACACCGACAAGTGTTTTCTTAAAGGTAATCTGTCATCAGAATTTTACTACCAATTTATATCCTCCTGTTTCGGGACGACCATAATGGTAAAATGTTGTGCTAGAGGTGTCACTAGTGAGCCTTTATCAAGTCTGATATTTTTTTTTTTTCCCTGATTTTGGTTAAATTAACCCCTTCACCTCGAAGCCTGTTTTCACCTAAGTGACAGAGCCAATTTTTACAATTCTGACCACTGTCACTTTATGAGGTCATAACTCTGAAACGCTTCAACGGATCCTGGTGATTCTGACATTGTTTTCTCGTGACATATTGTATTTTGTGATAGTGGTAAAACTTCTTCGATATGACTTGCATTTAATTGTGAAAAACACAGAAATTTGTCGAAAATTATGAAAATTTAGCAATTTTCAAATTTTTCATTTTTCTGCCCTCAAATTAGAGAGATATATCACATAATATAGTTAATAAACAACATTTCCCACATGTCTGCTTTACATCAGCACAATTTTGGAAACATAATTTTTTTTTGTTAGGGAGTTATAAGGGTTAAAAGTTGACCAGCGATATTTCATTTTTGCAACAAAATTTGCAAAACCATTTTTTTTAGGGACCACCTCACACTTGAAGTGACTTTGAGGGGTCTATATGACAGAAAATGCCCAAAAGTGACACCATTCTAAAAACTGCACCCCTCAAGGCACTCAAAACCACATTCAAAAAGTTTATTAACCCTTCAGGTGCTTCACAGGAATTTTTGGAATGTTTAAAAAAAATTGAACATTAAACTTTTTTTTTACAAAATTTTTACTTCAGATCCAATTTGTTTTATCTTACCAAGGGTAACAGGAGAAATTGGACCACAAAAGTCGTTGTACAATTTGTCCTGAGTACGCCGATACCCCACATGTTGGGGTAAACCAATGTTTGGGCACATGGCAGAGCTCGGAAGGGAAGGAGCGCCATTTGACTTTTCAATGCAAAATTGGCTGGAATTGAGATCGGAACCCATGTCGCGTTTGGAGAGCCCCTGACGTGCCTAAACAGTAGAAACCCCCCACAAGTGACCCCATTTTGGAAAGAAGACCCCCTAAGGATCTTATCTAGATGAGTGGTGAGCACTTTTAACCCCCAATTGTTTCACTAAAGTTTAGAATGTAGCGCCGTGAAAATTAAAAAATCATTTTTTCTTTCCACAAAATGATGTTTTAGCCCGCAATTTTTTTTTCCCCAAGGGTAACAGGAGAAATTGGACCACAAAAGTTATTGTGCAATTTGTCCTGAGTACGCTGATACCCCATACATGGAGGGAAACCACTGTTTGGGCGCACGGCAGAGCTCGGAAGATAAGGAGCGCCGTTTGAAATGCAGATTTAGATGGATTGGTCTGCAGGCATCATGTTGCATTTGCAGAGTCCCTGATGTACCTAAACAGTAGAACCCCCCCACAAGTGACCCCATATTGGAAACTAGACCCCCCAAGGAACTTATCTAGATGTGTTGTGAGAACTTTGAACCAACAAGTGTTTCACTACAGTTTATAACGCGGAGCCGTGAAAATAAAAAATATTTTTTTTCCACGAAAATGATATTTTAGCCCCCACATTTTTTTTTCCCAAGGGAAACAGGAGAAATTGGACCACAAAAGTTGTTGTCCAATTTGAGCTGAGTACGCTGATACCCCATATATGGGGGGGGACCTGTTATGGTCTGGTGATTAAGGAGCGACATGCGACTAGCTCTGAGCAGGTGGTAACTATACCGACCGCAGTTCCTGATCTTAACACAGACACTAGCAGTAGCCGTGGGATGTTCCTGTCACTCCCTGGACACCTCATCACAGCCGGAGAACTAGCTACCCCTAAAGGTAGAAGCAGGAAAGCTATCTTGCCTCAGAGAAAATCCCCAAAGGATAGGACAGCCCCCCACAAATAATGACTGTGAGAGGAGAAGGAAATGACATACGTAGTATGAAACAAGATTTAGCAAAGGAGGCCACTACTAGCTAGAAAGAATTAGTACAGGACAGAACACTGTGCGGTCAGTAATAAAAACTAGAAAAAGTCCACCGCAGAGAAATGCAAAAATCTCCACACCTGACTAAAGGTGTGGAGGGCAAACTCTGCTGCCCAGAGCTTCCAGCTTAGCTGACTAGATACATACTGATAAGCTGGACAAATGAGCAAAACATAGAAAGTGCAAAACAACAAAGTCCACAACAAGTGAACTGCAAAAAGACAAGCAAGGACTTAGCTTTGCTGAAATGGTCAGAGTGACAGGGAAATCCTCAGAGAGCCATGACTCCAAGCTCAACAATTGACAACTGGCATTGAATTAGGGAAAAGGCCAGACTAATATAGCAGAGCCAGAAAGACGATCAGTGAAAACAGCTGCTGATGCTAAATCCAAGAAGCAGCCATACCACTCAAAACCACAGGAGGGAGCCCAAGAGCAGAACTCACAAAAATGCTACTTATAACCACCGGAGGGAGCCCAAGAGCGGAATTCACAACAGGGACCACTGTTTGGGCGCACGGCAGAGCTCGAAAGGGAAGGAGCGCTGTTTGAAATGTAGACTTAGATGGATTGGTCTGCAGGCGTCATGTTGCATTTGCAGAGTCCCTGATGTACCTAAACAGTAGAAACCCCCCACAAGTGACCCCATATTGGAAACTAGACCCCCCAAGGAACTTATCTAGATGTTTTGTGAGAACTTTGAACCAACAAGTGTTTCACTACAGTTTATAACGCAGAGCCGTGAAAATAAATTTTTTTTTTTTTTTCACGAAAATGATTTTTCACGTTTTTATTTTCCCAATGGCATCAGGAGAAATTGGACCACAAAAGTTGTTGTCCAACTTGTCCTGAGAACGTTGATACCCCATATGTTCGGGGGGACCACTGTTTGGGCGCACAGGAGAACTCGGAAGGGAAGGAGCACTGTTTTAGTTTTTCAAAGCAGAATTGGCTGGAATTGAGATCGGACACCATGTCGCGTATGGAAAGCCCCCTGATGTGCCTAAACAGTGGAAACCCCCAATCATAACTGAAACCCTAACCACAGCCCTAACCCTAGCCCTAACCCCGACCTTAACCCCAGCCCTAACCCTAGCCCTAACCCCAACCCTAACCCTGGCCCTAACTCTAGCCCTAACCCTAGCCCTAACCCTAATCCTAATGGGAAAATGGAAATACATACATTTTTTAAAATTTTATTATTTTTCTCTAACTAAGGGGGTGATGAAGGGGGGTTTGATTTACTTTTATAGCGTTTTTTTGGCGGATTTTTATGGTTGGCAGCCATCACACACTAAAAGACGCTTTTTATTGCAAAAAATAATTTTTGCATCACCACATTTTGAGAGCTATAATTTTTCCATATTTTGGTCCACAGAGTCATGTGAGGTCTTGTTTTTTGTGGGACGAGTTGACGTTTTTATTGGTACCATTTTCGGGCACATGACATTTTTTGATCGCTTTTTATTACGATTTTTGGGAGGCGGAATGAACAAAAGCCAGCAATTCCTGAAATTCTTTTAGGGGGGGCGTTTATACCATTCCACGTGTGGTAAAATTAATAACGCAGCTTTATTCTTCATGTCAGTACGATTACAGCGATACCTCATTTATGTAATTTTTTTATGTTTTGGCGCTTTTACACAATAAAAACTATTTTATATAAAAAAATAATTGTTTTTGCATCGCTTTATTCTGAGAGCTATAACTTTTTTATTTTTCTGCTGATGATGCTGTATGGCAGCTTTTTTTTTGCAAGACAAGATGACGTTTTCAGCGGTACCATGGTTATTTATATCCGTCTTTTTGATCGCGTGTTATTTCACTTTTTGTTTGGCGGTATGAGAATAAAGCGTTTTTTGCCTTTTTTTTTTTTACGGTGTTCACTGAAGGGGTTAACTAGTGATATAGTTTTATAGGTGGGGTCGTTACGGACGCGGCGATACTAAATATGTGTACTTTTATTATGTGATTTTTTTTTTAATTTAGATAAAGAAATGTATTTATGGGAATATTTTTTTTTTTTTTCTTTATTTAGGATTTTTTTTTTAATTTTTTTTTTACACATGTGGACTTTTTTTTTTTTTTACTTTTTTACTTTGCCCCAGGGGGGGACATCACAGATCGGTGATCTGACAGTGTGCACAGCACTCTGTCAGATCACCGATCTCACAGACAAGGGCAGAGGCTTGCCGGCGCCTGCTCTCAGCAGCTCTTGCAGGCGCCGGCAAGCCAGGTCAGTAAATGACCCGGAAGGAGTCCCGCAGCCATCTTGGATCCGGGGACTCCTTCCAGGTCACCGGAGCAGCGCGATCTCATCGCGTTGCTCCGGTGGGAGAGCGCAGGGAGCCCCCGTCCCTGCGCGATCCCCCTCTATGCCGCTGTCACTATTGACAGCGGCATCAGAGGGGTTAAATGCCCGTGATCGGCGATAGCGCCGATCGTGGGCATTGCTGCGGGGTGTCAGCTGTCATATACAGCTGACACCCGCACCCGATCACCGCGGCGCTCAGCGTGAGACCGCGGTGATCGGTCCGCCGTACTAGTACTGCGGCTGGCACAAATGCAGTGCCGGCAGCGCAGTACTAGTACGGCGGATGTCGCGAAGGGGTTAATATCTGACATTCTTATCCCCCTGCCTTGTTAGCAAATAGTTTCAGACATGCTGTGTATTTACATCACATGGCCAAAGAAATTGGGTGGGAGCCACTGATTTACTATATATCTAATTCCAAGTGACTGTACATTTACTTAAAGTCATAGGAAAGGGTCTAATGCTCAAATGACTTTATACAATTGTTTTCTTTGCATCTGAAGCGATGGCCCGGGGACCACCACGGTGCAGGAGACTACTGTACACAAGACGAGGTGCAATCAACAAAGGATAGATTTATTGGGAGACAGGGAATGGAGGGGACATGGAAGATGCAAAAGCGGATTTACAATAGCAAAAGATAATGCACATGAGTCAACTTGTCTATATAACCGCACAGTGCTTCAACAATCATAAACTCAGAATCTATCTCATCAGCAACTTTACACAATAAAACATATATATCTCAATGCTACTCTGCATATATCCTCCCTGGCCTCTACTACGCAGGCCACACGGATACCGTGCTCTAGCTACTGTAGCCTGCACTAGACCCTAACTGGTGCACCAGGCAGGAACAGACTCACGGTGATGTTGGGGACACAGGTCCAGTCCCAGGGGGCCCCCAAAAGTCCACAACGGTGGTGCGCACGGATTCCTATCGGCTCTGCAAAGCGTGGTCTTCTCCTTGCTCCTGGAAACTGTAAGTCCCCTTCCAAGTATCTTCGTGGCTTCACCAACCAGCGCAGAACAGCCACTCTTTGCTGTAAACGGGAAAGTCTATCTGACAAACACAGTTCGTCTCAAGCTGTGTAATCTTTCTTGCAGCCAAAGTCTCTTCCTTGCAAAACAGGACGGAACACAACACACAGTCTTTCTATCTTCCCTCAGGAAACTTCTTCCTGCACGCTGCTACAGCTCCACCTCTTCACTCAGCCTTGAGCAGTCCATAGCAAAACAAGAGCAGGGGAGAACCACAGAACATACCATCACATAGACAAAGGGGGGTGCAGCCTCTTAAAGTGACAGCGTGTTTCTTATTATGCATAACAGCACCACCCTCTTACATGCCTCCCTTCTTAATGATGGTCGTCCTCGGCCATCACAGCTTCATGGTAAAAGTATAATGAAGGAGACAACAAAGGTATACAAACAGACAGAGCACACTGTTCTACATATCGGACTGGTGGAACCCCTGCATTAGACCTCTGGGATCTCCGAAGCTCTTGGCTGTCAGGCAAGGCTTGACTATCTTCCAGAGGAACACTTGTTGCAGGGGACACTGTGAGCTCTTGTCTAGTTTCATCCTCACATGGCGGTACTGGTACATCCATGGGATTACCGTTTCTGGGCGGCTGAGAACCCCCTACTGTGTCAGGGACGGTCCACCACTCCTCATCGATTTGGCCATCAGGCATGACAGATTCAGGAGGTGGAGTGGCGCCTTCAGGCGACAATGGCGTAGAACAGACCTCAGACCGGCAAGGCCGCAGCATATTTCTGTGAAGTACTCTAGGGGCGGATGCCCCATTCTCAATCTGTACCTTGTAGACAGGGCCGTTAGCATACACTCTCTCGATAACCTTGTACGGCTGTACTTCCCATCTCTCACTTAGTTTTCCCTTGGGGCGCTTCTCTCTGACCAACACTCGGTCTCCAGGTTGGAGCGGTAACTCTTGAGTCGGTTTGCGGGCCGTATGTTCTTTTTCTTGCAGTTGCTGACCCGCCAACCGCCGTATCGTTTGCAAACGTTGTCGATGCTCTTTCACCCATGAGGTGACATTTCGCTCCATCAGCTCCTCTGGCTGTTCCAGGTTCAGCTCAATGATCTCTCGTCCAGCTCTTCCAAACAACAGTAGATAGGGGGTGTAACCCGTGGTGGAGTGGACCCGATTGTTGTAGGTCCAGACCAATTCCGGCAGATAGTCTGGCCAACACACCTTCTTATCCTCTTCCAATGTTCTCAGCATCTGAAGCAAGGTTCTGTTAAAGCGTTCGCAAGCTCCATTGCCTTGAGGATGATAAGGGGTGGTCCGGGACCGCTCGATGCCATACATGCGATACAATTCTTCCATCACCTTGCCTTGGAAACACGCGCCTTGGTCGGAGTGGATGCGCTTTGGGCACCCATACACCCGGATGAAGTCTTGGCAGATGGCTCGCGCCGCCGATTCCGCAGTCTGGTCTCTAGTCGGGGTTACTACTGCGAACTTAGAAAAATGATCGGTCATCACCAAACAATATTGCAGCCCCCGGGCCGAGTGTCCCACGAGGAGATAGTCGATCATCAAGACTTCCAATGGCTCCTTAGTTTGTATGGTCTGGACGGGTGCCCTCTGTTCAGTACTCTTAATGAGGTCACATACTCGACACTGCCGGCAAACCTCTTCCACCACAAGCTCCAACCGAGGACAATAGACATGCCGCTGCAACCATTGGTAGGTCTTTGTGGAGCCAAAGTGCGCTCCGAATTCATGGGCTTCTTTAGCTATTTCTTGAGCCATTCTTCCTGGGATGACCACTTGCCACCTTACTTCCATATCTTTTGGCTGTTGCTTCTTACGATATAGTACTGACTCTCTCACTTCCAGTCTATCCCACTGGTGCAACACACTCCTCATTTCAGAGTCCAGATCATCTCTTTCTTGTTTGCCAGGCTTCCGCTTTTGCGTTATCCACCATTTCATCTGTCTCAGCCCTTCGTCTTCATCCTGAACGTGTCCCCATTCTTCATTGGTTCTTCCCAGGGACCGAGGTAAGGCGCAGGCCTCCCTTCTTGACTGGGCCACAACCATCGGGGGCTTGAACTTATTAAAGTCTGGGGTTTCCTCCTCTTCAAGTTGTTCATCAAGATCCCCCACTGGAGTCTCCACAGGCACTCTGGACAGCCCATCCGCATTTGCGTTTTCGGTAGCAGAGCGATAGCGGATAGTAAAGTCGAACTTGGCCAGGCGAGCCATCCACCTTTGTTCTAAGGCCCCCAGTTTAGCATTCTCAAGGTGGGCCAGGGGATTATTGTCTGTTCGAACTTGAATTTTTGTACCTGTCAGGAAGCCTGCAAACTTTTCTGTCATGGCCCACACCAGAGCCAGGAGCTCTAACCGGAAGGAGCTGTAATTGTGAGGGTTTCTTTCGCTGTCTCGCAGGGACCTGCTAGCATACCCGATGACTCTCTCATGTCCATCCTGTATCTGAGAAAGTACGGCACCGAGTCCATGTAGGCTACCATCGGTGTACAACAGGAACGGTTGATCGAAGTCTGCGTAGGCCAAAATCGGGGCCGAAGTAAGGGCACTCTTCATAGCCTGGAAGGCCTCGTGTTGTCCCTGTGCCCAGGGGATGCGCTGGGTCTTCGGCACTCCAGCGGTCCCCCTCAGCAACTCATTGAGAGGACCGGCCATCTTCGCGAAATCTTTAACAAACCGACGGTAGTAACCCGCGAGTCCCAGGAAGGCCTGGAGTTCTCTCACTGTTTGAGGGACTGGCCACTTCTGGATAGCAGCCACTTTTTCTGGCGAGGGTAGAACTCCATCTTGTGACACAATGTGACCCAGGTACTCGATCTCCCTCTTGAAGAGGTGGCATTTCTTTGGCTTCAACTTCAGGTTATGAGCACGCAATCTTCCGAGTACCTGTCCAAGCCGGGCAAGGTGGTCTTCGAAAGAGGACGAAAACACAATGATGTCATCCAGATAGATCAGGGTAGCCTCGAAATTTAGATCTCCCAAACACTTTTCCATCAGCCGTTGAAAGGTGCCTGGAGCATTGGAGAGCCCGAAGGGCATCCGGTTAAACTCGAACAGTCCCATAGGGAGAATGAAGGCAGTTTTCTCTCTGTCTTTCTCCGCCACGGCTACTTGCCAATATCCGCTTGCTAGGTCCAGGGTGGAGAAGTACTTGGCTTTCCCCAAAGCTGTCAAGGATTCCTCGATGCGGGGCAACGGATACGAGTCTCGAACAGTGCAGGCATTGAGTTTTCTGTAATCTACACAGAACCGGATAGTCCCGTCCTTTTTCTTGACGAGCACCACCGGGGCTGCCCAAGGGCTCTGACTACTCTGCACCACTCCTGAATCCAGCATCTGCCTCAGTAATGTTTTCACCTCTTGGTACATTTTGGGCGGGATCTGCCGGTATCGTTCTCGAATTGGACGAGCTTCCCCAGTCGGGATCTCATGCGTGATGGCTTCAGTACAGCCGAAATCTTCGGCATGACGGGCGAATGCGGCCTGATTCTTCCACAGCATAGTTTCTATCGCTTGCACACGCTCAGGGCCCATAGCCTTCACATCCACTTCCATTTGCTCAAGGATGACCCGTCCACTCCACTCCGGGGATGGTGTCTCTTCGTCTTCCGCAGCAACTGCTAGGGCCCACCCCACGCCTTCTTTCGGTGATAAAGACATCTCCTTCTGACTCACCACTTCACCCTTATGCAGGTACACCAAGGCCAGATCTGTCCCTCGTGGCAAGGCGACCTCCCTGGGGCTCACATTCAAAGCTCTTATGGGGACATGTCCTCGCTGGACCACAGCTATCGTACGAGCTATCATGACTTCTTGATCCACTCCTCCGCCTACCATAGGCTGAACAACCACTTCCAACCCATCAAGGTTGCGGTGAGTCCCCACTGGGAGGTACACTATAGTTTCTTGCTCGGGAGGTAGGATTACAGGTTCTTTCCCAGGAGCCCGGATGACCCCTACCGTCTGATAAGATGGCACACTCTTCTGCGTCCCACAGATGCGGATCAGTCGTTGAAGGGCTTCTTGAGTAGGCTTATGTGGGGTAGCCTTCTTCCAATATCCAGGTCCCGCTTGGTAAACATAATCTGATCGAGTTCACGTAGGATATTCATTCCCAGTACTACAGGCACATCTTTCTTGATAGGCTCAGGGACTAGCAGGATCCCTTTTCTCCCAACTTCTTGGCCACAGATTCGAATATTCATCCACACGACCCCTGTGACCGGGATCGGTTGTAGGTTGGCAGCAAACAACCGGATCAATGTCTCTTTCTCTGGCTTGGCCAGGTCCTGGAAATGCTGCTTGAAGTATGCTTCTGGCATCGTTGTCACTTGTGACCCGGTATCTACCAGGCAATCTACCAGAACTCCTTCAAATTCAGCACGTAGGATGGGGCTCCCAGCGATCAAGTGTTCGTTATGATATGGAGCGGCCTCTCTTCTCGCCTCCCCCGCAGAGTGCCGCACTACTGCGGGGGTTGGTAGTTTAACGGCGGCTTCCACTGGCCTTGAGTATAGTTCCGACAGTCTCTGGCGAGGTGCCCCCGTCCTCTACACTCCCAGCATTGAACGCCTCCCCCTCGCCGAGGGGTACTTCCAGCCTGTCCTCGGGCCGCCGATGTCTGACGGGAGGGGGCTTGTTCCCACTGATCCCTTGTCGATCGGGCCGAAGAATGGTTGTATGAGTATGGTGGGCCAGTTTCTTGTAGTTCCCCCACTCTCCGCTCCATCTGGGTCAGTTTCTCTTGTACGTTCACAAGGGACCGCTGCAAATCTTGCACTACCTGGACCAGCACTTCTTGAGGGTTTGGGTCCCCTCTGGCATTGGTGCTCTGGACACGCATCACTCCAGACGCATAGCTTTCTTCTTTACTTCGGGCCACTGTTTCCGCCAGGACTTGACGAAACGTAAGGGCCGGGTCTGCCCGGACCCATTCTGACAGTGCTCTCCTCAAGGATGTACTGTGTAGTCCCAGAATGAATTGCTCCCGGAGTATCCGGTCTTTAGAGCCCATGCCGCCAAGTCCATCTGCCTCCTTTCTCTGCACCTCTTCGAACACTTCTTGCAGTGCTGTTGCATACTGAGAAATTCCTTCTTCTTCCCGCTGCAGCCTAGAGAAAAATTTGGCGCGAAGGTGTCCCGCGCTAGCGGTCTCACCGTAGATCTCTTCCAGGAACTTCACTAGCTCCTTCAGGGTACTGCGGGTGAGTTCTGGTTGTAGGCAGACGTTTCTGCGGGCTTCCCCCTCTAAGGCAGTTAAAGCAATGTCCACTTCAAGGTATGGGCTGATGTTATAAATCTTCAGGGTGCATTGCAGCCGTGACACCCAGTCGGACAGTGGCATATTCTTGCCGTCAAATTTTGGGAGCACACTAAATATGGTGCCCATAGGGAGTGTCCTTGCAGGGGTTCCACCAATGCCCACAGCATCCCCATTAATGTTAGCATTCCCGCCATTGCTGTCTGCTGCCTCCATCTTAGTGACAGAACCCTGCTCGCAGCGCCACTTGAAGCGATGGCCCGGGGACCACCACGGTGCAGGAGACTACTGTACACAAGACGAGGTGCAATCAACAAAGGATAGATTTATTGGGAGACAGGGAATGGAGGGGACATGGAAGATGCAAAAGCGGATTTACAATAGCAAAAGATAATGCACATGAGTCAACTTGTCTATATAACCGCACAGTGCTTCAACAATCATAAACTCAGAATCTATCTCATCAGCAACTTTACACAATAAAACATATATATCTCAATGCTACTCTGCATATATCCTCCCTGGCCTCTACTACGCAGGCCACACGGATACCGTGCTCTAGCTACTGTAGCCTGCACTAGACCCTAACTGGTGCACCAGGCAGGAACAGACTCACGGTGATGTTGGGGACACAGGTCCAGTCCCAGGGGGCCCCCAAAAGTCCACAACGGTGGTGCGCACGGATTCCTATCGGCTCTGCAAAGCGTGGTCTTCTCCTTGCTCCTGGAAACTGTAAGTCCCCTTCCAAGTATCTTCGTGGCTTCACCAACCAGCGCAGAACAGCCACTCTTTGCTGTAAACGGGAAAGTCTATCTGACAAACACAGTTCGTCTCAAGCTGTGTAATCTTTCTTGCAGCCAAAGTCTCTTCCTTGCAAAACAGGACGGAACACAACACACAGTCTTTCTATCTTCCCTCAGGAAACTTCTTCCTGCACGCTGCTACAGCTCCACCTCTTCACTCAGCCTTGAGCAGTCCATAGCAAAACAAGAGCAGGGGAGAACCACAGAACATACCATCACATAGACAGACAAAGGGGGGTGCAGCCTCTTAAAGTGACAGCGTGTTTCTTATTATGCATAACAGCACCACCCTCTTACACATCCACCCAAGAACTGGTTGCAAATTCATGACCACTAGGGGTCTCACTAATCCACTGTTCACAGTCTGCGAGGCGTGGTCCTTCTGGGCAGCAAAAACAGGAACTATGGGAGTGTCCTACACGATCTGATTCTGCAGGGGAAGTGCATGTCTTCAGTGCCATCTCACAGATCTGCGGAGCATCATTTCTCTCTGTACGATATACCTTGATTCAACTTGTCCAAGTGTTTTTGCAGTACCATTATATCTCCATCCATGATTTCTCAAGCACTTTTCCAAAATTGTGTAGTCAAGCTAAGTGAATTCACTATCTACCTTTCTGTTATTTCATAAGCAGTTGCGATGATCGGCATCTTCTCTGAAGTACTGATGAAAACAGAATCATTTTACTTCTTTTCAAGAACAGTTTAGTGCTTCTATTGGTTTCTGTTCTAACTTGGCTTGTCCCATGACTTCTATCTCACTAAGGCCAGTCTCACACGTCCAGATAATTCCGGCACTGGAAAAATCGGTACCGGAGTTATCCGTGTCCGTGTGTCCGTGAGCTCACGTGGCACATCAGTGTGGCACACGAACCGTGCAGGAGACAGCGCTACAGTAAGCGCTGTCCCCTGCTTTGGGTGCTGAAGCCGCTATTCATTTCTTCTCTCCAGCAGCATTCGCTGGAGAGAAAGAATGAAAAATCATTGTTTTTTTATTTTTTTTTTCCGGTTAAAATAAAGTACCCTGTAACCAACCCCCTCCCACCTACTGTGCGCCCGCCCGCTGGAAATAAAATACTCACCCAGCTCCCTCGATGCGTCCTCTCAGCGCCGCAGCTTGTCCTGTATGAGCGGTCACATAGTGCTGCTCATTACAGTGATGAATATGCGGCTCCACCTCCCATAGGGACACACAGATGGCATACGGACAGCATCCGTGTGCGGTACGTGTTTTACACGGACCCATTGACTTTAATGATGTGTGATACGTGCGCTCCCACGAACACTGACATGTCTCTGTGTTTTTCAAACGGACACACGGTCCGTGAAAACACACTGACATGTGCAGAGACACATTGATTTTAATGTGTCTACGTGAGTCAGTGTCTCCGGTACGTGAGAAAGCTGTCACCACACGTACCGGAGCCACTGACGTGTGAAACCGGCCTAATGATACAAGGAGTTTTCCATTCTCTACCAATGATGTAGCAGCATGTCTCCCCAGTGTCAGACTGGGGTGTTTAGAGCCCAATAGACGAATGCGAAGGGTCACCCCACAGCTGCAAGAAAAGATTTTCTTTTTGATCTTATGCTCAAGGACCAAGTGTTCTACCATTTAGTACATGTGCAAAACAGGACCCTAATGTACATGCTCCAAGTTAAAAATTAGGTGTCCATCAAGCACTTAAAACCCTTTTTTAACAACTTCCACTGCCAATAATAATAATAATAATAATAATCTTTATTTATATAGCGCCAACATATTCCGCAGAGCTTTACAGTTTAACAGTTTCAAACACAGCAGTCATAGGAAACAACGTTAACAATACAGTAATAAAGCACAATAAGACGACCCTGCTCGTGAGAGCTTACAATCTACAATGAGGTGGGGAGATACAACGTACAGAAGCTTATTTACAATGATGGTCCAGCCATCTTCAGGGGGTGGGGGGTAGATGGAGATAGTGAATGGGCTACACACACACAAACATAAAATGAGTTTGATTAGGGAACGTGACAGGCCGCTCTGAACAAATTTGTTTTGAGCGAGCGCTTAAAACTATGCAAGTTGTGGCTGGTCCTAATATCTTGGGGTAGAGCATTCCAGAGGATTGGCGCAGCACGGGAGAAGTCTTGGAGTCGGGAGTGGGAGGTACGGATTAGTGCAGAGGTTAGTCGAAAGTCATTTTGCAGAGCGCAGCGGTCGGTTAGGCCGATAATGGCAGGGAGTGCTGCTGTGTGCTGGAAAAAATCAAGGTAAAGTTTATTGTTACTGTTGTACAAATATGTATAAACCTAGATTTGCTATTTCTTTTAAAATCTTTGCATACCCTTTCCACCTTTTTCATAACTCATCACAGTTTTCTCCTGTTAATTGTAATGTAGGCCAGCCTCTTGTCTCCGTACATTTCATAATACACTGTTGGGGGAACATTTATCAGGACCGTCATGTCATATGACGGTCTTGATATCTCCCTTGCAGGTGCAGGATGTCCCATAGGGTCACATGACTGATATTTTTGGTTCATGTTTTGGCAGTGTAGTGCGCAAGCTTCCTCCCTCCTTATTTTCTTCCTGACTTCTCGATGTATACATCCTGAATGCGCCCAGTGGCATGAGGTACTGCACTATGTGTGTCTTACAACACAATGAGTGTTATAAAGAGTAAAAATACGCGTGGAAAATAAAATTGAGTTGAAAATATTGTTTGCATGCAGTTTCAGATCTATCCAATATATTTTTTTGCTGTGTTACACAAAAGCATTCCACCTCAAGCCACAAATATTAATTACTTTTAATAACATATTGTAAAGTAATATCTTATAAAATTAAAAAATGTATGTCTGTCTATCACCCTACCTGTTCCCTCTGTTCTGCTAATGACCTAAGGCCGACGTCACACTGGCATATTGCATCGGATGCGAGAGCACAGTCCTCTGCACAGTCAAAACACATGACCCAGTGTTATTGGGTTTTAGTAACGTCAGCTGATCCCCAGCTGTGTATGCGGCAATGTGTCCTGCAACCGCCACGCTGACACAACAACTGAAATTTAAGGGAACCTGTCCCCCCCCAAGCGTTTGTTACTGAAAGAGCCACCTTGTGCAGCAGTAATGCTGCACAAGGTACAGGTAGCTCTTTTAGTTTTGCTCCTTGCTCATGCTGAACTTAACACTTATACAATGTGTCCCCTGATGCCGTAAAACTGTCCCGGAGGTGGGACTTTCCTTCGTAACGGGACTTTCCCAGCCGTCATCCCTACCCCCTTGGTGCCCTGCGCCACCTCCTTAGCGGTGTTTGAATCTGTCTAGTAGCCTGTGCTGTTTTGTTCAACCTTGGCCATGCGCAGTCTGCGCTGCCCGTCTTCTGACATCATTTGGTGTCAGGCAGACTGGGCCTGTGAGGCCGCGCTGCCCGAGATCCCTCCTCGCAGTCTCTTCTGATTTAATCATACTGCGGGCCTGGGATCCATGGGCATGCGCAGTGCATATCTTCACCTCAGGCTCTCACTCATCTCCCTCCGCCTTCTTCAGACTGGGCCACTGCCGTGACGCGCGGTGCATATATTCGCCTCTCACTCATCTCCTTCCGCCTTCTTCAGACTGTGCGGCTTCACGGCCGTGGCATGTGATTAGGGATCAGCTACCGCCGCACAGTCTAAAGCAGGCGAAAGGACGTGAGTGAGAGGCGAACATATTTACTGCGCAAGGCCATGAATCCCAGCCCCACAGTGTGAATAAATCACAAGACACTGCGGGGCTGGGATTCATGGGCAGCGCGACCGCACAGGCTGACATCAAATGATGTCAGAAGACAGGCAGCGCTAACAGCGCATGGCCAAGGGATAACAGCGCAGACTCCGGTACACAAAAAAGCAGCGCTCAGGAGGCTGCGCCCAGCGCCAAGGGGGTATTTTTAACAGCTGTGCTGCGTGTCATTAAGAAGGAAAGTCCCGCGTCCATGACGGTTTCACGGTATGAGTGGCACAATTTTAAAAGTGTTTCGTTCAGCGTGTGCAAGGAGCATAATTAAAAGAGCAACCTTTTCCTTGTGCAGCATTACTGTTGCACAAGCTGGCTCTTCTAGTTACTAACGCCTGGGGGTTTAAAGGTTCACTTTCAATTTGCTCCAATTAGGCCTCAGCCTATACTCTGCTCCTCCTGCTGACCCTGGGCTCCAACACCGCTAGTTGCTGCCTGGAAGTGCTGAGAAAAACAATTGCTCCTGTGTTAGTGGGGTTCAGTAACGTCAGCTGCTCCCCTGCTGTGTAACCGACAATGTGTCCTGCGACCGCCACGCTGACACTCCATCAGATATTAAAGTGCCTCCAGTGCAGGCTTCGGCCTGCACTCTGCTCCTCCTGCTGACCCTGGGCTCCAACACCGCTAGGGGCTGTAGGATGACAATCTTGAATAGGCCCCCATCCTGGTTCCAGTACTGTCAGCTGGTTCCAGGCAGAGCCTTTGGCTTAGGTGCCTCCTTCTGGGTATCCGAGTTCCACCAACGTCAGGTGGTCCTTGGTAGTGCTTTCTGGCATGGGTACATCCTGCTTACTAACCGGGTTCCAGTAACGTCAGCTGGTCCTCGGTAGTTCCATTGGCTCTTGGACCTTTGGGTAGCTATCCGGGTTCCAGTTCCATCAGCTGGTTCTCGGCATTTTCTCAGCCTTCATGTACCTTCTGCTACATTTCCAAGTTCAAGACCCTAAAGACGACGACCCTGAAGACCACCCCTAAGATGACAACGACACCAGAGACAACAACCCCTGAGATGACGACCCTGGAGACGACGACCCTGAAGACCACCCCGATGACAACGACGACCCCGGAGACGACGACCCTGGAGACGACGACACGGAAGACCGAGAAGCAGAAGAACAAGACGCTGCAGAACAAAGAGCAGAAGAACATTAAGCATAAGACTAAACATCAGAGCAAAATATATTATCTAAATTATAAGCAGAAGAAGACTAAGCAGTGTATGGGGGTGAGTCCGTTCCTCCTCGTGGTGCCCCTGGATAAAGCCTGATGCTGCAGGCCTAACTGAACGCAGACAAATGTAACTCTTTTGTGACAGGCAGAACGGAAGGTGTAATCTTCAAACTTTTATAGACAACAACTACAGGAATGCCTGTCACAAATAAGAATATGATGAAGAAGTAGAATATGAAGAAGAATAATAGTTTAATAAAAAGAATATGAAGAATGTAACAAAAAAAATAATAGGTAGAAGATGAAGAAGAAGATGAATAAGGTGAAGAAGAAGTTGATGTCAAAGATGCTGCTGAGGATGATGAAGAAGAAAGTGTGGGAGAAGTAAAAAAGAAGGTGAAGGGCATGGAAGTAGTGAAAGATCAATATCTGACAAATTAAAAAAAATCTTAACATGGTCAATATCTTTGTAACTCCGAACGTCTTAAATTTTTTTTTAAATTCCTGCTATTCTATTTGATTGGGCTAAACCTCTGTGCCTTTAATGTCTCCGCCACCTCCCCCAATACATCCTACATTATTCTTAGCTGTTTTCCTTCATGTAGAATGAACCTACAAGGAAAGAAAGGGTTTATTTTAATTCCGATATTTTGGTCCCATTGACTTGCATTGGTATCGGGTATCGGTATCGGCGATATCCGATATTTTTTGATTATCGGCCGATCCAATCCGATACTGATACTTTCCGATATCGGAAGGTATCGCTCAACACTAATTGCGACGTATTGCCACACGTCGCAACCGTCGTGCGACGGTTGCGTCGTGTTTTGGGGACCGCCGCAACAAAAAAATGTTACATGTAACATTTTTTTGTGCATCTAGTCCGCCATTTCCAACCGCGCATGCGCGGCCGAAACGCCGTGCCCTCCTCCCCGGACCTTGCAATGGGGCAGCGGAAGCGTCGTAAGACTGCTTCCGCTGCCACGTCGGGCATTTTTTTCACAGTATGCGTCGGTACGTCGGGCCGACGCAGTGCGACGACCCTGTACCGACGCTAGTGTGAAAGCAGCCTAATGCAACTGTTGCTGTATTGCAGGGTAGTCTGTAACCATGGAAATGAGAAGTGTATACTGCAATAGAAAGATGAGTCAACCCAACAAAGGAGGCAATGTGGACAATTACAAAATACTAGTAAGTGCCATAGATTTACTTTCTGTACACAGTCAATATCATTTATTAATGTGAAGCAGCCCGTTTAAGAAGCAAAAAAGGGACAAAGGAAGTTTGAGAAAAAAAGGGGAAAATAACAAAAGTTTATATTTTTGGTTTATCGCTTTCCACTCCCGCCATTCTCGCAGCCATAGCTTTATATATTCATATAGTTTTATGACCAGCTTATCTTTTTGCAGGACAATTTGTAAGTTCTAATGGCTGCACTTAATATTAGGTTCAAGTGGAAAGCAGAAAAAAAAGCAAAATGGGGTGCAATTTGAAAAGAAAATTCAATTTTGTCACAGTTTTATGGCTTTTATTTTAATGCCGTTCCCCACGTGCTCTGAGGAACCTGTCAGCAGGATTGTGTTCAGCAAACTACACACAGTGTCAGGTCGGCGCCGTTATACTGATTACAGTGAGACCTGGTGCTGAAATCCGTCTTGTGGTTGTTGTTTAATCTTTATTTTCAGTATTGAGTTAATGATATGCTTGTGCTTCGGGGCGGCCTGTGGGGGTCTTCATGTGATGCTCTGATTAGCTATTCATAATGCAAAATGCTGACAGGTCACTGATCCCTCACTGACCCGCCCCCTAGTTTCCATAATGAATACAATCACATAGTGAATAAAAAAAAGAAACGCTTTTGCAGGCAGATGCCAGCCTTGGCCCCTGCACTGCAGCATAATCGCATGGTTACTGTGCACTTAATCCCTTTTGCAGATTTCCTTGAGCAAAAATAAAATATCAATTTTGTCAGTGGCACTTGGGGCACCTGTGCAATAGCAGCTATCGGTTTGTATAGAGATCCGATAGCTGCAACTGCGCATGCGCCAGCGTCACCATCTTACTAGAGAAGATTTTAAAAATCCTCATCAAATATGGCGCCGCTTGCGCAGTAGCAGCTGTCGGAGATCGCCAAGGGATCAGTGACCTGTCAGCAGTCTGCATTATGAATACCTAATCAGAGCACCACATACATGAACCCCGTGTTAGGGCTGTCCCACACGTCCAGATAATTCCGGTACCGGACAAATCGGTACCGGAGTTATCCGTGTCCGTGTGCCTGGGAACTCACGGAGGCCATACCTGCGGCACACGTGTGCCGCCCGTATGGCGAGTGGGTACCACACGGAGCGTGTGGTACCCACTCTGCATGGTGCTGAAGCTGCGATTCATATCCTCTCTGCAGTAACGTTTGCTGCAGAGAAAATATGAAGAATAGTGTTTAAAATAAAGATTTAGGTGTCCGCCGCCCCCCCACCCCCTGTGCGCCCCCCCCCGCTGGTCAGAAAATACTCACCCGGATCCCCCGTCGGCAGTCGCTCCTTCCTGGTCTGGCCGCGGCTTACTGTATGCGGTCACGTGGGGCCGCTCATTTACACTCATGAATAGGCGGCTCCGCCCCTATTGGAGGTTGAGCCACATATTCATGAGTGTAATCGGCCGCATACAGTAGAGAAGCCGCGGCCAGACCAGGAAGGAGCGACTGCCGACGGGGGATCCGGGTGAGTATTTTCTGACCAGCGGGGGGGGCGCACAGGGGGTGGGGGGGCGGCGGACACATGGATCTTTATTTTAAACACTATCATTCATATTTTCTCTGTAGCAAACGCTGCTACAGGGAACATATGAATGGCGGCTTCAGCACCATGTGGGGGGGACAGCGCTTACTGTAGCGCTGTCTCCGGCACGCCACACGGACCCCAGACGGAGAATGTCCGTGTGAGGTCCGTGTTTTACACGGACCCATTGACTCTATTGGGTCCGTGTAATCCGTGCGCTCCCACGAACACTGACATGTCTCCGTGTTTGGCACACGGAGACACGGTCCGCACACGGTCCGCACAAAATCAATGACATCTGAACAGATGCATTGATTTTTATGGGTCTACGTGTGTCAGTGTCTCCGGTACGGGAGGAAACTGTCACCTCACGTACCGGAGCCACTGACGTGTGAAACCGGCCTTAGGACTCGAGCATATCAGCACCACAAAACTGAGAATAAAGATTAAGAAACAACAAGATAGATTTCATCACCAGGTATCATTGTAATCAGTATGACGCCGCCGACCTGACACTGTGTGTCGGTTACTGTGCACAATCCTGCCGACAGGTTCCCTTTGACGTCCTTCTCCAGGTCAGTATGACTACAGCAGCACAACAATAAGTAGAGCTTTACTTGTGTTTACTAGAAAAAAACTAAACGTGGGAACATTTTTATTCTGCTTGTTTCATTGCCATATTCTAATATATTTTTTTTATATTTCCGGATCTGTGTGAGAGCTCATTTTTTGGTGTCACAGCCTTTACTTTTTAATTATATGATTATATAGTGTGTATCACTTTTTGAATAATTTTGATTCGATATTTTCACAGATGTGACGTCACTAACCAAAAGGAGAATCAGCCATTTAGATTTCTTTTCTATTATGCTGTTTGCCGTATGGAATCCAAAAATATATTGTAATAGTGCAGGCAACTTCAGATGGTAGAACACTTGGTCCTTGAGCATAAGAGCAAAAAGAAAATCTTTTCTTGCAGCTGTGAGGTGACCCTTCGCATTCGTCTATTGGGCTCTAAACACCCCGGTCTGACACTGGGGAGACATGCTGCTGCATCATTGGGAGAGAATGGAAAACCCCTTGTAGCATTAGTGAGATAGAAGTCATGGGACAAGCCAAGTTAGAACAGAAATCAAGAGAAGCACTAACCTGTTCTTGAAAAGAAGTAAAATGATTGTGTTTTCATCAGTACTTCAGAGAAGATGCCGATCATCGCAACTGCTTATGAAATAACAGAAAGGTAGATAGTGAATTCACTTAGCTTGACTACACAATTTTGGAAAAGTGCTTGAGAAATCATGGATGGAGATATAACGGTACTGCAAAAACACTTGGCCAAGTTGAATCAAGGAATAACTTACAGAGAGAAATGATGCTCCGCAGATCTGTGAGATGGCACTGAAGACATGCACATCCCCGGCGAAAAAAAACGGATCCGGCGGAAAAAAACGGATCCGGCGGGAAAAAAACGGATCCAGCACAAAAAAAAACAGTTCAGCAGGAAAAAACGGATCCGTCGGAAAAAACACGGATCTGGCTTGTCAAAAAAACAGATCCGGCGCAAAAAAAACCCCGATTGGCGGGAACAAAACGGATTCAACAAAAAGAAAAAACGGATCGGCGGAAAAAAACGGATCTGGCGGAAAAAAACGGATCTGGCGTAAAAAAAAACGGATTAGGTGGAAAAAACGGATCGGCGAAAAAAAACGGATTAGGTAAAAAAAAACGGATCGGCGAAAAAAAAACGGATCTGGCTTGTAAAAAAACGGATCTGGCGCAAAAAAACCCCGATCGGCGGGAACAAAACGGATTCGGCAAAAAAAAAAACGAATCGGCGTAAAAAAAACCCGGATCCGGCACAAAAAAAACGGATTGGCGGGATAAAAACAAAGTCGGCAAAAAAAACGGATCAGAAAAATAAAATGGATCCGGCGGAAAAAAAACGGATCTGGCTTGTAATAAAATGGATCCGGGGCAAAAAAAACCCGATCGGCGGAAAAACACGGATCCGGCGAAAAAAAAACGGATCTGTGGTAAAAAAAAACGGATCCGGCGCAAAAACAAACCGATTGGCGGAAAAAAACCGGATTCGGCAAAAAAACACAGATCGGCGGAAAAGAACGGGTCCGGCGGAAAAACAAACAGATTGGCGGAAAAAAACGGATTCGGCAAAAAAAAACGGATCTGCGGAAAAAAAACAAATCCGGTGGAAAAAAAACCCGGATCCGGCGGAAAAACGGATCGGCGGAAAAATACGGATCCGGCGAAAAAAAAACGGATCTGGTGTAAAAAAACGGATCCGGCGCAAAAACAAACCGATTGGCGGAAAAAAAACAGATTCGGCAAAAAAACACGGATCGGCGGGAAAAAAACGGATCCAGCGGAAAAACAAACAGATTGGCTGGAAAAAAAATGGATTCGGCAAAAAAAAACCGGATCTGCAGAAAAAAACGAATCCGGCGGAAAAAAAAACGGATCCGGCGGAAAAACAGATTGGCGGAAAAATACGGATCCGGCGGAAAAACGGATCGGCGGAAAAATACAGATCCGGCAAAAAAAAACGGATCTGGCGTAAAAAAACCCGGATCCGGCGCAAAAACAAACCGACTGGCGAAAACGATGGATTCGGCAAAAAAAAAAAACGGATCGGCGGAAAAAAACGGACCCGGTGGAAAAAACGGATCCGGCAGAAAGATAAAACCAATCCGGTGGAAAAAAAAAAGGATCCGGCCGACAAAAAATGGATCCTGCGTCTAGAGACTACAGCCGTCGGCCTTACCATTGCACCACAAGGTCAAGTGATCCCAGGTACTAATTTTTGCTAATTTTACTAATTTTACTAATTTCCTGTATCAGAGTCAAGTATCAGACTCCGGTATCAGAGTATTTCTGAGGTTTGACTTTCATTTGTGACTTTGATATGTGAAAGTCAGGTATCAGAATCAAGTATCAGACTCCGGTGTCAGAGTATTTCTGAGGTTATTTCTGATGTTACTGTGATTTGTGACCATGTTGCAGCGGTATACTGACTTATGTTACTGACTTTATGGCAGGTTCATCCTGCAGACACTAGATGGCGCTGTGGCTCCCGATGACGTCACGGCTCCTTGCAGCCTCTAGTCAGTAATAGCAGCACTAGACAATCGCCGGGCGCGGTGGCGTGCGCCTGTAATCCTAGTTACCAGGGAGGCTGAGTGCTGGAGCGCTTGAGTCCAGGTGTTCTGGGCTGCCCTGTGCTATGCCGATTGGGGTGTCAACATCAGGTCGGTATTTGTGACCCTGGGGGACCTCAGAACTAACCAGTGGTCCTGAAGTGGGAGGAGGCCGGACGCGGCCTAAGAGACCCCATGCCGATCAGCGGTGCGGATCGCCCCGTCCATAGCCCTCGTTGTAGAGTCTACAATGGAGAGCAGGCTGGACAACACAGCGTGACAACCACTTTTTATACACACAGAAAATATTCATTTTAGATCGGGAAATCATTATTAATGTAGAAAAAGATCCAATTTCTTAAAATTGTGATGTTTATTAGAAAATTCAATGCAAACATTCAAGACTGTCTATGTAAATACTATGCATTGAACTTTGTACTTAGTTCTCTAATAAACATCGACATTTTAAGACGCTGAATTGTTTCTACATTTGATCCCTTGGCTTCCGTGCTACAATGCCCCTAGAGTCGGAGCTGTTTTTTCTTTTTTCACCAGATCATTATTAACCCTCAGTCACATCTGCAATAATTATTATTCGGTTGCTGCTTTGAAGGTAAAAATAATGAACTATGCAAAATATGAAAATGTAAATATATATATATATATTCCTCCTGTACTTTCTCACTATCTCCCCAGATTCTGATATTACGTCTCCTTATCTCTCTGTGATGCCGTTACACTGAGCGCTACTGACACCTACTGGCGAAACCAATAAAATGCTTCCATCTGTTGTGCAGTACTAGGTGTTACCAGCAGAGGCCACTCCAGCTCTAAACCTTCAGGACGAAACATGAATCACCTGCAAATATCACATTATAATGAGGTTACGCTGAAGGCCTCATGAGAAAATGACCTATTGTTTATATCAGGTTTTTTTTCTTCAATGTATTTTTTTCCATATAACAATCTGTATTAAAAATATAGTAGTAATATAATATATCAAAAATTATTAACACAAATAAATATATTTAAAAAATTACCAATAATAAGTATAAAATAAACAGACCACAAATCAACCCCCTAAAAACACAAGAAGATCCTAAGGGTGCGTGTCCACGTTCAGGATGGCCGGCGCTTTGGACGGAGCGGAAAACTCGCTCTGCCCTAAGCCCCGCCCCCTTCTGGAGACACGATGATGCCGGATGTGTTCATTGCACACATCCGGCATCATCGCACCCCACACATAGGGCCCTGTGATTTACATTGCAGCGGCGCAGCAAGGTAAACGGACATGCTGCGATCTAAAAAGACGCGGCGCATGTCCGGAATCGCAGGGCCGCCGGGTGCGTATTAGCACGCATAGTGGAGACGGGATTTCATAAAATCCCCTCCACTATGCTGTAACATCTGGACGCGGCAGATTGAATGCTGCGGCTCTGCTCAGCATTCAATCCGCTGCTATTCCGGATGTAAAACGGCCCGTGGACACATACCCTAAGACAAACACACTGACGAGCAAAAGAGTAACAATGTTTTGACCTTTTGACTTTCAGGCTCCATATCTCACCATCCACTACTGCTTCCAACGTGAGACTCCCATCATTTTATAGACAATCATCTTGGCTGTCTTATACACAAATGTATTGTTTATTGTTGATGCGTTTCAGATTCCACCGACTCCTTCCTCAGGATAACCATACAAAAATCAATCAATTGTCCTGCAGACGTTACACAAGTCTGGAAGCTGCAAATAAGGTGAGAGACTTCAACTTCACTATTGTGATGAGAAGCGTTGGCTTGAGTTTGCAAAAACGTATGACAAATGGACAGTATAAGATTGAAGATGGGTGATTTGGAGCGATGAGATGAAAGGCAACAGACTAGTCTCTGATGGGTGCAAATGGGTCTGGAAGAAACAAGGGAAAACGGGGCCAATGGCTGCAATCATTGAAGGAACTGTCAAGTTTTGGTAGAGGAAACCTGATCATATGGGGTTGTTTCAGGGTATGTACACACTTTCCGGATTTTTTGCGTTTTTTCGCTATAAAAACGCATACATATGCATCCCATCATTTAGAATGCATTCCGCAATTTTTGTGCATATGTCACTTTTTTTTCCCGCGAAAAAAATGCATCGCGGTAAAAAACGCAGCATGTTCATTAATTTTGCTGATTTTTTGCGGATTTCCCACCATATTATTGCATTTGGAACCCCCGGAAAAATCTGCAAAAAAATCCACACAAAAAATGCGAGAAAAACATGAAAAAACGCACAGGATTTCTTGCAGAAAATGTCCGGTTTTGGTCAGGAAATTTCTGCAAGAAATCCTGACGTGTGCACATAGCCTCACAGCCAAAGATGTTGGATACTTGACCAGGATCGATGGTGGTCTCACGGCTGAGCTATATGTGTATTTTGATCTGACGTTTAGATCGGACTCGGACATCACTAAGATGACAGTTCTGTTCGATTTTTACACAGACCCATAGACTTGCATTGACAATTTTGTTCTGACGTTTGGATCAGTATGGAACATATCTCCATGATTTTGTATGGACTACAAACAATCCCGGACATGTGAACTGCCCCATTCACTATTTTAGGCACAAGTGTTATCTGTGAAAAGCACGGATAGCACATCCCACCCTATTTCCTTATAGATTGTAGCTTGCGAGCAGGACCCTCACTCCTCCTGTACCTGCGGATCTGTGTCACTTTGTGATATATTTATTGTCTGTTCATGTCCCTGCTTAATTGTAAAGTGGTCAGAAAATGTTGGCGCTATAGAAATAAAAATATCATCATCACTAGTATAAGAAAATATAACGTGTGAATGAGCCGTTGATAATTATCAATTGTAATAATTAATTTAGTTCCAAGTTTATTAAGCTAATTTATAGATGAATGGGAAAGTGTCTAATATTTCTAGGGAAGACCACAAATGTATTACATAGGGCAAAAATGTGACGGGTTTGGCAGAGGTTTTAGGACAGTTAGGCCGGCGTCACACTAGCGAGTTTTACGGACGTATGAGCGCAAGAAAATACGTCCGTAAAATACGCATTACACACGGCCCAATGATTCTCTATGGCCCAGCTCCTATCAGCCGTATTTTACGGATCTGTATTATACGGCCGTAGAAAATCGCAGCATGCTGCGTTTGTCACCGTATTGCGCAAAAAAATCGCCAATGAAAGTCTATGGGGGCGAGAAAAATATGGATTACTCACGAACCAGCAGTGTGACTTGCAAGAAATACGCAGCGGTGTTATAGAGAAAAGCCGGCAATTCAATTGCCGGCTTTTGCTATCTCCTTCCCAAACCCGACAGGATATGAGACATGGTTTACATACAGTAAACCATCTCATATCCCTTTTTTTTTTTGCATATTCCACACTAATAATGTTAGTAGTGTGTATGTGCAAAATTTGGGCCCTCTAGCTATTAAATTAAAGGGTTAAATCACGGAAAAAATTGGCGTGGGCTCCCGCACAATTTTCTCCACCAGAGTGGTAAAGCCAGTGACTGAGGGCAGATATTAATAGCCTGGAGAGGGTCCATGGTTATTGGCCCCGCCCCCGGCTAAAAACATCTGCCCCCAGCCACCCCAGAAAAGGCACATCTGGAAGATGCGCCTATTCTGGCACTTGGCCACTCTCTTCCCACTCCCGTGTAGCGGTGGGATATGGGGTAATGAAGGGTTAATGTCACCTTGCTATTGTAAGGTGACATTAAGCCAGATTAATAACGGAGAGGCGTCAATTATGACACCTATCCATTATTAATCCAATAGTATGAAATGGTTAAGAAAACACACATTATTACAAAGTATTTTAATGAAATAAAGACAGATGTTGTTGTAATATTTTATTAGACTCTTAATCCACCTGAAGACCCTTGTCACCTGAAACAAAGTAAAAAAAAAACAAACAACAATATTCCATACCTTCTGTCGTTCTGTCCCACGTTGCAAATCCATCTGAAAGGGTTAACTAATTTTACAAGCAGAAGCCTGTTAATGCAGCCGCACCTGCCTGTAAAAACCAGGGGAATGAATGGAAAGCAGGGTGACCTGTAGTTACCTTGAGTTGCGGTGATGCGCCCTCTGCTGGATGTCCTCATGAACTGGAGCCTGTGAAAAGTTCCCACGCTCGAGTTCATATGAGGACATCCAGCAGAGGGCTAGGTAGTAGGTAGGGATGTGAACGCTGTGTTCTGGGATGGGTGGGCGCAGAGGAGTCTGCGGGATGTGCCGTGGTGCTGTGCCTGGATTTGCCATTGTGCCGCGTCTGGATGTGCCGTGATGCTTGGATGTGCCGTGATGCTTGGATGTGCTGTGGTGCCGGCATGTGCCGGTGCCTGCGCCGGGATGTGTCGGCGCCGAGATGTGCCGTGGTGCCGGCATCTGCCGGTGCCTGCGCCGGCATGTGTCGGCGCCGGGATGTGCTGTGGGGCTACGCCGGGTGGTGCGGTGGGTCCGCTGGCCGTGCTGGGGTCTGCTGCAGGCGTCATTGCTGTGTGTGTCTCTGTGTGCAGGCGTCGTCCGATGGGACTACAAGTCCTATCGGACGATGCCTGCTACAGTGACAGTGAGTGACACATTAGCCAATGATGGGACAGTAGTAGTCCCATCATCCAGCTAATGTGTTGAATGTAAAAAAAAACAACACACACACACACACACACGTACATACATACAGACATACAGTACATACAACATGCAGACACAGTACATACAGACATACAACATACACCATGTGACATGCAACATGTGGCGACATGAGAGGGAATGCGACATATGACATGCAAAATGTTACATGCAACATGCGACGACATGCAACATGCCACATGCAACATGCAACAACATGTGACGGCATGTGACATGCAACGACATGTGACATGCGTCAACATGCAACATGTGACAACATGCGACATGCGACATGTGACATGAGATGACATGCGAAATGCAACATGTGGCAGCATGCGACATATGACAACATGTGACATGCAACATGCGACGACATGCAGCATTCGACGACATGCAGCATTCGACGACATGCAACATGCGACGACATGCGACGACATGCGACATGCGGCGACATGCAACATTCGACAACATACGACGACATGCAATGACATGCAACATGTGACATGCGACGACATGCAACGACATGCAACATGCGACAACATGCAACATGCGACGGCATGCAACAACATGCAACATGTGACATGCGACGAAATGCGACATACAACATGCGAGGGCATGCGACATGTGACAACATGTGACATGCGACAACATGCAACATGAGACATGTGATATGCGACATGCACCATGCGACAACATGCAACATGCGAGAACATGCAACATGTGACGACATGCAACATGTGACATGAAACATGCAACATGCGACGACATGCAACATACGACATTCAACATGCCACATACAGTACATACATACAGTACATACATACAACATACATACAGACGTACAGTACATAAAACATAGAGTACATACTCACTATCACTTGTCACTTTGTTCCTCGAAGCCAGTGTTACCTGTAAAAAATATTAAAATAATAAACAAACACTATACTCCCTGATCTGCAGAAATCCAATTAAAACGAGTGTCCCTCGCCGATCTCCCGTGGAGAGCAGGAGCATCAGCTGATGCGACCGCTCTCCAGGGGCTCCAGGAATACAATGATGGAAGGTATCCTTCCACAATGTTTTCCCCACAATGTATTCCTACGCCCCTGTGAGAAAATAGTCCCTAGTCTCACTTTTGGCATTGCTGTGTGAGAAAGTTCCCACGCAGCTTTTTGCCATAAAGTGATACCAGTGAACTATAGTAACCTCTCAGTGATGCACTGCAGGAGCCATTGTCTCCTGTCAGTGTGTCACATAGGGTCCTATAGAGCAGTGACATCACCCGATGTCACTGTTCTATAGGGGAGATCGTCATGGGACACTCGTTATTAATTGGACTACGGTGGACAGGTAGTATACGGTTTATTATTTTACATTTTTTGCAGGCGCCGAAGTATGGTAAGTATGCTTAAATGAAGAATATTAACCCCTTTCTGCCAGCTGACGGAATAGTACGTTAGCTGGCAGATCCCCTGCTTTAAGGTGGGCTCCGGCGGTGAGCCCACCTTAAAGCCGCAATATGTCAGCTGTTTTGTACAGCTGACATGTGTGCGCAATGAGCGCGAGCGGAATCGCGATCCGCCCGCCCCCATTAACTAGTTAAATGCCGCCGTCAAGCGCTGACAGCGGCATTTAACTAGCGCTCCCGGCTGCACGGCCGGAAGTGCTCACACCGCTGACCCCCGTCATATGATCAAGGGTCAGCGGTGCATTGCCATAACAACCAGAGGTCTCCTTGAGACCTCTATGGTTGTTGATGGCCGATTGCTTTGAGCGCCACCCTGTGGTCGGCGCTCAAAGTACACCACCATTTCTACTACATAGAGGTGATCTGTACTTCACCTCTATGTAGCAGAGCCGATCGTGTAGTGCATGCTTTTAGCCTCCTATGGAGGCTATTGAAGCATGCCAAAATAAAAAAAAAAAAGTGTTTAAAAATATAAAAAATATATAAAAGTTTAAATCACCCCCCTTTCGCCCCAATCAAAATAAAACAATTAAAAAAAAATCAAACCTACACATATTTGGTATCACCGCGTTCAGAATCGCCCGATCTATCAATAAAAACAAAGGATTAACCTGACCACTAAATGGCGTAGCGAGAAAAAAAATCAAAACGCCAAAATTACGGTTTTTTGGTCGCCGCGACATTGCATTAAAGTGCAATAACGGGCGATCAAAGAACGTATCTACACCAAAATGGTATCATTAAAAATGACAGCTTGGCATGCAAAAAAGAAGCGCTCACCTGACCCCAGATCACGAAAATTGGAGACGCTACGGGTATTGGAAAATCGCACACTTTTTTTTTTTTTTTGCAAACTTTGGAATTTTTATCCACCACTTAGATAAAACATAAACTAGACATGTTAGGTGTCTATGAACTCGTAATGACCTGGAGAATCATAATGGCAGGTTAGTTTTAGCATTTAGTGAACCTAGCAAAAAAGCCAAACGAAAAACAAGTCTGAGATTGCACTTTTTTTTGCAATTTCATCACACTTGGAATTTTTTTCCCATTTTCTGTTACATGGCATGGTAAAACCAATGGTATCGTTCAAAAGTACATCTCGTCCCGCAAAAAATAAGCCCTCATATGGCCATATTGACTGAAAAATAAAAAAGTTATGGTTCTGGGAAGTAGGGGAGCGAAAAACAAAAACGAAAAAACGGAAAAAGCTCTGGGGGTGAAGGGGTTAAAATACTTTTTCCCTAATGTGTGTGTGTTTTATTAATCCTTTAATACTATTGGATTAATAACGGATAGGCGTCTTATTGACGCCTCTCCGTTATTAACCCGGCTTAATGTCACCTTACAATAGCAAGGTGACATTAACCCCTTATTACCCCATATCCCACCGCTACACCGGAGTGGGAAGATAGGGGCTAAGTGCCGGAATTGGTGCATCTTACAGATGCGCCATTTCTGGGGCGGCTGCGGACTGGTATTTGTAGCTGGGGGGAGGGCCAATATCCATGGCCCCTCTCTAGGCTATGAATATCAGCCCGCAGCTGTCTGCGTAGCCTTTCTGGCTATGAAATATAGGGGGACCCCACGTCATTTTTTTGGGGGGTCCCCCTATTTTAATAGCCAGTAAAGGCTACGCAGACAGCTGCGGGCTGATATTCATAGCAGGCTACAAATATTGGCCCTCGGCTGTCGGCTTTCCCCCTCTGGCGCAGAAAATTTCGCGGGAGCCCACGCCATATTTTTTTTTCTTCGTTTTTTTTTAACTGAAACATATTGTTCATTAACCCCTTTCTGCCAGCTGACGGAATAGTACATCAGCTGGCATTATCCCCACGCTTTGAGGTGGGCTTCGGCGGTGAGCAACATGTCAGTTGTTTTCATTACAACAAAAAAAATTGTTTTTTTGGTCGCCGCGACATTGCATCAAAATGCAATAATGGGCAATCAAAAGAACGTATCTGCACAAAAGTGGTATCATTAAAAACGTCAGCTCGGCGAGCAAAAAATTAGCCCTCACCCGACCCAATATCTCAGAAAATATAGACGCTACGGGTATCGTAAAACGGCGCAATTATTTTATTTCTTTTTAGCAAAGTTTTGAATTTTTTTTTACCACTTAGATAAAAAATAATCTACACGTGTTTGGTGTCTATGAACTCGTAATGACCTGGAAAATCATAATGGCAGGTCAATTTTATGCTGTGTGCACACGTTGCAGATTTGGGTGCAGAATTTTCTGCACAAAATCTGCATCTCCTTGCTGAAAACGCAGCTGCGTTTTTTATGCATTTTTTTCACGTTTTTTTCATATTTTTTGCGTGGTTTTCATGCGGGTTTTTTGTGTGGTTTTGATGCAGTTCTTGGTGCGGTTTTTGCGTGGTTTTGATTCAGTTTTTGCTGCAGTATTTGGTGCGGTTTTTTGCGTGGTTTTGATTCAGGTTTTTGATGCTTTTTTATGCAGTTTTTGGTGAAGTTTTGATGCAGTTTTTGATTCAGTTTTGATGCAGTTTTTGGTGCGGTTATGATGCAGTTTTTGGTGCGGTTTTGATGCAGTTTTTGGTGCGGTTTTGATGCTGTTTTTGGTGCGGTTTTGATTCAGTTTTTGGTGCAGTTTTGATGCAGTATTTGGTGTGGTTTTGATGCAGTATTTGGTGCTGTTTTGATGCAGTTTTTGGTGCGGTTATGATGCAGTATTTGGTGCGGTTTTGATGCTGTTGTTGGTGCGGTTTTGATGCTGTTTTTGGTGCCGTTTTGCTGCAGTTTTTGATACAGTTCTTGGTGAGGGTTTGATGCATTTTTGATGCAATATTTGGAGCAGTTTTGATGCAGTTTTTGGTGCGGTTTTTGCGCGGTTTTGATTCAGTTTTTGCTGCAGTATTTGGTGCTTTTTTGCGTGGTTTTGATTCAGGTTTTTGATGCTTTTTTATGCAGTTTTTGGCGAACTTTTGATGCAGTATTTGGTGCGGTTTTGATGCAGTATTTGGTGTGGTTTTGATGCAGTTTTTGGTGCGGTTTTGAAGCAGTTTTTTGTGCGTTTAGGCCATGTGCCCACGCTGCGGATTCCGCTGCGGAATTTTCTGCAGCGGATTTGATAAATCCGCAGTGCAAAACCGCTGTGGTTATTACTGCGGATTTATCGCGGTTTCTATAGCGGTTTCCGCTGCGGATTTACACCTGCAGTTTTCTATTGGAGCAGGTTTAAACCCGCAGCGCAATCCGCACAAAGAAATGACATGCTGCGGAATATAAACCGATGCGTTTCCGCTCGTTTTTTCCGCAGCATGTACACTGCGGAATTCATTTCCCATAGGTTTATATTGTACTGTAAACTCATGGGAAACCGCTGCGGACCCGCAGCTGCGGAAACGCTGCGGTTCCGCAGCAAAATCCGCAGCGTGTGCACATACCCTTATGATGCCATTTTTGGTGCGGTTTTGATGCAGTTTTTGGTGCGGTTTTGATGCGGTTTTGATGCAGTTTTTGGTGCGGTTTTGATGCTGTTGTTGGTGGGGTTTTGATACAGTTTTTGGTGCAGTTTTGATGCTGTTGTTGGTGCGGTTTTGATGCAGTTTTTGCTGCAGTTTTGATGCAGTTTTTTGTGGAGTTTTTTCGCGCTTTTGATGCATTTTTTAATTTTTTTTGGTGCGGTTTTTGCGTGTTTTTTGTGCGTTTTTGTATGCATTTTTGAAAGCTAAATAAAGATGTATTATTGAACAAAAAAAAGATTTGTGATGTCATTATTGTCCAACCTCCTCTTTTACATTTGTCCAACCCACACTCAATTACACACAGATAGATAGACATATAGATGATAGATGAAATGGATAGACAGAGCTACATATAGATAGATCTATAGATGCATACATCTATCTATTCCTATATCTATCTATAGATATATCTGGATAGATATATCTATTGATAGATGTATGGATAGTGTAGGGTGCGTGTCCACTGTCCAGATTACATCCAAATTAGCTGCAAATTGGATGCTGCGTACTTGTAGTCCCATCAGATGATGCCTGCACACACCCCAAAAGACCCCCCGCACAGCCTCGCACACACCCGAACAGTCCCGCACACACCCGAACAGTCCCGCAGACCCCGTCCGCACACACATACACGCACACCATCACCGCCCACACACTTCCCTCCTCCCGAACTGCAGCGTTTCTCGGACCCACATCCGCATCTAAACTGCAGCTCTTTTTTACATCTGCGGTTTTGCTGCAGATGTGCCCGACTCAATGAAAGTCTATGGGTACAGAAACGCTGCAGTTTGGCAAAAAAAGAAGTGATATGCTGCTGAAAAAAAAAAGCTGCGTTTCGGTGTGTCTTTTTCCGCAGCATGTGCACAACAAGTCTGCTGCTCCCATAGACTTACATTGGTTGAGCACTACACTGCGGATTTGATGCAACTCTGGGCAGCAAAAAACCCTGCGGATCTGCAATCAAATCCGCAACGTGTGCACAGCCTTAGCATTTAGTGAACCTAGCAAAAAAGCCAAGCAAAAAACAAGTGTGGGATTGCACTTTTTTTGCAATTTCATCGCACTTTGACTTTTTTTTCACATTTTCTGTTACACGACATGGTAAAACCAATGGTGTCGTTCAAAAGTAGAACTTGTCCCGCAAAAGATAAGCCCTCACATGGCCATATTGATGGAAACATTATGGCTCTGGAAAGAAGGGGAGAGATAAACGAAAAAAGCTCCAGGGGTGAAGGGGGTTTAGAAACATGGATATGGACATATCTATGGAAATAGACATAGATATATAGATATATCTGTATGTATCTATCTATCCATCCTATATCTCTGTATCTATCTATCTATCTATCTATCTATCTATCTATAATAATAATTTTTATTTATATAGCGCCAACATATTCCGCAGCGCTTTACAACTTATAGAGGGGACTTGTACAGACAATAGACATTACAGCATAACAGAAATCACAGTTCAAAACAGATACCAGAAGGAATGAGGGCCCTGCTCGCAAGCTTACAAACTATGAGGAAAAGGGGAGACACGAGAGGTGGATGGTAACAATTGCTTTAGTTGTTCGGACCAGCCATAGTGTAAGGCTCGGGTGTTCATGTAAAGCTGCATGAACCAGTTAACTGCCTAAGTATGTAGCAGTACAGACACAGAGGGCTATTAACTGCATAAAGTGTATGAGAACATGATGAGAGGAACCTGATAATGTTTATTTTTATTTATTTTTTTATTTTTTTATTTTTTTTAGGCCACACAGGGATAGTTAGGTTAATGCGTTGAGGCGGTAGGCCAGTCTGAACAAATGCGTTTTTAGGGCACGCTTAAAACTGTGGGGATTGGGGATTAATCGTATTAACCTGGGTAGTGCATTCCAAAGAATTGGCGCAGCACGTGTAAAGTCTTGGAGACGGGAATGGGAGGTTCTGATTATTGAGGATGCTAACCTGAGGTCATTAGCGGAGCGGAGGGCACGGGTAGGGTGGTAGACTGAGACCAGAGAGGAGATGTAGGGTGGTGCTGAGCCATGGAGTGCTTTGTGGATGAGGGTAGTAGTTTTGTACTGGATTCTGGAGTGGATGGGTAGCCAGTGTAATGACTGGCACAAGGTAGAGGCATCGGTGTAATGGTTGGTGAGGCATATGATCCTGGCAGCAGCATTCAGGACAGATTGGAGCGGGGAGAGTTTGGTAAGAGGGAGGCCGATTAGTAGAGATTTACAATAGTCCAGACGAGAATGAATAAGTGAGACAGTAAGAGTTTTTGCAGAGTCGAAAGTAAAAAAAGGGCGAATTCTAGAAATGTTTTTGAGATGCAGATAGGAAGAGCGAGCCAGTGATCGGATGTGGGGGATGAATGAAAGCTCGGAATCAAGGATGACCCCAAGGCAGCGGGCATGTTGCTTTGGAGTAATGGTGGAACCGCACACGGAGATGGCAATGTCAGGCAAAGGTAGGTTAGTAGAGGGAGAGAACACGAGGAGTTCAGTTTTTGACAGGTTCAGTTTCAGATAGAGGGAGGACATGATGTTAGAGAGAGACATCTGTGTGTAATGGAGTGTGCGTTGGACAAATGTAAAAGAGGAGGTTGGACAGAAATGACATCACAAATCTTTTTGAAGCTAGAGGAGGTTCCTGCTTAGTGGCAGTGCAATGCATCATGGAACTTGTAGTATTAGAGCACAATAACTCAGGAGAAAGGAAGTTGTCGATTAACCCCATGAGAGCTAGATCCAGCACTGAAGATGTGCTGCTACAGCATGATAAAAGGTAATATTGCTAAAATAAAGACAGTGGATGTTTTCAGTAGCACATAATTGCAAGATTTATGAAAAAAAAAAAATTATTGTAGTGGACAACTTATTTAAGTCTGAAGTTCCAGCCTGGACTCACCGGACTCAAGTTAGTCTGCAGTTAGCTATTAGTTATTAGCTATTCGATTTTCATGTATGGCAGTTAGCTATTAGTTATTAGTTAGCTATTCGATTTTCATGTATGGTTAATTATACATAGAGTGGATATTGTTTGGGTAAAATTTTGATCAGGACTTTGAGATGTTTATTTTGACTACTTGTGGTCCTGGGTTATTCACGTAAATCGCTTATGCCGCACATAATCAAACGCACTCAATCGTACGTAAATTCAATTTGAAAACAGGTACCCTTGACCACTAGTATTAAAAATGAACATATCAATGTCCTGAATAATATTTACCAAAAAAATTATCAACTCTGTGTAGTTCAGAAGTTATTCACGTAAATCGCTTATGTCGCGCATAATCAAACACACTCAATCATACGTAAGTTCAATTTGAAAACAGGTACTCTAGACCACTAGTACTCAAAATGACCAGCTCAATGTCCTGAACAATATTTGTCAAAAAAATTATCAACTCTATGTGTAGTTCAGAAGTTATTCACGTAAATCGCTTATTTTTGTATGTTAACAGAACCTTGGAAGAGTTTCACCAGTAACTTGCTAGAACTATCATCAAAATGTACTTCATGGCCAGAATGTTGTCAACTACATCCAGTAAGACATTAATTATTCACAGAATCAGCTTACCTTGAACCACAAGTAGTCAAATGAATCAAGTTCAAGTTCTGCACATAATCTGAAATAAAATATCAGAACTCTGTATAGTTCAGAAGCGAAAAGGAAAAATCACTTATTTCCATGTGGGAAAATAAACATGGTAAAATGTCGTTAATAATGTATTAGGTGTGTTTTCAAAATGTTTTATACCTTGTCAGTAAACAATGCAGTCAGTTTGGGAGTTAGGCCGGAGTCACACACAACATATAAAAATACAGTCCGTTTTTGATGGCCGAGATAAGCAGAAAATTTCCTGAACAGTGATCCGTATTCAATGCGAGGATGCAATTTTTTCTCCTACAATTATCCGTGTGCCATCCGTGTGGCATCCGTATGGCGAAATTTTCTCGACGGCTTGCAAAATGGACATAGAATGGTTCCATGGCCTCAAATATTCCTTATAACATATATACAGTCTATATATACACTGTGTTCCAAATTATTATGCAAATAATATTTCCTCATATTTTCTCTAAATTACCTATCTGAATTGCAGTCATTGTTATTTTCCAGTCATCTACTATTCTAGTATAATTGCAATGTTTTGGAAAAAACTGCCTATGAAAACAGTATCTTTTTAAAAAAAAATAAACACTCAAAATGCATGTTCCAAATTATTATGCACAGCAGAGTTTTCAACCTCTTTTTTTTATTTTGAACAAAAAAAGGTCAATTGTGAAGTTATAAGCATTATCAGCTTATTACAAAATGAAATCAAACAGTTTTCAAGTGAAAACTTTATTCTAGGTGATGTTACATTTGCACATAGGACTCCTTGTTCGAAAAAAGCTTCTGAACTCTCTCGTCCATTGAATTTGTCAGTTTTTGGATGGTTTCTGCTTCATTTGTTTTGCATGTGGACAGAATACCCTCCCAGAGCTGTTGCTTAGATGTGAACTGCCTCCCGCCATCATAGACACTCCTTTTGATGATGCTCCAGAGGTTCTCAATGGGGTTGAGGTCAGGGGAAGATGGTGGCCACACCATAAGTTTGTCCTCTTTTATGCCCATAGCAGCCAGAGATGCAGATGTGTTTTTTGCAGCATGAGATGGTGCATTATCATGCATGAAAATGATCTTGCTGCGGTTCTTCCTCTTGAACCATGGCAGGAAGTGTTGTTTTAGAAAGTCCACATAGATTATGGAGTTCATCTTTACCCCTTCAGGGATCATAAAGGGGCCGACAATCTCTCTCCCCATGATTCCAGCCCAAAACATTACTCCACCTCCTTGTTGGCGCCTTAGCCGTGTTTTCATGGGGTGTCCATCAACCAGCCATCCTCCACTCCATCCATCTGGACCATCGAGCGTTGCGCGGCACTCATCGGTGAACAAAACAGTTTGGAAGTCAGTCTTCGTTTGTTTTAAGTTTCTTTTTATTAGTTTTACACAAATAACAGATAGGTAAATGGTAACATGTGGATTTGAGATACATCAGTATGACATATAACCCAATCTCGGGAAGGCTAGTTCAATAATAACATGTAACATTAGTGATGAACATGTAGATAAACATGTGGATAAACATAAGATTACAGTAAGATGCAATCATTAAGAAAGTTCAGATTTGAAGTCTTGTGACTTCCCGAAGGCTAGATCAGAAACCAAAAACAACTCCACATTAATGCGACATTTAACCAATACACACATACTGTAAATAGAAAGAAAGAAAGAAGAGGAGAAAGGGGGTAGGTGATAGATTCACTAGAAGGGGAGGGTTCGGCTTATCGTAAAATAGGTGCAAGGGATTTAGAGGGGGGACATCGACACGTTCATTTCTGGATTAGGAAGAGATCCAAACCTCTAAAGAGATTTCTAATTGTTAATGAGAGCCAAATACTCATCACTAGATCTGAAAGATTTCCAGGGGACCTATGTTGTGTGGAATTTCTCTTGTGAGAAAAAAGTGAAAGCAGAAATTTCTTCTATATAGTATAACTGGTCCACTTTGTTGACCCAATCCGAAATGCTCGGGCAGTTTTTAGTCAACCAGTGGACTGGGATAAGAAGCTTAGCTGCTGATAGAAGGAAAGCCAACAGGGATTTATTTTTATATTTTGAGTTGTCCCCCTTCCAGTTTAAAAAAATGAGTGTCAGGGAGGGTGGATGTAGTAATTTGCATATTTTAGTTATATGTTTTAATACTTCTTTCCAAAAAGTTTGTAGTATTTCACAAGACCACCACATATGCAGAAAAGTACCAACGTCTTTAGTACATCTCCAACAGGTTGGTGAAGAATTAGGATACCAAAGATGAGATAGAGTTGGGGTAGTGTACCATCTAGTGACTATTTTATACGAATTTTCCTGTACTCTTATACAACTAGATGGGCCATGCGAATTTTTGTAAATTTGATCTACCTCCCAGTCCTGAAATTCAGTATCAAGGTCTTTTTCCCAGTTATGTATGTAAGCTCTGTGATATATGTTATGCAGTAACCCCTGTAACAGGTAGGGGGCGCTGCATGGTCTCCCCGGAATCTGCACGGAGTTGTATTGAGGCCGTGAGAATTGACCTGCAGTGATGTCAGGATCACGTGACCAGTCCATGTGATCCATTACTGTGGGTGTGGTTACAGGTACATAACGTGACCAGAGTGTGGGTCACATGTTCCTGTGTGGTTCCAGTGTTTGGACCTGAAGGGTCCAAGTGCAAAATCCCTGAGGGAGTTCCTGAGGGCTCGGTGTGTTCCTGTGTTGGAAGCCTGGGAGGAGGCTTCCTGGAAAGCACCTGCTGGCGTGGGAGGTCCTAGTAGGAGGACCGGATCCCGGAGCCGTGCACAGTGGAACTGGGGAAGCTGGAGTCCTTCGGTGAGGTCTGGACTGACTAGTGTGTGCCGGCCAGGCAAGTTGGTGATCCCTGTAAGGCAGCTTACCCGGAGGTGTGGACTGGCGAGGAGTCAGCAGGTGGAGCCGGAGCTCCCGTCAGGTATCGTACAGGCCGTAGTGCTTGTGAAGTCTATGAACTATGTGGTCTCCCTTGGGAACTGGTTAAGGGAGGACCAGCGTGTTAGTGTCCGTGAGGCAAAGCCGTACACTGAAGTGTTAGAAGCTGCAAGTAAATATTACCAGTTGGTGCCTGTTGTGTTTCATGTTATGAACTGTGCGTAACCCGGTTTATGAGGCTTAATAAACCGCATGGACTGCTTTGTTTTATAAACCCGTGCCCGTGTGCTTGAATATCGCGGCCAAGTGAGTGTCCCCCAACACTCTCAGTGAGAGAAACCTTACAATTGGTGGATAATTTTGGCAACAATCCCGCTAGCACACGTGGAGTTAATTGCTGTGGCAGAGCCACGAAGGTGACAAGCGTCTAGCGGTAACTCGGCGGGGTTACGAAATTGACAAGCGTCTGCTGTGACTCGGCGGGGTCACAAAGGTGACAAGCGGCAGCGGTGGAGCCGTGCAGAGCCGTGTGGAGAGTAGCCGTGGTTGCAGCGAGAGGTGTTATGACCCCAATGGCGAGGGTCTCAGAGATATCAGCAAGTCTGCGAAGTACAAAAATCCAGCTCATAGGGCAGTGGTAACTGGGTTGACCATATAACTTATATGGTCAACAAAAACCCTATCAAAAATCCACGCTGGAGATTCAAGAACCCCCGAACCGTCTAACGGCCCGGGGGGAGAACACCAGCCACCCTAGAGCTTCCAGCAAGATCAGGATACAGATTATATACAAGCTGGACAAAATGCAAACAAAAACAAATAGCAAAAAGCAAAAAAGCAGACTTAGCTTAATCTTGCAGGAACCAGGATCAGAAGACAAGAGCACTACAGATTAGCTCTGATATCAACGTTGCCAGGCATTGAACTGAAGGTCCAGGGAGCTTATATAGCAACACCCCTACCTAACGACCCAGGTGAGCATACAAGGGATGAATGACATACCCAGAGTCAAATCACTAGTAGCCACTAGAGGGAGCCAAAAGGTAAATTCACAACAGAGAGGTTCCACAGCAGGCGGAGCTGTAGTGGCTTGTGGTTGGCAGCACCTGGAGGTGCCGGTTGTGTGTGACTGCAGCGGGAGCTGTGGCGGTACCAGCAGGAGCTGGTGAAAGTGACATAGAGAAAAAAAAAAAAATTCTTTTTGTGCAGACTCTTAAAAGGCCAGTACAAGCCCAGAGACATTGGGGTGTACTGTGTGAACTGGGGCCTGAGTGCCGTGGGGGAGTCCACGGGGTGTATCCCAGGGAGGGGAGTATCCCTAATAGTGAGCGGTGGCCCAAACGGGGATGGTTGCCCAAAAGGGGGCGGAGACCCAAAAAGGGGCGGTAACCCGAATAGGGGTAATGGCCCAAAAAGGGGTGGAATCCCGAAGGGGGGCTGAATCTCGAACCGGGGTGGTATCAAAAAGCGGAGCACTTGCCCAGAAAGGGGGCGGAGCCAAAAAGGGGCGGCAATCAGTGAGGTGTCACGACTGTGTCCTTTTTGGCTGGATGGAAAGTGTGTGCAAGGGTTGATAGACCCGGGGAGAGAAGCGTCTGTGCTGGGAACCCGTCCAGGAGATTCTGTGTCACCTGGCGACACTGAATATCTCCAGGTAGCCACTATCTACATTGTCGCAGCGGAGGTTGCCACATACCATGAGGTGGTTGTAGACCCGATCTTGCCGTATCCTATGGTAATAGGACAAGATTTGGTAGCACTGTGGGAAAAGGCTGAAGTGTTTGTGGATATAATGTGGATGTCAGTTAGTAATGTTGAGAAGGCAGGCCTGACCAGAGGGAAAGGTGCGACTGTCCAACTAACTGACCTGACGTCACCTGAAGTGTGCCACAATACGACTGATAGTGGTCTGCTGGATAAAACACGTGGAGCTGACACCCAGACAGAGAGTGACTTGCAGGGTCATCAGACTGTGGGGTGTGACACAGATTCTGGGGGTGACTGTGACAAATCATGGCCAGTAACAAGCGCATATGCCCTGGTGACAGGTGGAGGACGGGGACCAGGACCTGTGGTAACGGGTGGAGGACGGGGTCCAGGACCTGTGGTAACAATAATTAATAACAATAATAATAATAATAATAATAATAATAATTAGTAACAATAACAATTCAATACAATTAAATGTCATAAGGACTTCAAAAATGGCGTTATTAGACGTAGGCGCCGCGAGCTAAATTTCCAGCGCTTTGCCTTTTGCTGATTCGTCAGACCGCTCGCGGTCGGTGGCCAGTAGGAATCGCTGGGAGAATTTAGTTGTGATTTTTAAGAGTTTTAGACGTGTGTGAAAGAAATACTGCAAAGTTAGAATGCTTTAATAAATAGAAGTGTTGATACTTTATTATTATAAATGAACAAAATGCAAAGAGAATGAAAAAGAAGGAAATCAAATCAGGATTCGGCATCCTTCGAAATCGCATCAAAGAACGTATTCTTCTGTGTACACTCGCACAAAGTCATGGATGATGTAGGATTATAGCCGGGTGTATAAACCATTATACAAAACGGGGGGGAATGATCATCATTTACATAGGAAGGTTAAAATACAGTCGTTGACTGAAACAGAAACAGCTGTGTAGGAGGCTTAATACTGGGCGAAGAACAGCCGAACTCTATACAAAGGTGAGGTTGTGGAAGACAGTTTCATGTTATAGATCTTTCACCATTAAAGTAGAGAGGAGTGCAGTGGATCCCGGGCGCTGCTGCTACTAAGGTTAATCCTCAGGTATGCTTAAGGGAGGAGTAGGTTCTACGCAAACATTTTTATTTATCCTCTGTTCCGGGATCCACCTCACTGATCTTTCCTTTCCTTGTTGTGTCCTCTTTCCATTTGGTCTGCATACGGCGGATATTGGATAATATCTAACTCTTTACATAGTTGTGCCGCACACAACCTGTTCAGATGAGCGACCAACCCTCTGACTTGCCCTGACTAGTGATGAGCGAATATACTGGTTACTCGAGATTTCTCGAGCACGCTCAGGGGTCCTCTGAGTATTTTTTAGTGCTCGGAGATTTAGTTTTTCGTGCCGCAGCTGAATGATTTACATCTCTTAACCAGCTTGATTACATGTGGGGATTCCCTAGCAACCAGGCAACCCCCACATGTACTTATGCTGGCTAACAGATGTAAATCATTCAGCTGAGGTGAGGAAAACTAAATCTCCGAGCACTAAAAAATACTCGGAGGACCCCCGAGCATGCTCGGGAAATCTCGAGTAACGAGTATATTCGCTCATCACTAGCCCTGACCTGTTGCCCACAGTGTTACACAGGGAGCACCTCTTGTATTTTCTCTCTTCAGGTCTTTCACCATAGGCAGACCGAGCCATGGTCTTCAGCTGAGGACCATAGTTGGATGTGAGACTAGTCTGACTCTTCTTGGTATTTTGCAGCACTGCATCAGGTGATTCGCAGTCGTGGGACCCGTCAATCACCTGCTGTGGCACTTGGACTTTCTGGACTTGGTTTCTCTATTGCTATGGTCCACGGCCGGATCTTTAAAGTATATTATCTCTGAAAAAAATATCACTGGCTGTAATCAGGCAGCCAGGCTCTGATTAATGCTGCCTATTGTTTGGGCAGCATAAATCAAGCGACAGGTTTCTTTTAATGGTAACCCGAAGAAAGCCAGCAAGGATTACTATAAATAAAATGGCTCAGTGCTTTCCTAGCATTCTGTAGGGGTCCCAGTGACTTCACCTCCAGGCAATCGGCATAGGTGACATATCCTAGTTATATACCACCACTGTATAAGGCGGGCTGATTATGATACTAAAGATCACTCTCCTTCTTACTGGGCAGAAGTGTAAGTTTAAGGCTTTAAACATTCCAAAGATATTGCATTATTCCTTCCCATAGCATGCTGGTCTTTGGGGTTCTAGGATCCCTGGCGATCCTGAGGATGGGGCTCTTGATAAAGGGAACGAGGCTTGGCATAGTCCAATCTCGAAATGAGCGGTAGGTGCACATGCTCAACCTCCGCACCATTCATTGTGTATGGGACTGCTGGAAATAGCTGAGTGCTAAGCTTGGTTTATAAGCTCCAGTGTTCTTTTTTGGAGATTTTTTTGGGGTATGAGAAGTTGGGACTCCAGCAGCCAGTAAGTCAACCCTTATCTTTAGAAGAGGGGACGATTTACTAAACTAGAAATCACCCTTTAAACTCACCATGTAATTACATGGATGAAATGGGTCTGACACGTTCTCCACCCGATCATTCAAAGGGAGGGTAGGGTGCGATCTTCTTTGATGTCCTTATGCCTCAATAGGTTTGTTTTTATCACCAGATGCTAAAAAATGCTCTGGACAAATAACTTTAAGCTTCATATTCTAATATACAGGGGTGCATATGCTGGCATAAATGTCTATTCATATTATTATTTTTATACTATGTGGATAGGTAGATGCTGTCCTGCCGGTTGCATGGCCAGAAGGGTCACCAGACCTTACCCAGATTGACTTGATTTTTATTTGGGAAGTTATAAAAAATGAGGTTTGTTTAAGAAAATCATGCACAATTGATAACATTCAACTATTATTTAAACTGTACACCGACTTCTGCACCCCCTGTATACCAATACCATATAATAAGTATGTTAAAATGCTGATTGTATAATCTGTATGTGGAAAGAACACAGCCTTACATATAAGTTGTGGGTCCACTATTATTATTATTCCTTTTTTATCTCTTCCTTTACAGATGGCTTTAATCAAAGTGTCTTATCATATCTTGAAGTAACAAGATCTTCTCCGGAGAGAGGAATATCCACTTTCTAAGAAGATGTTGGAAGAAAAGACATAGAATATTTTTATTTCTCTAAGGTCCTAAGCCTTTCGTACAGTCCAGACATGTTCTGCTGGAGGAGGGCTTTGCCTCTTTCTCTGCGCTTCTTTCAGATGCGTAGTATCAGTTCGGATCCGCTCCTGGATCAGTTGATGACTAGCACAAACCAATTCCAGATTTTTCAACTCGTTGGCATCCATAAGTCTAAGCTTACAGTACATCATGTGGGTTGCGCCATCAATACATTATGGGAGCTTCAGAAGGGGAAGCCGAGTGCAAACGCAAATCATGAAACCGTCCGAAATCACCCGGAATTTATTGCTCTTCGGATCCTGGCAGAAAATAAAATTGACTTTATGAGCGACACCACCCTGGTGAATACGCTGTATGCCGTTATAAGGTACGAGCCACTTGCTCCATTGCTCGGTCCTTATGTTGCATCTCGTTTACCATTGTTGTATTCTGTATTTCAAGGTTTAATGTGGAAGCGCACGACTCTTTGGTGCAGCAGCTGCTAATGGAAGGCTGGAGAAGACTGGAAAAGTAAGGCTGGTGGAATGTTTGATTACCAATCCCAGCAGCCATTTTGCCATTTAGTTGCCCAGCATTAGCTCTTTGGCTCTTGAGGTTCGTCATGCTGTGTGTTGCCCAAAGGTTTTCCGCATTGTATCCCTCTTCTCCCACTAGTATACACGTCATAGCATTTCATTGTAGCATCGTAAACATGAGACAAGATGCACAGCCAGGACAGTGGAGTCCTGCACTTTTGCAACTGCGGACTGGAAAAACGAAACCTAAAAAGTTAGATCAATAAATTACTTTTTTATAAAGAAATCTTTTGGATTTTATCCTATATAACTGTATGGCGCATTGTTTGTTATTTTGTATTTATATGATTGATTGTATGTTTTTACCTGTTTCAGGTTTGAACCGGAGACGTTGTCGAAATTCTCAGTTTGTTTGGAAAAACTAGATCTGGGCAGCAGTCCGTTAATGGGAAAGGTAGCCAATGCCCTGAACACGGGCCTGGAGAACATACAAAATATTAGGTAAGCGGTCACCAGTATCTAAGACTACTGGAAGTGATTTAAAGGGATCCTGTCAGGTCACAGTGGCTCTCTCAGAGCTGAAATAATTGTCTTCACAGTCCTTATGTTTCCAAAGGTAATTTATTCCTATTTACTTATATCTACTACTTCCCTATTGTAGTATAACCTGATATGTTTGGTGATGGGTCGACTCCAAAGGGGAAAACTCCTCCTCAGGATGTGAGTTATCTCTGACCAGAGGTGTTGTTTTCATAGAACTATCCGGATAGTGAATGAGGGCAATACAAATGTGGAGGATATGCATAACTTTATGCTACAGGAAGGGCATGATTTTATTGCTGGATTATGGCAAGTAAATCATCATGTCAGCAGTTTGCGAGTCCTGAGTGACCTGACAGGTTTCCTTTAAGAAGCTAACGAGGAGTGGTCCCCATTGACCCCTTAAAGTGGACGCATCACTGTCAAACATATCAAGTTATTTTACAGCGGAGAGATAGCACATATAACTAAATATACAATAAATTACCTTTGGAAGCAATAGGACTGTTAAACAGTCATTTTAGTTCCGCCAAAGTCGTGGTAAATACAGCTCATGGGAGCAGCCATCTTGGCTCCGTCAGCTCTGCCTCTGGTGTTCTAATAGGACACGCCCCCAAATTCCAGCCTTGTTGTTATTTTTCTACTGAATCTTGCATATGTATATTTGTTTTAATTTCTTTTTCACCCATGGATTTCTATAGGCAGAGACTGGTGCAACTATCCTTCAATGTCATCACCCCACACACTAATAAAAAAAAAAAAATAACAAAAATAAAACATCATTTTTTAAATGTAAGGGTATGTATCCACGTTCAGGAAACGCTGCGTTTTTGACGCAGCGCTGAGCCGCAGCATCAAAAACGCAGCGTCCAGATGTTACAGCATAGTGGAGGGGATTTAATGAAATCCCGTCTCCACTGTGCATTAAAAAACGCATGCGTTTTTCCTGCGAAAACGCACATGCGGAGCGTTTTTTCAGAACGCAGCATGTTGCTACTATGAGCAAAACACGCAGGAACACCGCAGGTGACCTGCCAGTGACCTCAGGTGCATTTTTGGTCAGGATTTTACCTGCATAAAATCCTGACCAAAGCCTGAAGCAAACCTGACCGTGGACACATACCCTAAGACTTCCATTTACTGTCTGATGTTAAAAATATTACTAATAAATGCGTAAGGCAAAATAGTACTTGTCTACAAAAATAAGACCATATTGACCTGTGGTGACACGCGAATGAAAACAATGAAAAAAAAATTCTAGAATGCTGAAAAGGGAAAAAAATTAATGTGCTTAACTGTTTTTTGTTTTTTTTTAAAAAAGCCAAATCTGGAAATGCTGTAAAATAACAAAATAAGTATAACTTCCCTGCTGAAGCCAATGCCGATCCCGCGTTACCTCTCTGCTGATACTTAGAGCAGGGAGATTAGTTTGATTAACTTGCTATTTGGGCTCGTGCATAAGACGAATTTTCTCAGATGAGTGCTATGTGTAGTTTTCACTTGTAGCGCTCGTAACTATGATATTCAATAGGGCTGTGCACATGTCCAAAATTTATTTAATCTTTTTATCGGACTCTGCGGGAAAAAATGTGGGTTATGTCTGATTTTGACCCATCTGAGTGCAGTATGATGGAGGGGCAGAGACTCTGATTCCAGCGATGTGTCACTTACTGGGCTGCTTGCTGTAGTTTTGATAAAGTTCCTGTTTTCTCTGCTGCAGATCTTGCAGTGCTCTAAATACTGAGCTCTGTATAACCCGGCCCACACCTCTGATTGGCTGCTTTCTGCGTAGGGTGTCAGGATAAGCTCACTGATGGACTCTCAGTTAACTCATTTTGCAAGCCACTCTCTATATCACACACTTCATATGTGCTATAGATCACATTCATGATCCTTTTTAATCCTTTTCCAGATACCTGTCCAGTCTTATGATGAAGACATTCCCGGTCACCTCTAAGCGGTTGCAGCACCGACTGATCAGCAAGGCAGAATCCTTAATGGAGGGGGATAACTACATAGATGTGCACAGCGTGCGCCGGGTCGTCCAGTTTCTGTGCCTTATGAAGTATGACTACCAGCCCCTCTTGGATAAATGCAATCAGATTTTTGTGCGGGACAAGAATAAAATGAGCACGGACACCATGTGCATCGTCAGCGGCCTCTACCGGCAAATGGCTTTCAAGCAGTACGAGTTTCAGGTGATGGCAAAATTGTCTCTGCTCGAAATATCAAACCTATGGAATAATGCGGATCATTTCGGAAAAATATTTTGTGCCTTATTTCCGATGGCTTCTCAAGAGATAAGAAATAGGTGAGTGGGCCCCTTAAAGGGATGTGATGTATCGGCCCCTTAAAGGGATACTACGTATCAGCCCTGAACCAACAGAAAAAATCCCATAATGCAATGATAATACTCAAATAGAACTCGTATTCCCTAATTAGAGGAAGCTCCTGATTATTTTGTAGTCTAATCTAGGAATTCAGTACTGGAAACAATTGCCAAATGTTGGATTTGTAAAGGTTTGAGCTCCTTTGTTCCCTCCAGGCTTGAAGACGACCTTGTCATACTGGCAGGTAAGATCCATCACATCAGTCTGGTGTACGTGCTGGAGACCATGGCGGAGGCCGAGTGCAAGAACCCAATCCTCATTCAGAAGTAAGTGGATTCTCTAAGCCGTGAATGGTTTGGAGCTGGATCCTTCCTGTCCAATCTGATATTGTCCATATTATCACGGTCCGGGTACGGGCTGCACCCCAGCGAGGGTCTGCTGACCCAAATATACATGTGTGAGGCCAGGAGATCCTCGGCCAATTCGGTCCATACCTGGATCATAATATATGGATGTCTGAATCCTGCCATATTTCCATTTACTGTTCAGATGGATGCAAGCTGTTGTTCCCTGTAATCAGCCATTTCAGGCTCTTAGTATTCTCCTCCTAGCAAATAAGTACTGAGAGGTTTTATTTTTTTTTTTGCCTGATCCCTTTGATGTACAGACCGATGAGTCCGATGGTGGATTTCTCCACTCCTCAATGCATGAGCCACCCTACTGAGCATTCATGTCCATGGGGGGAATAGAGTGAGAGCGAGCTGATGGCCAGATGAACGCTTGGCCGACCCTCACGGTATATGGGGCCTTTACAAACCTATGAACCATTTTATATGGTGCACATTCTTGAAGCATCTTTACAGTGGAGCAAGGAGCGTCCACCACTTATTAGAGACTCTGTCGGCCGTTTCCTAACTTATTGATGACACTGGCGCAGTGTGTTGTGTCGTTTTTGCCATCAAAGTTACAAAAACCCATATGTACGTCAGTGGGGCTTGTGGTCCGGGTGAAATTTGTTCTGCCACACACGGCACACTGTGTGGGAGCGTCCCTTCTGGATGAGGACGTGGCACGGCTGTGGATGGAGTCTCGTTATGTTGCTTGATGATGTGTGATCTTTTCGTTTTTCTCTCTGTTCAGGATCTGCTCCGCCATCCAGGACAATCTGGATCATTACCATCGCCTGTATCTATGTAAGCTCACAGATGCCGTGGTTTGCCTGCCCTGCCAAAACTATCAACCGTTTGCGGATCTACAAAAACGTCTAACTGCGTAAGTGCAATTTCCATGCATGTGTGGCGAGTAATCGGGTTAAAGGGACATGTGGACGGCCCTATTAGAATGGCGCTGGGTTTACCATGTGGGTAAGACAAGGTCACTAATAAGAATACAAACATACGACTGGTATACCGTGAGGGCCAGGAGCGGACACAGACAGCAGAGGCCCCTGTGCAAGAACAATATATGGACCATCTGCAGCCGGAGAGCTCCTTATAATGCACAATGCCACCTGGTTTGGGGAAAGCAGTGGCCCCCGGACCTCTCGGGCCCCTGTGCGGCTGCACTGGTTGCACCAATGGTATGTCCGCTACTGGTCAAGGTGACATTGGGGAGTCCTCCAGCGTGCATGCGCACAGTGTAACTGCAGAGGCCTGTGCGCGCTCACCGACCGCGCTCACTGACCTCTCTCCTCTGCTGTGGCTGCTCGCTCCACGGAAAGATGCAGAAGTGTGGCGAGCAAGAAGCGTTAAAGAAAGAAGAGGGAGGAAAATCGCATGGCCGCAGCAGAGAGGAGAGAGATCTGTGAGTGCGTGCGCTGGCTCCTGCTGCTACATTGTGTGCTTTCCCCAAGCGAGCGCTGTCAATCAACACAGGAGGCAAAAAAATATCTTGGCCGTGCCAACAACGGACACCCGGATTTTAACATAAATATGCTCAACAATAATAGTTTATTACTACAAACATATGGGTTGTATAAGGACTATTTTATAAGGCTTATTTTAATTAGTAATTTTGGAGTGACACTCATCACAAAGTGTTTTTTTTTTTGTTTGTTTTTAATAAATACGTGACATTTTTGTTCTATGGACCTTTTATTTTATCTTTTGCCTGGGGAAACCACAAAAATAAAGCCCACATTAATGTGTTTTGAGGGTTTTGGTGGCTTCTTTTTGTTCCCTTTGTCACATGTATAAATGATTTGATTCTGAGATGGTGACTTGTTTTTGGTGCCTGAAATGTCCCTTCCCGTAGCTTTATGAAGACGTCTCATGTCCCATCTATGGTGGTTATGATGACCAGGTCACTGTCGCTGCTGACCCTTACTAGAGTGGATGAAGCCGTCCTTAGAAAGATTGACGACGTCATTCCCCAGTGTGACCTCAGCGACCTGAATAGCATCGCGAACAGCGTCATCCGGTGGTTACAGCCCGCCCAGCTGTCCAGGCAGAATAAATCCGGGATGTATGAGAAACTCCTCCATAAAGTGAGCCGATACGGACTGGAGAGAGTGAAGAATATGGACGACATTGATCATCTGTTGAATGAGCTGACGTACGTGATGAACGGGCAGTGGCTGCAGAATATGCTGATAGACGACATCCTGCTCACCTGCCAGCGCCTGCTGCACCAGGTCACCTGGAGGAACGCACCGTTTCTGGCGCTGGTTATTAGTTACTGTAATACTCTGTGTCCTCCGGTTCTGGACAAGATCGCAGAAGTCACCATGGAGAATGTCACAAAGGTAGAAGCCCCGTGGGTTCAGATTGGAAGGCCAGTCACTGGCCCAAACTAAACATCTGGTGGCCAAAGGTCTATTCAGTGCGTGCACCTGACAGCTGTCTAAGGGCGGCTTAAAGAGCACCAGTCCTGTGTGTTACACTATAGTACCCCCATGTAATAATTATTCTGGGGCATCTTTTCATTGTTGTTCCTCTGTTATTCCTCCAGGAAATCCTTAAAGGGATTCTCTCATCATGTATCTTTGGTAGCACCCATCTCCCCTGCCTCCCGATTTTTCGCTTGCAATGGGGTAAGGGGACAGGGGACAGTGGTGCGCTCCTAAGGTCCAGATGGCCTGCAGAGGCAGATGTGCATGCTGCTTGTCTGGGAAACTGGACACTTCTGACAAGCTGCAGGAGTGGCTGGTAACCTAAACAATGAGCAGTAAACTATAGAATTAAAACTCCTTCCATTATTGCAAACGGAGAGGATTTTAAAGTAAGAAGTAAATTGTTTTTACAAGCACTTTTGGCCACTATAGATGAGACAATTCCTTTAAATGAAGGATTTGGTGTTACTGTTCTACCAGTCAATACTTGTACTCTTAGGACACAATCAGATGACCGAATAAATTGGACTGTGATCGGACCACAATTCACAGACTGGCCGGCGGCTCTCCCGACCTGAGCGTGACCGCTTCATGTTTTCCTGTACAGCCATCATGCTCAGGTCGGTAGAGCCGCTGGACAGTCTTTGCATTGTGGTCCAATCACAGTCCAATTTATATGGTCGTCTGACTGCGCCCTTAGGTCTCAGACGTCTGGTTTTTTTCATACATGTTCTCAGTGTTTCTCACAGATCATGTACCTATTATAGTCTATGGGGCTGTTTACATGTATGTTTTGCTTTTTTGCAGTGCCTGCAAAAAACCAAACTGAGATATGGCCACTTTTGATCTGAATCATGGATCAAATTCTCTGATGCAAGTCTATAGAGGGGGGGCTGTATGGGGCGCAGCTAAAAGGAAGCCCCCACATGACTGCGTTGCCATGGGGAGCAGGGTAGTAATTTTCTTTTAAAAAGTTAGAATGGGAGGCTCAGGATTGGTGGATAGCAAATGGGGCGGGGAATTCTATGGGATTGGGAGGGGGGGACCTGGGAAAAGTGCGGGAAAGGGGGTCAGTCAGTTAGAGACAGCCAAAGTGAGTGGACCAGCTGCCGCAGCGTTACTCACCATGGCCGCGGTAGACAGCTTGGTCGCTCGGCTTCGCAGGGAGGCAAGATCCAGGAGGGCCGGATGGCTTGAAGAGCAGCTCACTGGGCTGCTAGGAGGCAGTGACAGCCAGGACAGCGGGAGCCGGGGCCGGAGTTCCAGGAGGTCGAGGCCGCCCGAGAGGCTGTCCCCGGATACCACACCGCACGGCAGGCGCAGGCCGCGGAGCCCCTCACGGGACCCTGCGGGGGCTGGGGGACGCGGCGCAGCCACACCGCCCGCCCCCCCCTCCGGCAGGAATCCACTCGGCGGCCCTGCCGGCGCGAGACGACGAGGCGCTGCGGGAGCTGGGCAGGCGCGGCAGGACGCCGGCGCTTCACCGGATGTTATGGCCGCACTTCCGGTTCGGCCTGGCAGGGAGCGCGGGAGCGCTGCAGCGCCGACATCTGCACTCCAGACCCGCCGGGGAGCTGCTCCAGCGGCGGTGATTCCAGGGACGGTGCGCGGTAGGAGCGCAGCAGCGGCAGCAGCTGACAGGAGCCGGGACCCGGGAAGTACTGCGGCGGGTGCACCTAGACCTCTGCCGCACGGTGCACCTGGCTCTGGGACAGGACGGCGCAGCAGGATGGTGGCCAGGCCAGTGGCATCACCGCGGCAAGGAGCACGTGGTCGAGGCAGCGCAGGAGCGGCGCACAGAGCGGATGGTCCGGCTGCGGCACCCAGGGGACTTATGCAAGCTGCCAGATCCAGGTCCAGCAGGAGGTCGAGGGAGCGGTCGCCTTCGCCAGTCTCGGTCCCCCCTGGTGACGTGGAGGCCAGGGGCGCGGGCCTGGGGCAGAGGAGCAACAGCGACGACTCAGGGAGCGAGCATCGTGACGAAAGCGATCGGCAGGCTTCAGGAGGCACGGCTGGTGGGGACACAGCACCTGCGCAGCCCCGTGAGTATATGTCCAGTCCTTTTCCGGTGGCGGGTGTTTCGGGGTCTGTTGAGCGGAGTGGGGGTGGTGGTGAGGTTCCGGGTATTAGAGAACTTTTGGCGGGTATGTCACAGATCTTGAGAAGATTGGATGGCGGGGTTGCGGATAGTGCCCGAGCGTCGCCCGCTGGGGCTTGGGTGTCGGTTGCCGGTTGTGGAGTTGGGGGTCCGAGCGAGATTGCAAGTTCCGTTAGCGGGCCGCTGTCCTCAGCGGCCGGTGTGTCGGTGTCGGTACAAACCGAAACGGGGAGGGGCGATACCGTCAAGTTAGATGATAGGGCAAAAGGTGAGGTTTTTGTGTGCTTTGAGGGCCCGCTGGGGGCCCATTTGAAGAAGGAGGTGAAGGAAAAGATTTGGAAAGACGAATACGTCGAGATTTTCTCTCTCCTTCCTTTAGAAAAATTTAATTTGGATAAAGGAAAGAAAGATGATAGTAAAAAGGAGGAGGAGGAAAAGAGGCGTTGGCGCCTTATTCCTCAGACATTTGTTAACTGGCAGCAGGCATTTAACATTCTGGCGAGCGTGATAGGGGAGAAAGCCCCAGAGAATTGCTCGGGCCTTTTCTGTTATTTGGAGTCTATTGGTGAAGCGCATCGTACCTATGGGGGCCAGGCTTGGCTGCGATACGATGAACAGTTCAGGCAGCGCAAGGCGATGAGGCCCGAGATAAGATGGGATCAAAAGGACATTGGATTGTGGTTGAAGGTTATGGCACCGGTGCGTTACGGGCAGTCCTTTCAAGGGGGCGGAGGGGGTAGCGGTCAGCAGTCAGGACAAGGTGGAGGAGGTCAGGGGTCACAGGCTAAGGAAAAGACGGGGACATGCTGGCAGTTTAACGACGGCCAGTGTAAGTTTGGCGCAACCTGTAAGTTTAAACATGTGTGCTCCCACTGTAGCGGGGCCTCACATGGGGCCGCTAAATGTTTTAAGAAATCACGGGGCAAGCCATCCGTGGGTGGCGGTCAAGGGGGAGACTCCGGTGAGGCTTCAAAAGATGGCCCCCTATCTAAATAGATACCCGGATTCTCTCAAGGCAGAGGTTATTAGAGAAGGTTTTCTTGAGGGGTTTAAGATCCCTCACCCGACGCATGTTGTCCCTTTTTCTACGAAAAACTTGAGATCGGCTAGTTTGCATTCGGAGATTGTTTCGGCTAAGCTGGCAAAAGAGGTTGAATTGGGAAGAATGGCGGGGCCGTTTAGTTCGCTGCCTATGGCTGACGTAATTGTTTCCCCGCTTGGGGTGGTGCCTAAGAAGGAGCCGAATAAGTTCCGGCTCCACGAAGTAATCCATCTGAAGGGGTTAACTAATATTACAGGCACAGCCCTGCTAAATGCAGCGGTGCTCCGTGCCTGTAATCCCCGGCAAATGAATGAAATGTAGGTCATTGACCTACATTTCCTTCAGTCGCGGTGAGGCGCCCCTGCTGGATGTTCTCATGAACTGCAGCCTGGGAACTTTTTCCCACGCTCCAGGTCAGATGAGGACATCCACCAGGGGGCGCATCACCGCGACTGAAGGAAATGTAGGTCAATGACCTACATTTCATTCATTTGCCGGGGATTACAGGCACGGAGCACAGCTGCATTTAGCAGGGCTCGTGCCTGTAATATTAGTTAACCCCTTCAGATGGATTACTTCGTGGGACGAGACGGTTCACCAGAAGGTATGTATCTTGTGCGTTTATTATTTTTCCAAGCGAGGGTGTTCCTGATGGATTGAGAGAACAATAAATTATTACAACAACCGCTGTGTTTATTGCATTAAAATACTTTTAAATCATGTGTGTGTGTGTTTTTTAACCCTTTCCAACAATTGGATTAATAATGGATAGGTGTCATAATTGACGCCTCTCCATTATTAATCTGGCTTAATGTCCCCTTCCAATAGCAAGGTGGCATTAACCCTTCATTACCCCATATCCCACCGCTACAGGGAGTGGGAAGAGAGTGGCCAAGTGCCAGAATAGGCGCATCTTCCAGATGTGCCTTTTCTGGGGTGGCTGGGGGCAGATGTTTTAGCCACGGGGGGGGGCCAATAACCATGGACCCTCTCCTGGCTATTAATATCTGCCCTAAGTCACTGGCTTTACCATTCTGGCGGAGAAAATTGCGCGGGAGCCCACGCCAATTTTTTCCGCCATTTAACCCTTTATTTCAGCAGCTACAGCGCTGAAATTTTGCACATACACACTACTAACATTAGTAGTGTGGAATATGCAAAAAAAAGGGGGATATGAGATGGTTTACTGTATGTAACCATGTCTCATATCATGTCGGGTTTGTGCAGGAGAAATGAAAAGCCGGCAATTGAATTACCGGCTGTTCACAGATATCGCGCTGAATGAAATCTAAATACAGAATATATATATATGTGTCTCAATGACATATATATATATATACTGTATATATGTTTTCCCGAACATTTGAGCACATAAATCCATTAGATGTCGGTTTTGCAAGCCTGCGCGAAAATCTCGCAGTACGGATGCCATACGGATTACATACGGAGGATGCCATGCGTAAAATACGCTGACACACCCTGACTACGGATCACTATTTTGGGAACATTTCTCTGTATTACGGCCGTAGTACGGACGTATAATACGTGGCGTATTGTCTTACGCCAAGTGTGAGGCCGGCCTTACTGTGATTTCCGCCTCCGCGTTGCAAAAAGTGAAAATATGCAAAAAATTCCACATTATCATTAACAAGCTGCAGATTAGAAAACCTAAACCCCACAACTTTTTTTTATTATTTTTAGTACATTGTGGTTATTGTGCAGATAATCACATCAGAATTTCAGTGATGAATTTCCCATATCATAGACTGTGGTCACACGGGCAAGTGAAGAAAAGAGAAAAAAAAAGAATTGTCCCGTTTTCATCTAAAAAATGTAGCCCTAATGTTATAATTTCCTTATCTTTATGGATTGGGACCTTGTCTAAAATAATTTTAATAAAGTTGCTACGTCATCCCATATTATGATCCTGAGCTGCAGATTATTTCTTTTCCCTGCCGCTGTCCAAACTATCATCAGAATACAGGCCGCCACGTACAGCAGTCATTGCTCTACACCGCTTCCCCTTAAAAAAAACAAACGAAAAAAAACATGTTCTGCACAAGAATTCTACCATTTTCTAATCTATTTCTTCCTTTTTCACAAAGAAAATGAAGGTATTGTAGCTGAGTGACATCGCCGCATTTACGCATTTTAAGCCCTAGGAAACAGACACATTCCATAAGGCTCCGTTCACCTCTGTGTCATCTGATCCCAGCGGCGGCTGTCATTTCCCATTGGTTTCTGACAGCAGTATCTTTTCCATTAAAGACTCCGTAACCAGTAGCCGAGCCGCCGGTGCAGATGTGAACAGATCCGTAAAAATGAATGGAATTTGCCCAGAGGGGTCGGGCTGATTCCTCCTCCTGCTAACATACCTTATTCTTAAAGAGTGACTGGCGATTTTGTAATATATTCTATGAGAGAAATGTGCTACTTCCCCTCCTTTCAATCTCCATTCTCTATATAGACAGATTTTCCCATTACTGTGAGATAGGTTGGTGCTTATAAAATTCTATGGAGAGGAGGTGGAGACGGACACAGACTTTCCGCTGTAAGTTCTTCTGAATCATCAGTTACACTTCTCCATGGAACTTTATGAGCACCAGCTGTCTCCTATCTCAGTAATGGAAGATTTTACTCATGAACTGAGCGTGAAAGATCAGTCCAGGAGGAGAGGAAAAAAAAAGCCGATTTGTCTGATAAGACTTATTTTTATGAGTGCTATTGATTTATGAAATAAAAATGAAAACTCTTTAATACTTCAGCTTCGTCTAATATCAGATCAGGAATGAAAAAAAAAAATGTATAAGATAGTGGTTGTGTTATTTTACCTTCCAGACTCCTTCCCTCCTCATCTCTTGGTTCTGGTGGGCTTCACTCTTGCTGTTGCACAGTATTTCCCAGAAGATCTGATTAAAGCCATTTTCAATATTCGTTTCCTAACTAAACTGGATTCCGAACTGGACAGTAAGTGTCATGTGAGCGAATGCTCCACCTTTATCCATTTAGGTTCTATATTGCTCATGTTGCCCCTAGGACTTAGGCTGGCCGTACATATGGGAGGCTTTGTCTTCTCTGATCTCCCAGCACCATGTATGCTCGTGTCTTCTGAGCGTGCATCTTTATTTTAATGGGGTAAGGGATCACTTTGCAAATATGCCCCATCCTCATTTCCCCAACATCTGTCATCAGGGTCGGCTAATATAAATCGAATATTTCTTTGCAGCTTTACCTGCATTACCCATCCTGGTGCGAGACCCGGCACAGAAAGCCTAATACCCTATAAAATTTAATAAAGCTTTTATTTAACCCTTACACAACTGGGCAATTTTTTTTTGTTTTGTTTTTAATTATTATTTATTTTCTGTTTATTTTTTTTATCATTCTACTTTCAATTTTCAATATTAATTTGTTATTTTTGCACAAGACAAATTGTAATGAATTCAGTTAACCGTATAATGCACACACAAAATTCCAAGAGCAGTGAAATGGTGAAAAAAAGACGCAATTCTGCCATTGTTGTTGTTTGTTTTTTTTTAAACAATAACCCAGCAGTGTGACTCTTCAAGTCGGAACGTTTATAGTTGTCTTGTTTGTTTTAGTTCCTTTTTCTTTTTTTTCACCAATGGTGGGGGTTAGGTTCTTTATATTTCAGTGGCAACAAGAAAATCAGAACTTTTTGTGCATGAACATTTTTAAGTTTGTGACTTTTTCTGAGATCTGGAAGTTTTTTGTTTTGTTTTTCCCATTGTTCCATTATTGGAACCAATGTATTAGGCCTTGTTTTTTTTTATCAAATGTTTGGGAAATGAGGATCTTTGATATCAACCAACCTGATCCTTTACTCCATTGAAATAAAGATGCACGATCAGTTGACAAGGTCATACATGGTTCTGGGAGGTCAAACAAGATTGTCACCATTTTGGGGTACTTAAAACCTTTTATATAGAAGGGTTCACATATGTAAGAAAAAAAAAAAAATATATATATATATATATATATATAAATAAAATGTAATGTAATTTTTATTTTGGGATTTTTTTGTATTTTGAAACTGGATAGTAGTACAAAGTAAAAATCTTAGTCTCCTATGATGCCTAAAACTTTACAGGACTACTAAACTGATGACAATAATAGCCTTTAATAGACCCCCACTGCACTAATTACCCATGGCCACCCCATGGTCTCTTGGGGGGTGGGGTACAGTGGGCAATCGAGGCTAGCGCCAGTCATAGTGTTACAGGCGGGTGCTGGCTGTGTAACGCCGCTGGCACCCGCTATGTACGGCGCAGGCTCAGTATCACATGTTGGGAACGCTTTTGATTTCTGTGTGTTGTAGATTTTCTCTTTCTTCACTAATTATATTATTTTTTAGCTTTTCTGCCTGACAAAAGTGCCAAGATACGAATGCGCCTGATGCAATTAAATCGGGCGGTTTGTCTCGAGTGCCCGGAATACCAAGTCCCATGGTTTCATGAAGAATACTGTCGACAGATGAAGCATAGAGGTGCGGGGCTCGTTTTATTCATTTAGTTGTTAGTTTGTTTTTGTATGCTTAAGAAAAAAAAAAAATAAAATTGAGTGACACATGATAAAAAAAAAAAAATCAGCGCTCAAATTCCAGTGCCGGCTCCCAGCTGAGGCTCTGGTCTCAGTGTTTTAACAGTGATGTTGCGTTGACAGTGCTCAGCACCACTGCAGCCAATCACTGAGCACAGAGGCTCTGCCGCCTACCTCGTTGAGCTTAGGCTGGTTTCACACTTGCGTTTTGATCTGCTGCGTTTTAGCGCTAAAAAACGCATGCGTTTTTTTTTCTGTACTTAACATTAAAAAAATGCATGCGTTTTTTAGCGTGCGTTTTGACGCGTTTTTGGCAACGCATGCGTTTTTTGACGCGTGCGTTCATTTGCAGAAATGCAACCTGCAGTAATTTCTAGCTGCGTTTTTTTCCCGCAAAAAACGCATGCGTTTATTCGCGGCAAAAAAATGCATTGCTGTCTACGCATGCGTTTTTAAGCACATGCGTTTGCTTGCGTTAAAAACGCATGCGTTTTTATAGAAAAACACAAGAAAAAACAAGAAAACCCTAACCCTAAACACAAGAAAAAACAAGAAAACCCTAACCCTAGGGTTACTAGGGATCCTAACCCTTAGGTTAGTAACCCTAGGGATCCTAACCCTAGGGATCCTAACCCTAACCCTAGGGATCCTAACCCTAACCCTTAGGGTTAGGGTTACGATCCTAACCCTTAGGGTTAGGATCCCTAGGGTTAGGGTTAGGGTTAGGATCCCTAGGGTTAGGGTTAGGATCCCTAGGGTTACTAGGGATCCTAACCCTAACCCTAGCTATTTCTGTTTTTAGTGGGTTTTCTAGTTGATTTTGATGATTGGCAGCTGTCACACACTTCTCAGCCTGCGTTTAAAAAACGCAAACGCAGGAAAAAACGCATGTAAATGCCGCAAAACACCACGTTTTTTTTTCTGCATGCAAAAACGCATGCGTCTAAAAAACGTGGTGTTTTGCCGCGTTTACATGCGTTTTTTCACCACACGCGTTTTTTTTAAAAACGCTGCAGATCAAAACGCAAGTGTGAAACCAGCCTTAGTGATTGACTACAGCGGTGATTTGGGCTGTCGGACATAACGTCATCTCTGCAGCCCAAACTGAGACCGGAGCAGCGAGAGGGAACCGGCACTGAAACCGGGGAGGACATGTACCTGCTCTGTTTGTTATTTTAGAGTGTTTGGGGTCCACTTTTCTGAAAGTGAACAATCCCTTTAATATTCTCCACTGCAAAAGTATATTGTGCGATTTATGGATATGCAATAAGGAATAATCCTTAGAATATTAAAAAGTTGTTTTTTGTTTGTTTTCTTTTTTTGCTCAGAAGGTAACAGTAAGAGATCCATATACCATCAAATCCACTTATTTCTCGGAGATCTCTTTGGGGGAGTTAATTATGCCAAGATGTTTGTGACTACTCCATATTATTACACAGTAGGTAAGATTGTGAAATGTAAAAAAATATATATTTTGCTGCACTAAGAAATCACAAACGCCGCTCTGCTCTGGAAAGAAATGTTATAATTTAAAGATATGTCAAAATTCATCAAATATTGTGACTGTTTAATAACTTTTGTGCAAATAAAAGCAACACAGCCACAAGCAAAACACTGACATATGAGGCAATGGGAGATCCTGGGGGGATGTAATTCAGGGTGGGGACAGTTTGAGTTGCATTTTAGTATATGATATCACAGGATGACTTCCACACACATCTACTTCATATTATATCACGTTTCTTAGCGGAGGACCCACTGGTGATCGTTGTCTAAAAGCCCGCAGTTCCTTTATTTGTTTAGTTCTTCATACGGTTGTTGCCATAAAAAAAATTAAAACAAAAGTCTATACAGTCAATCAATATTCTGCACAGAATCGTAATTGAGCAGGGGTCGCCCACTCCTTTTATTCTTTACCGGACTGCTTGAAATGGCTGAGTGCGGTCAGACACCCCCAAGAGATCAGTAACTTGCCTCCTGTTTTATAGAAAGGGGATAACTTTTAAAAACCCTTTTAAGCTGTGTGCACACGTTCCAGATTATTCGCACATTTTTTGCACGTTTTTTCGCAACCAAAACGCTTAAAAAACGCATACATATGCATTCCATCATTTATAATGGTTTCCACAATTTTTGTGCACATGTTGCGTATTTTTCAGCGAAAAACGCATGCGGAAAAATACGCAGCATGTTCATTAATTTTGCGGATTTTAAGCGGATTTCCCACTATATTATTACATTGGGAACCTCCGGAAAAAAAGCGAAAAATCCGCGCAAAATACGCGATAAAAACGCGTGCAGAATTCCTGCGGAAAACCTCAGGATTTTCTCAGGAAATTTCTGCATACTTTCCGGATGTGTGCACATACCCTTAGGGTCCCTTTCCACTTGCGAGATAAAAAACGGTCCGTAATCTGGACCGAAAAAACGGATGGAACGTATGCGATTGTCATGCGAGTGTCATGCGAGTGCCATGCGATTTTTTAATCGCACCATCCGTATGACATCAGTATGACATCCGTATTGCTGTCCGATTTTTACGCACCAGTGTCCTTTGAAAAGCCGGCAATTCAGCGCGGTGTACAGTAAAATCACACTGACAGGTTAGAATAGAGTAGATATATACACATAGAATAGGTATATATACATATATATATGTCAGTGAGACACCTATATATGTATATTTATATTTAATGCAGCGCTAGATAGCATAAAAGCCGCTAATTCAATTGCCGGCTTTTTCCTTCTCCTGCACAAACCCGACAGGATATGAGACATGGTTTACATACAGTAAACCTTCTCATATCCCCATTTTTTTTTGCATATTCCACACTACTAATGTTAGTAGTGTGTATGTGCAAAATTTGGCCGCTGTAGCTGCTGAAATAAAGGGTTAAATGGCGGAAAAAATTGGCGTGGGCTCCCGCGCAATTTTCTCCGCCAGAATGGTAAAGCCAGTGACTGAGGGCAGATATTAATAGCCAGGAGAGGGTCCATGGTTATTGGCCCCCCCCCGTGGCTAAAAACATCTGCCCCCAGCCACCCCAGAAAAGGCACATCTGGAAGATGCGCCTATTCTGGCACTTGGCCACTCTCTTCCCACTCCCTGTAGCGGTGGGATATGGGGTAATGAAGGGTTAATGCCACCTTGCTATTGGAAGGTGACATTAAGCCAGATTAATAATGGAGAGGCGTCAATTATGTCACCTATCCATTATTAATCCAATTGTTGGAAAGGGTTAAAAAACACACACACACACATGATTTAAAAGTATTTTAATGCAATAAACACAGCGGTTGTTGTAATAATTTATTGTTCTCGCAATCCATCAGGAACACCCTCGCTTGGAAAAAATAATAAACGCACAAGATACATACCTTCTGGTGAACCGTCTCCTCCCACGAAGTAATCCATCTGAAGGGGTTAACTAATATTACAGGCAGGAGCCCTGCAAATGCAGCTGTGCTCCGTGCTTGTAATTCCCCAGCGAATGAATGAAATGTAGGTCATTGACCTACATTTCCTTCAGTCGCGGTGAGGCGCCCTCTGCTGGATGTTCTCATGAACTGCAGCCTGGGAACTTTTTCCCACGCTCCAGGTCATATGAGGACATCCACCAGGGGGCGCATCACCGCGACTGAAGGAAATGTAGGTCAATGACCTACATTTCATTCATTCGCTGGGGAATTACAAGCACGGAGCACAGCTGCATTTGCAGGGCTCCTGCCTGTAATATTAGTTAACCCCTTCAGATGGATTACTTCGTGGGAGGAGACGGTTCACCAGAAGGTATGTATCTTGTGCGTTTATTATTTTTTCCAAGCGAGGGTGTTCCTGATGGATTGCGAGAACAATAAATTATTACAACAACCGCTGTGTTTATTGCATTAAAATACTTTTAAATCATGTGTGTGTGTGTGTTTTTTAACCCTTTCCAACAATTGGATTAATAATGGATAGGTGACATAATTGACGCCTCTCCATTATTAATCTGGCTTAATGTCACCTTCCAATAGCAAGGTGGCATTAACCCTTCATTACCCCATATCCCACCGCTACAGGGAGTGGGAAGAGAGTGGCCAAGTGCCAGAATAGGCGCATCTTCCAGATGTGCCTTTTCTGGGGTGGCTGGGGGCAGATGTTTTTAGCCACGGGGGGGCCAATAACCATGGACCCTCTCTAGGCTATTAATATCTGCCCTCAGTCACTGGCTTTACCATTCTGGCGGAGAAAATTGCGCGGGAGCCCACGCCAATTTTTTCCGCAATTTAACCCTTTAATTTAATAGCTAGAGCCCCCAAATTGTGCACACAGACACTTGTTACATTAGTGAAGAGGAATATGTAATAAAAAAAGGGATATGAGATGGTTTACTGTATGTAAACCATGTCTTATATCATGTCGGGTTTGTGCAGGAGAAGGAAAAAGCCGGCAATTGAATTAGAGGCTTTTAAGCTATCTAGCGCTGCATTAAATATAAATATACATATATAGGTGTCTCACTGACATATATATATGTATATATACCTATTCTATGTGTATATATCTACTCTATTCTAACCTGTCAGTGTGATTTTACTGTACACCGCGCTGAATTACCGGCTTTTCAAAGGACACTGGTGCGTAATAATCGGACAGAACTCGCATGGTGCGAGTGCGGTGCGATTTTTTTCTCGCACCCATTGACTTGCATTGGCGAGTCTCGTCCGAGAATCGCAGCAATACGCAGCATGCTGCGATTTTTTTCTCAGCCGATCCAGATTTTTCTCAGTCCGATTTCGGCTGAGAAAAAAATCGCAAATGAAAAGCCACCTATTAAATAACATTGGTCAGAGTGCAATCCGATTTTTTATCGGATTGCACGCATCCGTTTTCCTCGCAAGTGGAAAGGGACCCTTAAAGTGTTTTTCCGGCTTTTGAAAACAAGTGTCCAATTGATTGTAGTTTGTTTTAAAAACAAACAAAGTGAGCCTGGCTCACCCTCCCCAGGTCCAGCATTGAGCCTCTGCCGCTGTTGCCATTATGTTGACCATAAGTGAGCTCAGCGGCTCTGGTCAAGTTGATGACACTAATTGGCTGTTGATGTGACCTGAGCACTGCACACACCAGGAGCTCGCTGAGTGGACCCAGGGAGGGTTTTTGGAAGGTGTTGGACTGTGATTCTCCTAACATTTGATGCTTGCTTTCTATAGACTTCGAGTGCATCCTGAGCAAAAATAAAAAGCCTATCGCCTACATAGAGGAGAACAAGCTGTCCGCCAATGTGGCCGAAGTCCAGTGGGGCCAGGACAGTCAGATGTGTGATAACAAGTCTCTACCTCAAGGAGCCCAGAGGTTGGTGATTCTGTGTGTAGACATGTGGTGCTAGATCACGACGCAGCCTCATTCTCTTAAAAAATAGCCTTCATTTTAAGTTTTCTTACATAAATCCATAGAAGACATGCAAATAAGAAACTTTGTAATATGTCTCCAGCACAAAAAAGAAACACCAAACCGCACTGCCAGCTGATATCAATCCAATACTGCCGTTATCCACCTCACACTCTGAAGGTTAGGGTAGCCATATGTATCTCATATCAACTAAGGGGTGCGGCATCCAGCAAGTGTGCACTTAGTCCAATAGAAAAAAGAAAAGAAAAAGGGAGCGCACTTACCCCTGTTGTAAAAGGTTTCACTTTATTAGAACATCTTTAAAAACAGATTGCTGGGAGGGATGGAAGCAGCTCCGGACAACGGCCGTTTCGTGCGTACAAGCACTTCAACGGGTCCTGGAGACTTGTGGATCTCAAACAGATTAAATAGACCCTGTTAGGTTGCCAGCTCCGCCCACCACCTGTGGCATATGGTTCAGCGGGCGGGCAATCAATCAGAACGACAGCGATACTGTACTTAAAAACAACAATACATATAAATTAAAAACAATATCAAAGCACAAATAACAGAGAAAAAATCAAAGCATCCAATATTTATGAGATTTACAAAAAGACTGACATGTCTACCTTATCGTTTAGACCTATGGGTCCCGCAGCGTCTGTGCGCAGGATCCATCTGGCTTCCCTGCGCAGAAGGAGGCGGTGGAGATCCCCGCCTCCCTCTGGTAGGGACACCCGTTCAAGGCCGGCAAACCGCAGTACATGAGCGTCTCCTGCGTGGTGAGTGCGAACATGGTTTATCAATCTTAGAGCCCCCTTACCTGTTTTAATCGAGTTGAAATGTTCCCTGATCCGAACAAAAAGGGGCCTGATAGTTTTACCAATGTAGAAGTTTCTACAAGAACAGAACAAGACATAGACCACATGAGTGGTCCTACAGGAAATGAAGTCGCGTACGCAATGCTGTATATGCCCGACTCTAACACTGTTCCCGGTGTGGTGAAAAGAACAGAAGTTACAACCCCCACATTTAAAATTCCCTTGTGGGATGCTGTCTGTCAGCCAGTTGTTTTTCTTTGATATAAAGCGATTATGAACAACACTATCTCTGATATTTTTACTCCGACGGGCGGCAAAAAGAGGACCTCGATCTACTACATTTTGCAAGTCTCTGTCCTGTCGCAGGATATGCCAGTTTTTTCTGATAGCGGCTCTAATTTGATTGTCCAGGGGACCATATTTGAAGCTAAAGATAAATCTTTTTTCTTGTTGTTTTTTTTGGGAGAATGTAGATATCTCTGTTTTAACCGCCCTATCCAGAGCACTATTAAGAATAGCAGGGGGATAACCTCGTTTCAAGAATCTGTCTTTTAAATCGGCTGACTGTTTGGCAAATACCTCTGGGTTGCTGTTTATTCTTTTAACCCTAAGGAATTGACTGTATGGGAGGGACCGCTTAATGTATGGCGGGTGGGCACTATTAAAGTGTAATAACGCATTCGATGCCGTGGGTTTTCGGTATACTTCTGTGGCAATAGTATTTTCCATAGTTTGTAATTTAACATCCAGGAACACCAGACTGGAACCTCCGAATTGCGAGGTAAAACACATGTTCATGGTGTTGGACGTCCCCAGGTAGTTCACAAATTTGGTGAACTCATCCTGGTGCCCGTCCCACACCACGAACATGTCATCAACGTATCTAGCATAAAGCTTGATATGCTTGAGGAATGGGTTTTTTTGAGGAATAAATATACTCCTCCTCAAACCTGGCAAGGAAGAGGTTCGCCAGGGTACATGCGACGGGGGTACCCATTGCGGTACCCACCGTCTGCAGGTACCACTGGGTGTCAAATTGGAAAGCATTGTGTTCCAGGATGAAGGAAAGACCTTCACATATGAAGTGTGTAGTGTCAATACTTGTCGGAGTATTATCAAGGATGCGTCTCACCGTGTCCACTCCCAATTTTTGGGGGATCCTCGTATAGAGGCTTTCAATATCTATTGATGCCAAAGCATAGGTGTCTCTCCATTCAAAGTCTTTTACAAGCTTGAGGAATTCTCCCGTATCTTTTATATAAGATGGAATGTCTCTTAATAAGGGACATAGCAGCCAGTCTATATATGAAGATAATGGCTCCGTAAGTGACCCCACCCCCGATACAATTGGACGGCCCGGGGGAGTTTCTGCAGACTTATGAAGTTTCGGTATGTGGTACCAATGGGGTTTTCGGGGAAAACCCGGTAATAGTTTTTCAGCCTGTTTTACGGAAAAGACACCTCTATCTACGTATCTCCTTAATAAGGAACGTAACAGATTCTTGAATTGAGTAGTGGGATCCCCCTTTAGTTTCATATAAGTTTTCTCCTCAGAGAGCTGTCTGAGTGCTTCTGTTTGATAATATTCTCTAGTCATCAGAACTATACTGCCACCTTTGTCCGCACCGCGGACTATTACATCATGCCAACTCTCTATTTCCTTTAGGGCTCGTTTTTCATTAGGCTGTAAATTTTCATTAGGATGTTCATAAATTAAAGCCTCCACATCTTTTAGTACTTGTAATTCAAAAATATCTACCAGATTACCTGGCGATGTGGGAGGCATGTAGGTAGATTTAGTGCCGCCAAGGAAAGGGAGAGTGGCTGACGTATCACTATGTGTGGAAACAGATGAAGCACCTGTGGATTCAAGTAGAATCTGCATTTCCTCCCGTACGTCGCCAAATGGGTCTTCCGTGACAAAAAAGCCAAGGGGGCCCACATGGCAAGGTGCCTCCCCAGGGAAGACGGTGCACGAAGTGGAGGCGGCAGATTTGTTCTTATTTAGAGAAAAAGATTTATGCAAATGAATTTTGCGAGTCGCCTTAAACAAATCAATTTTGAAGTCCACTATATTAAATGGTTCTGGTAAACAAAAATTTAATCCCTTTGAAAGTGCTGATCTATGTGCCTCGCTGAGGATTTGTGGAGTTAAATTAACCACTGTCAGTTCGTTGGTCTCCAAGAGACTTGTCTCCTTTTTTTGATGTTTCTGTCTGCCATTTCTTCTACTCCCTCGGCGCGTCCTGCGTCTAAAGGGGACCCTGCTGTAATCGTCATGTGGCCTGAGGTCATCGAGGTGGACGGGGCAGTGGAGTCTTCCGTAGCGCTGGAATCGGAGTCGGTTGTTAAGTAATCCCTTTTGTTCTTGTTAAAACTTTTATTACGTGGCTGACCTTTATTATGGTTCCACCTCTTAGGGAATTTACGGTGATTTTGTGAAGGGACACCCTTGTTCCAGGTAAAGATTTTTCCTGTTTCGAAGTCAACCTTGTCTCTAATGAACTTGTCTTTTTTTCTTTGTTTTATTTCGTTCTGCAATGCAATCAATTTAGCATCCAATTTTTTATCTGTTGCCAGCCATTGTGTCTCAGACAATCTAGTTCTCAATTCATCTTTTGTTTTGGACAATTCCATTTTGGTTATCTCATAATTTGCGATATTTTGCTTAAGGACCAACTGTAATAAATCTTGGGAGCACTGTAGAAGTATTTTCTCCCATTCTTTGACAAAGATTTCATTATCCTTGAATTGGGCCATTTCTTTTGTGACCCGCAGTCCCCGCGGTACCCGACCGCATTCAACATAGGATTTCAAGGAGTTGTTGGTCCAAAATAAATTCACCTCTCTTTCTGCAGTCAAAAAGAGTTTATGTTCTAAAGTTTTTGTGCTTAGAGAAAAAATGTTGTCATGCAGTTCACATTCTGAAAAGTAGGAATCCACGTTTTCCCTCCCAGCTAAAAGTCCATGTGAAAAAGATACCGCTGCCGTCTCCATATTCAGGAGTCACTGCCGGTGAGTAATCACCGCGGCGTGTGAACTAACCAGGTGTGGAAAGGAATAGATGAACAGCTGAGCGTGCTGGTAATATGGCAAAGAATGTCAGTCTATATGAATCCAGCACAAAAAAGAAACACCAAACCGCACTGCCAGCTGATATCAATCCAATACTGCCGTTATCCACCTCACACTCTGAAGGTTAGGGTAGCCATATGTATCTCATATCAACTAAGGGGTGCGGCATCCAGCAAGTGTGCACTTAGTCCAATAGAAAAAAGAAAAGAAAAAGGGAGCGCACTTACCCCTGTTGTAAAAGGTTTCACTTTATTAGAACATCTTTAAAAACAGATTGCTGGGAGGGATGGAAGCAGCTCCGGACAACGGCCGTTTCGTGCGTACAAGCACTTCAACGGGTCCTGGAGACTTGTGGATCTCAAACAGATTAAATAGACCCTGTTAGGTTGCCAGCTCCGCCCACCACCTGTGGCATATGGTTCAGCGGGCGGGCAATCAATCAGAACGACAGCGATACTGTACTTAAAAACAACAACAGACAGACAGCTGACAGACAGCATCCCACAAGGGAATTTTAAATGTGGGGGTTGTAACTTCTGTTCTTTTCACCACACCGGGAACAGTGTTAGAGTCGGGCATATACAGCATTGCGTACGCGACTTCATTTCCTGTAGGACCACTCATGTGGTCTATGTCTTGTTCTGTTCTTGTAGAAACTTCTACATTGGTAAAACTATCAGGCCCCTTTTTGTTCGGATCAGGGAACATTTCAACTCGATTAAAACAGGTAAGGGGGCTCTAAGATTGATAAACCATGTTCGCACTCACCACGCAGGAGACGCTCATGTACTGCGGTTTGCCGGCCTTGAACGGGTGTCCCTACCAGAGGGAGGCGGGGATCTCCACCGCCTCCTTCTGCGCAGGGAAGCCAGATGGATCCTGCGCACAGACGCTGCGGGACCCATAGGTCTAAACGATAAGGTAGACATGTCAGTCTTTTTGTAAATCTCATAAATATTGGATGCTTTGATTTTTTCTCTGTTATTTGTGCTTTGATATTGTTTTTAATTTATATGTATTGTTGTTTTTAAGTACAGTATCGCTGTCGTTCTGATTGATTGCCCGCCCGCTGAACCATATGCCACAGGTGGTGGGCGGAGCTGGCAACCTAACAGGGTCTATTTAATCTGTTTGAGATCCACAAGTCTCCAGGACCCGTTGAAGTGCTTGTACGCACGAAACGGCCGTTGTCCGGAGCTGCTTCCATCCCTCCCAGCAATCTGTTTTTAAAGATGTTCTAATAAAGTGAAACCTTTTACAACAGGGGTAAGTGCGCTCCCTTTTTCTTTTCTTTTTTCTATTGGACTAAGTGCACACTTGCTGGATGCCGCACCCCTTAGTTGATATGAGATACATATGGCTACCCTAACCTTCAGAGTGTGAGGTGGATAACGGCAGTATTGGATTGATATCAGCTGGCAGTGCGGTTTGGTGTTTCTTTTTTGTGCTGGATTCATATAGACTGACATTCTTTGCCATATTACCAGCACGCTCAGCTGTTCATCTATTCCTTTCCACACCTGGTTAGTTCACACGCCGCGGTGATTACTCACCGGCAGTGACTCCTGAATATGGAGACGGCAGCGGTATCTTTTTCACATGGACTTTTAGCTGGGAGGGAAAACGTGGATTCCTACTTTTCAGAATGTGAACTGCATGACAACATTTTTTCTCTAAGCACAAAAACTTTAGAACATAAACTCTTTTTGACTGCAGAAAGAGAGGTGAATTTATTTTGGACCAACAACTCCTTGAAATCCTATGTTGAATGCGGTCGGGTACCGCGGGGACTGCGGGTCACAAAAGAAATGGCCCAATTCAAGGATAATGAAATCTTTGTCAAAGAATGGGAGAAAATACTTCTACAGTGCTCCCAAGATTTATTACAGTTGGTCCTTAGGCAAAATATCGCAAATTATGAGATAACCAAAATGGAATTGTCCAAAACAAAAGATGAATTGAGAACTAGATTGTCTGAGACACAGTGGCTGGCAACAGATAAAAAATTGGATGCTAAATTGATTGCATTGCAGAACGAAATAAAACAAAGAAAAAAAGACAAGTTCATTAGAGACAAGGTTGACTTCGAAACAGGAAAAATCTTTACCTGGAACAAGGGTGTCCCTTCACAAAATCACCGTAAATTCCCTAAGAGGTGGAACCATAATAAAGGTCAGCCACGTAATAAAAGTTTTAACAAGAACAAAAGGGATTACTTAACAACCGACTCCGATTCCAGCGCTACGGAAGACTCCACTGCCCCGTCCACCTCGATGACCTCAGGCCACATGACGATTACAGCAGGGTCCCCTTTAGACGCAGGACGCGCCGAGGGAGTAGAAGAAATGGCAGACAGAAACATCAAAAAAAGGAGACAAGTCTCTTGGAGACCAACGAACTGACAGTGGTTAATTTAACTCCACAAATCCTCAGCGAGGCACATAGATCAGCACTTTCAAAGGGATTAAATTTTTGTTTACCAGAACCATTTAATATAGTGGACTTCAAAATTGATTTGTTTAAGGCGACTCGCAAAATTCATTTGCATAAATCTTTTTCTCTAAATAAGAACAAATCTGCCGCCTCCACTTCGTGCACCGTCTTCCCTGGGGAGGCACCTTGCCATGTGGGCCCCCTTGGCTTTTTTGTCACGGAAGACCCATTTGGCGACGTACGGGAGGAAATGCAGATTCTACTTGAATCCACAGGTGCTTCATCTGTTTCCACACATAGTGATACGTCAGCCACTCTCCCTTTCCTTGGCGGCACTAAATCTACCTACATGCCTCCCACATCGCCAGGTAATCTGGTAGATATTTTTGAATTACAAGTACTAAAAGATGTGGAGGCTTTAATTTATGAACATCCTAATGAAAATTTACAGCCTAATGAAAAACGAGCCCTAAAGGAAATAGAGAGTTGGCATGATGTAATAGTCCGCGGTGCGGACAAAGGTGGCAGTATAGTTCTGATGACTAGAGAATATTATCAAACAGAAGCACTCAGACAGCTCTCTGAGGAGAAAACTTATATGAAACTAAAGGGGGATCCCACTACTCAATTCAAGAATCTGTTACGTTCCTTATTAAGGAGATACGTAGATAGAGGTGTCTTTTCCGTAAAACAGGCTGAAAAACTATTACCGGGTTTTCCCTGAAAACCCCATTGGTACCACATACCGAAACTTCATAAGTCTGCAGAAACTCCCCCGGGCCGTCCAATTGTATCGGGGGTGGGGTCACTTACGGAGCCATTATCTTCATATATAGGCTGGCTGCTATGTCCCTTATTAAGAGACATTCCATCTTATATAAAAGATACGGGAGAATTCCTCAAGCTTGTAAAAGACTTTGAATGGAGAGACACCTATGCTTTGGCATCAATAGATATTGAAAGCCTCTATACGAGGATCCCCCAAAAATTGGGAGTGGACACGGTGAGACGCATCCTTGATAATACTCCGACAAGTATTGACACTACACACTTCATATGTGAAGGTCTTTCCTTCATCCTGGAACACAATGCTTTCCAATTTGACACCCAGTGGTACCTGCAGACGGTGGGTACCGCAATGGGTACCCCCGTCGCATGTACCCTGGCGAACCTCTTCCTTGCCAGGTTTGAGGAGGAGTATATTTATTCCTCAAAAAACCCATTCCTCAAGCATATCAAGCTTTATGCTAGATACGTTGATGACATGTTCGTGGTGTGGGACGGGCACCAGGATGAGTTCACCAAATTTGTGAACTACCTGGGGACGTCCAACACCATGAACATGTGTTTTACCTCGCAATTCGGAGGTTCCAGTCTGGTGTTCCTGGATGTTAAATTACAAACTATGGAAAATACTATTGCCACAGAAGTATACCGAAAACCCACGGCATCGAATGCGTTATTACACTTTAATAGTGCCCACCCGCCATACATTAAGCGGTCCCTCCCATACAGTCAATTCCTTAGGGTTAAAAGAATAAACAGCAACCCAGAGGTATTTGCCAAACAGTCAGCCGATTTAAAAGACAGATTCTTGAAACGAGGTTATCCCCCTGCTATTCTTAATAGTGCTCTGGATAGGGCGGTTAAAACAGAGATATCTACATTCTCCCAAAAAAAACAACAAGAAAAAAGATTTATCTTTAGCTTCAAATATGGTCCCCTGGACAATCAAATTAGAGCCGCTATCAGAAAAAACTGGCATATCCTGCGACAGGACAGAGACTTGCAAAATGTAGTAGATCGAGGTCCTCTTTTTGCCGCCCGTCGGAGTAAAAATATCAGAGATAGTGTTGTTCATAATCGCTTTATATCAAAGAAAAACAACTGGCTGACAGACAGCATCCCACAAGGGAATTTTAAATGTGGGGGTTGTAACTTCTGTTCTTTTCACCACACCGGGAACAGTGTTAGAGTCGGGCATATACAGCATTGCGTACGCGACTTCATTTCCTGTAGGACCACTCATGTGGTCTATGTCTTGTTCTGTTCTTGTAGAAACTTCTACATTGGTAAAACTATCAGGCCCCTTTTTGTTCGGATCAGGGAACATTTCAACTCGATTAAAACAGGTAAGGGGGCTCTAAGATTGATAAACCATGTTCGCACTCACCACGCAGGAGACGCTCATGTACTGCGGTTTGCCGGCCTTGAACGGGTGTCCCTACCAGAGGGAGGCGGGGATCTCCACCGCCTCCTTCTGCGCAGGGAAGCCAGATGGATCCTGCGCACAGACGCTGCGGGACCCATAGGTCTAAACGATAAGGTAGACATGTCAGTCTTTTTGTAAATCTCATAAATATTGGATGCTTTGATTTTTTCTCTGTTATTTGTGCTTTGATATTGTTTTTAATTTATATGTATTGTTGTTTTTAAGTACAGTATCGCTGTCGTTCTGATTGATTGCCCGCCCGCTGAACCATATGCCACAGGTGGTGGGCGGAGCTGGCAACCTAACAGGGTCTATTTAATCTGTTTGAGATCCACAAGTCTCCAGGACCCGTTGAAGTGCTTGTACGCACGAAACGGCCGTTGTCCGGAGCTGCTTCCATCCCTCCCAGCAATCTGTTTTTAAAGATGTTCTAATAAAGTGAAACCTTTTACAACAGGGGTAAGTGCGCTCCCTTTTTCTTTTCTTTTTTCTATTGGACTTTGTAATATGTCTGATCATAGAAATCTGCTTCTTTCTCCTCCTGAACTGATCGTTCATTCTCAAAATTCTCAACTTCCAAGTAAAATCTGTTTTCCGTGAATACAGATTTTCCCGTTACTGAGATAGGAGATGACAGTTAGTGCTCACAAAGTTCTATGGAGACTGATATAGCAGAATGTCTGTGTTCCGCTAGCTCCTCTCCCCCCCTCCATAGAATTTTAAAAGCACCAACTGTCATCTCCTATCTTAATCGAGGAGGAGAAAAGGGCGGTTTCTCCATTGAGGAACAGAGGAGCTAGAGAGATGAGCAGTAAAATCAGTATAATTTTTTTTTTTTTACAAATGAATGGCTTTTTCCGGTTCAGAAAAATAGCGGTTTGGGCAAATGGATGTTTTTTTGGAAAAATTTGAGTAGAATTCAATTCCTCTTGATTTTGTTTGTTGGACTCTAACATATTATTTCTTTCATCTTTATAGAGTTGCCATTGACTTTCTTAATCCAGTGGCATTTTGCAGAAACTCTTCCAAGATTAAAGGCTTAAATGCAATGAAGAAGAGACATTTGGAGATCCTGGGGTACTATGTAGTTCAGGTTGGTTACAATTCGAGTTGTGTTTTAGGATATTATATCATGATGGGTTCCTCATGTCTGTATAATAGTATCTTCTCCTATGTCAGTCTGTGTGTTTTATATATATATATATATATATATATATATATATATATATATATATATATAGTGCCTTGCGAAAGTATTCAGGCCCCTTTTCAACCTTTTCCCACATATGCTTCAAATCATGTTTGAAGCATGATATGTGGGAAAAGGTTGAAAAGTTCCAGGGGGCCGAATACTTTAGCAAGGCACTATATATATATATATAATTTTCTCTGAGACAATTTCTATAGATGACTTCCCGCAGTTACATGTTAGTTCTCTATTACAGATCCCTAGTTTTGAATGGAATTCAATGGACCTTGGAACAAAGGAAACGTGGATTAACTACCTCCGGAAGAAGATTTTTGCTAGTGAACTGTGAAATGTTTTGTGCCACCCTGTAAATAAAGTATATTTTTTATTCATTCATATATGTGTGTTCTCTTACAAAGGAGCAGTACTTGCACAACATGATTTTTGGCGAAAGGTCAATAAACATAGCTGTATAACGTAAGAAAAACATGGCTGGCATCTGGCACCAAGATATTATCAGCAGATTGGGTTCGTTCTGCTCCGTTCACTGTCGAATTGAGAAGCAAGCGGAGCAGGTGACGTCACATCTGGAGATCGGGGCACGTGTTCCAGCAGGTGGCTAATCTGATGTCAACTACCCCTACCCTTAAAGTTGTGAGGTTCGGGCTCCATGGATCAGACTCGTTTTTTCCTGCACGTCCCAAACACCCAATCTGATTGACATCCGGGAAGTTTGGAGCCCAAGTCATCACTTTGAACTTTTGTCATGTACCTGTCAAGTCCTCCTGGGAGATTTAGGGTTAGAAGATCACTACGTATTGTGAATCGCAGATCTTCCATTTAGCCTGTGTATTTGTGTCCCATGTTAAATTAATTTGGTGCTGAAGAGGTTAACAACTTTTTCTATGTTGGTCAGAAACTTGCAAGCTCCATTTTCAGCTGCTTCTGATCTGGTCATTGCCTCTCCCTGTTAAACCTGGCCAGACCTTCTCTGCATTGCCAGTGAAATCTTTCCTTCCTAGCTCCTTGGAGACTCTGTGCTGAGTTGTAGATCGTTGTTGCTGCTGGAGATTGTTGCATGCTGTTTTTGGGTGTATGCTTTCCTCATTGTCCTATTCCCATTTGGTTGGTACATTCCTATTCTTCCCTATATGCCTCTTTACCTTTGGTGAGTGTTTGTATTTCTGTTGCTTAGGCTAGGTTCCCATTGCGTTAATGGGAGAGCGCTAACGGACAGCGTTGCACGGCGAAATTAACGCCGTGCACCGCGTCCGTTAGCGCTCCCATTGCCGGCAATGTTAAAGCGCATTGCTAGCGGGTGTCATTTTCGGCACGCGCTAGCGATGTGCCGGTCTTTTGTAGCGCGCCTCAGACGCTGCTTGCAGCGTTCGCGGCGCGCCAGAGGTCCGTTCCCCGCTCTCAGAGCGGGGACGTTAACGCGACCCCTAAACGCGGCCCCGAAAAAGACATTGCGTTAGCGCAATCCGCTAGCGCTAAACGGATTGCACTAACGCAATCTGAACCTAGCCTAACTGTTATCCCTGTTTGGTCTTTGTGTCCTGTTTACCTTACATTTCTGTCCCAGAGTGGAGGAGGAGACAGAACAGAGTTTAACAGGAGCATAGTAAGGTTGGAGACTTCTACCTTCAAGAGTACCTCCGGGACAGGGAAAGTTAGGGTCCCAGTTACAGGGACAGTTTTAGGCCCCCCCTTCCTTACTGAAGACGTCACAACGTGACATGAAGTTTTTGCAGCGTGGTACGGGCATTATCCTGCTGAAAGAGGCCACTACTATTAGGAAATTCCATCACTGCAAAGGGGGCTACTTACTTTTGCTGTATAATGTTTAGTTTGATGGTACCTGTCACATCCACATCATATCATTGCTGGGATCTGAGGTTTCCCAGCTGAATGTTGCACATCACTCTGACGGCCTGTCTTCTTACCATAGTGCATCCTGCACCATCCCTAGTAAGTGACGCTTGAGCCCGGCAGTCCACATAAGATATAAGAAAACATGAACCCTCAAACCAGGGCCCCTTCTTCCATTGCCTCATTGTATGGGTCTGATGCTGACATAACATGCCCAGTACTGATGCTTGCAGCAAAGGACGGGTGAGCTCGGGCACCATGACCTGTCTGTAGCCCCATACATACAGCTGTGCTGACTTAATCACAGCCGGAATTTACTTTTTTTTAGCAATTTTATCATTTTTGATCTTCTTGTGCACAACCATACCCCACGCCCCCCAAAAAACAAACCAAAACAAAACACCGACAAGTGTTTTCTTAAAGGTAATCTGTCATCAGAATTTTACTACCAATTTATATCCTCCTGTTTCGGGACGACCATAATGGTAAAATGTTGTGCTAGAGGTGTCACTAGTGAGCCTTTATCAAGTCTGATATTTTTTTTTTTTCCCTGATTTTGGTTAAATTAACCCCTTCACCTCGAAGCCTGTTCTGACCACTGTCATTTTATGAGGTCATAACTCTGAAACGCTTCAACGGATCCTGGTGATTCTGACATTGTTTTCTCGTGACATATTGTATTTTGTGATAGTGGTAAAACTTCTTCGATATGACTTGCATTTAATTGTGAAAAAAACAGAAATTTGTCGAAAATTATGAAAATTTAGCAATTTTCAAATTTTTCATTTTTCTGCCCTCAAATTAGAGAGATATATCACATAATATAGTTAATAAACAACATTTCCCACATGTCTGCTTTACATCAGCACAATTTTGGAAACATAATTTTTTTTTGTTAGGGAGTTATAAGGGTTAAAAGTTGACCAGCGATTTTTCATTTTTGCAACAAAATTTGCAAAACCATTTTTTTTAGGGACCACCTCACACTTGAAGTGACTTTGAGGGGTTTATATGACAGAAAATGCCCAAAAGTGACACCATTCTAAAAACTGCACCCCTCAAGGCACTCAAAACCACATTCAAAAAGTTTATTAACCCTTCAGGTGCTTCACAGGAATTTTTGGAATGTTTAAAAAAAATTGAACATTAAACTTTTTTTTTACAAAATTTTTACTTCAGATCCAATTTGTTTTATCTTACCAAGGGTAACAGGAGAAATTGGACCACAAAAGTCGTTGTACAATTTGTCCTGAGTACGCCGATACCCCACATGTTGGGGTAAACCAATGTTTGGGCACATGGCAGAGCTCGGAAGGGAAGGAGCGCCATTTGACTTTTCAATGCAATATTGGCTGAAATTGAGATCGGAACCCATGTCGCGTTTGGAGAGCCCCTGACGTGCCTAAACAGTAGAAACCCCCCACAAGTGACCCCATTTTGGAAAGAAGACCCCCTAAGGATCTTATCTAGATGTGTGGTGAGCACTTTTAACCCCCAATTGTTTCACTAAAGTTTAGAATGTAGCGCCGTGAAAATTAAAAAATCATTTTTACTTTCCACAAAATGATGTTTTAGCCCGCAATTTTTTTTTCCCCAAGGGTAACAGGAGAAATTGGACCTCAAAAGTTATTGTGCAATTTGTCCTGAGTACGCTGATACCCCATACATGGGGGGAAACCACTGTTTGGGCGCACGGCAGAGCTCGGAAGATAAGGAGCGCCGTTTGAAATGCAGATTTAGATGGATTGGTCTGCAGGCATCATGTTGCATTTGCAGAGTCCCTGATGTACCTAAACAGTAGAACCCCCCCACAAGTGACCCCATATTGGAAACTAGACCCCCCAAGGAACTTATCTAGATGTGTTGTGAGAACTTTGAACCAACAAGTGTTTCACTACAGTTTATAACGCGGAGCCGTGAAAATAAAAAATATTTTTTTTCCACGAAAATGATATTTTAGCCCCCACATTTTTTTTCCCCAAGGGAAACAGGAGAAATTGGACCACAAAAGTTGTTGTCCAATTTGAGCTGAGTACGCTGATACCCCATATATGGGGGGGGACCTGTTATGGTCTGGTGATTAAGGAGCGACATGCGACTAGCTCTGAGCAGGTGGTAACTATACCGACCGCAGTTCCTGATCTTAACACAGACACTAGCAGTAGCCGTGGGATGTTCCTGTCACTCCCTGGACACCTCGTCACAGCCGGAGAACTAGCTACCCCTAAAGGTAGAAGCAGGAAAGCTATCTTGCCTCAGAGAAAATCCCCAAAGGATAAGACAGCCCCCCACAAATAATGACTGTGAGAGGAGAAGGAAATGACATACGTAGTATGAAACAAGATTTAGCAAAGGAGGCCACTACTAGCTAGAAAGAATTAGTACAGGACAGAACACTGTGCGGTCAGTAATTAAAACTAGAAAAAGTCCACCGCAGAGAAATGCAAAAATCTCCACACCTGACTAAAGGTGTGGAGGGCAAACTCTGCTGCCCAGAGCTTCCAGCTTAGCTGACTAGATACATACTGATAAGCTGGACAAATGAGCAAAACATAGAAAGTGCAAAACAACAAAGTCCACAACAAGTGAACTGCAAAAAGACAAGCAAGGACTTAGCTTTGCTGAAATGGTCAGAGTGACAGGGAAATCCTCAGAGAGCCATGACTCCAAGCTCAACAATTGACAACTGGCATTGAATTAGGGAAAAGGCAAGACTAATATAGCAGAGCCAGAAAGACGATCAGTGAAAACAGCTGCTGATGCTAAATCCAAGAAGCAGCCATACCACTCAAAACCACAGGAGGGAGCCCAAGAGCAGAACTCACAAAAATGCTACTTATAACCACCGGAGGGAGCCCAAGAGCGGAATTCACAACAGGGACCACTGTTTGGGCGCACGGCAGAGCTCGAAAGGGAAGGAGCACTGTTTGAAATGTAGACTTAGATGGATTGGTCTGCAGGCGTCATGTTGCATTTGCAGAGTCCCTGATGTACCTAAACAGTAGAAACCCCCCACAAGTGACCCCATATTGGAAACTAGACCCCCCAAGGAACTTATCTAGATGTTTTGTGAGAACTTTGAACCAACAAGTGTTTCACTACAGTTTATAACGCAGAGCCGTGAAAATAAAAAAATTTTTTTTTTTCACGAAAATGATTTTTCACGTTTTTATTTTCCCAAGGGCATCAGGAGAAATTGGACCACAAAAGTTGTTGTCCAACTTGTCCTGAGAACGTTGATACCCCATATGTTCGGGGGGACCACTGTTTGGGCGCACAGGAGAACTCGGAAGGGAAGGAGCACTGTTTTAGTTTTTCAAAGCAGAATTGGCTGGAATTGAGATCGGACTCCATGTCGCGTATGGAAAGCCCCCTGATGTGCCTAAACAGTGGAAACCCCCAATCATAACTGAAACCCTAACCACAGCCCTAACCCTAGCCCTAACCCCGACCTTAACCCCAGCCCTAACCCTAGCCCTAACCCCAACCCTAACCCTAGCCCTAACTCTAGCCCTAACCCTAGCCCTAACCCTAATCCTAATGGGAAAATGGAAATACATACATTTTTTAAAATTTTATTATTTTTCCCTAACTAAGGGGGTGATGAAGGGGGGTTTGATTTACTTTTATAGCGTTTTTTTGGCGGATTTTTATGGTTGGCAGCCATCACACACTAAAAGACGCTTTTTATTGCAAAAAATAATTTTTGCATCACCACATTTTGAGAGCTATAATTTTTCCATATTTTGGTCCACAGAGTCATGTGAGGTCTTGTTTTTTGTGGGACGAGTTGACGTTTTTATTGGTACCATTTTCGGGCACATGACATTTTTTGATTGCTTTTTATTACGATTTTTGGGAGGCGGAATGAACAAAAACCAGCAATTCCTGAAATTCTTTTAGGGGGGGCGTTTATACCATTCCACGTGTGGTAAAATTGATAAAGCAGCTTTATTCTTCATGTCAGTACGATTACAGCGATACCTCATTTATGTAATTTTTTTATGTTTTGGCGCTTTTACACAATAAAAACTATTTTATATAAAAAAATAATTGTTTTTGCATCGCTTTATTCTGAGAGCTATAACTTTTTTATTTTTCTGCTGATGATGCTGTATGGCAGCTTTTTTTTTGCAAGACAAGATGACGTTTTCAGCGGTACCATGGTTATTTATATCCGTCTTTTTGATCGCGTGTTATTTCACTTTTTGTTTGGCGGTATGAGAATAAAGCGTTTTTTGCCTTTTTTTTTTTTACGGTGTTCACTGAAGGGGTTAACTAGTGATATAGTTTTATAGGTGGGGTCGTTACGGACGCGGCGATACTAAATATGTGTACTTTTATTGTGTGATTTTTTTTAAATTTAGATAAAGAAATGTATTTATGGGAATATTTTTTTTTTTTTCTTTATTTAGGATTTTTTTTTTAATTTTTTTTTTACACATGTGGACTTTTTTTTTTTTTTACTTTTTTACTTTGCCCCAGGGGGGGACATCACAGATCGGTGATCTGACAGTGTGCACAGCACTCTGTCAGATCACCGATCTCACAGACAAGGGCAGAGGCTTGCCGGCGCCTGCTCTCAGCAGCTCTTGCAGGCGCCGGCAAGCCAGGTCAGTAAATGACCCGGAAGGAGTCCCGCAGCCATCTTGGATCCGGGGACTCCTTCCAGGTCACCGGAGCAGCGCGATCTCATCGCGTTGCTCCGGTGGGAGAGCGCAGGTAGCCCCCGTCCCTGCGTGATCCCCCTCTATGCCGCTGTCACTATTGACAGCGGCATCAGAGGGGTTAAATGCCCGTGATCGGCGATAGCGCCGATCGTGGGCATTGCTGCGGGGTGTCAGCTGTCATATACAGCTGACACCCGCACCCGATCACCGCGGCGCTCAGCGTGAGACCGCGGTGATCGGTCCGCCGTACTAGTACTGCGGCTGGCACAAATGCAGTGCCGGCAGCGCAGTACTAGTACGGCGGATGTCGCGAAGGGGTTAATATCTGACATTCTTATCCCCCTGCCTTGTTAGCAAATAGTTTCAGACATGCTGTGTATTTACATCACATGGCCAAAGAAATTGGGTGGGAGCCACTGATTTACTATATATCTAATTCCAAGTGACTGTACATTTACTTAAAGTCACAGGAAAGGGTCTAATGCTCAAATGACTTTATACAATTGTTTTCTTTGCATCCACCCAAGAACTGGTTGCAAATTCATGACCACTAGGGGTCTCACTAATCCACTGTCCACAGTCTGCGAGGCGTGGTCCTTCTGGGCAGCAAAAACAGGAACTATGGGAGTGTCCTACACGATCTGATTCTGCAGGGGAAGTGCATGTCTTCAGTGCCATCTCACAGATCTGCGGAGCATCATTTCTCTCTGTACGATATACCTTGATTCAACTTGTCCAAGTGTTTTTGCAGTACCATTATATCTCCATCCATGATTTCTCAAGCACTTTTCCAAAATTGTGTAGTCAAGCTAAGTGAATTCACTATATACCTTTCTGTTATTTCATAAGCAGTTGCGATGATCGGCATCTTCTCTGAAGTACTGATGAAAACAGAATCATTTTACTTCTTTTCAAGAACAGTTTAGTGCTTCTATTGGTTTCTGTTCTAACTTGGCTTGTCCCATGACTTCTATCTCACTAAGGCCAGTCTCACACGTCCAGATAATTCCGGCACTGGAAAAATCGGTACCGGAGTTATCCGTGTCCGTGTGTCCGTGAGCTCACGTGGCACATCAGTGTGGCACACGTGCGGCAGCCGTGTGCCGCCCGTGTGCCAACTGGGTACCACACGAACCGTGCAGGAGACAGCGCTACAGTAAGCGCTGTCCCCTGCTTTGGGTGCTGAAGCCGCTATTCATTTCTTCTCTCCAGCAGCGTTCGCTGGAGAGAAAGAATGAAAAATCATTGTTTTTTTATTTTTTTTTTCCGGTTAAAATAAAGTACCCTGTAACCAACCCCCTCCCACCTACTGTGCGCCCGCCCGCTGGAAATAAAATACTCACCCAGCTCCCTCGATGCGTCCTCTCAGCGCCGCAGCTTGTCCTGTATGAGCGGTCACATAGTGCTGCTCATTACAGTGATAGTGAAACCAACCACCAAAGATAGGCACCCACCAGAAAGTAAATGAGCATGGGAATGAGTTTAAAAAATGCCTTTATTAATACAATTGGCAACAATTACATAAAAGTAAAATATATATATTGTATATAAAAAATATATTAAAATTACATATAACTTTTATCCACACGGTCCAGGAAATATATGCTCTTAATTGCACAACCCCCAATGTAATAGTATATTTTTCAGACTATGCATATCATAAAGTGCAAAAAGTAGAGAAATGGTGTTACACCCAATAAATAAATAAGCTATGTGCAAAAATGCAATTAAAATAATAACACTGTGCAAAAAATGCAAAGGATGACACTTAAAAATACTGTGCCATCAGTGCAAAAAAAGTGCCAAATAACAAGGGGTTAAAGCAGCCCAAAAAAAGTGCTAAATGTGCCTGTCTGTGATCAGACCAGATAGTATCCAGCCTTTAGTAAATAATAGGTAACACAACAATGTGTGAGCGAAAATAGATTTCATATATACCTGGGGGGTAATGGAGACCTGGACCTGTGTGCGCCCGACGCGCGTTTCGGATTTGTATCCTTCGTCAGGGGTGATCCAATAGTTCTAAGAAGGGGTTTATATAGTGGGGTCTAATAGACGCCGCGGCCCGAGTGTGAGCGGCGCATGCGCAGACTGGAGGTCCGAGAGTTCCGGTCCCCGCGTCACATGACCGGCCGCACAGGAACGGAGTACCCGGCGTAGCCCAGGCAACATGGACGCGGGGCGCCGCAGCTCACAGACACAGGCTGGGCATGCGCACCACCAAGAGCGCAGCGTGTAATGGGACGTAAGTAAAGAACCTAAAAATTATATAGCAAAATATGGGCTGCTTTAATTAATAGATATAAATATAAATCAATAAGGGGATTATATAAAAATAAATAATTTCCCCAGAGTGCCCATACAAAAATAAATAAAAATAAAGTGGATGTATATTCTACCAAACTGATAAATATAGCAATTATGGGCTGCTATAACTCCATAAATATAATATATCCAGAAAAATCAAAAGGAAAAAAATATAAAAAAATATATAAATAAAAATAAATAATTAATTAATTTACCCAAGATACCCATACAAAATTTAAATAAATATATATACACACAAGCTGACTCAAAATTGAAAAAAATATAAAATAAAAAAATAAAGAAAAATAATAACAGCTGTTCCTATATATGGTATATCTGTACATATGGAATATCACAGCCAGCTATATTCGGACAAAATGTGGAAAATTATCGTTGAACAGTTAAATCTAAGTAAAAGATATATGAATAATTACATACATATGAATATGATATAAAAATAAATATATACAAGAACTATTATGATTTAATAATAAATAATAAATACAATTTCTTTCTATCTTCACAGTGTCCACTGCTTGAAAAAGCTTGAAATATACGGCAGACTTCACAGTTCAAGAATCCACTGCGGCCATCAGCGTCCACAATCAACAGTCCCACATGGTAAGTATGAACTAAAACTATCTATAAAAGAATAAAAGGTTAAAATACAATACAATAATTAAAAAAATTAAAACTATGGTATTAAATTCACGGTTTACAGAAAAGGTATAAAACTCAGGTTCTCATTCAGTCCTTTAGGTGACACGGTATCAAGTGTCCATATCCATTTTGTCTCTTTTCTCGCCAGGGCCATACTTATTTCCCCACCTCTCTCATTGCTCTTAATCATATCTATACCTGTCACTTTTAACAATGATGCATCACAGTTATGGTGTAGTTTAAAATGTTTAGGGATCGTTTTTAATAAGGATATCTCTTCCACTTCCTTAGCAGCAATGATTCCACGTACATGTTCCCTGGTACGTATTTTAAGTTGTCTAGTTGTCATTCCTATGTATACCAGGGAACAAGGACATACAGCATGATAGATCACAGCTTTAGAGGTACAGGTTATAGCCTGCTTGATTTTATATATACCAGTACCATCATGGTTACAAAACATGTCAGTTCTCATAATATTTGGACAAGCGATACAATGGCCGCATGGTTTGCAGCCAGGTATAATTTTTGTATCTGTAAGAAAAGATGGAATTTCCGGGTTAAAAGAATAATGACTCCTTACTAATTGGTCCTTCAAGTTTCTGCATCTTCGATAAGTAATATTGGATGTCTCACCAATATATTGCGATAGGACTGGGTCAGCCTTCAAAATTGCCCAAGATTTATTAATATAGGCCCTCATTAATTCATTTTGCCCATGGTATTGTGTGATATACCTTACTATTTTATCACGTTTTGGTGGTTTATTTTCATATAACGCCTGATGTCTAGTTATATGTTTAGCACGATTATATCCCTTTTTCACTGAACGCTTACTATATCCTCTCTCCAAAAACCTCGCCTTAAGATCCAGTGCCTGTCTCTCAAAATCAGCCTCATTCGTACATATCCTCCTTAGGCGCAAAAATTGGCCTATGGGGATTGATTTAATCATAGCTGGAGGATGTGACGATGAAGCATGCAGCAAAGAATTCACCGCTGTTGACTTCCGGAAAATATCACTGTACAGACAACCGTTATCATCCCTATGTATACCCACATCCAGAAATTCCACAAACTTACTATCACATTTGTATGTCAAATGGATATTTAAAGAATTTTGATTTAATTGTTCCATAAAAGCCTGAAGAGATTCAGTAGGCCCCTGCCAGATAAAAAATATGTCATCAATGAACCGCACCCAAATAGGGATGCGGTCCATTGATGACACTGGCTCGGTATGGAAGAGGTCCTTCTCCCACAGCCCCAGGAACAAATTAGCATACGAGGGCGCAAATGATGCGCCCATTGCTGTGCCCTGGAGCTGAAGGTAGAAGGACCCCTTAAAAAGAAAAAAATTTTTTTCTAAAGAAAATTTAAGCATATCAACTGTGAATTGTCTCATATATCTTTTACTTAGATTTAACTGTTCAACGATAATTTTCCACATTTTGTCCGAATATAGCTGGCTGTGATATTCCATATGTACAGATATACCATATATAGGAACAGCTGTTATTATTTTTCTTTATTTTTTTATTTTATATTTTTTTCAATTTTGAGTCAGCTTGTGTGTATATATATTTATTTAAATTTTGTATGGGTATCTTGGGTAAATTAATTAATTATTTATTTTTATTTATATATTTTTTTATATTTTTTTCCTTTTGATTTTTCTGGATATATTATATTTATGGAGTTATAGCAGCCCATAATTGCTATATTTATCAGTTTGGTAGAATATACATCCACTTTATTTTTATTTATTTTTGTATGGGCACTCTGGGGAAATTATTTATTTTTATATAATCCCCTTATTGATTTATATTTATATCTATTAATTAAAGCAGCCCATATTTTGCTATATAATTTTTAGGTTCTTTACTTACGTCCCATTACACGCTGCGCTCCTGGTGGTGCGCATGCCCAGCCTGTGTCTGTGGGCTGCGGCGCCCCGCGTCCATGTTGCCTGGGCTACGCCGGGTACTCCGTTCCTGTGCGGCCGGTCATGTGACGCGGGGACCGGAACTCTCGGACCTCCAGTCTGCGCATGCGCCGCTCACACTCGGGCCGCGGCGTCTATTAGACCCCACTATATAAACCCCTTCTTAGAACTATTGGATCACCCCTGACGAAGGATACAAATCCGAAACGCGCGTCGGGCGCACACAGGTCCAGGTCTCCATTACCCCCCAGGTATATATGAAATCTATTTTCGCTCACACATTGTTGTGTTACCTATTATTTACTAAAGGCTGGATACTATCTGGTCTGATCACAGACAGGCACATTTAGCACTTTTTTTGGGCTGCTTTAACCCCTTGTTATTTGGCACTTTTTTTGCACTGATGGCACAGTATTTTTAAGTGTCATCCTTTGCATTTTTTGCACAGTGTTATTATTTTAATTGCATTTTTGCACATAGCTTATTTATTTATTGGGTGTAACACCATTTCTCTACTTTTTGCACTTTATGATATGCATAGTCTGAAAAATATACTATTACATTGGGGGTTGTGCAATTAAGAGCATATATTTCCTGGACCGTGTGGATAAAAGTTATATGTAATTTTAATATATTTTTTATATACAATATATATATTTTACTTTTATGTAATTGTTGCCAATTGTATTAATAAAGGCATTTTTTAAACTCATTCCCATGCTCATTTACTTTCTGGTGGGTGCCTATCTTTGGTGGTTGGTTTCACTATTTTATTACAGTGGTCTCCACTGGTAATACTCCACGGTACACCCTGACCACGGCTATAATTTTATTGAGAATATCCTTTATATTTATTTAATTCTGTGGATCATTGAGGGTAGTCTGTGTTTAACAAATCATTACAGTGATGAATATGCGGCTCCACCTCCCATAGGGACACACAGATGGCATACGGACAGCATCCGTGTGCGGTACGTGTTTTACACGGACCCATTGACTTTAATGATGTGTGATACGTGCGCTCCCACGAACACTGACATGTCTCCGTGTTTTTGAAACGGACACACGGTCCGTGAAAACACACAGACATGTGCAGAGACACATTGATTTTAATGTGTCTACGTGAGTCAGTGTCTCCGGTACGTGAGAAAGCTGTCACCACACGTACCGGAGCCACTGACGTGTGAAACCGGCCTAATGATACAAGGAGTTTTCCATTCTCTACCAATGATGTAGCAGCATGTCTCCCCAGTGTCAGACTGGGGTGTTTAGAGCCCAATAGACGAATGCGAAGGGTCACCCCACAGCTGCAAGAAAAGATTTTCTTTTTGATCTTATGGACCAAGTGTTCTACCATTCAGTACATGTGCAAAACAGGACCCTAATGTACATGCTCCAAGTTAAAAATTAGGTGTCCATCAAGCAATTAAAACCCTTTTTTAACAACTTCCACTGCCAATAATAATAATAATAATAATCTTTATTTATATAGCGCCAACATATTCCGCAGAGCTTTACAGTTTAACAGTTTCAAACACAGCAGTCATAGGTAACAACGTTAACAATACAGTAATAAAGCACAATAAGACGACCCTGCTCGTGAGAGCTTACAATCTACAATGAGGTGGGGAGATACAACGTACAGAAGCTTATTTACAATGATGGTCTAGCCATCTTCAGGGGGTGGGGGGTAGATGGAGATAGTGAATGGGTTACACACACACACACAAACATAAAATGAGTTTGATTAGGGAACGTGACAGGCCGCTCTGAACAAATTTGTTTTGAGCGAGCGCTTAAAACTATGCAAGTTGTGGCTGGTCCTAATATCTTGGGGTAGAGCATTCCAGAGGATTGGCGCAGCACGGGAGAAGTCTTGGAGTCGGGAGTGGGAGGTACGGATTAGTGCAGAGGTTAGTCGAAAGTCATTTTGCAGAGCGCAGCGGTCGGTTAGGCCGATAATGGCAGGGAGTGCTGCTGTGTGCTGGAAAAAATCAAGGTAAAGTTTATTGTTACTGTTGTACAAATATGTATAAACCTAGATTTGCTATTTCTTTTAAAATCTTTGCATACCCTTTCCACCTTTTTCATAACTCATCACAATTTTCTCCTGTTAATTGTAATGTAGGCCAGCCTCTTGTCTCCGTACATTTCATAATACACTGTTGGGGGAACATTTATCAGGACCGTCATGTCATATGACGGTCTTGATATCTCCCTTGCAGGTGCAGGATGTCCCATAGGGTCACATGACTGATATTTTTGGTTCATGTTTTGGCAGTGTAGTGCGCAAGCTTCCTCCCTCCTTATTTTCTTCCTGACTTCTCGATGTATACATCCTGAATGCGCCCAGTGGCATGAGGTACTGCACTATGTGTGTCTTACAACACAATGAGTGTTATAAAGAGTAAAAATACGCGTGGAAAATAAAATTGAGTTGAAAATATTGTTTGCATGCAGTTTCAGATCTATCCAATATATTTTTTTGCTGTGTTACACAAAAGCATTCCACCTCAAGCCACAAATATTAATTACTTTTAATAACATATTGTAAAGTAATATCTTATAAAATTAAAAAATGTATGTCTGTCTATCACCCTACCTGTTCCCTCTGTTCTGCTAATGACCTAAGGCCGACATCACACTGGCATATTGCATCGGATGCGAGAGCACAGTCCTCTGCACAGTCAAAACACATGACCCAGTGTTATTGGGTTTTAGTAACGTCAGCTGATCCCCAGCTGTGTATGCGGCAATGTGTCCTGCAACCGCCACGCTGACACAACAACTGAAATTTAAGGGAACCTGTCCCCCCCAAGCGTTTGTTACTGAAAGAGCCACCTTGTGCAGCAGTAATGCTGCACAAGGTACAGGTAGCTCTTTTAGTTTTGCTCCTTGCTCATGCTGAACTTAACACTTATACAATGTGTCCCCTGATGCCGTAAAACTGTCCCGGAGGTGGGACTTTCCTTCGTAACGGGACTTTCCCAGCCGTCATCCCTACCCCCTTGGCGCCGTGCGCCACCTCCTTAGCGTTGTTTGAATCTGTCTAGTAGCCTGTGCTGTTTTGTTCAACCTTGGCCATGCGCAGTCTGCGCTGCCCGTCTTCTGACATCATTTGGTGTCAGGCAGACTGGGCCTGTGAGGCCGCGCTGCCCGAGATCCCTCCTCGCAGTCTCTTCTGATTTAATCATACTGCGGGCCTGGGATCCATGGGCATGCGCAGTGCATATCTTCACCTCAGGCTCTCACTCATCTCCCTCCGCCTTCTTCAGACTGGGCCACTGCCGTGACGCGCGGTGCATATATTCGCCTCTCACTCATCTCCTTCCGCCTTCTTCAGACTGTGCGGCTTCACGGCCGTGGCATGTGATTAGGGATCAGCTACCGCCGCACAGTCTAAAGCAGGCGAAAGGACGTGAGTGAGAGGCGAACATATTTACTGCGCAAGGCCATGAATCCCAGCCCCACAGTGTGAATAAATCACAAGACACTGCGGGGCTGGGATTCATGGGCAGCGCGACCGCACAGGCTGACATCAAATGATGTCAGAAGACAGGCAGCACTAACAGCGCATGGCCAAGGGATAACATAACAGCGCAGACTCCGGTACACAAAAAAGCAGCGCTCAGGAGGCTGCGCCCAGCGCCAAGGGGGTATTTTAAACAGCTGTGCTGCGTGTCATTAAGAAGGAAAGTCCCGCCTCCATAACGGTTTCACGGTATGAGTGGCACAATTTTAAAAGTGTTTCGTTCAGCGTGTGCAAGGAGCATAATTAAAAGAGCAACCTTTTCCTTGTGCAGCATTACTGTTGCACAAGCTGGCTCTTCTAGTTACTAACGCCTGGGGGTTTAAAGGTTCACTTTCTTTTTTTTTTTTTTTCAATAATGTTTTTATTAAACTTTTTTAACAATACACATATAAAATTTAGACAAAAAAGGGGGGGGAGGGGGGGTCAAGGAAAAACTGAAACAAGATATAATTTGCACATTGTCGTATCAATCAGTCAATGTTACGTCACATCTCGAGCAATACGATGTGAGCAAATAAAATAATTTGCATAAACATGACAAATAAGCAAAATGACTAATTTTGAAAGGTCTGTTCTTGGGGAGGGGGGGGGGGGGGAAGGAGAACACCTGGGGAAAATGGGAGTAGGGGGAGGGGGGGAGGGGGAAGGGGGGAGAGCACACGGCTTCCACCTCTACATCCTCAGATTTGCATGCCCCAATCCGCGAATCATCCTCACAGAGGCGGACGACCTGCTATTGTCTGTTCCAAGAACCAAGTTGTCATCTTAAAACAATCTCTGATTCCTTGCTTAGTGTGAGTCGGAAGAATCGCTATAAATGGTTCCCATGTGTCAAAGAATGTCTGAGTCCGTCTCTCTTTCTGAAGAGAAGCATCTATCCAGTCCATTCTAAACAGAAAAGCAAGTTTCTCTAGGAAAAGTCGCAATGTGGGCACTTTAGGCGCCAACCAGTTTTGTAGAATTGTTTTACGAGCTGCAGCTGAGATAATAAAAAGGAATTTTTTACCATGGTATGGAATATGGACGTCGTTATCTGTAACATGACCAAAGAGAGCCCAGGCCGGAGTAAGTGTGATGTTATATAAGGTGTGCGTCAACACAAAGGTATGTATACGCTGACAGAACAATTGAATTTGTGGACAAGCCCAGAAGCTAAAGGTTCACTTTCAATTTGCTCCAATTAGGCCTCAGCCTATACTCTGCTCCTCCTGCTGACCCTGGGCTCCAACACCGCTAGTTGCTGCCTGGAAGTGCTGAGAAAAACAATTGCTCCTGTGTTAGTGGGGTTCAGTAACGTCAGCTGCTCCCCTGCTGTGTAACCGACAATGTGTCCTGCGACCGCCACGCTGACACTCCATCAGATATTAAAGTGCCTCCAGTGCAGGCTTCGGCCTGCACTCTGCTCCTCCTGCTGACCCTGGGCTCCAACACCGCTAGGGGCTGTAGGATGACAATCTTGAATAGGCCCCCATCCTGGTTCCAGTACTGTCAGCTGGTTCCAGGCAGAGCCTTTGGCTTAGGTGCCTCCTTCTGGGTATCCGAGTTCCACCAACGTCAGGTGGTCCTTGGTAGTGCTTTCTGGCACGGGTACATCCTGCTTACTAACCGGGTTCCAGTAACGTCAGCTGGTCCTCGGTAGTTCCATTGGCTCTTGGACCTTTGGGTAGCCATCCGGGTTCCAGTTCCATCAGCTGGTTCTCGGCATTTTCTCAGCCTTCATGTACCTTCTGCTACATTTCCAAGTTCAAGACCCTAAAGACGACGACCCTGAAGACCACCCCTAAGATGAAAACGACACCAGAGACAACAACCCCTGAGATGACGACCCTGGAGACGACGACCCTGAAGACCACCCCGATGACAACGACGACCCCGGAGACGACGACCCTGGAGACGACGACACGGAAGACCGAGAAGCAGAAGAACAAGACGCTGCAGAACAAAGAGCAGAAGAACATTAAGCATAAGACTAAACATCAGAGCAAAAGATATTATCTAAATTATAAGCAGAAGAAGACTAAGCAGTGTATGGGGGTGAGTCCGTTCCTCCTCGTGGTGCCCCTGGATAAAGCCTGATGCTGCAGGCCTAACTGAACGCAGACAAATGTAACTCTTTTGTGACAGGCAGAACGGAAGGTGTAATCTTCAAACTTTTATAGACAACAACTACAGGAATGCCTGTCACAAATAAGAATATGATGAAGAAGTAGAATATGAAGAAGAATAATAGTTTAATAAAAAGAATATGAAGAATGTAACAAAAAAAATAATAGGTAGAAGATGAAGAAGAAGATGAATAAGGTGAAGAAGAAGTTGATGTCAAAGATGCTGCTGAGGATGATGAAGAAGAAAGTGTGGGAGAAGTAAAAAAGAAGGTGAAGGGCATGGAAGTAGTGAAAGATCAATATCTGACAAATTAAAAAAAATCTTAACATGGTCAATATCTTTGTAACTCCGAACGTCTTAAATTTTTTTTTAAATTCCTGCTATTCTATTTGATTGGGCTAAACCTCTGTGCCTTTAATGTCTCCGCCACCTCCCCCAATACATCCTACATTATTCTTAGCTGTTTTCCTTCATGTAGAATGAACCTACAAGGAAAGAAAGGGTTTATTTTAATTCCGATATTTTGGTCCCATTGACTTGCATTGGTATCGGGTATCGGTATCGGCGATATCCGATATTTTTTGATTATCGGCCGATCCAATCCGATACTGATACTTTCCGATATCGGAAGGTATCGCTCAACACTAATTGCGACGTATTGCCACACGTCGCAACCGTCGTGCGACGGTTGCGTCGTGTTTTGGGGACCGCCGCAACAAAAAAATGTTACATGTAACATTTTTTTGTGCATCTAGTCCGCCATTTCCAACCGCGCATGCGCGGCCGAAACGCCGTGCCCTCCTCCCCGGACCTTGCAATGGGGCAGCGGAAGCGTCGTAAGACTGCTTCCGCTGCCACGTCGGGCATTTTTTTCACAGTATGCGTCGGTACGTCGGGCCGACGCAGTGCGACGACCATGTACCGACGCTAGTGTGAAAGCAGCCTAATGCAACTGTTGCTGTATTGCAGGGTAGTCTGTAACCATGGAAATGAGAAGTGTATACTGCAATAGAAAGATGAGTCAACCCAACAAAGGAGGCAATGTGGACAATTACAAAATACTAGTAAGTGCCATAGATTTACTTTCTGTACACAGTCAATATCATTTATTAATGTGAAGCAGCCCGTTTAAGAAGCAAAAAAGGGACAAAGGAAGTTTGAGAAAAAAAGGGGAAAATAACAAAAGTTTATATTTTTGGTTTATCGCTTTCCACTCCCGCCATTCTCGCAGCCATAGCTTTATATATTCATATAGTTTTATGACCAGCTTATCTTTTTGCAGGACAATTTGTAAGTTCTAATGGCTGCACTTAATATTAGGTTCAAGTGGAAAGCAGAAAAAAAAGCAAAATGGGGTGCAATTTGAAAATTCAATTTTGTCACAATTTTATGGCTTTTATTTTAATGCCGTTCCCCACGTGCTCTGAGGAACCTGTCAGCAGGATTGTGTTCAGCAAACTACACACAGTGTCAGGTCGGCGCCGTTATACTGATTACAGTGAGACCTGGTGCTGAAATCCGTCTTGTGGTTGTTGTTTAATCTTTATTTTCAGTATTGAGTTAATGATATGCTTGTGCTTCGGGGCGGCCTGTGGGGGTCTTCATGTGATGCTCTGATTAGCTATTCATAATGCAAAATGCTGACAGGTCACTGATCCCTCACTGACCCGCCCCCTAGTTTCCATAATGAATACAATCACATAGTGAATAAAAAAAAGAAACGCTTTTGCAGGCAGATGCCAGCCTTGGCCCCTGCACTGCAGCATAATCGCATGGTTACTGTGCACTTAATCCCTTTTGCAGATTTCCTTGAGCAAAAATAAAATATCAATTTTGTCAGTGGCACTTGGGGCACCTGTGCAATAGCAGCTATCGGTTTGTATAGAGATCCGATAGCTGCAACTGCGCATGCGCCAGCGTCACCATCTTACTAGAGAAGATTTTAAAAATCCTCATCAAATATGGCGCCGCTTGCGCAGTAGCAGCTGTCGGAGATCGCCAAGGGATCAGTGACCTGTCAGCAGTCTGCATTATGAATACCTAATCAGAGCACCACATACATGAACCCCGTGTTAGGCCGGTTTCACACGTCAGTGATTCCGGTACGTGAGGTGACAGTTTCCTCACGTACCGGAGACACTGACACACGTAGACACATAAAAATCAATGCATCTGTTCAGATGTCATTGATTTTTTGCGGACCGTGTCTCCGTGTGCCAAACACGGAGACATGTCAGTGTTCGTGGGAGCGCACGTTTTACACGGACCCAATAGAGTCAATGGGTCCGCGTAAAACACGGACCTCACACGGACATTCTCCGTCTGGGGTCCGTGTGCGTGCAGGAGACAGCGCTACAGTAAGCGCTGTCCCCCCACATGGTGCTGAAGCCGGTATTCATATCTTCCCTGCAGCAGCGTTTGCTGTAGAGAAAATATGAAGAATAGTGTTAAAAATAAAGATTTAGGTGTCCGCCGCCCCCCCACCCCCTGTGCGCCCCCCCCCCCCCCCCCCCCGCTGGTCAGAAAATACTTACCCGCTCCCTCGCTCCTTCCTGGTCTGGCCGCGCCTCCTACTGTATGCGGTCACGTGGGGCCGATCATTTACAATCATGAATAGTCGGCTCCGCCCCTATGGGAGGTGGAGCCACATATTCATGACTGTAAATGATCGGCCCCACGTGACGGCATGCAGGAGAAGCCGCGGCCAGACCAGGAAGCAGCGAGGGAGCGGGTAAGTATTTTCTGACCAGCGGGGGGGCGCACAGGGGGTGGGGGGGTGCACAGGGGGTGGGGGGGCGGCGGACACATGGATCTTTATTTTAAACACTATTCTTCATATTTTCTCTGCAGCAAACGCTGCTACAGGGAAGATATGAATCGCAGCTTCAGCACCATGCAGAGTGGGTACCACACGCTCCGTGTGGTACCCACTCGCCATACGGGCGGCACACGTGTGCCGCACGTATGGCCTCCGTGAGTTCCCAGGCACACGGACACGGATAACTCCGGTACCGATTTATTCCGGTACCGGAATTATCTGGACGTGTGGGACAGCCCTTAGGACTCGAGCATATCAGCACCACAAAACTGAGAATAAAGATTAAGAAACAACAAGATAGATTTCATCACCAGGTATCATTGTAATCAGTATGACGCCGCTGACCTGACACTGTGTGTCGGTTACTGTGCACAATCCTGCCGACAGGTTCCCTTTGACGTCCTTCTCCAGGTCAGTATGACTACAGCAGCACAACAATAAGTAGAGCTTTACTTGTGTTTACTAGAAAAAAACTAAACGTGGGAACATTTTTATTCTGCTTGTTTCATTGCCATATTCTAATATATTTTTTTTATATTTCCGGATCTGTGTGAGAGCTCATTTTTTGGTGTCACAGCCTTTACTTTTTAATTATATGATTATATAGTGTGTATCACTTTTTGAATAATTTTGATTCGATATTTTCACAGATGTGACGTCACTAACCAAAAGGAGAATCGGCCATTTAGATTTCTTTTCTATTATGCTGTTTGCCGTATGGAATCCAAAAATATATTGTAATAGTGCAGGCAACTTCAGATGGTAGAACACTTGGTCCTTGAGCATAAGAGCAAAAAGAAAATCTTTTCTTGCAGCTGTGAGGTGACCCTTCGCATTCGTCTATTGGGCTCTAAACACCCCGGTCTGACACTGGGGAGACATGCTGCTGCATCATTGGGAGAGAATGGAAAACCCCTTGTAGCATTAGTGAGATAGAAGTCATGGGACAAGCCAAGTTAGAACAGAAATCAAGAGAAGCACTAACCTGTTCTTGAAAAGAAGTAAAATGATTGTGTTTTCATCAGTACTTCAGAGAAGATGCCGATCATCGCAACTGCTTATGAAATAACAGAAAGGTAGATAGTGAATTCACTTAGCTTGACTACACAATTTTGGAAAAGTGCTTGAGAAATCATGGATGGAGATATAATGGTACTGCAAAAACACTTGGCCAAGTTGAATCCAGGTATAACTTACAGAGAGAAATGATGCTCCGCAGATCTGTGAGATGGCACTGAAGACATGCACATCCCCGGCGAAAAATAACGGATCCGGCGGAAAAAAACGGATCCGGCGGGAAAAAAACGGATCCGGCACAAAAAAAAACAGATCAGCAGGAAAAAATGGATCCGTCGGAAAAAACGGATCCATTGGAAAAAAAACGGATCTGGCTTGTCAAAAAAACAGATCCGGCGCAAAAAAAACCCCGATTGGCGGGAACAAAACGGATTCGGCAAAAAGAAAAAACGGATCGGCGGAAAAAAACGGATCTGGCGGAAAAAAACGGATCTGGCGTAAAAAAAAACGGATTAGGTGCAAAAAAACGGATCGGCGAAAAAAAACGGATTAGGTAAAAAAAAACGGATCGGCGAAAAAAAACCCCGATCGGCGGGAACAAAACGGATTCGGCAAAAAAAAAAATGGATCGGCGTAAAAAAACCCGGATCCGGCACAAAAAAAACGGATTGGCGGGATAAAAACAAAGTCGGCAAAAAAAACGGATCAGAAAAATAAAACGGATCCGGCGGAAAAAAAAACGGATCTGGCTTGTAATAAAATGGATCCGGGGCAAAAAAAACCCGATCGGCGGAAAAACACGGATCCGGCGAAAAAAAAACGGATCTGGGGTAAAAAAAAACGGATCCGGCGCAAAAACAAACCGATTGGCGGAAAAAAACCGGATTCGGCAAAAAAACAGATCGGCGGAAAAGAACGGATCCGGCGGAAAAACAAACAGATTGGCGGAAAAAAAAACGGATTCGGCAAAAAAACCCGGATCTGCGGAAAAAAACGAATCCGGCGGAAAAAAAACAGATCCGGAGGAAAAACGGATCGGCGGAAAAATACGGATCCGGCGGAAAAACGGATCGGCGGAAAAATACGGATCCGGCGAAAAAAAACGGATCTGGCGTAAAAAAACGGATCCGGCGCAAAAACAAACCGACTGGCGAAAAAACGACGGATTCGGCAAAAAAAAAAACGGATCGGCGGAAAAAAACGGACCCGGTGGAAAAAACGGATCCGGCAGAAAGATAAAACCAATCCGGCGGAAAAAAAAAAGGATCCGGCCGACAAAAAAATGGATCCTGCGTCTAGAGACTACAGCCGTCGGCCTTACCATTGCACCACAAGGTCAAGTGATCCCAGGTACTAATTTTTGCTAATTTTACTAATTTTACTAATTTCCTGTATCAGAGTCAAGTATCAGAGTATTTCTGAGGTTTGACTTTCATTTGTGACTTTGATATGTGAAAGTCAGGTATCAGAATCAAGTATCAGACTCCGGTGTCAGAGTATTTCTGAGGTTATTTCTGATGTTACTGTGATTTGTGACCATGTTGCAGCGGTATACTGACTTATGTTACTGACTTTATGGCAGGTTCATCCTGCAGACACTAGATGGCGCTGTGGCTCCCGATGACGTCACGGCTCCTTGCAGCCTCTAGTCAGTAATAGCAGCACTAGACAATCGCCGGGCGCGGTGGCGTGCGCCTGTAATCCTAGTTACCAGGGAGGCTGAGTGCTGGAGCGCTTGAGTCCAGGTGTTCTGGGCTGCCCTGTGCTATGCCGATTGGGGTGTCAACATCAGGTCGGTATTTGTGACCCTGGGGGACCTCAGAACTAACCAGTGGTCCTGAAGTGGGAGGAGGCCGGACGCGGCCCAGGAGACCCCATGCCGATCAGCGGTGCGGATCGCCCCGTCCATAGCCCTCGTTGTAGAGTCTACAATGGGGAGCAGGCTGGACAACACAGCGTGACAACCACTTTTTATATACACAGAAAATATTCATTTTAGATCGGGAAATCATTATTAATGTAGAAAAAGATCCAATTTCTTAAAATTGTGATGTTTATTAGAAAATTCAATGCAAACATTCAAGACTGTCTATGTAAATACTATGCATTGAACTTTGTACTTAGTTCTCTAATAAACATCGACATTTTAAGACGCTGAATTGTTTCTACATTTGATCCCTTGGCTTCCGTGCTACAATGCCCCTAGAGTCGGAGCTGTTTTTTCTTTTTTCACCAGATCATTATTAACCCTCAGTCACATCTGCAATAATTATTATTCGGTAAAAATAATGAACTATGCAAAATATGAAAATGTAAATATATATATATATATTCCTCCTGTACTTTCTCACTATCTCCCCAGATTCTGATATTACGTCTCCTTATCTCTCTGTGATGCCGTTACACTGAGCGCTACTGACACCTACTGGCGAAACCAATAAAATGCTTCCATCTGTTGTGCAGTACTAGGTGTTACCAGCAGAGGCCACTCCAGCTCTAAACCTTCAGGACGAAACATGAATCACCTGCAAATATCACATTATAATGAGGTTACGCTGAAGGCCTCATGAGAAAATGACCTATTGTTTATATCAGGTTTTTTTTCTTCAATGTATTTTTTTCCATATAACAATCTGTATTAAAAATATAGTAGTAATATAATATATCAAAAATTATTAACACAAATAAATATATTTAAAAAATTACCAATAATAAGTATAAAATAAACAGACCACAAATCAACCCCCTAAAAACACAAGAAGATCCTAAGGGTGCGTGTCCACGTTCAGGATGGCCGGCGCTTTGGACGGAGCGGAAAACTCGCTCTGCCCTAAGCCCCGCCCCCTTCTGGAGACACGATGATGCCGGATGTGTTCATTGCACACATCCGGCATCATCGCACCCCACACATAGGGCCCTGTGATTTACCTTGCAGCGACGCAGCAAGGTAAACGGACATGCTGCGATCTAAAAAGACGCGGCGCATGTCCGGAATCGCAGGGCCGCCGGGTGCGTATTAGCACGCATAGTGGAGACGGGATTTCATAAAATCCCCTCCACTATGCTGTAACATCTGGACGCGGCAGATTGAATGCTGCGGCTCTGCTCAGCGTTCAATCCGCTGCTATTCCGGATGTAAAACGGCCCGTGGACACATACCCTAAGACAAACACACTGACGAGCAAAAGAGTAACAATGTTTTGACCTTTTGACTTTCAGGCTCCATATCTCACCATCCACTACTGCTTCCAACGTGAGACTCCCATCATTTTATAGACAATCATCTTGGCTGTCTTATACACAAATGTATTGTTTATTGTTGATGCGTTTCAGATTCCACCGACTCCTTCCTCAGGATAACCATACAAAAATCAATCAATTGTCCTGCAGACGTTACACAAGTCTGGAAGCTGCAAATAAGGTGAGAGACTTCAACTTCACTATTGTGATGAGAAGCGTTGGCTTGAGTTTGCAAAAACGTATGACAAATGGACAGTATAAGATTGAAGATGGGTGATTTGGAGCGATGAGATGAAAGGCAACAGACTAGTCTCTGATGGGTGCAAATGGGTCTGGAAGAAACAAGGGAAAACGGGGCCAATGGCTGCAATCATTGAAGGAACTGTCAAGTTTTGGTAGAGGAAACCTGATCATATGGGGTTGTTTCAGGGTATGTACACACTTTCCGGATTTTTTGCGTTTTTTCGCTATAAAAACGCATACATATGCATCCCATCATTTAGAATGCATTCCGCAATTTTTGTGCATATGTCACTTTTTTTTCCCGCGAAAAAAATGCATCGCGGTAAAAAACGCAGCATGTTCATTAATTTTGCTGATTTTTTGCGGATTTCCCACCATATTATTGCATTTGGAACCCCCGGAAAAATCTGCAAAAAAATCCACACAAAAAATGCGAGAAAAACATGAAAAAACGCACAGGATTTCTTGCAGAAAATGTCCGGTTTTGGTCAGGAAATTTCTGCAAGAAATCCTGACGTGTGCACATAGCCTCACAGCCAAAGATGTTGGATACTTGACCAGGATCGATGGTGGTCTCACGGCTGAGCTATATGTGTATTTTGATCTGACGTTTAGATCGGACTCGGACATCACTAAGATGACAGTTCTGTTCGATTTTTACACAGACCCATAGACTTGCATTGACAATTTTGTTCTGACGTTTGGATCAGTATGGAACATATCTCCATGATTTTGTATGGACTACAAACAATCCCGGACATGTGAACTGCCCCATTCACTATTTTAGGCACAAGTGTTATCTGTGAAAAGCACGGATAGCACATCCCACCCTATTTCCTTATAGATTGTAGCTTGCGAGCAGGACCCTCACTCCTCCTGTACCTGCTGATCTGTGTCACTTTGTGATATATTTATTGTCTGTTCATGTCCCTGCTTAATTGTAAAGTGGTCAGAAAATGTTGGCGCTATAGAAATAAAAATATCATCATCACTAGTATAAGAAAATATAACGTGTGAATGAGCCGTTGATAATTATCAATTGTATTAATTAATTTAGTTCCAAGTTTATTAAGCTAATTTATAGATGAATGGGAAAGTGTCTAATATTTCTAGGGAAGACCACAAATGTATTACATAGGGCAAAAATGTGACGGGTTTGGCAGAGGTTTTAGGACAGTTAGGCCGGCGTCACACTAGCGAGTTTTACGGACGTATGAGCGCAAGAAAATACGTCCGTAAAATACGCATTACACACGGCCCAATGATTCTCTATGGCCCAGCTCCTATCAGCCGTATTTTACGGATCTGTATTATACGGCCGTAGAAAATCGCAGCATGCTGCGTTTGTCACCATATTGCGCAAAAAAATCGCCAATGAAAGTCTATGGGGGCGAGAAAAATATGGATTACTCACGAACCAGCAGTGTGACTTGCAAGAAATACGCAGCGGTGTTATAGAGAAAAGCCGGCAATTCAATTGCCGGCTTTTGCTATCTCCTTCCCAAACCCGACAGGATATGAGACATGGTTTACATACAGTAAACCATCTCATATCCCTTTTTTTTTTGCATATTCCACACTAATAATGTTAGTAGTGTGATTGTGCAAAATTTGGGCCCTCTAGCTATTAAATTAAAGGGTTAAATCACGGAAAAAATTGGCGTGGGCTCCCGCACAATTTTCTCCACCAGAGTGGTAAAGCCAGTGACTGAGGGCAGATATTAATAGCCTGGAGAGGGTCCATGGTTATTGGCCCCCCCCCTGGCTAAAAACATCTGCCCCCAGCCACCCCAGAAAAGGCACATCTGGAAGATGCGCCTATTCTGGCACTTGGCCACTCTCTTCCCACTCCCGTGTAGCGGTGGGATATGGGGTAATGAAGGGTTAATGTCACCTTGCTATTGTAAGGTGACATTAAGCCAGATTAATAACGGAGAGGCGTCAATTATGACACCTATCCATTATTAATCCAATAGTATGAAATGGTTAAGAAAACACACATTATTACAAAGTATTTTAATGAAATAAAGACAGATGTTGTTGTAATATTTTATTAGACTCTTAATCCACCCGAAGACCCTTGTCACCTGAAACAAAGTAAAAAAAAACCAAACAACAATATTCCATACCTTCTGTCGTTCTGTCCCACGTTGCAAATCCATCTGAAAGGGTTAACTAATTTTACAAGCAGAAGCCTGTTAATGCAGCTGCACCTGCCTGTAAAAACCAGGGGAATGAATGGAAAGCAGGGTGACCTGTAGTTACCTTGAGTTGCGGTGATGCGCCCTCTGCTGGATGTCCTCATGAACTGGAGCCTGTGAAAAGTTCCCACGCTCGAGTTCATATGAGGACATCCAGCAGAGGGCTAGGTAGTAGGTAGGGATGTGAACGCTGTGTTCTGGGATGGGTGGGCGCAGAGGAGTCTGCGGGATGTGCCGTGGTGCTGTGCCTGGATTTGCCATTGTGCCGCGTCTGGATGTGCCGTGATGCTTGGCTGTGCCGTGATGCTTGGATGTGCTGTGGTGCCGGCATGTGCCGGTGCCTGCGCCGGGATGTGTCGGCGCCGAGATGTGCCGTGGTGCCGGCATCTGCCGGTGCCTGCGCCGGCATGTGTCGGCGCCGGGATGTGCTGTGGGGCTACGCCGGGCGGTGCGGTGGGTCCGCTGGCCGTGCTGGGGTCTGCTGCAGGCGTCATTGCTGTGTGTGTCTCTGTGTGCAGGCGTCGTCCGATGGGACTACAAGTCCTATCGGACGATGCCTGCTACAGTGACAGTGAGTGACACATTAGCCAATGATGGGACAGTAGTAGTCCCATCATCCAGCTAATGTGTTGAATGTAAAAAAAAACAACACACACACACACACACACACACACGTACATACATACAGACATACAGTACATACAACATGCAGACACAGTACATACAGACATACAACATACACCATGTGACATGCAACATGTGGCGACATGAGAGGGAATGCGACATATGACATGCAAAATGTTACATGCAACATGCGACGACATGCAACATGCCACATGCAACATGCAACAACATGTGACGGCATGTGACATGCAACGACATGTGACATGCGTCAACATGCAACATGTGACAACGACATGTGACATGAGATGACATGCGAAATGCAACATGTGGCAGCATGCGACATATGACAACATGTGACATGCAACATGCGACGACATGCAGCATTCGACGACATGCAGCATTCGACGACATGCAACATGCGACGACATGCGACGACATGCGACATGTGACATGCGGCGACATGCAACATTCGACAACATACGACGACATGCAATGACATGCAACATGTGACATGCGACGACATGCAATGACATGCAACATGCGACAACATGTAACATGCGACGGCATGCAACAACATGCAACATGCGACAACATGCAACATGCGACGGCATGCAACAACATGCAACATGTGACATGCAACGAAATGCGACATACAACATGCGAGGGCATGCGACATGTGACAACATGTGACATGCGACAACATGCAACATGAGACATGTGATATGCGACATGCACCATGCGACAACATGCAACATGCGAGAACATGCAACATGTGACGACATGCAACATGTGACATGAAACATGCAACATGCGACGACATGCAACATACGACATGCAACATGCCACATACAGTACATACATACAGTACATACATACAACATACATACAGACGTACAGTACATAAAACATAGAGTACATACTCACTATCACTTGTCACTTTGTTCCTCGAAGCCAGTGTTACCTGTAAAAAATATTAAAATAATAAACAAACACTATACTCCCTGATCCGCAGAAATCCAATTAAAACGAGTGTCCCTCGCCGATCTCCCGTGGAGAGCAGGAGCATCAGCTGATGCGACCGCTCTCCAGGGGCTCCAGGAATACAATGATGGAAGGTATCCTTCCACAATGTTTTCCCCACAATGTATTCCTACGCCCCTGTGAGAAAATAGTCCCTAGTCTCACTTTTGGCATTGCTGTGTGAGAAAGTTCCCACGCAGCTTTTTGCCATAAAGTGATACCAGTGAACTATAGTAACCTCTCAGTGATGCACTGCAGGAGCCATTGTCTCCTGTCAGTGTGTCACATAGGGTCCTATAGAGCAGTGACATCACCCGATGTCACTGTTCTATAGGGGAGATCGTCATGGGACACTCGTTATTAATTGGACTACGGTGGACAGGTAGTATACGGTTTATTATTTTACATTTTTTGCAGGCGCCGAAGTATGGTAAGTATGCTTAAATGAAGAATATTAACCCCTTTCTGCCAGCTGACGGAATAGTACGTTAGCTGGCAGATCCCCTGCTTTAAGGTGGGCTCCGGCGGTGAGCCCACCTTAAAGCCGCAATATGTCAGCTGTTTTGTACAGCTGACATGTGTGCGCAATGAGCGCGAGCGGAATCGCGATCCGCCCGCCCCCATTAACTAGTTAAATGCCGCCGTCAAGCGCTGACAGCGGCATTTAACTAGCGCTCCCGGCTGCACGGCCGGAAGTGCTCACACCGCTGACCCCCGTCACATGATCAAGGGTCAGCGGTGCATTGCCATAACAACCAGAGGTCTCCTTGAGACCTCTATGGTTGTTGATGGCCGATTGCTTTGAGCGCCACCCTGTGGTCGGCGCTCAAAATACACCACCATTTCTACTACATAGAGGTGATCTGTACTTCACCTCTATGTAGCAGAGCCGATCGTGTAGTGCATGCTTTTAGCCTCCTATGGAGGCTATTGAAGCATGCCAAAATAAAAAAAAAAAAGTGTTTAAAAGTATAAAAAATATATAAAAGTTTAAATCACCCCCCTTTCGCCCCAATCAAAATAAAACAATTAAAAAAAAATCAAACCTACACATATTTGGTATCACCGCGTTCAGAATCGCCCGATCTATCAATAAAAACAAAGGATTAACCTGACCACTAAATGGCGTAGCGAGAAAAAAAATCAAAACGCCAAAATTACGTTTTTTTGGTCGCCGCGACATTGCATTAAAGTGCAATAACGGGCGATCAAAGAACGTATCTACACCAAAATGGTATCATTAAAAATGACAGCTTGGCATGCAAAAAAGAAGCGCTCACCTGACCCCAGATCACGAAAATTGGAGACGCTACGGGTATCGGAAAATCGCACACTTTTTTTTTTTTTTTGCAAACTTTGGAATTTTTATCCACCACTTAGATAAAACATAAACTAGACATGTTAGGTGTCTATGAACTCGTAATGACCTGGAGAATCATAATGGCAGGTTAGTTTTAGCATTTAGTGAACCTAGCAAAAAAGCCAAACGAAAAACAAGTCTGAGATTGCACTTTTTTTTGCAATTTCATCACACTTGGAATTTTTTTCCCATTTTCTGTTACATGGCATGGTAAAACCAATGGTATCGTTCAAAAGTACATCTCGTCCCGCAAAAAATAAGCCCTCATATGGCCATATTGACTGAAAAATAAAAAAGTTATGGTTCTGGGAAGTAGGGGAGCGAAAAACAAAAACGAAAAAACGGAAAAAGCTCTGGGGGTGAAGGGGTTAAAATACTTTTTTCCTAATGTGTGTGTGTTTTATTAATCCTTTAATACTATTGGATTAATAACGGATAGGCGTCTTATTGACGCCTCTCCATTATTAACCCGGCTTAATGTCACCTTACAATAGCAAGGTGACATTAACCCCTTATTACCCCATATCCCACCGCTACACCGGAGTGGGAAGATAGGGGCTAAGTGCCGGAATTGGCGCATCTTACAGATGCGCCATTTCTGGGGCGGCTGCGGACTGGTATTTGTAGCTGGGGGGAGGGCCAATATCCATGGCCCCTCTCTAGGCTATGAATATCAGCCCGCAGCTGTCTGCGTAGCCTTTCTGGCTATGAAATATAGGGGGACCCCACGTCATTTTTTGGGGGGGTCCCCCTATTTTAATAGCCAGTAAAGGCTACGCAGACAGCTGCGGGCTGATATTCATAGCAGGCTACAAATATTGGCCCTCGGAATAAAGATACAAAAAGCATAAATATTTAACCTTAGCCAGGAGCATAACTATGATTACTCCTCTCAATCTGTACAAAAAAATCAAGAAAAAATAGTGGACAATTGTAAACTTTCTACCAAAAAATGAGTACAAAGTACCCACAGACCACCATACTACACAAAATAAAATCAATAAAGTTTATTGAAAAGATATTTAAAAAGACATAACATAGTACTGTATAGAGATATAGAAAAAGGACTCAGTCTAAAAATCCCAACTAAGCAGCAAATATTAACACAGTGTTGAACATTATTGATGACAGGTATATCTCAGTACTGAGGCTCATTCAAAATCCTTTAAGGCAGATAACCATTATATTATGCCCGGATAGATAAAGCTAAAAATACCGTTGACAAATATTCACTATAGTGCTTACCCATCATCAAATGCCGCTGTGGGACCGCCCCGACGCGCGTTTCGCAACTCACGTGCTTTCTCAAGGGGAGTGTGTGTCCCATCCTTACCTAACCTCCTTAAATACCCCCTGTGATTTCCGAGATTGCCAATGGAGTTCGCATGTGGGAACGCCATATTCAGCCCACAGCTGCATCGGGTCCGGCACTCAAGTTCCGGCGCGTGTTAGAGGAAAAACCTCGTGACGTCATTAAACACGCGCCGCAGCTTCAGAGAGGCCGCGCTCAATGCCAGGGCAAGAATATGTGATCGCGCATGCGCATATCGGCGCCATTTTTATGAAGTCCTATAAGGAACATCTCCTCTCAATAACCCACGGTATAAAGAAGAAAAGGGGAGGGGGAAATATAACCACACATGGGCATATCAGCACCATCTCAGAAAGGTAATACTGAAATTTTGTCCATTAATGCCTCACAAAATGTGAAGCAAATATAGATGGCACATATATATCAGCGCTATTTCAATAGCCCTGAAAGGCTGATTGCGCATGCGCATATAAACACCATTGTAATAATACTAATGAAAGTGTTATGGAATTACACTTAATAATAATAATTAATTTCTTCTTTATACCGTGGGTTATTGAGAGGAGATGTTCCTTATAGGACTTCATAAAAATGGCGCCGATATGCGCATGCGCGATCACATATTCTTGCCCTGGCATTGAGCGCGGCCTCTCTGAAGCTGCGGCGCGTGTTTAATGACGTCACGAGGTTTTTCCTCTAACACGCGCCGGAACTTGAGTGCCGGACCCGATGCAGCTGTGGGCTGAATATGGCGTTCCCACATGCGAACTCCATTGGCAATCTCGGAAATCACAGGGGGTATTTAAGGAGGTTAGGTAAGGATGGGACACACACTCCCCTTGAGAAAGCACGTGAGTTGCGAAACGCGCGTCGGGGCGGTCCCACAGCGGCATTTGATGATGGGTAAGCACTATAGTGAATATTTGTCAACGGTATTTTTAGCTTTATCTATCCGGGCATAATATAATGGTTATCTGCCTTAAAGGATTTTGAATGAGCCTCAGTACTGAGATATACCTGTCATCAATAATGTTCAACACTGTGTTAATATTTGCTGCTTAGTTGGGATTTTTAGACTGAGTCCTTTTTCTATATCTCTATACAGTACTATGTTATGTCTTTTTAAATATCTTTTCAATAAACTTTATTGATTTTATTTTGTGTAGTATGGTGGTCTGTGGGTACTTTGTACTCATTTTTTGGTAGAAAATATTGGCCCTCGGCTGTTGGCTTTCCCCCTCTGGCGCAGAAAATTTTGCGGGAGCCCACGCCATATTTTTTTTTCTTCGTTTTTTTTTAACTGAAACACATTGTTCATTAACCCCTTTCTGCCAGCTGACGGAATAGTACATCAGCTGGCATTATCCCCACGCTTTGAGGTGGGCTTCGGCGGTGAGCAACATGTCAGTTGTTTTCATTACAACAAAAAAAATTATGTTTTTTTGGTCGCCGCGACATTGCATCAAAATGCAATAATGGGCAATCAAAAGAACGTATCTGCACAAAAGTGGTATCATTAAAAACGTCAGCTCGGCAAGCAAAAAATTAGCCCTCACCCGACCCAATATCTCAGAAAATATAGACGCTACGGGTATCGGAAAACGGCGCAATTATTTTATTTATTTTTAGCAAAGTTTTGAATTTTTTTTTACCACTTAGATAAAAAATAATCTACACATGTTTGGTGTCTATGAACTCGTAATGACCTGGAAAATCATAATGGCAGGTCAATTTTATGCTGTGTGCACACGTTGCAGATTTGGGTGCAGAATTTTCTGCACAAAATCTGCATCTCCTTGCTGAAAACGCAGCTGCGTTTTTTATGCATTTTTTTCACGTTTTTTTCATATTTTTTGCGTGGTTTTCATGCGGGTTTTTTGTGTGGTTTTGATGCAGTTCTTGGTGCGGTTTTTGCGTGGTTTTGATTCAGTTTTTGCTGCAGTATTTGGTGCGGTTTTTTGCGTGGTTTTGATTCAGGTTTTTGATGCTTTTTTATGCAGTTTTTGGTGAAGTTTTGATGCAGTTTTTGATTCAGTTTTGATGCAGTTTTTGGTGCGGTTATGATGCAGTTTTTGGTGCGGTTTTGATGCAGTTTTTGGTGCGGTTTTGATGCTGTTTTTGGTGCGGTTTTGATTCAGTTTTTGGTGCAGTTTTGATGCAGTATTTGGTGTGGTTTTGATGCAGTATTTGGTGCTGTTTTGATGCAGTTTTTGGTGCGGTTATGATGCAGTATTTGGTGCGGTTTTGATGCTGTTGTTGGTCTGGTTTTGATGCTGTTTTTGGTGCCGTTTTGCTGCAGTTTTTGATACAGTTCTTGGTGAGGGTTTGATGCATTTTTGATGCAATATTTGGAGCAGTTTTGATGCAGTTTTTGGTGCGGTTTTTGCGCGGTTTTGATTCAGTTTTTGCTGCAGTATTTGGTGCTTTTTTGCGTGGTTTTGATTCAGGTTTTTGATGCTTTTTTATGCAGTTTTTGGCGAACTTTTGATGCAGTATTTGGTGCGGTTTTGATGCAGTATTTGGTGTGGTTTTGATGCAGTTTTTGGTGCGGTTTTGAAGCAGTTTTTTGTGCGTTTAGGCCATGTGCCCACGCTGCGGATTCCGCTGCGGAATTTTCTGCAGCGGATTTGATAAATCCGCAGTGCAAAACCGCTGTGGTTATTACTGCGGATTTATCGCGGTTTCTATAGCGGTTTCCGCTGCGGATTTACACCTGCAGTTTTCTATTGGAGCAGGTTTAAACCCGCAGCGCAATCCGCACAAAGAAATGACATGCTGCGGAATATAAACCGATGCGTTTCCGCTCGTTTTTTCCGCAGCATGTACACTGCGGAATTCATTTCCCATAGGTTTATATTGTACTGTAAACTCATGGGAAACCACTGCGGACCCGCAGCTGCGGAAACGCTGCGGTTCCGCAGCAAAATCTGCAGCGTGTGCACATACCCTTATGATGCCGTTTTTGGTGCGGTTTTGATGCAGTTTTTGGTGCGGTTTTGATGCGGTTTTGATGCAGTTTTTGGTGCGGTTTTGATGCTGTTGTTGGTGGGGTTTTGATACAGTTTTTGGTGCAGTTTTGATGCTGTTGTTGGTGCGGTTTTGATGCAGTTTTTGCTGCAGTTTTGATGCAGTTTTTTGTGGAGTTTTTTCGCGCTTTTGATGCATTTTTTAATTTTTTTTGGTGCGGTTTTTGCATGTTTTTTGTGCGTTTTTGTATGCATTTTTGAAAGCTAAATAAAGATGTATTATTGAACAAAAAAAAGATTTGTGATGTCATTATTGTCCAACCTCCTCTTTTACATTTGTCCAACCCACACTCAATTACACACAGATAGATAGACATATAGATGATAGATGAAATGGATAGACAGAGCTACATATAGATAGATCTATAGATGCATACATCTATCTATTCCTATATCTATCTATAGATATATCTAGATAGATATATCTATTGATAGATGTATGGATAGTGTAGGGTGCGTGTCCACTGTCCAGATTACATCCAAATTAGCTGCAAATTGGATGCTGCGTACTTGTAGTCCCATCAGATGATGCCTGCACACACCCCAAAAGACCCCCCGCACAGCCCCGCACACACCCGAACAGTCCCGCACACACCCGAACAGTCCCGCAGATCCCGTCCGCACACACATACACGCACACCATCACCGCCCACACACTTCCCTCCTCCCGAACTGCAGCGTTTCTCGGACCCACATCCGCATCTAAACTGCAGCTCTTTTTTACATCTGCGGTTTTGCTGCAGATGTGCCCGACTCAATGAAAGTCTATGGGTACAGAAACGCTGCAGTTTGGCAAAAAAAGAAGTGATATGCTGCTGAAAAAAAAAAGCTGCGTTTCGGTGTGTCTTTTTCCGCAGCATGTGCACAACAAGTCTGCTGCTCCCATAGACTTACATTGGTTGGGCACTACACTGCGGATTTGATGCAACTCTGGGCAGCAAAAAACCCTGCGGATCTGCAATCAAATCCGCAACGTGTGCACAGCCTTAGCATTTAGTGAACCTAGCAAAAAAGCCAAGCAAAAAATAAGTGTGGGATTGCACTTTTTTTGCAATTTCATCGCACTTTGACTTTTTTTTCACATTTTCTGTTACACGACATGGTAAAACCAATGGTGTCGTTCAAAAGTAGAACTTGTCCCGCAAAAGATAAGCCCTCACATGGCCATATTGATGGAAACATTATGGCTCTGGAAAGAAGGGGAGAGATAAACAAAAAAAGCTCCAGGGGTGAAGGGGGTTTAGAAACATGGATATGGACATATCTATGGAAATAGACATAGATATATAGATATATCTGTATGTATCTATCTATCCATCCTATATCTCTGTATCTATCTATCTATCTATCTATCTATCTATCTATCTATCTATCTATAATAATAATTTTTATTTATATAGCGCCAACATATTCCGCAGCGCTTTACAACTTATAGAGGGGACTTGTACAGACAATAGACATTACAGCATAACAGAAATCACAGTTCAAAACAGATACCAGGAGGAATGAGGGCCCTGCTCGCAAGCTTACAAACTATGAGGAAAAGGGGAGACACGAGAGGTGGATGGTAACAATTGCTTTAGTTGTTCGGACCAGCCATAGTGTAAGGCTCGGGTGTTCATGTAAAGCTGCATGAACCAGTTAACTGCCTAAGTATGTAGCAGTACAGACACAGAGGGCTATTAACTGCATAAAGTGTATGAGAACATGATGAGAGGAACCTGATAATGTTTATTTTTATTTATTTATTTATTTATTTTTTTATTTTTTTTAGGCCACACAGGGATAGTTAGGTTAATGCGTTGAGGCGGTAGGCCAGTCTGAACAAATGCGTTTTTAGGGCACGCTTAAAACTGTGGGGATTGGGGATTAATCGTATTAACCTGGGTAGTGCATTCCAAAGAATTGGCGCAGCACGTGTAAAGTCTTGGAGACGGGAATGGGAGGTTCTGATTATTGAGGATGCTAACCTGAGGTCATTAGCGGAGCGGAGGGCACGGGTAGGGTGGTAGACTGAGACCAGAGAGGAGATGTAGGGTGGTGCTGAGCCATGGAGTGCTTTGTGGATGAGGGTAGTAGTTTTGTACTGGATTCTGGAGTGGATGGGTAGCCAGTGTAATGACTGGCACAAGGTAGAGGCATCGGTGTAATGGTTGGTGAGGCATATGATCCTGGCAGCAGCATTCAGGACAGATTGGAGCGGGGAGAGTTTGGTAAGAGGGAGGCCGATTAGTAGAGATTTACAATAGTCCAGACGAGAATGAATAAGTGAGACAGTAAGAGTTTTTGCAGAGTCGAAAGTAAAAAAAGGGCGAATTCTAGAAATGTTTTTGAGATGCAGATAGGAAGAGCGAGCCAGTGATCGGATGTGGGGGATGAATGAAAGCTCGGAATCAAGGATGACCCCAAGGCAGCGGGCATGTTGCTTTGGAGTAATGGTGGAACCGCACACGGAGATGGCAATGTCAGGCAAAGGTAGGTTAGTAGAGGGAGAGAACACGAGGAGTTCAGTTTTTGACAGGTTCAGTTTCAGATAGAGGGAGGACATGATGTTAGAGAGAGACATCTGTGTGTAATGGAGTGTGCGTTGGACAAATGTAAAAGAGGAGGTTGGACAGAAATGACATCACAAATCTTTTTGAAGCTAGAGGAGGTTCCTGCTTAGTGGCAGTGCAATGCATCATGGAACTTGTAGTATTAGAGCACAATAACTCAGGAGAAAGGAAGTTGTCGATTAACCCCAGAGAGCTAGATCCAGCACTGAAGATGTGCTGCTACAGCATGATAAAAGGTAATATTGCTAAAATAAAGACAGTGGATGTTTTCAGTAGCACATAATTGCAAGATTTATGAAAAAAAAAAAATTATTGTAGTGGACAACTTATTTAAGTCTGAAGTTCCAGCCTGGACTCACCGGACTCAAGTTAGTCTGCAGTTAGCTATTAGTTATTAGTTAGCTATTCGATTTTCATATATGGCAGTTAGCTATTTGTTATTAGTTAGCTATTCGATTTTCATGTATGGTTAATTATACATAGAGTGGATATTGTTTGGGTAAAATTTTGATCAGGACTTTGAGATGTTTATTTTGACTACTTGTGGTCCTGGGTTATTCACGTAAATCGCTTATGCCGCACATAATCAAACGCACTCAATCGTACGTAAATTCAATTTGAAAACAGGTACCCTTGACCACTAGTATTAAAAATTAATATATCAATGTCCTGAATAATATTTACCAAAAAAATTATCAACTCTATGTAGTTCAGAAGTTATTCACGTAAATCGCTTATGTCGCGCATAATCAAACACACTCAATCATACGTAAGTTCAATTTGAAAACAGGTACTCTAGACCACTAGTACTCAAAATGACCAGCTCAATGTCCTGAACAATATTTGCCAAAAGAATTATCAACTCTATGTGTAGTTCAGAAGTTATTCACGTAAATCGCTTATTTTTGTATGTTAACAGAACCTTGGAAGAGTTTCACCAGTAACTTGCTAGAACTATCATCAAAATGTACTTCATGGCCAGAATGTTGTCAACTACATCCAGTAAGACATTAATTATTCACAGAATCAGCTTACCTTGAACCACAAGTAGTCAAATGAATCAAGTTCAAGTTCTGCACATAATCTGAAATAAAATATCAGAACTCTGTATAGTTCAGAAGCGAAAAGGAAAAATCACTTATTTCCATGTGTGAAAATAAACATGGTAAAATGTCGTTAATAATGTATTAGGTGTGTTTTCAAAATGTTTTATACCTTGTCAGTAAACAATGCAATCAGTTTGGGAGTTAGGCCGGAGTCACACACAACATATAAAAATACAGTCCGTTTTTGATGGCCGAGATAAGCAGAAAATTTCCTGAACAGTGATCCGTATTCAATGCGAGGATGCAATTTTTTCTCCTACAATTATCCGTGTGCCATCCGTGTGGCATCCGTATGGCGAAATTTTCTCGACGGCTTGCAAAATGGACATAGAATGGTTCCATGGCCTCAAATATTCCTTATAACATATATACAGTCTATATATACACTGTGTTCCAAATTATTATGCAAATAATATTTCCTCATATTTTCTCTAAATTACCTATCTGAATTGCAGTCATTGTTATTTTCCAGTCATCTACTAGTCTAGTATAATTGCAATGTTTTGGAAAAAACTGCCTATGAAAACAGTATCTTTTTTAAAAAAAATAAACACTCAAAATGCATGTTCCAAATTATTATGCACAGCAGAGTTTTCAACCTCTTTTTTTTATTTTGAACAAAAAAAGGTCAATTGTGAAGTTATAAGCATTATCAGCTTATTACAAAATGAAATCAAACAGTTTTCAAGTGAAAACTTTATTCTAGGTGATGTTACATTTGCACATAGGACCCCTTGTTCGAAAAAAGCTTCTGAACTCTCTCGTCCATTGAATTTGTCAGTTTTTGGATGGTTTCTGCTTCATTTGTTTTGCATGTGGACAGAATACCCTCCCAGAGCTGTTGCTTAGATGTGAACTGCCTCCCGCCATCATAGACACTCCTTTTGATGATGCTCCAGAGGTTCTCAATGGGGTTGAGGTCAGGGGAAGATGGTGGCCACACCATAAGTTTGTCCTCTTTTATGCCCATAGCAGCCAGAGATGCAGATGTGTTTTTTGCAGCATGAGATGGTGCATTATCATGCATGAAAATGATCTTGCTGCGGTTCTTCCTCTTGAACCATGGCAGGAAGTGTTGTTTTAGAAACTCCACATAGATTATGGAGTTCATCTTTACCCCTTCAGGGATCATAAAGGGGCCGACAATCTCTCTCCCCATGATTCCAGCCCAAAACATTACTCCACCTCCTTGTTGGCGCCTTAGCCGTGTTTTCATGGGGTGTCCATCAACCAGCCATCCTCCACTCCATCCATCTGGACCATCGAGCGTTGCGCGGCACTCATCGGTGAACAAAACAGTTTGGAAGTCAGTCTTCGTTTGTTTTAAGTTTCTTTTTATTAGTTTTACACAAATAACAGATAGGTAAATGGTAACATGTGGATTTGAGATACATCAGTATGACATATAACCCAATCTCGGGAAGGCTAGTTCAATAATAACATGTAACATTAGTGATGAACATGTAGATAAACATGTGGATAAACATAAGATTACAGTAAGATGCAATCATTAAGAAAGTTCAGATTTGAAGTCTTGTGACTTCCCGAAGGCTTGACAACGGGTATCCGTGACTCCTGTGAGCTTCTAGTATTAAAACCTTCACCTTACCTCATATTACCCCTAACAAAAACAGCCGCCACCCCCATTGTCTAAGAAGAAACAGAAAACGCCATTAAACACAAACAATTGGGTTGGATTAATTGGCCACAGCAGCCGTTTATTAACATTTAAACATACAAAATCATGAAACAATAAACCCCGGAGGTGGGTGACCCTCGAAGCCCGAAACATATGTCCAACATTTTTCCGCCAAACGTCCCGCCTATTTTGGCCTTATATCCGCCTTACCCCCAGCCGCTATGCACCAGCTCAGGGGCAAACTCCACCCGCCAGGCCAAACCCGTACACCTGTTTTTGTTCCCCTACTAATCCCTTCCTGGGATTATCTGTCCCCCTTTGACCAATTTAAAATCACCCCGGAGAGTCCAGGACCTATTGAGATCCCCCCCCATCCATCCGCCATTTTCCACTTCCACCAACTTCGAGGATCACCACCCCATGCCATGCTGCCGCGACAGATCATTTACCATACTTAGTCATAATTAAATATCTTCGTAAACTATAAGCCTATTTTTAGTCCAAAGTTACTAACATCCGATCAATAATCTTAGGCTAATAACAATAAAAGGGAGGGTGGGTGGGAGCTTCGTCTGTGGCCGGTGAGTACCCAAAATGGTTGCCCCACTCACGTGGCCGCCCCTTTTTATAAGGTCCCCACCCCCCTGACCATAACCCCTCCTCCGTTTTCAAATTCAAAAAACTCTTCCCCTCCCCTCAGATCCTTTAACCTTATCACCCCCAGCAGTCCTAAGAAGCTCATTTACGTCGCACGTTCCCCTGTCATGGCGGCCTCCCCTAATTGCCAGGGGCCCAGTACGGCCTTTCTTGACAACGGGTATCCGTGACTCCTGTGAGCTTCTAGTATTAAAACCTTCACCTTACCTCATATTACCCCTGACAAAAACAGCCGCCACCCCCATTGTCTAAGAAGAAACAGAAAACGCCATTAAACACAAACAATTGGGTTGGATTAATTGGCCACAGCAGCCGTTTATTAACATTTAAACATACAAAATCATGAAACAATAAACCCCGGAGGTGGGTGACCCTCGAAGCCCGAAACATATGTCCAACATTTTTCCGCCAAACGTCCCGCCTATTTTGGCCTTATATCCGCCTTACCCCCAGCTGCTATGCACCAGCTCAGGGGCAAACTCCACCCGCCAGGCCAAACCCGTACACCTGTTTTTGTTCCCCTACTAATCCCTTCCTGGGATTATCTGTCCCCCTTTGACCAATTTAAAATCACCCCGGGGAGTCCAGGACCTATTGAGATCCCCCCCCCATCCATCCGCCATTTTCCACTTCCACCAACTTCGAGGATCACCACCCCATGCCACAAACATAAATGCCCCAAAACCTTAGACATTTATGTCCCACCAAACCTTCAAAGCTGTTTCGATTCCCTCCTGGATCGCCAAACACCACATATCGGTACCAACCGCGTTCAGATGCACCCCATCCAATCTCCAATAACCTCCCGTACCGGACTCCAAGTTGACGTGCCGCACCACTACTGCTCCGTTCCTTGCCATGAAACGCGAAACAGCTTTGTTCACCTTAATCCGTGCTTTGTTTATCCCCTCCAATGACCTAGTACCCCGCCAAACCTTCCTCGGGACGATGTCGGACCACACTACCAAAACCTTAGGAAACATTGCCCACAACCTTAACAAATCGAACTTAATGTCTTTTATAAGTTCTCTACAAGGCCTCTTCCCCAAGTCATTTCCTCCCAAATGAATAACCAAAATTTGCGGAAACTGATCCCAGCGCACAAAACGGTGAAACTCAGGTAAAAATTGGCTCCACGTCATTCCCCTTTTTCCAATCCATCGTAAGGTTGCCACGTCCCGTGAAAAACCCAACTGCCGACCATCAGGACGAACCGCTGCCCTCTCTGCCGCCCAGAACACGAATGAATGTCCCATAATCCAAACTAGCCTTGTGCCGTGTTCTGTAAGAGAATAAAGGAGAACATCTATCAAACTCAATACAAAAAAGACCCCGAAACATTGGAACCATGCGGTTATATCAAACTCGGGCGAACATAAGATCGGAATCTCTCCGATTCCCACCGCCCGATTCGTTTAACCACCTCATCCCCCAAACCTCTCCTGGCTGCCTCCGTCGCAGCCCCAATACGAAATGAATGCCCGCTGTATTTCGCCGGTGAAATTCCCCCTAACTCCAAACACTGCCGAAATATGGAAACAAACTGGAAACGAGATAAGAAAGAACCATCCGCATGAACCAACAATGGGTCAGATAGAACCCCTTCTCTTCTCAGCAAGTTACTCACACAGATTACCGGGCACAACGGACAACTCGGAACTTCAAATAACACTATTTTACAACCTTTACCGGTAACGTCCGTTTTTGATGACCGAATAAACACAACCACCCTATCTGATGAAACATCCACGTCTTCTCTCCTCAAACCCCCTCCCCTGTATCTGGAAGGGCTAACCAACTCCCCCAAACGAAATGCTTCGAAAAAGGCTAACGAAAAAGCCGCATGGAACAACGCTACTTCCCATTCTGAGAAACAAACAGAACTCAGGTGCCTACCAATTATTAACAACACTTCAAAGGAAGCAGGTCGTCTGTCGTCCAACGACTTCTGCCCTTTCTTCCAACCTCTTACTAACTGCGCAACCAAAAAGGATTTCGTCTCATCCCGCAAACCTCTGGCCTTGAAGCCAAATGCTAGACCGGCTAGGAACTTACTCATCTTGGACACCGACCAACCCGACTCCCATACATGCCCTAACAACAACAACAGCTTATACTCATCGTCCATACCAGCCCCATATGACCCCTTCCAATTCTCCCAAGTGCTCCAAGCTTCATTGTATTGCAACCAAGACCTATCCGAAAGTGATCTAGCAAATAACTCCCCTACAGCCCGAAGGGCAGGTTCCACAGTTCCGCTGGACAATCCTGGCCCGCCGAATCCAAGCAAGGTCTCAGCCCTTGAGACTGATGCCACTGTGGATGGAAAAAGACATTATCAGCGTTAGTAGGCATGGTTGCCTTGCCATCTGCTACTATCCACAAATTAAACTTGAGGCCCAGGAACACCAGATGCTGCAGTACCCTAACCACTTCCGTAGATGCTGCCGATAGTGTGTTGATTGCTTCCACAACGCCCACATGTTCACAAGAAAAACGGATTTTTTTGTTCATCACCATTCCGCCCCAAACTGACAATGCCACTACTCGAGGAAACAATTGTAGCAAAACCCGATTTTGCAACAAGCCGTGCTCACGCCACCTAGGTGCCCACTCCGCTACTACGCTCTGACCGCAATATTGCACATTGAAGCCAAACATTTCACTCACGTTAACGCAAAAACCTAAATCCACCGCATTCTCAACTGTTTGAATCCAGATGGATCTGCCATTATAGTCCTCCAAGAACAGGGCCCATATCTTCAAGTCCTGCTTCAATTCTCTCGTCAATCTGATGAAGTGCAGAGGAGATTTCACTCCCACCGTAGCCAAAGACAAACGCCGACAAAATGGACGGCCCATCGGCATAATCCTGCAAGCAAAGTTCAGCTTGCCCAGCAAAGATTGTAAATCATGCAGCGTTATCTTACGCCGTGTACACGCTTTCTGAACTTCTTCCCGAAACGCAACCACCTTGTCCTCAGGCAATCTGCATTCCATCGCTATGGTGTCAATTTCTATGCCTAGAAAACTCAGCGTGGTCATTGGCCCAACAGTCTTTTCCGCCGCCAAAGGAACTCCAAATCCCCGAGCTACTCTCTCCATTGTGTGTAGTAAAATCGAGCAAATTGCAGACTGCGGTGGGCCCACAAACATGAAATCATCGAGGTAATGTAAGCAATTACTCAAACCAGATACATCCTTAACGACCCATTCTAAGAATGTACTAAAAGCCTCAAAGTAAGCACATGATAGCGAACAGCCCATGGGGAGACACCGATCAATGAAGAAACCTCCGTCCCAAAAACACCCCAACAAATGCATACTCTCCGGGTGTACTGGCAACAGGCGAAAAGCCGCTTCAATATCCGTCTTCGCCATCAGAGCCCCCCTACCGCATAGCCGCACCAAATTCATTGCTGCGTCGAACGACATGTAAGAAACCGCACACAGTTGAGGGTCAATCCCATCATTCACCGACAGACCTTTCGGGAATGACAAATGATGAATAAGCCTGAATTTGTTAGGTTCCTTTTTTGGAACCACTCCAAGCGGTGACACTCTCAGATTGCTGATCGGAGCCACTGAAAAAGGTCCTGCCATCCGTCCTAAATCAACCTCTTTTTTTAACTTCTCCGAAACTACATTAGGAAACTGCAATGCCGACTTTAAATTCTTTTTTGACAAACCAACAACTTGCTCAATAAACGGAATTTTGAAGCCGTAACCAAAACCCTCCCTCAACAGTGACGCTGCCGCTCTATCAGGGTATCTATTTAGATACGCCTCCATCGCGTCCAGTCGCACCGGCGTCTCCCCTTTTTTCAGCAACTTCCCCGCCTCTTGTTTTCCCACCTCTGAAACATCTGCTTGCCCCATGTGTGCCCCCACAAGTTGAACATTCGTGCTTGAACTTACACTTGCTCCCAAACCTACAGGTCCCCTCATTAAAGGAAAAACACAGTCCCTTCTGCATTGCGGCCGAGTGTCCCGACTGCCCTGAACTCCCGGCGCCCCCATGAAATGGCTGATTTCCCTGGCTTGTTCTAGCCAGTGCCATAACCCTCATCCACAACGCAATGTCCTTATGGTCCCAACGTATGCTCGAGCGGACTGCTTTACGCTGCCTAAATTGCTCGTCATATCGCAGCCAGCCTTGCCCTCCATACACCCTATAAGCCTCACCAATTGCATCCATGTAGCAAAAGAGACCGGAACAATTTTCCGGTGCCTTTTCCCCTATGACGCTCGCCAATATAGCAAAAGCTTGTAACCAATTCGAAAAAGAACGAGGGATCAGACGATACCTCTTCTTTTCCTCGTCCTCTTTTTTTGAATCATCTCTCCGTAACCTATCAAGATTGAATCTCTCTAACGGTAGCAATGAAAAGATATCCACATAGTCCCCTTTCCAAATCTTTTCTTTCACCTCCCCCTTTAAATGTGACCCCAGAGGCCCCTCAAAGCACACGTATACCTCGCTCCTTGCTGAATCGTCCAAACGCACTGCCTCCTCGTTTTCCTTCACTTTGCTAGCCCCTGCGCTCTGAGCCCCGCTTCCCAAATCAGCTGACCCAGACCCCCTTTCCGCATCATTGCTGCCTCCCCCCGACGCAGCTGAGCCTGTCGTACCCCGGCCTCCACCCTGTGAAAGCGCTTCAGTGTCCGATAGCAGACCCACACCCGTCGCCCTTTCTGCGCTCCCTAGCCAAGCCGCTGTAGGTGACCCCACCCCAATAGGACCCCCGTACCAAATTCTAGCCAAATCTCTAAGGCCATGTAAAATTAAATTCATCCCCCCACTAGCCCCCCCCATAAATGCCTCCCGGTCCCTAACCTCATTAGGAGCTAAGCAGGGGTTAAATATAGAAAATTGCTGGCTCTCACCTGGCTGCCTGGGTGCTGTGAACCCAGCAGCCGCAGATCCTGGATCCTGATGAATGAGTGCTGGCTCCATGCTGGGTCTGGATACCGCTGGCTCCGCAGCTCCCGGGTCAACCTGCCTCACCAGCTGCCCACCGCCAGAAGCAGGCAAACCGGCGATAGTGGCAGGGCCCCTCGGAGCTGCCGCCGCTGTCCACAGGGCGCCGCCATCTTGGGGAGGTCCTGAGTCCTGGATTATAGATGCAGAGCTCCAGGATGCGGCGCCATCTTGGTGAAGATCCTGGTCACGTGACGCCGAGCTCCCTGCTGCGGCGCCATCTTGCCTGAGACTCCGGCCGTGTAACGATGCTGGAGCACCGCTGACAGAGGCAGCCGGCTGCTGCCCGCCTCTCACCGGAGCCGCTGCCGCTGTGTCCGGTCCCCGGTGTCCGTCCTGCGCCACTCTCCTCTGCGCACCTGAAGACAGGCCGGCCGATTGCCGGCCGCTGGATCTCCTCCGCATGGGGGCCCGTCCCCTGGCTCCTCGCGCTGCTCCACGCCGAGCAGGGCCAGCCGGGCTGCTCGCACCTGCCGCTCCCGGTCCTGAATCCCGACGCCTCTGTGCTGCGGGGGGGGGAGGAACCCGGCCCCTGTTGTGGGTCCCGCCTGGAGGAAGGATTCCTCCCAGCCTGTGGGCGCGGGGCAGGGGGAGTGCGCCCGCCGGCCCTGGCTGGAGGGTCCCCGGAGGGGCTCCTAACGCGGCGCCGGACCCGGGGGGTAGCCTCAGGGCTTAAGCGCGCCGGAGGGCGGGACCTCCGCGGCCGGCGTCCTGCTGGAGGAGCGATGGAGGCTCCGGCTACCGTCCCCTGGAGCAGGCTGGAAACCGAAGCCTGCAGCCAATCAGCGCCCTGAGTGCCCGCTGCGTCCCTCAACTGCTGCAGTAAGGCCTCCACATCCATCGTGGTGAGTACTCTGGAGCTTCGTCTGTGGTCGGTGAGTACCCAAAATGGTTGCCCCACTCACGTGGCCGCCCCTTTTTATAAGGTCCCCCCCCCCCCGACCATAACCCCTCCTCCGTTTTCAAATTCAAAAAACTCTTCCCCTCCCCTCAGATCCTTTAACCTTATCACCCCCAGCAGTCCTAAGAAGCTCATTTACGTCGCACGTTCCCCTGTCATGGCGGCCTCCCCTAATTGCCAGGGGCCCAGTACGGCCTTTCTAGATCAGAAACCAAAAACAACTCCACATTAATGCGACATTTAACCAATACACACATACTGTAAATAGAAAGAAAGAAAGAAGAGGAGAAAGGGGGTAGGTGATAGATTCACTAGAAGGGGAGGGTTCGGCTTATCGTAAAATAGGTGCAAGGGATTTAGAGGGGGGACATCGACACGTTCATTTCTGGATTAGGAAGAGATCCAAACCTCTAAAGAGATTTCTAATTGTTAATGAGAGCCAAATACTCATCACTAGATCTGAAAGATTTCCAGGGGACCTATGTTGTGTGGAATTTCTCTTGTGAGAAAAAAGTGAAAGCAGAAATTTCTTCTATATAGTATAACTGGTCCACTTTGTTGACCCAATCCGAAAAGCTCGGGCAGTTTTTAGTCAACCAGTGGACTGGGATAAGAAGCTTAGCTGCTGATAGAAGGAAAGCCAACAGGGATTTATTTTTATATTTCGAGTTGTCCCCCTTCCAGTTTAAAAAAATGAGTGTCAGGGAGGGTGGATGTAGTAATTTGCATATTTTAGTTATATGTTTTAATACTTCTTTCCAAAAAGTTTGTAGTATTTCACAAGACCACCACATATGCAGAAAAGTACCAACGTCTTTAGTACATCTCCAACAGGTTGGTGAAGAATTAGGATACCAAAGATGAGATAGAGTTGGGGTAGTGTACCATCTAGTGACTATTTTATACGAATTTTCCTGTACTCTTATACAACTAGATGGGCCATGCGAATTTTTGTAAATTTGATCTACCTCCCAGTCCTGAAATTCAGTATCAAGGTCTTTTTCCCAGTTATGTATGTAAGCTCTGTGATATATGTGATGCAGTAACCCCTGTAACAGGTAGGGGGGGCTGCATGGTCTCCCCGGAATCTGCACGGAGTTGTATTGAGGCCGTGAGAATTGACCTGCAGTGATGTCAGGATCACGTGACCAGTCCATGTGATCCATTACTGTGGGTGTGGTTACAGGTACATAACGTGACCAGAGTGTGGGTCACATGTTCCTGTGAGGTTCCAGTGTTTGGACCTGAAGGGTCCAAGTGCAAAATCCCTGAGGGAGTTCCTGAGGGCTCGGTGTGTTCCTGTGTTGGAAGCCTGGGAGGAGGCTTCCTGGAAAGCACCTGCTGGCGTGGGAGGTCCTAGTAGGAGGACCGGATCCCGGAGCCGTGCACAGTGGAACTGGGGAAGCTGGAGTCCTTCGGTGAGGTCTGGACTGACTAGTGTGTGCCGGCCAGGCAAGTTGGTGATCCCTGTAAGGCAGCTTACCCGGAGGTGTGGACTGGCGAGGAGTCAGCAGGTGGAGCCGGAGCTCCCGTCAGGTATCGTACAGGCCGTAGTGCTTGTGAAGTCTATGAACTATGTGGTCTCCCTTGGGAACTGGTTAAGGGAGGACCAGCGTGTTAGTGTCCGTGAGGCAAAGCCGTACACTGAAGTGTTAGAAGCTGCAAGTAAATATTACCAGTTGGTGCCTGTTGTGTTTCATGTTATGAACTGTGCGTAACCCGGTTTATGAGGCTTAACCCCTTAACGACCGCCGATACGCCTTTTAACGGCGGCCGCTAAGGGTACTTAAACCACAGCGCCGTTAATTAACGGCGCTGTGGAAAAAGTGAATAGCGCCCCCCAGAGTCGGATTTTCTCTGGGGTCTCGGTTGCCGAGGGTAGCCGAGACCCCAGAGAACATGATTCGGGGGGTTTTTACCGACCCCCGAGTTGCGATCGCCGGTAATTAACCGTTTACCGGCGGTCGCAACAAAAAAAAACAAAACGCGATTTGCCGTTTAATTTCTCTGTCCTCCGATGTGATCGCACATCGGAGGACAGAGAAATGTGGTCCCCGATGGCCCCCAATAGCCCCCCAATACTTACCTACCTCCCCCGGTGCTCCTCGTGTCTCCCCATGGGCGCCGCCATCTTTTTTCCGGGAAAAAATGGCGGGCGCACGCGCAGTGCGCCCGCCGCCCGGCACCCGGATGTTCTTTGGGGTCTCGGCTGCCGGGGGTAGCCGAGACCCCAAAGAACATGATCGGGGTCGATTTGCACCGACCCCTGCTTTGCGATCGCCGGTAATTAACAGTTTACCGGCGACCGCAAAAAAAAAAAAAAAAAAAAAAGCGATCAGTTATTTCTCTGTCCTCTGATGTGATCGCACATCAGAGGACAGAGAAATAGGGGGATTCGGGGACCCTAACATACTCACCCGGTGTCCCTGGGTCCTCTTCTGTCTTCTCCTGCCGGCCGGCTTTTTCATCATGGCGGGCGCATGCGCAGTGCGCCCGCCATCTGCTGCCATCTGCCGGCCGGCAGGAGAAGACAAGTTGGGGCTAAAATTAGGGTTAGGGTTAGGGTTAGGGTTAGAGTTAGGGTTAGGGTTAGAGTTAGGGTTAGGGTTAGAGTTAGGGTTAGGGTTAGAGTTAGGGTTAGGGTTAGAGTTAGGGTTAGGGTTGGGGCTAAATTTAGGGTTAGGGCTAGGGTTAGGCTACTTTCACACTAGCGTTTTTTGGCTTCCGTCGCAATGCGTCGTTGGAGAAAAAACGCATCCTGCAAAAGTGCTTGCAGGATGCGTTTTTTCTCCATTGGCTTGCATTAGCGACGCATTGCGACGGATTGCCACATGTCGCATCCGTCGTGCGACGGATGCGTCGTGCTTCGGCGGACCGTCAACACAAAAAAAACTACATGTAACTTTTTTGTGCAACGTGTCCCACATATTTCAGTGCCACGTGCCACGTATTTAAGTGACACGTGCCACGTATCAAAGTGCCACGTGCCACATATTTCAGTGCCACGTATCAAAGTGCCACGTGCCACGTATCAAAGTGCCACGTGCCACGTATCAAAGTGCCACGTGCCACGTATCAAAGTGCCACGTGCCACGTATCAAAGTGCCACGTGCCACGTATCAAAGTGCCACGTGCCACATCTTTCAGTGCCACGTGCCACGTATTTAAGAGACACGTGCCACGTATCAAAGTGCCACGTGCCACATATTTCAGTGCCACGTATTTAAGTGACACGTGCCACGTATCAAAGTGCCACGTGCCACATATTTCAGTGCCACGTATCAAAGTGCCACGTGCCACGTATCAAAGTGCCACGTGCCACGTATCAAAGTGCCACGTGCCACGTATCAAAGTGCCACGTGCCACGTATCAAAGTGCCACGTGCCATGTATCAAAGTGCCACGTGCCACATATTTCAGTGCCACGTGCCACGTATCAAAGTGCCACGTGCCACGTATCAAAGTGCCACGTGCCACATCTTTCAGTGCCACGTGCCACGTATTTAAGAGACACGTGCCACGTATCAAAGTGCCACGTATCACGTATTTCAGTGCCACGTATTTAAGTGACACGTATCACGTATAAGTGCCACGTGTCACGTATTTAATTGCCACATATTTAAGTGCCACGTATCAAGATTTTCCATGGAGAACAGACACATCCAGAGATATGTCAGCTCTCCACGGCTGCAGCAACACACTGACAGGAGCCATAGTTCCTGTCGGTGTGTCACTGCGCATGCGCGAGCGAGTTTACCGGTGGTCATTGACCCCGGCACTCTCGCTTAACGGCAGTGCTGCGTGGGAAAGTTCAACGCAGCTGTACTGCTGTTAACCGAGACGCCGGAGTCATTGAACTCCGGAACAGTACGCGATACACTGCTAGGAGCTTCGCTCCTGGCAGTGTATCGCCGGAGAGCAGCCGATCGGCGTGGGACACTCGTTTTATGGATTCTGCGGACAGGGAGTATGAATTTGGTTTATTATTTTTGGATTTTTTCCTGGAGGATCGAGGGCTTCGCCTACAAGTGTGCTGTTGGTGAGTATATACTCTGTGTTATATGTTGTATGTACTGTGTGTCATGTATGTGTATTGTGTGTAGGTGTTTTGTGTAACTTTACAATTGTGCTAAGTCGCCGGACACAGGGACAACTCTCCCATCCTAATACCGGATGGGAGTAGTAGTCCCATACGGCGACTTAGCACAATGGTGGCACTAGCGTCGCATGGGGACACACACACGCACACACACGCACACACACACACACAGAAGGACTCCATGCTGCTTCACTGGGGGGCGGGGGCTTCCCTCTTCCTGTCCGACGTCACGTCCGGTCCTGGGTGTCAACCCCTCCGTACAAAGACGCCGACACCCAGGACAAAGGTGCTGTGTGTGGAAGGTAATATGGGGCCCTAGGGGGATACGCAGACACGCCGCTGCGTAAAGAATTGACATGTCAATTCTTTTTACGCCGGCGTGTTTGCAGACAAAAGCGCCGCGTTTTTTTGCGGTGTGTCTGAACGGCAAAGTGAATTTCTCATTCACTTTGCCGGCAGACGAAAATGACATTGCGCATTTTTGAAAAGCGCCCGCAAAATAGCGCTCAAAAATGCGCTATGTCTGAAAGTAGCCTAAGGCTTCTTTCACACTTGCGTCGGTACGGGGCGGTCGCAATGCGTCGGCCCGATGTACCGACGCACGTTGTGAAAATTGTGCACAACGTGGGCAGCGGATGCAGTTTTTCAACGCATCCGCTGCCCAGTCTATGTCCTGGGGAGGAGGGGGCAGAGTTACGGCCACGCATCTGCGGAAATGTTTAGGTACATCAGGGGGTCTCCAAACACGACAGCCAATTTTGCGCTAAAAAAGTCAAATGGTACTCCCTCCCTTCTGAGCTCTGCCGTGCGCCCAAACAGTGGTTTACCCCCACATATGGGGCATCAGCGTACTCGGGATAAATTGGACAACAACTTTTGGGGTCCAATTTCTCCTGTTACCCTTGTGAAAATAAAAACTTGGGGGCTAAAAATCTTTTTTGTTGGAAAAAAATATATTTTTTTATTTTCACTACTCTGCATTATAAATTTCTGTGAAGCACTTGAGCTTTCAAAGTTCTCACCACATATCTAGATAAGTTCCTTAGGGGGTCTAGTTTCCAAAATTTGGTCACTTGTGGGGGTTTCTACTGTTTAGGTACATTAGGGGTCTGCAAACGCAACATAACGCCCGCAGACAATTCTATCAAAGTCTGCATTCCAAAATGGCACTCCTTCCCTTCCGAGCTCTGCCATGCGCCCAAACAGTGGTTTACCCCCACATATGGGGTACCAGCATACTCAGGACAAATTGGACAACAACTGTTGGGGTCCAATTTCTCTTGTTACCCTTGTGAAAATAAAAACTTGGGGGCTAAAAAATCTTTATTGTTAAAAAATATATATTTTTTATTTTCACGACTCTGCATTATAAACTTCTGTGATGCACTTGGGCATTCAAAGTTCTCACTAAACATCTAGATAAGTTCCATGGGGGGTCTAGTTTCCAAAATGGGGTCACTTTTGGGGGGTTTCTGCTGTTTAGGCACATCAGGGGCTCTCCAAACGCGACATGGCGTCCGATCTCAATTCCAGTCAATTTTGCATTGAAAAGTCAAATGGCGCTCCTTTGCTTCCGAGCTCAGCCATGCGCCCAAACAGTGGTTTACCCCCACATATGGGGTGTCGGCGTACTCAAGACAAATTGTACAACAGCTTCTGGGGTCCATTTTCTCCTGTTACCCTTGGTAAAATAAAAATTTGGAGGCAAAAAGATCATTTTTGTAGAAAAAATGCGATTTTTTTATTTTCACGGCTCTACGTTATAAACTTCTGTGAAGCACCTGGGGGTTTAAAGTGCTCACCACACATCTAGATAAGTTCCTTAAGGGGTCTAGTTTCCAAAATGGTGTCATATGTGGGGGGTCTCTACTGTTTAGGCACATCAGCGGCTCTCCAAACGTGACATGGCGTCCGATCTCAATTCCAGCCAATTCTACATTGAAAAAGTAAAACGACACTCCTTCTCTTCCAAGCTCTGCGGTGCGCCCAAACAGTGGTTTACCCCCATATATGGGGTATCAACGTACTCAGGAGAAATTGCAAAACAACTTTTGTGGTCTAATTTCTCCTGTTACCCTTGTGAAAATAAAAATTTGGGGGCAAAAAGATCATTTTTGTAGAAAAAATGAGATTTTTTATTTTCACGGCTCTACGTTATAAACTTCTGTGAAGCACTTGGGGGTTCAAAGTGCTCACCACACATCTAGATAAGTTCCTTGGGGGGTCTAGTTTCCAAAATGGTATCACTTGTGGGGGGTTTCCACTGTTTAGGCACATCAGGGACTCTCCAAACGCGACATGGCATCCGATCTCAATTCCAGCCAATTCTGCATTGAAAAAGTCAAACGGTGCTCCTTCACGTCCAAGCTCTGCGGTGCGCCCAAACAGTGGTTTACCCCCATATATGGGGTATCGACGTACTCAGGAGAAATTGCACAACAACTTTTGTGGTCTAATTTCTCCCGTTACCCTTGTGAAAATAAAAATTTGGGGGCAAAAAGATCATTTTTGTAGAAAAAATGAGATTTTTTATTTTCACGGCTCTACGTTATAAACTTCTGTGAAGCACTTGGGGGTTCAAAGTGCTCACCACACATCTAGATAAGTTCCTTGGGGGGTCTAGTTTCCAAAATGGTATCACTTGTGGGGGGTTTCCACTGTTTAGGCACATCAGGGACTCTCCAAACGCGACATGGCATCCGATCTCAATTCCAGCCAATTCTGCATTGAAAAAGTCAAACGGTGCTCCTTCACTTCCAAGCTCTGCGGTGCGCCCAAACAGTGGTTTACCTCCACATATGGGGTATCGACGTACTCAGGAGAAATTGCACAACAACTTTTGTGGTCTAATTTCTCCTGTTACCCTTGTGAAAATAAGAATTTGTGGGCGAAAAAATCATTTTTGTGAAAACAAATGCGATTTTTTATTTTCACGGCTCTACGTTATAAACTTCTGTGAAGCACTTGGGGGTTCAAAGTGCTCACCACACATCTAGATAAGTTCCTTGGGGGGTCTAGTTTCCAAAATGGTGTCACTTGTGGGGGGTTTCCACTGTTTAGGCACATTAGGGGCTCTCCAAACGCGACATGGCGTCCGATCTCAATTCCAGCCAATTCTGCATTGAAACAGTCAAACGGTGCTCCTTCACTTCCAAGCTCTGCGGTGCGCCCAAACAGTGGTTTACCTCCACATATGGGGTATCGGCGTACTCAGGAAAAATTGCACAACAAAATTTGTGGTTAAATTTCTGTTTTTACACTTGTGAAAATTAAAAAAAATGGTTCTGAAGTAAAATGTTTGCAAAAAAAAGTAAAATGTTAATTTTTTTCTTCCACATTGTTTTAGTTCCTGTGAAGTACGTAAAGGGTTAATAAACTTCTTGAATGTGGTTTTGAGCAGCTTGAGGGGTGCAGTTTTTAGAATGGTGTCACACTTAGTTATTTTCTATCATATAGACCCCTCAAAATCACTTCAAAGGTGATGTGGTCCCTAAAAAAAACATGGTGTTGTAAAAATGAGAAATTGCTGGTCAACTTTTAACCCTTATAACTCCCTAACAAAAAAAAAAATTGTTTCCAAAATTGTGCTGATGTAAAGTAGACATGTGAGAAATGTTATTTATTAACTATTTTTTGTGACATATCTCTCTGATTTAAGGGCATAAAAATACAAAGTTTGAAAATTGCAAAATTTTAAAAATTTTCGCCATATTTCCATTTTTTTCATAAATAATCGCAAGTAATATCGAAGAAATGTTACCACTAACTTGAAGTACAACATGTCACGAAAAAACAATCTCAGAATCAGCGGGATCCGATAAAGCGTTCCAGAGTTATAACCTCATAAAGTGACACTGGTCAGAATTGTAAAAATTGGCTCGGTCATTAAGTACCAAATTGGCTCTGTCACTAAGGGGTTAATAAACCGCATGGACTGCTTTGTTTTATAAACCCGTGCCCGTGTGCTTGAATATCGCGGCCAAGTGAGTGTCCCCCAACACTCTCAGTGAGAGAAACCTTACAATTGGTGGATAATTTTGGCAACAATCCCGCTAGCACACGTGGAGTTAATTGCTGTGGCAGAGCCACGAAGGTGACAAGCGTCTAGCGGTAACTCGGCGGGGTTACGAAAGTGACAAGCGTCTGCTGTGACTCGGCGGGGTCACAAAGGTGACAAGCGGCAGCGGTGGAGCCGTGCAGAGCCGTGTGGAGAGTAGCCGTGGTTGCAGCGAGAGGTTCCACAGCAGGCGGAGCTGTAGTGGCTTGTGGTTGGCAGCACCTGGAGGTGCCGGTTGTGTGTGACTGCAGCGGGAGCTGTGGCGGTACCAGCAGGAGCTGGTGAAAGTGACATAGAGAAAAAAAAAAAAAAAAATTTCTTTTTGTGCAGACTCTTAAAAGGCCAGTACAAGCCCAGAGACATTGGGGTGTACTGTGTGAACTGGGGCCTGAGTGCCGTGGGGGAGTCCACGGGGTGTATCCCAGGGAGGGGAGTATCCCTAATAGTGAGCGGTGGCCCAAACGGGGATGGTTGCCCAAAAGGGGGCGGAGACCCAAAAAGGGGCGGTAACCCGAATAGGGGTAATGGCCCAAAAAGGGGTGGAATCCCGAAGGGGGGCTGAATCTCGAACCGGGGTGGTATCAAAAAGCGGAGCACTTGCCCAGAAAGGGGGCGGAGCCAAAAAAGGGGCGGCAATCAGTGAGGTGTCACGACTGTGTCCTTTTTGGCTGGATGGAAAGTGTGTGCAAGGGTTGATAGACCCGGGGAGAGAAGCGTCTGTGCTGGGAACCCGTCCAGGAGATTCTGTGTCACCTGGCGACACTGAATATCTCCAGGTAGCCACTATCTACATTGTCGCAGCGGAGGTTTCCACATACCATGAGGTGGTTGTAGACCCGATCTTGCCGTATCCTATGGTAATAGGACAAGATTTGGTAGCACTGTGGGAAAAGGCTGAAGTGTTTGTGGATATAATGTGGATGTCAGTTAGTAATGTTGAGAAGGCAGGCCTGACCAGAGGGAAAGGTGCGACTGTCCAACTAACTGACCTGACGTCACCTGAAGTGTGCCACAATACGACTGATAGTGGTCTGCTGGATAAAACACGTGGAGCTGACACCCAGACAGAGAGTGACTTGCAGGGTCATCAGACTGTGGGGTGTGACACAGATTCTGGGGGTGACTGTGACAAATCATGGCCAGTAACAAGCGCATATGCCCTGGTGACAGGTGGAGGACGGGGTCCAGGACCTGTGGTAACGGGTGGAGGATGGGGTCCAGGACCTGTGGTAACAATAATTAATAACAATAATAATAATAATAATAATAATTAGTAACAATTCAATACAATTAAATGTCATAAGGACTTCAAAAATGGCGTTATTAGACGTAGGCGCCGCGAGCTAAATTTCCAGCGCTTTGCCTTTTGCTGATTCGTCAGACCGCTCGCGGTCGGTGGCCAGTAGGAATCGCTGGGAGAATTTAGTTGTGATTTTTAAGAGTTTTAGACGTGTGTGAAAGAAATACTGCAAAGTTAGAATGCTTTAATAAATAGAAGTGTTGATACTTTATTATTATAAATGAACAAAATGCAAAGAGAATGAAAAAGAAGGAAATCAAATCAGGATTCGGCATCCTTCGAAATCGCATCAAAGAACGTATTCTTCTGTGTACACTCGCACAAAGTCATGGATGATGTAGGATTATAGCCGGGTGTATAAACCATTATACAAAACGGGGGGGAATGATCATCATTTACATAGGAAGGTTAAAATACAGTCGTTGACTGAAACAGAAACAGTTGTGTAGGAGGCTTAATACTGGGCGAAGAACAGCCGAACTCTATACAAAGGTGAGGTTGTGGAAGACAGTTTCATGTTATAGATCTTTCACCATTAAAGTAGAGAGGAGTGCAGTGGATCCCGGGCGCTGCTGCTACTAAGGTTAATCCTCAGGTATGCTTAAGGGAGGAGTAGGTTCTACGCAAACATTTTTATTTATCCTCTGTTCCGGGATCCACCTCACTGATCTTTCCTTTCCTTGTTGTGTCCTCTTTCCATTTGGTCTGCATACGACGGATATTGGATAATATCTAACTCTTTACATAGTTGTGCCGCACACAACCTGTTCAGATGAGCGACCAACCCTCTGACTTGCCCTGACTAGTGATGAGCGAATATACTGGTTACTCGAGATTTCTCGAGCACGCTCAGGGGTCCTCTGAGTATTTTTTAGTGCTCAGAGATTTAGTTTTTCGTGCCGCAGCTGAATGATTTACATCTCTTAACCAGCTTGATTACATGTGGGGATTCCCTAGCAACCAGGCAACCCCCACATGGACTTATGCTGGCTAACAGATGTAAATCATTCAGCTGAGGTGAGGAAAACTAAATCTCCGAGCACTAAAAAATACTCGGAGGACCCCCGAGCATGCTCGGGAAATCTCGAGTAACGAGTATATTCGCTCATCACTAGCCCTGACCTGTTGCCCACAGTGTTACACAGGGAGCACCTCTTGTATTTTCTCTCTTCAGGTCTTTCACCATAGGCAGACCGAGCCATGGTCTTCAGCTGAGGACCATAGTTGGATGTGAGACTAGTCTGACTCTTCTTGGTATTTTGCAGCACTGCATCAGGTGATTCGCAGTCGTGGGACCCGTCAATCATCTGCTGTGGCACTTGGACTTTCTGGACTTGGTTTCTCTATTGCTATGGTCCACGGCCGGATCTTTAAAGTATATTATCTCTGAAAAAAATATCACTGGCTGTAATCAGGCAGCCAGGCTCTGATTAATGCTGCCTATTGTTTGGGCAGCATAAATCAAGCGACAGGTTTCTTTTAATGGTAACCCGAAGAAAGCCAGCAAGGATTACTATAAATAAAATGGCTCAGTGCTTTCCTAGCATTCTGTAGGGGTCCCAGTGACTTCACCTCCAGGCAATCGGCATAGGTGACATATCCTAGTTATATACCACCACTGTATAAGGCGGGCTGATTATGATACTAAAGATCACTCTCCTTCTTACTGGGCAGAAGTGTAAGTTTAAGGCTTTAAACATTCCAAAGATATTGCATTATTCCTTCCCATAGCATGCTGGTCTTTGGGGTTCTAGGATCCCTGGCGATCCTGAGGATGGGGCTCTTGATAAAGGGAACGAGGCTTGGCATAGTCCAATCTCGAAATGAGCGGTAGGTGCACATGCTCAACCTCCGCACCATTCATTGTGTATGGGACTGCTGGAAATAGCTGAGTGCTAAGCTTGGTTTATAAGCTCCAGTGTTCTTTTTTGGAGATTTTTTTGGGGTATGAGAAGTTGGGACTCCAGCAGCCAGTAAGTCAACCCTTATCTTTAGAAGAGGGGACGATTTACTAAACTAGAAATCACCCTTTAAACTCACCATGTAATTACATGGATGAAATGGGTCTGACACGTTCTCCACCCGATCATTCAAAGGGAGGGTAGGGTGCGATCTTCTTTGATGTCCTTATGCCTCAATAGGTTTGTTTTTATCACCAGATGCTAAAAAATGCTCTGGACAAATAACTTTAAGCTTCATATTCTAATATACAGGGGTGCATATGCTGGCATAAATGTCTATTCATATTATTATTTTTATACTATGTGGATAGGTAGATGCTGTCCTGCAGGTTGCATGGCCAGAAGGGTCACCAGACCTTACCCAGATTGACTTGATTTTTATTTGGGAAGTTATAAAAAATGAGGTTTGTTTAAGAAAATCATGCACAATTGATAACATTCAACTATTATTTAAACTGTACACCGACTTCTGCACCCCCTGTATACCAATACCATATAATAAGTATGTTAAAATGCTGATTGTATAATCTGTATGTGGAAAGAACACAGCCTTACATATAAGTTGTGGGTCCACTATTATTATTATTCCTTTTTTATCTCTTCCTTTACAGATGGCTTTAATCAAAGTGTCTTATCATATCTTGAAGTAACAAGATCTTCTCCGGAGAGAGGAATATCCACTTTCTAAGAAGATGTTGGAAGAAAAGACATAGAATATTTTTATTTCTCTAAGGTCCTAAGCCTTTCGTACAGTCCAGACATGTTCTGCTGGAGGAGGGCTTTGCCTCTTTCTCTGCGCTTCTTTCAGATGCGTAGTATCAGTTCGGATCCGCTCCTGGATCAGTTGATGACTAGCACAAACCAATTCCAGATTTTTCAACTCGTTGGCATCCATAAGTCTAAGCTTACAGTACATCATGTGGGTTGCGCCATCAATACATTATGGGAGCTTCAGAAGGGGAAGCCGAGTGCAAACGCAAATCATGAAACCGTCCGAAATCACCCGGAATTTATTGCTCTTCGGATCCTGGCAGAAAATAAAATTGACTTTATGAGCGACACCACCCTGGTGAATACGCTGTATGCCGTTATAAGGTACGAGCCACTTGCTCCATTGCTCGGTCCTTATGTTGCATCTCGTTTACCATTGTTGTATTCTGTATTTCAAGGTTTAATGTGGAAGCGCACGACTCTTTGGTGCAGCAGCTGCTAATGGAAGGCTGGAGAAGACTGGAAAAGTAAGGCTGGTGGAATGTTTGATTACCAATCCCAGCAGCCATTTTGCCATTTAGTTGCCCAGCATTAGCTCTTTGGCTCTTGAGGTTCGTCATGCTGTGTGTTGCCCAAAGGTTTTCCGCATTGTATCCCTCTTCTCCCACTAGTATACACGTCATAGCATTTCATTGTAGCATCGTAAACATGAGACAAGATGCACAGCCAGGACAGTGGAGTCCTGCACTTTTGCAACTGCGGACTGGAAAAACGAAACCTAAAAAGTTAGATCAATAAATTACTTTTTTATAAAGAAATCTTTTGGATTTTATCCTATATAACTGTATGGCGCATTGTTTGTTATTTTGTATTTATATGATTGATTGTATGTTTTTACCTGTTTCAGATTTGAACCGGAGACGTTGTCGAAATTCTCAGTTTGTTTGGAAAAACTAGATCTGGGCAGCAGTCCGTTAATGGGAAAGGTAGCCAATGCCCTGAACACGGGCCTGGAGAACATACAAAATATTAGGTAAGCGGCAGTAGCGTAGCTACCAGGGGGGCAGAGGGGGCCATCGCCCCGGGCCCCGCACTCTGAGGGGGCCCACCGGGAGCTACGCTACTGTAACTGCATCGGCGTGCGCAGCGCGCCGATGCAGTTACATTCTGCGGCAGAGCAGGGAGAATCGATCCCCTGCTCTGCCGCTATGGGGCCCCTGAGCAGGCGGGGGGGGGGCCCGGTGCCAGCAGTGGGCCCCCCGCCCGTCATCGCATGGTGAGCTGTATCGGAGGCCGATACAGCTCACCGCAGTGATGAGGGAAGGAGCGCTGCGCTCTTCCCATCATCCCCCACACTGTCTGACAGCGGGCGCGATGACGTCACCACCCAGCGCCCGCTGTCAGATGAGCGGGAGCAGGGAGCGCCGCTGGAACAAGGAGTTAGAGAGGTGAGTATTTACTGTGTTTTTATGGGGGCTGCCTTATCTTCAGTATCTGCCTATAGGGGGGGGAGTGCTGCCTTATCTTCAGTATCTGCCTATAGGGGGGGAGTGCTGCCTTATCTTCAGTATCTGCCTATAGGGGGGGGAGTGCTGCCTTATCTTCAGTATCTGCCTATAGGGGGGGGGGGGGGGTGCTGCCTTATCTTCAGTATCTGCCTATAGGGGGGGGAGTGCTGCCTTATCTTCAGTATCTGCCTATGGGGGGGGGGGAGTGCTGCCTTATCTACAGGATCTGCCTATGGGGGGGAGTGCTGCCTTATCTACAGGATCTGCCTATGGGGGGGAGTGCTGCCTTATCTACAGGATCTTCCTATGGGGGGGAGTGCTGCCTTATCTACAGGATCTGCCTATGGGGGGGAGTGCTGCCTTATCTACAGGATCTGCCTATGGGGGGGGGCTGCCTTATACTACAGAGTCTGCCTATGGGGGGTGCTGCTGTAAACTACAGGGTCTGCCTATAGGGGTGCTGCCTTGTGCTATATTGAGGACTATCTGGCACATTATACTATATGGAGGTTATCTATGGGGCCATCATACAGTGTGGGGATTACAGAGTTGGAGCCATCAAACAGTTTGAAGGCTACTAAGGGGTCAGTATAATGTGTGGGTGGTCCTATACAGTTAGGGGGCATTATACTGTGTATAGGGGGGGGGGAGACTCGGGACATTATTAAATGTAAAGTGGGCACTTATTGTAATAGGATAACTCAGGTTACTGTGACTATCCAAGGGGCACACAGAGGGCATTGTTACTTTCTAGGGGGCAAAATGTGGGCTCTGTTTTCTAGGGCACTTGCACTCGTCATTACTATATTGTAGAGGGGTGCTTTAGAATTTAGAGGGTACAGAGAACCACACAGCAGGTGCAGTAATAGGGACACATATGGCAGCAGCGGCTCAGTATTGAGGTATCTGGGGCAGTAATAGGGACACATACGGCAGCAGCGGCTCAGTATTGGGGTATCAGGGGCAGTAATAGGGACACATACGGCAGCAGCGGCTCAGTATTGGGGTATCAGGTGCAGTAATATGGACATATACACCAGCAGCGGCTCAGTATTGGGGTATCAGGTGCAGTAATAGGGACACATACGGCAGCAGCGGCTCAGTATTGGGGTATCAGGTGCAGTAATAGGGACAATTATGGCAGCAGGTGCTCAGTATTGGGGTAGCAGCAGGATGAGGGGTTTGTGCAGGTTGGGAATAGATGGTGATGGCTGGAATATAAGAAGTGAAACGTGTCCTTGTTTTTTTTTCTGCAGACGAGTTGTTGCTGGAAGAAGTTGTCATGTCGGTCTGGGCCAGATGGAAAAGACGGGAAAAGTGACGATTCCATCATAAAGAATGTCAACGGTAAGTCATTATCTGTAACTGTGCTGTGATCTCTTATATGTTCTGTAGGACTGGTATCTACCACTGACCATATGGCGGTAATATCCATCTTGGTCGTTATATAGAGATTATCTTCAGTAACAGCGCAGTTTGCTGAGGTTCTCCTCCCCTATTAGGGGGCGTCATCAAGTTGTACTTAAGGTTACCTGGTTAGGGGCCCACTCAGAAGCTTCGCCCCCCCTGGACCAAAACCCTAGCTACGCCTCTGGTAAGCGGTCACCAGTATCTAAGACTACTGGAAGTGATTTAAAGGGATCCTGTCAGGTCACAGTGGCTCTCTCAGAGCTGAAATAATTGTCTTCACAGTCCTTATGTTTCCAAAGGTAATTTATTCCTATTTACTTATATCTACTACTTCCCTATTGTAGTATAACCTGATATGTTTGGTGATGGGTCGACTCCAAAGGGGAAAACTCCTCCTCAGGATGTGAGTTATCTCTGACCAGAGGTGTTGTTTTCATAGAACTATCCGGATAGTGAATGAGGGCAATACAAATGTGGAGGATATGCATAACTTTATGCTACAGGAAGGGCATGATTTTATTGCTGGATTATGGCAAGTAAATCATCATGTCAGCAGTTTGCGAGTCCTGAGTGACCTGACAGGTTTCCTTTAAGAAGCTAACGAGGAGTGGTCCCCATTGACCCCTTAAAGTGGACGCATCACTGTCAAACATATCAAGTTATTTTACAGCGGAGAGATAGCACATATAACTAAATATACAATAAATTACCTTTGGAAGCAATAGGACTGTTAAACAGTCATTTTAGTTCCGCCAAAGTCGTGGTAAATACAGCTCATGGGAGCAGCCATCTTGGCTCCGTCAGCTCTGCCTCTGGTGTTCTAATAGGACACGCCCCCAAATTCCAGCCTTGTTGTTATTTTTCTACTGAATCTTGCATATGTATATTTGTTTTAATTTCTTTTTCACCCATGGATTTCTATAGGCAGAGACTGGTGCAACTATCCTTCAATGTCATCACCCCACACACTAAATAATAAAAAAAAAATAACAAAAATAAAACATCATTTTTTAAATGTAAGGGTATGTATCCACGTTCAGGAAACGCTGCGTTTTTGACGCAGCGCTGAGCCGCAGCATCAAAAACGCAGCGTCCAGATGTTCCAGCATAGTGGAGGCCTCCGTCCTCCACATCCTCTGCCTGAGACGTTCAGTTCAGAGGGCACGATGACGCGCTTAATGCGCGCCGCCCTCTGACTGAACAGTCACAGCCAGAGGACACGACCCGGAAGACAGACCGGCGCGCAGCAGTGGAACGGGAGGACAGGTAAATATAGCAAGTGCCGGGGGCCTGAGCTAGCGGCGACTCCGGCACCTGACCCCCACAGCGCGCCGGTGTCCCCGCCTGCTCAGGCCCCCAGCACAGCCACGCACAGCCGCCCGCACTCAGCAGAGCCACGCACAGCCGCCCGCAGTCAGCAGAGCCACGCACAGCCCCCCGCAGTCAGCAGAGCCACGCACAGCCCCCCGCAGTCAGCAGAGCCACGCACAGCCCCCCGCAGTCAGCAGAGCCACGCACAGCCCCCCGCAGTCAGCAGAGCCACGCACAGCCCCCCGCAGTCAGCAGAGCCACGCACAGCCGCCCGCAGTCAGCAGAGCCACGCACAGCCGCCCGCAGTCAGCAGAGCCACGCACAGCCGCCCGCAGTCAGCAGAGCCACGCACAGCCGCCCGCAGTCAGCAGAGCCACGCACAGCCGCCCGCAGTCAGCAGAGCCACGCACAGCCCCCCGCAGTCAGCAGAGCCACGCACAGCCCCCCGCAGTCAGCAGAGCCACGCACAGCCCCCCCGCAGTCAGCAGAGCCACGCACAGCCCCCCGCAGTCAGCAGAGCCACGCACAGCCGCCCGCAGTCAGCAGAGCCACGCACAGCCGCCCGCAGTCAGCAGAGCCACGCACAGCCGCCCGCAGTCAGCAGAGCCACGCACAGCCGCCCGCACTCAGCAGAGCCACGCACAGCCCCCCGCACTCAGCAGAGCCACGCACAGCCCCCCGCAGTCAGCAGAGCCACGCACAGCCGCCCGCAGTCAGCAGAGCCACGCACAGCCGCCCGCAGTCAGCAGAGCCACGCACAGCCGCCCGCAGTCAGCAGAGCCACGCACAGCCGCCCGCAGTCAGCAGAGCCACGCACAGCCGCCCGCACTCAGCAGAGCCACGCACAGCCGCCCGCACTCAGCACAGCCGCCCGCACTCAGCACAGCCGCCCGCACTCAGCACAGCCGCCCGCACTCAGCACAGCCGCACTCGGGCAGTAGAGCCGGAGAGAGAAAGATGGGAGCAACATATGGCAGAATGGAAACAGGAACAGGCAGAATGGGGGCGCGGGATGGGAGCAGCACATGACAGAATGATTGCGCACGATGGGAGCAGCACATGACAGGATGGGGGTGCAGGATGGAAGCACATGACAGGATGGGGCGCAGGATGGGAGCACATGACAGGATGGGAGCAGCACATGACAGAATGGGGGCACACACATGACAGGATGGGGGTGTAGGATGGAGCAGCATATGACAGGATGGGGGCGCAGGATGGGAGCACATGACAGGATGGGGACGAAGGATTGAGCAGCACGACAGGATGGGGGTGCAGGATGGAGGAGCACATGACAGGATGGGGGCGCAGGATGGAGCAGCACATGACAGGATGGGGACGAAGGATTGAGCAGCACATGACAGGATGGGGGTGCAGGATGGAGCAGCACATGACAGGATGGGGGCGCAGGATGGAGCAGCACATGACAGGATGGGGGCGCAGGATGGAGCAGAACATGACAGGATGGGGACGCAGGATGGAGCAGCACATGACAGGATGGAGCTGCAGGATGGAGCAGCACATGACAGGATGGTGACCATATACCAATATAAATGCTCGCCACCCGGGCGTAGAACGGGTTCAATAGCTAGTTACTAATAAATGCGTAAGGCAAAATAGTACTTAAAGTAAATAAATAATATATTCAGTGGCGCTTAGAGACCAGCTTGGTGTATTGCTGCAGATTTATACCACCACCACACTGTGGTTAAAGGAATTGTTCCTATATACACTAAAATAAATAATTAAATCTGCGCAAAAAACCAATTTTATTAGTGAGTATATAAGATTTAATAGAAGTACAAGAAAATAGAGAAAATAATGAAAATATAGAACGATCGTTATATGGCACTAATATAAATAAGCACAAACAATAACAATAAAATATTATGCCAGTGGTTTGTAAAAAGAGGTAGGGCCTCTTTCTCTTCTATATAGACAGGATATCCAAAAAAATAGGGGTAATAAATAGATGCTCGGCGAAAAAATGACCTAAAAACTTGACCTAAAACCAAATAATAAACCAGTCCGATTTTTAGTTTAAGAGCAATAAAGTGCACCATGCGGAAAAAAGATATAGAAGACCAAAACAGACCCAAAAGAAACTACAAGAAGATGCCCCGGCCGGTGGCAGAGCTTCAATAAGACGAGGTATAGCAGCACGTGGCAGCCGAATTAGCCGGGTCGGAAACCAGCTGTACGTGCCGCTTTTTACCTTAGATGGAGCTCGTGTCGTTGTAGAGAAAATACTTCCTTTGTTGATCCTTCGCTGGAAAGAGTCCCAACTGCTGGGCAAGTAGTGTGGTCACGATTTCCTGCAGTGTTCTCTGCTACCTGGCGTTGTAGCTCTCCGGAGCAGGACCTGCCGTGACGTAATGGATCACGTGAACAGGAAAGTAGTATGCAAACTGAACGTTCAGAAAGTACGGGTCGCCACATGGGCCACAATCCTACGCGTTTCGGAAAGAACGCTTTCCTTCATCAGGGATGGCCAAAGGTGACCCGTAGAGTCCTTTTATACAAAACTGAAAGAGTCAGCTGGTGTCACATAAACCCGAACAGCTCTATCTCACTGTTTAAACCCTTCGGTATGATGGTGTCCAGGGTAAATATCCATTTACTTTCTGCTCTGGACATAGTAGCAATAAAATTTCCCTTTCTCCAGGGTACTGGAATTTTCTCTAATCCCACAATTTCCATGGACTTTAGATCGCCATTATGTTCTACCACAAAGTGTTTTGACAGAGGGTGGCCCATAAATTTCTTCTTAATGTTACCTATATGTTCGTTTATCCTCACTTTAAGTGGGCGCTTCGTGCGTCCCACATACAATTTCTCACAAGGGCATCTAATAGCATATATCACCCCTTCTGTGTCACAAGAAATAAATTGATTAATATTATATTTTTTATCATGATCAATAAGTGCGCTTTGTTTTTTGGTATTAGTTTTTTTTACAGATGTTGCACTTGCGGCATGGAAAAAAGCCTTTGATATTCTTAGTAATATGAGTTTGTGTGTCACATATAGAGCGATATTGAACTGTTGGTGCAATGAGGTTACCAAGATTGCGGGCTTTCTTATAAATAAATCTAGGATATGTGGGGATATGGTTTCCCAAGACCTTATCCTCTTTTAAAATACCCCAGTGCTTGTTCACAATTTTTTTCAGGATGGCAGAGTTGGAGTTAAATTGTGTGATAATGGGCACAAATCCTAATTTCTGACTGTCATCATTCTGAAATTTGTTTTTCTTTTTTTTGTTTTTATTTTTAAGTAAATCCTGGTCGAGATATATAGGCAACTTGATTTTTTGAAAATTCTAGATCCTTCGGGTCATACCCTTTGTCTAGAAATTTATTGGTTAGAACAACGGCTTCATTTTCAAAATCATATGCCCTTGAACAGTTACGGTGCAACCTCATTTGGGTATATTAATCAACCAGGCTGGCAAATGACAACTAGACATATGAATAAAACTGTTTGTGTCGGTTGGTTTATTATACTCTTTCCAGCGAAGGATCAACAAAGGAAGTATTTTCTCTACAACGACACGAGCTCCATCTAAGGTAAAAAGCGGCACGTACAGCTGGTTTCCGACCCGGCTAATTCGGCTGCCACGTGCTGCTATACCTCGTCTTATTGAAGCTCTGCCACCGGCCGGGGCATCTTCTTGTAGTTTCTTTTGGGTCTGTTTTGGTCTTCTATATCTTTTTTCCGCATGGTGCACTTTATTGCTCTTAAACTAAAAATCGGACTGGTTTATTATTTGGTTTTAGGTCAAGTTTTTAGGTCATTTTTTCGCCGAGCATCTATTTATTACCCCTATTGTTTTGGATATCCTGTCTATATAGAAGAGAAAGAGGCCCTACCTCTTTTTACAAACCACTGGCATAATATTTTATTGTTATTGTTTGTGCTTATTTATATTAGTGCCATATAACGATCGTTCTATATTTTCATTATTTTCTCTATTTTCTTGTACTTCTATTAAATCTTATATACTCACTAATAAAATTTGTTTTTTTGCGCAAAATAGTACTTGTCTACAAAAATAAGACCATATTGACCTGTGGTGACACGCGAATGAAAACAATGAAAAAAAAATTCTAGAATGCTGAAAAGGGAAAAAAATTAACGTGCTTAACTGTTTGTTTGTTTTTTTTTTTTTTTTAAAAAGCCAAATCTGGAAATGCTGTAAAATAACAAAATAAGTATAACTTCCCTGCTGAAGCCAATGCCGATCCCGCGTTACCTCTCTGCTGATACTTAGAGCAGGGAGATTAATTTGATTAACTTGCTATTTGGGCTCGTGCATAAGACGTATTTTCTCAGATGAGTGCTATGTGTAGTTTTCACTTGTAGCGCTCGTAACTATGATATTCAATAGGGCTGTGCACATGTCCAAAATTTATTTAATCTTTTTATCGGACTCTGCGGGAAAAAATGTGGGTTATGTCTGATTTTGACCCATCTGAGTGCAGTATGATGGAGGGGCAGAGACTCTGATTCCAGCGATGTGTCACTTACTGGGCTGCTTGCTGTAGTTTTGATAAAGTTCCTGTTTTCTCTGCTGCAGATCTTGCAGTGCTCTAAATACTGAGCTCTGTATAACCCGGCCCACACCTCTGATTGGCTGCTTTCTGCGTAGGGTGTCAGGATAAGCTCACTGATGGACTCTCAGTTAACTCATTTTGCAAGCCACTCTCTATATCACACACTTCATATGTGCTATAGATCGCATTCATGATCCTTTTTAATCCTTTTCCAGATACCTGTCCAGTCTTATGATGAAGACATTCCCGGTCACCTCTAAGCGGTTGCAGCACCGACTGATCAGCAAGGCAGAATCCTTAATGGAGGGGGATAACTACATAGATGTGCACAGCGTGCGCCGGGTCGTCCAGTTTCTGTGCCTTATGAAGTATGACTACCAGCCCCTCTTGGATAAATGCAATCAGATTTTTGTGCGGGACAAGAATAAAATGAGCACGGACACCATGTGCATCGTCAGCGGCCTCTACCGGCAAATGGCTTTCAAGCAGTACGAGTTTCAGGTGATGGCAAAATTGTCTCTGCTCGAAATATCAAACCTATGGAATAATGCGGATCATTTCGGAAAAATATTTTGTGCCTTATTTCCGATGGCTTCTCAAGAGATAAGAAATAGGTGAGTGGGCCCCTTAAAGGGATGTGATGTATCGGCCCCTTAAAGGGATACTACGTATCAGCCCTGAACCAACAGAAAAAATCCCATAATGCAATGATAATACTCAAATAGAACTCGTATTCCCTAATTAGAGGAAGCTCCTGATTATTTTGTAGTCTAATCTAGGAATTCAGTACTGGAAACAATTGCCAAATGTTGGATTTGTAAAGGTTTGAGCTCCTTTGTTCCCTCCAGGCTTGAAGACGACCTTGTCATACTGGCAGGTAAGATCCATCACATCAGTCTGGTGTACGTGCTGGAGACCATGGCGGAGGCCGAGTGCAAGAACCCAATCCTCATTCAGAAGTAAGTGGATTCTCTAAGCCGTGAATGGTTTGGAGCTGGATCCTTCCTGTCCAATCTGATATTGTCCATATTATCACGGTCCGGGTACGGGCTGCACCCCAGCGAGGGTCTGCTGACCCAACTATACATGTGTGAGGCCAGGAGATCCTCGGCCAATTCGGTCCATACCTGGATCATAATATATGGATGTCTGAATCCTGCCATATTTCCATTTACTGTTCAGATGGATGCAAGCTGTTGTTCCCTGTAATCAGCCATTTCAGGCTCTTAGTATTCTCCTCCTAGCAAATAAGTACTGAGAGGTTTTATTTTTTTTTTTGCCTGATCCCTTTGATGTACAGACCGATGAGTCCGATGGTGGATTTCTCCACTCCTCAATGCATGAGCACCCTACTGAGCATTCATGTCCATGGGGGGAATAGAGTGAGAGCGAGCTGATGGCCAGATGAACGCTTGGCCGACCCTCACGGTAAATGGGGCCTTTACAAACCTATGAACCATTTTATATGGTGCACATTCTTGAAGCATCTTTACAGTGGAGCAAGGAGCGTCCACCACTTATTAGAGACTCTGTCGGCCATTTCCTAACTTATTGATGACACTGGCGCAGTGTGTTGTGTCGTTTTTGCCATCAAAGTTACAAAAACCCATATGTACGTCAGTGGGGCTTGTGGTCCGGGTGAAATTTGTTCTGCCACACACGGCACACTGTGTGGGAGCGTCCCTTCTGGATGAGGACTTGGCACGGCTGTGGATGGAGTCTCGTTATGTTGCTTGATGATGTGTGATCTTTTTGTTTTTCTCTCTGTTCAGGATCTGCTCCGCCATCCAGGACAATCTGGATCATTACCATCGCCTGTATCTATGTAAGCTCACAGATGCCGTGGTTTGCCTGCCCTGCCAAAACTATCAACTGTTTGCGGATCTACAAAAACGTCTAACTGCGTAAGTGCAATTTCCATGCATGTGTGGCGAGTAATCGGGTTAAAGGGACATGTGGACGGCCCTATTAGAATGGCGCTGGGTTTACCATGTGGGTAAGACAAGGTCACTAATAAGAATACAAACATACGACTGGTATACCGTGAGGGCCAGGAGCGGACACAGACAGCAGAGGCCCCTGTGCAAGAACAATATATGGACCATCTGCAGCCGGAGAGCTCCTTATAATGCACAATGCCACCTGGTTTGGGGAAAGCAGTGGCCCCCGGACCTCTCGGGCCCCTGTGCGGCTGCACTGGTTGCACCAATGGTATGTCCGCTACTGGTCAAGGTGACATTGGGGAGTCCTCCAGCGTGCATGCGCACAGTGTAACTGCAGAGGCCTGTGCGCGCTCACCGACCGCGCTCACTGACCTCTCTCCTCTGCTGTGGCTGCTCGCTCCACGGAAAGATGCAGAAGTGTGGCGAGCAAGAAGCGTAAAAGAAAGAAGAGGGAGGAAAATCACATGGCCGCAGCAGAGAGGAGAGAGATCTGTGAGCGCGTGCGCTGGCTCCTGCTGCTACATTGTGTGCTTTCCCCAAGCGAGCGCTGTCAATCAACACAGGAGGCAAAAAAATATCTTGGCCGTGCCAACAACGGACACCCGGATTTTAACATAAATATGCTCAACAATAATAGTTTATTACTACAAACATATGGGTTGTATAAGGACTATTTTATAAGGCTTATTTTAATTAGTAATTTTGGAGTGACACTCATCACAAAGTGTGTTTTTTTTTGTTTGTTTTTAATAAATACGTGACATTTTTGTTCTATGGACCTTTTATTTTATCTTTTGCCTGGGGAAACCACAAAAATAAAGCCCACATTAATGTGTTTTGAGGGTTTTGGTGGCTTCTTTTTGTTCCCTTTGTCACATGTATAAATGATTTGATTCTGAGATGGTGACTTGTTTTTGGTGCCTGAAATGTCCCTTCCCGTAGCTTTATGAAGACGTCTCATGTCCCATCTATGGTGGTTATGATGACCAGGTCACTGTCGCTGCTGACCCTTACTAGAGTGGATGAAGCCGTCCTTAGAAAGATTGACGACGTCATTCCCCAGTGTGACCTCAGCGACCTGAATAGCATCGCGAACAGCGTCATCCGGTGGTTACAGCCCGCCCAGCTGTCCAGGCAGAATAAATCCGGGATGTATGAGAAACTCCTCCATAAAGTGAGCCGATACGGACTGGAGAGAGTGAAGAATATGGACGACATTGATCATCTGTTGAATGAGCTGACGTACGTGATGAACGGGCAGTGGCTGCAGAATATGCTGATAGACGACATCCTGCTCACCTGCCAGCGCCTGCTGCACCAGGTCACCTGGAGGAACGCACCGTTTCTGGCGCTGGTTATTAGTTACTGTAATACTCTGTGTCCTCCGGTTCTGGACAAGATCGCAGAAGTCACCATGGAGAATGTCACAAAGGTAGAAGCCCCGTGGGTTCAGATTGGAAGGCCAGTCACTGGCCCAAACTAAACATCTGGTGGCCAAAGGTCTATTCAGTGCGTGCACCTGACAGCTGTCTAGGGGCGGCTTAAAGAGCACCAGTCCTGTGTGTTACACTATAGTACCCCCATGTAATAATTATTCTGGGGCATCTTTTCATTGTTGTTCCTCTGTTATTCCTCCAGGAAATCCTTAAAGGGATTCTCTCATCATGTATCTTTGGTAGCACCCATCTCCCCTGCCTCCCGATTTTTCGCTTGCAATGGGGTAAGGGGACAGGGGACAGTGGTGCGCTCCTAAGGTCCAGATGGCCTGCAGAGGCAGATGTGCATGCTGCTTGTCTGGGAAACTGGACACTTCTGACAAGCTGCAGAAGTGGCTGGTAACCTAAACAATGAGCAGTAAACTATAGAATTAAAACTCCTTCCATTATTGCAAACGGAGAGGATTTTAAAGTAAAGTAAAGTAAAGTAAAGCTTGCTGCAATGTGACTCTCTGTAGCTGGAAGCTCTTGTGGACTGAAATTGCCACTCCAGTGGCATGAGTTGTCACTGGAGTTTTAAAGTAATTTCAGGATGGTGTTTTTGAGTAGTGTTTTGAAGTTGACCGTGAAGTAACTCTTTCCTATCCTTCTGCTATCTAGAAAGCGGACCTCACTGTGCTAAATCTGCTGTTCATCCTACGTATGTCTTTTCCTCTTAACTCACCGTCAATATCTGTGGGGGGCTGCTATCTCCTTTTGGGGTTCATCTCTGGAGGTAAGGCAGGCCTGTATATTCCTCTGATAGGGGTAGTTAGATCTCCGGCTGGCGCGTGGTGTCTAGGGCATCGTAGGAACACTCCCCGGCTACTTCCAGTGTTGTGTCAGGTTCAGGTCACGGTCAACTTTAGTTTCCATCACCCGAGAGCTAGTCCGTTTTGTTATTTTTATTTCCCTGCCATTGGGGTAATCATGACACTTCCTCATCCGAGTTGGTTCCTCTGTTTTTTCAGAATGTGGTTCGCTTGCATGGCATTCCGGAGAATATCGTTTCTAACAGGGGGACCCAGTTCGTGTCTAGATTCTGGCGGGCGTTTTGTGCTAGGATGGGCATTGATTTGTCGTTTTCGTCTGCGTTCCATCCCCAGACTAATGGCCAGACCGAACGAACTAATCAGACATTGGAGACTTATTTGAGGTGTTTTGTGTCTGCGGATCAGGATGACTGGGTTGCCTTTTTGCCGTTGGCGGAGTTTGCCCTCAATAATCGGGCTAGTTCTGCCACTTTGGTTTCTCCATTTTTTTGCAATTCGGGGTTTCATCCTCGTTTTTCTTCCGGTCAGGTGGAGTCTTCGGATTGTCCTGGAGTGGATGCTGTGGTGGATAGGTTGCATCAGATTTGGGGGCAGGTAATGGACAATTTGGAGTTGTCTCAGGAGAGGACTCAGCGTTTTGCCAACCGCCGTCGTCGTGTTGGTCCTCATCTTCGTGTTGGGGACTTGGTGTGGTTGTCTTCCCGTTTTGTCCCTATGAGGGTTTCTTCCCCTAAGTTTAAGCCTCGGTTCATCGGCCCGTATAAGATTTTGGAGATTCTTAACCCTGTGTCCTTTCGATTAGAACTCCCTGCATCTTTTTCTATTCATAATGTCTTCCATCGGTCATTATTGCGCAGGTATGAGGTACCTGTTGTGCCTTCCGTTGAGCCGCCTGCTCCGGTGTTGGTTGAGGGTGAGTTGGAGTACGTCGTGGAGAAGATCTTGGACTCCCGTGTTTCCAGACGGAAACTTCAGTATTTGGTCAAGTGGAAGGGTTACGGTCAGGAGGATAATTCGTGGGTGACAGCCTCTGATGTCCATGCCTCTGATCTGGTCCGTGCCTTTCATAGGGCTCATCCTGATCGCCCTCGGGGTTCTTGTGAGGGTTCGGTGCCCCCTCCTTAAGGGGGGGGTACTGTTGTGAATTTGGTTTTGGGCTCCCCCGGTGGTCACTGGTGGTACTGGACTTGTCTTCACTTTCTCTGTTCACCTGTTTCCTCCAGGATATGGGAGTTTCCTATTTAGCCTTGCTGCTCAGTCATTGCCTTGCCGGTCATCAATGTAACCAGAGCTTTCTGTTGCATGTTCCTGCTCCTAGTCTTCTGATCAGCTAAGTTGGACTTTTGTCCTGAGTATTATTTTGCATTTTTGTTCCAGTTCACAGTTATGGTATATTTCTGTAGCTGGAAGCTCTTGTGAGCTGAAATTACCACTCCAGTCTCATGAGTTGATACTTGAGTTTAAAGTAATTTCAGGATGGTTTTGTAAATAGGGTTTTCAGCTGACCGTGAAGTTCCCTTTCTTATTTTTCTACTATCTAGTAAGTGGACCTCGCTTTGCTGAACCTGCCTTCATACTACGTATGTCTTTTCCCTCTGAACTCACCGTCAATACATGTGGGGGGCTTCTGTCACCTTTTTGGGGAATTTCCACTAGAGGTAAGCTAGGCCTGTTTTTCCTCTGCCAGGGTTAGTTAGTCCTCCGGCTGGCGCTGGGCGTCTAGGGATATACGTAGGCACGCTACCCAGCCACTGTTAGTTGTGCGGTAGGTTTAGCTCACGGTCAGCTCTAGATTCCATCATCCAAGAGCTAGTCCTGATTTATGCTTTTCTGAAGTTCTCTTGCCATTGAGAACCATGACAAAATAGTCACTAGATGGTACACTACCCCAACTCTATCTCATCTTTGGTATCCTAATTCTTCACCAACCTGTTGGAGATGTACTAAAGACGTTGGTACTTTTCTGCATATGTGGTGGTCTTGTGAAATACTACAAACTTTTTGGAAAGAAGTATTAAAACATATAACTAAAATATGCAAATTACTACATCCACCCTCCCTGACACTCATTTTTTTAAACTGGAAGGGGGACAACTCGAAATATAAAAATAAATCCCTGTTGGCTTTCCTTCTATCAGCAGCTAAGCTTCTTATCCCAGTCCACTGGTTGACTAAAAACTGCCCGAGCATTTCGGATTGGGTCAACAAAGTGGACCAGTTATACTATATAGAAGAAATTTCTGCTTTCACTTTTTTCTCACAAGAGAAATTCCACACAACATAGGTCCCCTGGAAATCTTTCAGATCTAGTGATGAGTATTTGGCTCTCATTAACAATTAGAAATCTCTTTAGAGGTTTGGATCTCTTCCTAATCCAGAAATGAACGTGTCGATGTCCCCCCTCTAAATCCCTTGCACCTATTTTACGATAAGCCGAACCCTCCCCTTCTAGTGAATCTATCACCTACCCCCTTTCTCCTCTTCTTTCTTTCTTTCTATTTACAGTATGTGTGTATTGGTTAAATGTCGCATTAATGTGGAGTTGTTTTTGGTTTCTGATCTAGCCTTCGGGAAGTCACAAGACTTCAAATCTGAACTTTCTTAATGATTGCATCTTACTGTAATCTTATGTTTATCCACATGTTTATCTACATGTTCATCACTAATGTTACATGTTATTATTGAACTAGCCTTCCCGAGATTGGGTTATATGTCATACTGATGTATCTCAAATCCACATGTTACCATTTACCTATCTGTTATTTGTGTAAAACTAATAAAAAGAAACTTAAAACAAACGAAGACTGACTTCCAAACTGTTTTGTTCACCGATGAGTGCCGCGCAACGCTCGATGGTCCAGATGGATGGAGTGGAGGATGGCTGGTTGATGGACACCCCGTGAAAACACGGCTAAGGCGCCAACAAGGAGGTGGAGTAATGTTTTGGGCTGGAATCATGGGGAGAGAGATTGTCGGCCCCTTTATGATCCCTGAAGGGGTAAAGATGAACTCCATAATCTATGTGGAGTTTCTAAAACAACACTTCCTGCCATGGTTCAAGAGGAAGAACCGCAGCAAGATCATTTTCATGCATGATAATGCACCATCTCATGCTGCAAAAAACACATCTGCATCTCTGGCTGCTATGGGCATAAAAGAGGACAAACTTATGGTGTGGCCACCATCTTCCCCTGACCTCAACCCCATTGAGAACCTCTGGAGCATCATCAAAAGGAGTGTCTATGATGGCGGGAGGCAGTTCACATCTAAGCAACAGCTCTGGGAGGGTATTCTGTCCACATGCAAAACAAATGAAGCAGAAACCATCCAAAAACTGACAAATTCAATGGACGAGAGAGTTCAGAAGCTTTTTTCGAACAAGGGGTCCTATGTGCAAATGTAACATCACCTAGAATAAAGCTTTCACTTGAAAACTGTTTGATTTCATTTTGTAATAAGCTGATAATGCTTATAACTTCACAATTGACCTTTTTTTGTTCAAAATAAAAAAAAGAGGTTGAAAACTCTGCTGTGCATAATAATTTGGAACATGCATTTTGAGTGTTTATTTTTTTTAAAAAAGATACTGTTTTCATAGGCAGTTTTTTCCAAAACATTGCAATTATACTAGAATAGTAGATGACTGGAAAATAACAATGACTGCAATTCAGATAGGTAATTTAGAGAAAATATGAGGAAATATTATTTGCATAATAATTTGGAACACAGTGTATATATAGACTGTATATATGTTATAAGGAATATTTGAGGCCATGGAACCATTCTATGTCCATTTTGCAAGCCGTCGAGAAAATTTCGCCATACGGATGCCACACGGATGGCACACGGATAATTGTAGGAGAAAAAATTGCATCCTCGCATTGAATACGGATCACTGTTCAGGAAATTTTCTGCTTATCTCGGCCATCAAAAACGGACTGTATTTTTATATGTTGTGTGTGACTCCGGCCTAACTCCCAAACTGATTGCATTGTTTACTGACAAGGTATAAAACATTTTGAAAACACACCTAATACATTATTAACAACATTTTACCATGTTTATTTTCACACATGGAAATAAGTGATTTTTCCTTTTCGCTTCTGAACTATACAGAGTTCTGATATTTTATTTCAGATTATGTGCAGAACTTGAACTTGTTTCATTTGACTACTTGTGGTTCAAGGTAAGCTGATTCTGTGAATAATTAATGTCTTACTGGATGTAGTTGACAACATTCTGGCCATGAAGTACATTTTGATGATAGTTCTAGCAAGTTACTGGTGAAACTCTTCCAAGGTTCTGTTAACATACAAAAATAAGCGATTTACGTGAATAACTTCTGAACTACACATAGAGTTGATCATTTTTTTGGCAAATATTGTTCAGGACATTGAGCTGGTCATTTTGAGTACTAGTGGTCTAGAGTACCTGTTTTCAAATTGAACTTACGTATGATTGAGTGTGTTTGATTATGCGCGACATAAGCGATTTACGTGAATAACTTCTGAACTACACAGAGTTGATAATTTTTTTGGTAAATATTATTCAGGACATTGATATGTTCATTTTTAATACTAGTGGTCAAGGCTGACTACTGATGAGCGAGTGTACTCGTTGCTCAGGTTTTCCCGAGCACGCTCGAATGATCTCCGAGTATTTGTTAGTGCTCGGAGATTTTGTTTTTGTTGATGCAGCTGCATGATTTACAGCTGCTAGCCAGCCTGAGTACATGTGGGGGTTGCCTGGTTGCTAGAGAATCCCCACATGTAATCAAGCTAACAGTCGGAAATCATGCAGCTGCGGCTAGGAAAACTAAATCTCCGAGCACTTACAAATACTCGAAGACCACCCGAGCGTGCTCAGGAAAACCCAAGCAACGAGTATACTCACTCATCACTAATGCGGACATCTCCACCTCAGTGGCACTGCCCGCAGTCACTACGGCGGAGTGTAGTGATAGAAGCAGGCGTTACTGTAAGTAATTACATTATGGCAAAGTCATTTCCTTCATTAACCCCTTAGTGACTGGGACAAATGTTTGAATTCTGACCAATGTCACTTTATGTGGTAATGTAATAACTCTGGAATGCTTCAAGAAATCCCACTGATTTTGAGAATATTTTTTCGTGGCACATTATAATTTATAATAATGATAAATTTAGGTTGATATGTCTTGTGTTTATTTCTAAAAAAAAAAATATCAGAAATTTTACAAAAATGTAAAAAAATTTGCAATTTTCAAAGTTTGAATGATTATCCCTTTAATCCAGATTGTCATACCACACAAAAACATTAATAAATAATATTTCCCTCATGTCTGCTTTACATCAGCACCATTTATAAAATGTTATTTTATTTTGTCAGCCTTTTAGGAGGTTTAAAAATGTAGCAGTAATTTATCATTTTTTTCATGGAAATAAACAAAATTTATTTTTTTGCGGGACCTGTCCAGATTTGAAGTGACTTTGGGGGTCCTATATATTGGAATAAACCTCAGAAGTGATACCATTTAGAAAACATCACGCCCCGACATATTGAAAACTGCTGTCAGGTAGTTTATTAACCCTTCAGGTGAGTTTAAGGAATGTAAAATGGCATGACAGGAATGAAAAAGTGTATTTTTACCACCTAAATGTCCCTAACTTCTGAACAGGCTGCTATAGCCGGGAGACTCTTAGGGTACCGTTACACTAAACGACTTACCAACGTTCACGACCAGCGATACGACCTGGCCGTGATTGTTGGTAAGGCTAGTTTCACACTAGCGTTAACTGCAATACGTCGCAAATGCGTCGTTTTTGCGAAACGCCGCATCCAGCAAAAGTTTTTGCTGGATACGTTGTTTCGTCATAGAGTAACATTAGCGACGCATTTGCGACGCATTTGCGACGCATTTCCAAACGGTGAATGCGTTTGGCGGCGTTTGAGCGTATGGTAGCGGTCCGTCGGGAGAAAAAAACGTTACATGTAACGTTTTTTGCTCCCGACGGTCCGCTTTTTCCGACCGCGCATGCGCAGTCGGAACTCCGCCCCCACCTCCCCGCACTTCCCCGCACATCACAATGGGGCAGCGGATGCGTGGGAAATATGCATCCGCTGCCCCCGTTGTGCGGCGGAGACCACACTAGCGTCGGGAACGTCGGCCCGACGCGCAGCGACGGGTTGTTCCCGACGCTAGTGTGAAAGTAGCCTAAGTCGTTGAGTGGTCGCTGGGGAGCTGTCACACAGACAGCTCTCTCCAGCAACCAACGATCAGGGGAACGACTTTGGCATCGTTGAAACTGTCTTCAACTATGCCGAAGTCCCCCTGCAACACCCGGTTAACCAGGGTAAACATCGGGTTATTAAGTGCAGGGCCGCGCTTAGTAACCCGATATTTACCCTGGTTACCATTGTAAAAGTTTTAAAAAAAAAACACTACATACTCACATTCTGATGTCTGTCACGTCCCCCGCCGTCAGCTTCCCGCACTGACTGTGTCAGCGCAGGCCGTAAAGCAGAGCACAGCGGTGACGTCACCGCTGTGCTCTGCTTTACGGCCGGCGCTGACAGTCAGTGCAGGGAAGCTGACTGCGGGGGACGTCACAGACATCAGAATGTGAGTATGTACTGGTTTTTTTTTAACTTTACAATGGTAACCAGGGTAAATATCGGGTTACTAAGCGCGGCCCTGCACTTAGTAACCCGATATTTACACTGGTTACAAGTGAACACATCGCTGGATCGGCGTCACACACGCCGATCCAGCGATGACAGCGGGTGATCAGCGACCAAATAAAGGTCCTGATCATTCCCTACGACCAACGATCTCCCAGCAGGGGCCTGATCGTTGGTCGCTGTGACACATAATGAGATCGTTAAGCGGGATCGTTGCTACGTCACAAAAAGCGTTACGTTGCAACGATATCGTTAACGAAATCGTTATGTGTGAAGGTACCTTTAGGCCGCTATTTGGCCGTGAATTGCTATGGCAAACATCAGGATCACACAATCATGATCTCAGAGTGCCGATGAGATTAAAGCTGAAGCGCCGACAATCTGTTAACCATTTATATGATGTAGTCACTATAGACAGCAGCATCTAAGGGGATAAACAGATATGGACAGTGCCAACACTTATCGTGGCTGATACAGCAAGTGGTCAGCTATAGTGTACAGCAGACAGCTGCTGGATTGTCACTTGTATGGGGATGCTAGTCTCTTATATCTCAGGTCAGTAGAAAGACATATTAATGCTACGTTCACATTTGCGTTGTTGGGCGCAGCGTTGTCGACGCATACGTCATGCGCTTCTATCTTTAACATGGGGAGCGCATGGACATGCGCCGGTATGCGCTGTACTGCGTTTTACGATGCATGTGTCATATAGACGCACAAGACAGGGCGCAGGGGACGCTATTTGTAGCGTTTTCTCTGCGCCAAAAGTCCCGATCTGTAGGATCTTATGACAACGCATGCATCGCAACATGCATTGTTGGTTGCGTCGCCGACGCTGCGCCCAACAATGCAAATGTGAACGTAGCCTAAGGGGTTTAAACGCACTGTTTTATTTTTGCATTATTTAAGCAATGTTTTGTCTGGAGATGTTGCATTTTTGGGATACATGCTATTTTTTTGTGAGGTCGGAAGCATTTTTTTTTTCTTTTTATGGCATTCATTTCTGATATAAATGTCATGTGAGAAAAGTTGTCCACCCATATTTTAATATTTCCATGAAGCCCAGTATGTTTTGAACCACATGTCAAACTCAGGCCTATGGGCCAAATCTGTCTGGCAGGGTGATTCTATTTTGACCACGATGTTCGCACCAATCCCTGCCACCTCCCCGGCATCACTCCTTCAACTGTTCAGCATCCTGGATTCCAATACAGTTGAAGGTACCATATTTTCTGGTGTATAAGACGACTGGGCATATAAGACGACCCCCAACTTTTCCCTATAAAATATGGAATTTGGGATATACCCGCCGTATAAGACGGGGGTCATCTTATACGCCCAGTCATCTTATACGGCGTGTAAGTGAAGGACCTGCGATGACGTCGCGGTCACGTGACCACTCACGTGACCGCGACGTCATCGAAGGTCCTTCACTCACTGCATTCTTAGGAACGGAGGCAGACGCTTGCACCGCTGAGGCCCAGGGTCCGTCGGAGGGGTGAGTATATCCATATTTTTTATTTTTATTCTTTATTTTTTACATGAATATGGATCCCAGGGCCTGAAGGAGTCTCCTCTCCTCCAGACCCTGGGAACCATCCAGGATCGCTCTGTGCACCCGTACCCGGCGTATAAGACAACCCCCGACTTTTGGGACAATTTTTAGGGGTTAAAAAGTCGTCTTATACGCCGGAAAATACGGTAATAATGAATGAGGGATCTCAGCCATAATTCTCCTTCTGCATCTGATGTCTCAGTGCAGCGGGTGTGATAACTAGGGTTGAGCGACTTTCATTTTTTTAAGATCGAGTAGGGTTTTGGGAAACCCGATTTTGTCCAGAGTCGAGTCGAGTGCATTCGGCCGATCATCGCTAAAAGTCGGGGATCGACCGAAACACGAAACCCAATGCAAGTCAATGGGGAAGCATAGTCGGCAGTGAGTGGAGGCCAGGAAAACACCTACAGTGCCCATTTTAATGACAAAAACATCCATTCTTGTTTCTGAAGCTTGCCAATCGTAATTAACTTTATAATAATAGTTGGGCATAGGGAATTGGGGGTCATTTGGCAAAAGTTGTGGGGGGAGTAGGGCTGGCTCAAGTTTTTCGTGGGCCCAGGAAATGCGGACTACGTCACGGCGGTGTTGCAGGGAAAGGTAAGTATTTCAACGTTGCAAGTGCTGTGATCCTGAGCAAGCAGGGGGGGGCCCACTCGTTCGCATTGGCACTGGCACAGGGCCCCTCAAAGTACGGCGGTGTGTTTGCATGGCGGGGGCGCCTCCCACCAGCAGCGACACTTTTGCGTACTCTGAGGGGCCCTGTGCCAGTGACGTCGCCAACGAGTATGCCCCCCCACCTGATGAAGGAACCTGCACTTTCATCTGCACCTTCCTCTTTGTCCCTGTGTAAGGTGGTATAACATGCGGGAAGGGGAACCTTACTTTCAGCAGGGTCAGATTCTGGCTGTGTAGAGTACAAGGGGAATGTAGTGGTGTAGGTCAATGTACCAGCAGACTCATTTAGCAGTGGCTGGGCAATGGGCAGGATGAGGAGGAAACAGATATAGGGCCAAAGAATAAAGTAGGCTAAATGCAGTTCAAAATTGGTAACAGGACTAAACAGGCGGCATTGCTTTGTTCAGTGGAGTAGCAAACCCAAGAGCAGCAGACACTGTTTCAAGGGCCTAACCACACTAGTAGGCCAAATGCAGTTTAATATCTGATAGTATAGGGCGAAAGGCAGAATGTGGAAGCTCAGCTTTGTTCAGTTGAGGACAACACCAGGGAGGGGCAGAAGCCGTTAGTAGGCCCTATCCACCATTTTGTTTTTTCAAAACCACTTAATGAGAGCCGGAAGGTTGAAGCTCAGCTTTATTTAGTTGAGGGCAACACCAGGGAGGGGCAGAAGCCGTTAGTAGGCCCTATCCACCATTTTGTTTTTTCAAAACCACTTAATGAGAGCCGGAAGGTTGAAGCTCAGCTTTATTTAGTTGAGGGCAACACCAGGGAGGGGCAGAAGCCGTTAGTAGGCCCTATCCACCATTTTGTTTTTTCAAAACCACTTAATGGGAGCCGGAAGGTTGAAGCTCAGCTTTATTTAGTTGAGGGCAACACCAGGGAGGGGCAGAAGCCGTTAGTAGGCCCTATCCACCATTTTGTTTTTTAAAAACCACTTAATGAGAGCCGGAAGGTTGAAGCTCAGCTTTATTTAGTTGAGGGCAACACCAGGGAGGGGCAGAAGCCGTTAGTAGGCCCTATCCACCATTTTGTTTTTTAAAAACCACTTAATGGGAGCCGGAAGGTTGAAGCTCAGCTTTATTTAGTTGAGGGCAACACCAGGGAGGGGCAGAAGCCGTTAGTAGGCCCTATCCACCATTTTGTTTTTTCAAAACCACTTAATGAGAGCCGGAAGGTTGAAGCTCAGCTTTATTTAGTTGAGGGCAACACCAGGGAGGGGCAGAAGCCGTTAGTAGGCCCTATCCACCATTTTGTTTTTTCAAAACCACTTAATGGGAGCCGGAAGGTTGAAGCTCAGCTTTATTTAGTTGAGGGCAACACCAGGGAGGGGCAGAAGCCGTTAGTAGGCCCTATCCACCATTTTGTTTTTTCAAAACCACTTAATGAGAGCCGGAAGGTTGAAGCTCAGCTTTATTTAGTTGAGGGCAACACCAGGGAGGGGCAGAAGCCGTTAGTAGGCCCTATCCACCATTTTGTTTTTTCAAAACCACTTAATGGGAGCCGGAAGGTTGAAGCTCAGCTTTATTTAGTTGAGGGCAACACCAGGGAGGGGCAGAAGCCGTTAGTAGGCCCTATCCACCATTTTGTTTTTTCAAAACCACTTAATGAGAGCCGGAAGGTTGAAGCTCAGCTTTATTTAGTTGAGGGCAACACCAGGGAGGGGCAGAAGCCGTTAGTAGGCCCTATCCACCATTTTGTTTTTTAAAAACCACTTAATGAGAGCCGGAAGGTTGAAGCTCAGCTTTATTTAGTTGAGGGCAACACCAGGGAGGGGCAGAAGCCGTTAGTAGGCCCTAACCAAAGTTGAAGGCCAAATGCAGTTTAATTTCTGATACTATAGGCCGAAAGCCAGAAGGTGGAAGGTCCGATTTAGACAGTGGAGTACAATTTGAATTAGGGACTGCAGACAGACTTAGTAGGCTGTCCCCTGTGGACCATGCATCCAACACATTAACCCATTGCGCCGTAATGGACACGTAATCTTCCGTGGCCATGCCTACAGGTCCATGCGTCTGTTGTCAGGTGCACCTTTGTACTCACAGATTGCCAGAGTGCATGGACAATGCGGTCTTCTACATGCTGGTGGAGGGTTGGGATGGCTTTTCTCGCAAAAGAAGTGTCGACTGGTTAGCTTGTAGCGTGGTACAGCGTAGTCCATCATGGCCTTATTAATAGTAAATAAAATATATAACTAGGCTCTATGAACTTTTAAATAGGTTCCAGGGGTACACGGGCAGCATTGGTGTGGTCAGTGGAGGATTATTGCAAGTAGGGGCCGCAGACAGGCTCACAAAGGCCTAAAATAACAAACAATAGGCTCATGGCAGTTTTACAGCGGTTACATGGATACACGGGCAGGCAGCTTGGTGGTGAGTGGAGGAGTATTTAAAGTAGGGACCGCAGACAGGCTATCAAAGGCCTAAAATAACAAACAATAGGCTCATGGCAGTTTTACAGCGGTTACATGGATACACGGGCAGGCAGCTTGGTGGTGAGTGGAGGAGTATTGCAAGTAGGGGCCGCAGACAGGCTATCAGAGGCCTAAAATAACAAACAATAGGCTCATGGCAGTTTTACAGCGGTTACATGGATACACGGGCAGGCAGCTTGGTGGTGAGTGGAGGAGTATTTAAAGTAGGGACCGCAGACAGGCTATCAAAGGCCTAAAATAACAAACAATAGGCTCATGGCAGTTTTACAGCGGTTACATGGATACACGGGCAGGCAGCTTGGTGGTGAGTGGAGGAGTATTGCAAGTAGGGGCCGCAGACAGGCTATCAGAGGCCTAAAATAACAAACAATAGGCAGGCATGGCAGTTTTAAATCGGTTACATGGATACACAGGCAGGCAGCATTGTGGTCAGTGGAGGAGTATTGCAAGTAGTGGCCGCAGACAGGCTATCAAAGGCCTAAAATAACAAACAATAGGCAGGCATGGCAGTTTTAAATTGGTTACATGGATACACAGGCAGGCAGCATTGTGGTCAGTGGAGGCCTAGTGGAAGGAGGGAGCGCAGAAAGGCTTCGAAGGCCTAACATAATAAAATGGGCTGGCTGTAGGCACTTTATAATTGGTTCCAGGGGTACACGGGCAGCAGTGGTCTGGCCAGTGGAGGACTAGTGGAAGGAGGGACCGCAGACAGGCTTCAAAGGCCTAACATAAAAAAATGGGCTGGCTGTAGGCACTTTATAATTGGTTCCAGGGGTACACGGGCAGCAGTGGTCTGGTCAGTGGAGGCCTAGTGGAAGGAGGGACCGCAGACAGGCTTCAAAGGCCTAACATAAAAAAATGGGCTGGCTGTAGGCACTTTATAATTGGTTCCAGGGGTACACGGGCAGCAGTGGTCTGGCCAGTGGAGGACTAGTGGAAGGAGGGACCGCAGACAGGCTTCAAAGGCCTAAAATAACAAACAATAGGCTCATGGCAGTTTTACAGCGGTTACATGGATACACGGGCAGGCAGCTTGGTGGTCAGTGGAGGAGTAGGGGCCGCAGACAGGCTCACAAAGGCCTAAAATAACAAACAGTAGGCAGTCATGGCAGTTTTACAGCGGTTACATGGATACACGGGCAGGCAGTTTGGTGGTCAGTGGAGGAGTAGGGACCGCAGACAGGCTATCAAAGGCCTAAAATAACAAACAATAGGCAGGCATGGCAGTTTTAAATTGGTTACATGGATACACAGGCAGGCAGCATTGTGGTCAGAGGAGGAGTATTGCAAGTAGGGGCCGCAGACAGGCTATCAAAGGCCTAAAATAACAAACAATAGGCAGGCATGGCAGTTTTAAATTGGTTACATGGATACACAGGCAGGCAGCATTGTGGTCAGTGGAGGCCTAGTGGAAGGAGGGAGCGCAGAAAGGCTTCGAAGGCCTAACATAATAAAATGGGCTGGCTGTAGGCACTTTATAATTGGTTCCAGGGGTACACGGGCAGCAGTGGTCTGGCCAGTGGAGGACTAGTGGAAGGAGGGACCGCAGACAGGCTTCAAAGGCCTAACATAAAAAAATGGGCTGGCTGTAGGCACTTTATAATTGGTTCCAGGGGTACACGGGCAGCAGTGGTCTGGTCAGTGGAGGACTAGTGGAAGGAGGGACCGCAGACAGGCTTCAAAGGCCTAACATAAAAAAATGGGCTGGCTGTAGGCACTTTATAATTGGTTCCAGGGGTACACGGGCAGCAGTGGTCTGGTCAGTGGAGGACTAGTGGAAGGAGGGACCGCAGACAGGCTTCAAAGGCCTAAAATAACAAACAATAGGCTCATGGCAGTTTTACAGCGGTTACATGGATACACGGGCAGGCAGCTTGGTGGTCAGTGGAGGAGTAGGGGCCGCAGACAGGCTCACAAAGGCCTAAAATAACAAACAGTAGGCAGTCATGGCAGTTTTACAGCGGTTACATGGATACACGGGCAGGCAGTTTGGTGGTCAGTGGAGGAGTAGGGACCGCAGACAGGCTATCAAAGGCCTAAAATAACAAACAATAGGCAGGCATGGCAGTTTTAAATTGGTTACATGGATACACAGGCAGGCAGCATTGTGGTCAGTGGAGGAGTATTGCAAGTAGGGGCCGCAGACAGGCTATCAAAGGCCTAAAATAACAAACAATAGGCAGGCATGGCAGTTTTAAATTGGTTACATGGATACACAGGCAGGCAGCATTGTGGTCAGTGGAGGCCTAGTGGAAGGAGGGAGCGCAGAAAGGCTTCGAAGGCCTAACATAATAAAATGGGCTGGCTGTAGGCACTTTATAATTGGTTCCAGGGGTACACGGGCAGCAGTGGTCTGGCCAGTGGAGGACTAGTGGAAGGAGGGACCGCAGACAGGCTTCAAAGGCCTAACATAAAAAAATGGGCTGGCTGTAGGCACTTTATAATTGGTTCCAGGGGTACACGGGCAGCAGTGGTCTGGTCAGTGGAGGACTAGTGGAAGGAGGGACCGCAGACAGGCTTCAAAGGCCTAACATAAAAAAATGGGCTGGCTGTAGGCACTTTATAATTGGTTCCAGGGGTACACGGGCAGCAGTGGTCTGGCCAGTGGAGGACTAGTGGAAGGAGGGACCGCAGACAGGCTTCAAAGGCCTAAAATAACAAACAGTAGGCAGTCATGGCAGTTTTACAGCGGTTACATGGATACACGGGCAGGCAGCTTGGTGGTCAGTGGAGGAGTAGGGGCCGCAGACAGGCTATCAAAGGCCTAAAATAACAAACAATAGGCTCATGGCAGTTTTACAGCGGTTACATGGATACACGGGCAGCTTGGTGGTGAGTGGAGGAGTAGTGCAAGGAGTGTCTGTCCCAGTACTCCCAAAATATAAATAGATGTTAATGTCTCGCAAAACAACCAAAACAAAAAAAAAGGTGGCATACTTAGGTACAGGGGTGGGCTCATCTGCTGAGTTTCTGACATAGTAATTTGGCAGTAACTATTTAATGGTGCCAATATAGGACACAGACACAGACTACTTTAAGTTGCATCATAGATGTCTACAAATTTGTATTGTCAGTGCCAGACATTGAATGATGTCAGCGAATAGACTAAAGATTGGTGGAGCTGTGCGACATAATTTTGCACGCGGTAGAGCACATTTTGAGCTGGGGTAGGGGGGAACTCTCTAGAGGCCGGCGGGACCGCCCCAGGGCCCCTCATGTTACAACGGTGTGTCTGACGTTGGGTGCGCGCCACCACCGCCAGAGACACTACATTGTACTATGAGGGACCCAGTAGCAATGCCGTCAACCAAAAGCGAGCACACCCACCTCTTCAGACAAACAGCAGTCTCACGGGTGCTTGCGCCAAGTCGCGATACCACGGCCCCGTGTGGGGAGTTTGGCCATTTAGGGAGGTGTAAACATGTCGTATGCTGTACAATCAGCTGCAGCAAATTAGACATTAGAAAAGTAATTCACAGGCAAGAGCGTTTCATAGGAAAGCTAGGTGTCGGCCGGGCAAGGTGGGGCAAAAGATTTCGAAATCCAGTTGTGGTTCATTTTAATGAATGTTAGATCGTCAACATTTTGGGTAGCCAGACGAGTCCTTTTTTCGGTTAATATTGAACCTGCAGCACTGAATACTCTTTCTGATAGGACACTTGCTGCCGGGCAAGCAAGCTCCTGCAATGCATATTCTGCCAATTCTGGCCAGGTGTCTAATTTGGAGGCCCAGTAATCAAATGGGAATGACGGTTGAGGGAGAACATCGATAAGGGATGAAAAATAGTTAGTAACCATACTGGACAAATGTTGTCTCCTGTCACTTTCAATTGACGCAGCAGTACCTGTCCTGTCTGCGGTCATAGCAAAATCACTCCACAACCTGGTCAGAAAACCCCTCTGTCCAACGCCACTTCTGATGTGTGCACCCCTAACACTCCTAGTCTGCTGCCCCCTGGAGCTCGTGTGAGAACGATCACGTGCGCTGTGTGCTGGGAATGCCTGAAGCAAACGGTCAACAAGAGTTGATTGTTTGGTTGCTAATATTAGTTCCAAGTTCTCATGTGGCATAATATTTTGCAATTTGCCTTTATAGCGTGGATCAAGGAGGCAGGCCAACCAGTAATCGTCATCGTTCATCATTTTCGTAATGCGTGTGTCCCTTTTTAGGATACGTAAGGCATAATCCGCCATGTGGGCCAAAGTTCCAGTTGTCAAATCTCCGGGTGTGATTGTTTGAGGGGCAGTTGCAGGCAAATCTACGTCACTTGTGTCCCTCCAAAAACCAGAACCCGGCCGTGACACGCAACCAATTTCCTGTGCCCCCGGGAAAGTTTCCGCATTAAAAATATACTCATCCCCATCATCCTCCTCGTCCTCCACCTCCTCTTCGCCCGCTACCTCGTCCTGTACACTGCCCTGACCAGACAATGGCTGACTGTCATCAAGGCTTTCCTCTTCCTCTGGTGCAGAGGCCTGCTCCTTTATGTGCGTCAAACTTTGCATCAGCAGACGCATTAGGGGGATGCTCATGCTTATTACGGCGTTGTCTGCACTAACCAGCCGTGTGCATTCCTCAAAACACTGAAGGACTTGACACATGTCTTGTATCTTAGACCACTGCACAACGGACAACTCCATGTCTGCCATCCTACTGCCTGCCCGTGTATCCTCCCACAAATAAATAACAGCACGCCTCTGTTCGCACAGTCTCTGAAGCATGTGCAGTGTTGAGTTCCACCTTGTTGCAACGTCTATGATTAGGCGATGCTGGGGAAGGTTCAAAGACCGCTGATAGGTCTGCATACGGCTGGCGTGTACAGGCGAACGTCGGATATGTGAGCAAAGTGCACGCACTTTGAGGAGCAGGTCGGAGAACCCAGGATAAGTTTTCAATAAGCACTGCACCACCAGGTTTAAGGTGTGAGCCAGGCAAGGAATGTGTTTCAGTTGGGAAAGGGAGATGGCAGCCATGAAATTCCTTCCGTTATCACTCACTACCTTGCCTGCCTCAAGATCTACTGTGCCCAGCCACGACTGCGTTTCTTGTTGCAAGAACTCGGACAGAACTTCTGCGGTGTGTCTGTTGTCGCCCAAACACTTCATAGCCAATACAGCCTGCTGACGCTTGGCAGTAGCTGGCCCATAATGGGACAACTGGTGTGCAACAGTGTCATCTGCCGATGGAGTGGTTGGCCGACTGCGTTCTGTGGAAGAGCTGTAGCTTCTGCAGGAGGATGAGGAGGAGGAGGAGGGGGGGCGAACGCCTACAGCCAACTGTTTCCTAGACCGTGGGCTAGGCACAACTGTCCCTAAATTGATGTCGCCTGTGGACCCTGCATCCACCACATTCACCCAGTGTGCCGTGATGGACACATAACGTCCCTGGCCATGCCTACTGGTCCATGCATCTGTAGTCAGGTGCACCTTTGTACTCACAGATTGCCTAAGTGCATGGACGATGCGCTGTTTAACATGCTGGTGCAGGGCTGGGATGGCTTTTCTGGAAAAAAAGTGTCGACTAGGTAGCTCGTATCGTGGTTCAGCGTACTCCATCAGGGCTTTAAAAGCTTCGCTTTCAACTAACCGGTAGGGCATCATCTCTAACGAGATTAGTCTAGCTATGTGGGCGTTAAAACCCTGTGTACGCGGATGCGAGGATAAGTACTTCCTTTTTCTAACCAGAGTCTCATGTAGGGTGAGCTGGACTGGAGAGCTGGAGATCGTGGAACTTTCGGGTGTGCCGGTGTACATGGCAGACTGAGAGACGGTTGGAGACGGTATTGTTTCCGCCGGTGCCCTAGATGCAATATTTCCTCCTACAAAACTGGTGATTCCCTGACCCTGACTGCTTTTGGCTGGCAAAGAAACCTGCACAGATACTGCCGGTGGTGCGGAAAATGGTGGCCTTACAGTGACGGAAGGGATGTTGCGTTGCTGACTAGCTTCATTGGCCGAGGGTGCTACAACCTTAAGGGACGTTTGGTAGTTAGTCCAGGCTTGAAAATGCATGGTGGTTAGGTGTCTATGCATGCAACTAGTATTTAGACTTTTCAGATTCTGACCTCTGCTTAAGCTAGTTGAACATTTTTGACAAATGACTTTGCGCTGATCAGTTGGATGTTGTTTAAAAAAATGCCAGACTGCACTCTTCCTAGACTCGGATCCCTTTTCAGGGATTGCAGACTGAGCTTTAACCGGATGGCCACGCTGTCCTCCAACAGGTTTTGGCTTTGACACGCGTTTTGGGCCAGATACGGGCCCGGCAGATGGAACCTGTTGCGATGTTGATGCCTGCTGCGGCCCCTCCTCCACCTCCGCTTCTGAGCTACTGCCGCCTGCACCCTGTTCCCCCAATGGCTGCCAATCGGGGTCAATAACTGGGTCATCTATTACCTCCTCTTCAAGCTCGTGTGCACCTTCGTCTGTGTCACTGTGTCGGTCGGTGGTATAGCGTTCGTGGCGGGGCAACATAGTCTCATCAGGGTCTGATTGTGGATCTGTACCCTGAGAGGGCAATGTGGTGGTCTGAGTCAAAGGAGCAGCATAGTACTCTGGCTGTGGCTGTGCATCAGTGCACTCCATGTCAGAATCTACTTGTAATGGGCATGGCCTGTTAAATGTTTGACTTTCTAAGCCAGGGACGGTATGTGTAAACAGCTCCATGGAGTGACCCGTTGTGTCGCCTGCTGCATCCTGCTCTCTTGTTGTAGTTTTTGCTGAGGAGGACAAGGAAGCGACTTGTCCCTGACCGTGAACATCCACAAGCGACGCGCTGCTTGTACATTTACCAGTTTCTGAAGAGGAGGCAAAAGAGCTAGAGGCTGAGTCTGCAATGTAAGCCAAAACTTGCTGTTGCTGCTCCGCCTTTAAAAGCGGTTTTCCTACTCCCAGAAAAGAGAGCGTTCTAGGCCTTGTGTAGCCTGACGACGAAACTGGCTCCACAGCTCCAGACTTAGGTGGAATATTTTTATCCCCACGACCACCTGATGCTCCACTACCACTACCATCATTACCAGCTGACAATGAACGCCCACGACGACCTCTTGCACCAGACTTCCTCATTGTTTTAAAATCTTAACCAAAGTAACTTTATTTGTTGCTGTCAAACAACTTACACGGTGAGCTATAACTTCAGTATGATTTCAATATCCCTTAACAGGTTGGTGAGACCACAAGGAAAATCAGGCACAATGTTACACACTCTGTTTTCTGTGGCACCAAATCACAGAGATGACACACACGCACGACTGTGACTCAAGCACTAATGTCAATATTAATCTCCCACCTAATTTATTTTTTATTTTTTCTCTGGGAGACTTTAGAAACCAAATAATATTAAAAACAAAACAAAAAAACAAGGCTTTCTATGGCCCACTGAATGAGAGATGGCACGCACAGGAGTGGCACACAAGCCCTGACTGAGGCCAATATTTTTCTCCGACTGATTGATGTAGTGTTTTTGTGTTGAGGTAGATTTTAAAACACAAATGAAGGAAAAAAATTAAAAGGCTTTCTATGGCCCACAATTAGAGAGAGAGAGGTGGCACACCCAGGAGTCAAGACTGGCACACAAGCTGAAAGGGCAATATTACTCTCCCACTGTTTTTTTATGTATTTTTTTTTTTTTATTTTCAGGGAGACTTTAGAAACCAAATAATATTAAAAAAAAAAAAATAAATAAATAGCCTTTCTATGGCCCACTGAATGAGAGAGAGAGGTGGCACACCCAGGAGTCAAGACTGGCACACAAGCTGAAAGGGCAATATTACTCTCCCACTGTTTTTTATGTATTTTTTTTTTTTTATTTTCAGGGAGACTTTAGAAACCAAATAATATAAAAAAAAAACAAAAAAACAAGGCTTTCTATGGCCCACTGAATGAGATAGAGAGGTGGCACACCCAGGAGTCAAGACTGGCACACAAGCTGAAAGGGCAATATTACTCTCCCACTGTTTTTTTTTTATTTTCAGGGAGACGTTAGAAACCAAATAATATTAAAAAAAACAAAAAAATAAATAGCCTTTCTATGGCCCACTGAATGAGAGAGAGAGGTGGCACACCCAGGAGTCAAGACTGGCACACAAGCTGAAAGGGCAATATTACTCTCCCACTGTTTTTTTTTTTTTTCAGGGAGACTTTGGAAACCAAATAATATTAAAATAAATAAACAAATAAATAGCCTTTCTATGGCCCACTGAATGAGAGAGAGAGGTGGCACACCCAGGAGTCAAGACTGGCACACAAGCTGAAAGGGCAATATTACTCTCCCACTGTTTTTTTTTTTTTTCAGGGAGACTTTGGAAACCAAATAATATTAAAATAAATAAACAAATAAATAGCCTTTCTATGGCCCACTGAATGAGAGAGAGAGGTGGCACACCCAGGAGTCAAGACTGGCACACAAGCTGAAAGGGCAATATTACTCTCCCACTGTTTTTTATGTATTTTTTTTTTTTTATTTTCAGGGAGACTTTAGAAACCAAATAATATAAAAAAAAAACAAAAAAACAAGGCTTTCTATGGCCCACTGAATGAGATAGAGAGGTGGCACACCCAGGAGTCAAGACTGGCACACAAGCTGAAAGGGCAATATTACTCTCCCAATGTTTTTTTTTTATTTTCAGGGAGACGTTAGAAACCAAATAATATTAAAAAAAACAAAAAAATAAATAGCCTTTCTATGGCCCACTGAATGAGAGAGAGAGGTGGCACACCCAGGAGTCAAGACTGGCACACAAGCTGAAAGGGCAATATTACTCTCCCACTGTTTTTTTTTTTTTTCAGGGAGACTTTGGAAACCAAATAATATTAAAATAAATAAACAAATAAATAGCCTTTCTATGGCCCACTGAATGAGAGAGAGAGGTGGCACACCCAGGAGTCAAGACTGGCACACAAGCTGAAAGGGCAATATTACTCTCCCACTGTTTTTTATGTATTTTTTTTTTTTTTATTTTCAGGGAGACTTTAGAAACCAAATAATATAAAAAAAAAACAAAAAAACAAGGCTTTCTATGGCCCACTGAATGAGATAGAGAGGTGGCACACCCAGGAGTCAAGACTGGCACACAAGCTGAAAGGGCAATATTACTCTCCCACTGTTTTTTTTTTATTTTCAGGGAGACGTTAGAAACCAAATAATATTAAAAAAAACAAAAAAATAAATAGCCTTTCTATGGCCCACTGAATGAGAGAGAGAGGTGGCACACCCAGGAGTCAAGACTGGCACACAAGCTGAAAGGGCAATATTACTCTCCCACTGTTTTTTTATGTATTTTTTTTTTTTTATTTTCAGGGAGACGTTAGAAACCAAATAATATTAAAAAAAACAAAAAAATAAATAGCCTTTCTATGGCCCACTGAATGAGAGAGAGAGGTGGCACACCCAGGAGTCAAGACTGGCACACAAGCTGAAAGGGCAATATTACTCTCCCACTGTTTTTTTATGTATTTTTTTTTTTTTATTTTCAGGGAGACTTTAGAAACCAAATAATATAAAAAAAAAACAAAAAAACAAGGCTTTCTATGGCCCACTGAATGAGATAGAGAGGTGGCACACCCAGGAGTCAAGACTGGCACACAAGCTGAAAGGGCAATATTACTCTCCCACTGTTTTTTTTTTATTTTCAGGGAGACGTTAGAAACCAAATAATATTAAAAAAAACAAAAAAATAAATAGCCTTTCTATGGCCCACTGAATGAGAGAGAGAGGTGGCACACACAGGAGTCAAGACTGGCACACAAGCTGAAAGGGCAATATTACTCTCCCACTGTTTTTTTATGTATTTTTTTTTTTTTATTTTCAGGGAGACTTTAGAAACCAAATAATATAAAAAAAAAACAAAAAAACAAGGCTTTCTATGGCCCACTGAATGAGATAGAGAGGTGGCACACCCAGGAGTCAAGACTGGCACACAAGCTGAAAGGGCAATATTACTCTCCCACTGTTTTTTTTTTATTTTCAGGGATACTTTAGAAACCAAATAATATTAAAATAAATAAACAAATAAATAGCCTTTCTATGGCCCACTGAATGAGAGAGAGAGGTGGCACACCCAGGAGCCAAGACTGGCACACAAGCTGAAAGGGCAATATTACTCTCCCACTGTTTTTTTTTTTTTTCAGGGAGACTTTGGAAACCAAATAATATTAAAATAAATAAAAAAATAAATAGCCTTTCTATGGCCCACTGAATGAGAGAGAGAGGTGGCACACCCAGGAGTCAAGACTGGCACACAAGCTGAAAGGGCAATATTACTCTCCCACTGTTTTTTTAAGTTTTTTTTTTTTTTATTTTCAGGGAGACGTTAGAAACCAAATAATATTAAAAAAAAAAAAAAAAAAAAAAAAAAAATAGGCTGTCTATAGCCCACGTAATGAGAGATAGCACACACAGCTGTGGCACACAAGCCCTGACTGAGGCCAATATTTTTCTCCCACTGATTGATGTAGTGTTTTTGTGTTGAGGTAGAATGTAGAACACAAATCACGGAAAAAAATAAAAAGGCTTTCTATGGCCCACTCAGTGAGAGATGGCACACACAGGGATGGCACTCTAGCAGAAATGCCAATCTTAACCTCCCACAAAAAAAAAAAATAAAAAAAAAAAAAATACAGGGACTGTCCTACAATTACTATCTCCCTGCAGTAATCTCAGCCAGGTATGGCAGGCAGCAATAGGAGTGGACTGATGCACAAATTAAATAAAAAGTGTGGACAAACAAAAAAGATAGCTGTGCAGAAAGGAAGGAACAAGAGGATATGTGCTTTGAAAAAAGCAGTTGGTTTCCACAGTGGCGTACACACAGCAATACAGCTATCAGGGAGCCTTTTAGGGCAGCCCAATGAGCTACAGCGCTGAGGGGAAAAAAAAAAAAAATAGCTTCCACTGTCCCTGCACACCGAAGGTGGTGTTGGACAGTGCAAATCGCTGCAGCACAAGCGGTTTGGTGGTTAGTGGACCCTGCCTAACGCTATCCCTGCTTCTGACGAAGCGGCAGCAACCTCTCCCTAAGCTCAGATCAGCAGCAGTAAGATGGCGGTCGGCGGGAACGCCCCTTTATAGCCCCTGTGACGCCGCAGACAGCAAGCCAATCACTGCAATGCCCTTCTCTAACATGGTGGGGACCAGGACCTATGTCATCACGCTGCCCACACTCTGCGTTCACCTTCATTGGCTGAGAAATGGCGCTTTTCGCGTCATTGAAACGCGACTTTGGCGCGAAAGTCGCGTACCGCATGGCCGACAAGCACAGGGGTCGGATCGGGTTTCATGAGACGCCGACTTAGCCAAAAGTCGGCGACTTTTGAAAATGATCGACCCGTTTCGCTCAACCCTAGTGATAACATCTCTATTGCGCTCCAGCTGTGCAGTGCAGTGAAGAGCTTCAGAGTACTAGCTGTCGAGCCTGGAACACTGGCGAGAGCTGAGTATTTTTCTTTTTAATGTGGGGACCATCATGCCATATGGAGTACTTCTAGGGGCCATTATATTGTATGGAGGACTATGTGGGGCCATTATACTGTATGGAAGACTTTGTGAGGACCATTATTCTGTATGGATGACTATTTGGGGCCCATTATACTGTATGGAGGGGCCCAATAAACTGTATAGAGGACTATGTGGAGTCATTACACTGTATGGATGACAATGTGGAGCCCATTATAATGTATGGACTAAGTGCGGCCATTATAATGTATAGAGGACTATGTGGGACCATTATATACTGTATTGGGGACTATATGGCGTCATTACACTGTATGGAAGACAATTTGGGGCCCATTATACAGTATGTAAGTGTCACGCTGTGACAGAAGTAAGGGAGAGGGGACTAGAGCCCCCCGTCTCACATAGCGAGATCGCTGCTGAGTCACAAGTTTTGTGACGCAACAGCGACCTCAGTAGCGATCTCGCTATGTGTGACACGTACCAGCGACCAGGCCCCTGCTGTGAGATCGCTGGTCGTGTCGGAATGGCCTGGACCTTTTTTTGGTCATTGAGGTCCCGCTGACATCGCTGAATCGGTGTGTGACACCGATCCAGCGATGTCTTCACTGGTAACCAGGGTAAACATCGGGTTACTAAGCGCAGGGCCGCGCTTAGTAACCCGATGTTTACCCTGGTTACCAGTGTAAATGTAAAAAAAAACAAACAGTACATACTCACCATCTGATGTCCGTCAGGTCCCTTGCCGTCTGCTTCCTGCTCTGACTGTCTGCCGGCCGTACAGTGAGAGCACAGCACAGCAGTGACGTCACCGCTGTGCTCTGCTCTCACTGTACGGCGGCACTGTCAGAGCAGGAAGCAGACAGCAAGGGACCTGACGGACATCAGAAGGTGAGTATGTACTGTTTTTTTTTTTTTTTTGGTAACCAGGGTAAACATCAGGTTACTAAGCGCGGCCCTGCGCTTAGTAACCCGATGTTTACCCTGGTTACCCGGGGGCTGCAGGGGGACTTCGGCATCGTTGAAGACAGTTTCAACAATGCCGAAGTCGTTCCCCTGATCGTTGGTCACTGGAGAGAGCTGTCTGTGTGACAGCTCCCCAGCAACCACACAACGACTTACCAACGATCACGGCCAGGTCGTATCGCTGGTCGTGATCGTTGGTAAATCGCTATGTGAGACGGGGCCTTAAAACTGTCCCTGGAACTGGGATCTTAACTATCCCTGTCTCAGGGGTACCTTACTATGATCTTGTTAAACCCTAATCTGTCCCCTCCCCTACCCCATGGGGTTTGGTACAGAAATGTAAGGGAAACAAGACACAAATACAAAAGAGGGATAACTGATTACCACTATCATACAACAGCACTTACCAAAATAGGCAGGAGGATAAGGAAAGGGAGGAATACACAAACAATCTTATTAATTCATCAATCTAATCCCTATTCAGAGCAATACTATATCCGCCATGACTGCAGTTTAGGGGTTAGAGTCTCTATCCCTAGGATAAACATGCATCACTTGTGCTATCTAAAACTAACACATAGCTTCCTGTTGTGAAATTGGATTCTGGGCTCCCCCGGTGGCCACTGGTGGAATTGAACTTGTGTGCATCATCCCCTCTGTTCACCTGTTCCCATCAGGATGTGGGAGTCGCTATTTAACCTTGCTCCTCTGTTAGTTCCATGCCGGTCATCAATGTAATCAGAAGCCTTTCTGTGCATGTTCCTGCTTCTAGACAACTCCCAGCTAAGTTGGACTTTAGTCCTTGTTTGTTTTTGTATTTTGTTCCAGTTCACAGCTGTTGTTTCGTTTCTGTGTCTGGAAAGCTCTTGTGAACTGAAATTGCCACTCTGGTGTTATGAGTTAATACTAGAGTCTTAAAGTAATTTCAGGATGGTGTTTTGATAGGGTTTTCAGCTGACCATGAAAGTTCCCTTTCTGTCTTCCTGCTATCTAGTAAGCGGACCTCGATTTTGCTAAACCTATTTTCATACTACGTTTGTCATCTTCATCTAAAATCACCGCCAATATATGTGGGGGCCTCTGTCTGCCTTTTGGGGAAATTTCTCTAGAGGTGAGCCAGGACTGTATTTTCCTCTGCTAGGATTAGTTAGTCCTCCGGCTGGCGCTGGGCGTCTAGGGATAAAACGTAGGCACGCCACCCGGCTACTGTTAGTTGTGCGGCAGGTTTAGTTCATGGTCAGTTTTAGATTCCATCTTCCAAGAGCTAGTTCTTTATATATGCTGGGCTATGTTCTCTTGCCATTGAGAATCATGACAGTTTGACCGGCCAAAAAGGGTTAAATTAATTGGCAGAGAAAGGAGAGAAAAAAGAAGTCTGCTGAATTTTTTTTTTTTTCTCTCCAGTTTTGAGTGTGCTCATAATTGAATCACTTGCAAGTCTGCCTATATTGCAGCCTTCCTCTCTCTCTCTCCTTCTAATCCTTGAATGGCTCTGTGTTCACCTGTTTGAAATGGATCCTCAGAGTTTAGCTACTGGTCTGAATAACCTCGCCACGAAGGTTCAAAATTTACAAGATTTTGTTGTTCATGCTCCTATGTCTGAACCTAGAATTCCTTTGCCTGAATTTTTCTCGGGGAATAGATCGTACTTTCAAAATTTCAAAAATAATTGCAAATTGTTTTTGTCCCTGAAGTCTCGCTCTGCTGGAGATCCTGCACAGCAGGTCAGGATTGTAATTTCCTTGCTCCGGGGCGACCCTCAGGATTGGGCTTTTGCATTGGCTCCAGGGGATCCTGCGTTGCTCAATGTGGATGCGTTTTTTCTGGCTTTGGGGTTGCTTTATGAGGAACCTCATTTAGAGCTTCAGGCGGAAAAAGCCTTGATGTCCCTATCTCAGGGGCAAGATGAAGCTGAAATATACTGCCAAAAATTCCGTAAATGGTCTGTGCTTACTCAGTGGAATGAGTGCGCCCTGGCGGCGAATTTCAGAGAGGGTCTCTCTGATGCCATTAAGGATGTTATGGTGGGGTTCCCTGTGCCTGCGGGTCTGAATGAGTCCATGACAATGGCTATTCAGATCGATAGGCGTCTGCGGGAGCGCAAACCTGTGCACCATTTGGTGGTGTCTACTGAGAAGACGCCAGAGAATATGCAATGTGATAGAATTCTGTCCAGAAGCGAACGGCAGAATTTTAGACGAAAAAATGGGTTGTGCTTCTATTGTGGTGATTCAACTCATGTTATATCAGCATGCTCTAAGCGTACTAAGAAGCTTGACAAGTCTGTTTCTATTAGCACTTTACGGTCTAAGTTTATTCTATCTGTGACCCTGATTTGTTCTTTATCATCTATTACTGCGGACGCCTATGTCGACTCTGGCGCCGCTTTGAGTCTTATGGATTGGTCCTTTGCCAAACGCTGTGGGTATGATTTAGAGCCTCTGGAAGCTCCTATACCTCTGAAGGGGATAGACTCCACCCCATTGGCTAGTAATAAGCCACAATACTGGACACAAGTAACTATGCGTATTAATCCGGATCACCAGGAGATTATTCGCTTTCTCGTGCTGTATAATCTACATGATGTTTTGGTGCTCGGATTGCCATGGCTGCAATCTCATAACCCAGTCCTCGACTGGAAAGCTATGTCTGTGTTAAGCTGGGGATGTAAGGGGACTCATGGAGACGTACCGTTGGTTTCCATTTCATCATCTATTCCCTCTGAGATTCCTGAATTCTTGTCTGACTATCGTGACGTTTTTGAAGAACCCAAGCTTGGTTCACTACCTCCGCACCGAGAGTGCGATTGTGCCATAGATTTGATTCCGGGTAGTAAATACCCTAAGGGTCGTTTATTTAATCTATCTGTGCCTGAACATGCTGCTATGCGAGAATATATAAAGGAGTCCTTGGAAAAGGGACATATTCGTCCTTCGTCATCTCCCTTAGGAGCCGGTTTTTTCTTTGTGTCTAAGAAAGATGGCTCTTTGAGGCCGTGTATTGATTATCGGCTTTTGAATAAAATCACGGTTAAATATCAATATCCGTTGCCACTGCTGACTGATTTGTTTGCTCGTATAAAGGGGGCCAAGTGGTTCTCTAAGATTGATCTCCGTGGGGCGTATAATTTGGTGCGAATTAAGCAGGGGGATGAGTGGAAAACCGCATTTAATACGCCCGAGGGCCACTTTGAGTATTTGGTGATGCCTTTTGGTCTTTCAAATGCCCCTTCAGTCTTTCAGTCCTTTATGCATGACATTTTCCGCGATTATTTGGATAAATTTATGATTGTGTATCTGGATGATATTCTGATTTTTTTGGATGACTGGGACTCTCATGTCCAGCAGGTCAGGAGGGTTTTTCAGGTTTTGCGGTCTAATTCCTTGTGTGTGAAGGGTTCTAAGTGCGTTTTTGGGGTTCAAAAGATTTCCTTCTTGGGATACATTTTTTCCCCCTCTTCCATCGAGATGGATCCTGTCAAGGTTCAGGCTATTTGTGATTGGACGCAACCCTCTTCTCTTAAGAGCCTTCAGAAATTTTTGGGCTTTGCTAACTTTTATCGTCGATTTATTGCTGGTTTTTCTGATGTTGTTAAACCATTGACTGATTTGACTAAGAAGGGTGCTGATGTTGCTGATTGGTCCCCTGCTGCTGTGGAAGCCTTTCAGGAGCTTAAGCGCCGCTTTTCTTCCACCCCTGTGTTGCGTCAGCCTGATGTTGCTCTTCCTTTTCAGGTTGAGGTCGACGCTTCTGAAATCGGAGCTGGGGCGGTGTTGTCGCAGAGAAGTGCCGACTGCTCCGTGATGAGACCTTGTGCTTTTTTTTCTCGTAAATTTTCGCCCGCCGAGCGGAATTATGATATTGGGAATCGGGAGCTTTTGGCCATGAAGTGGGCTTTTGAGGAGTGGCGTCATTGGCTTGAGGGGGCTAGACATCAGGTGGTGGTATTGACCGACCACAAAAATTTAATTTATCTTGAGTCCGCCAGGCGCCTGAATCCTAGACAGGCGCGCTGGTCGTTGTTTTTCTCTCGGTTTGATTTTGTGGTGTCATACCTACCGGGTTCTAAGAATGTTAAGGCGGATGCCCTTTCTAGGAGTTTTGAGCCTGACTCCCCTGGTAATTCTGAACCTACAGGTATCCTTAAGGATGGAGTGATATTGTCTGCCGTTTCTCCAGACCTGCGGCGGGCCTTGCAGGAGTTTCAGGCGGATAGACCTGATCGTTGCCCACCTGGTAGACTGTTTGTTCCTGATGATTGGACCAGTAAAGTCATCTCTGAGGTTCATTCTTCTGCGTTGGCAGGTCATCCTGGAATCTTTGGTACCAGGGATTTGGTGGCAAGGTCCTTCTGGTGGCCTTCCCTGTCACGAGATGTGCGAGGCTTTGTGCAGTCTTGTGACGTTTGTGCTCGGGCCAAGCCTTGTTGTTCTCGGGCTAGTGGATTGTTGTTGCCCTTGCCTATCCCGAAGAGGCCTTGGACGCACATCTCGATGGATTTCATTTCGGATCTTCCTGTTTCTCAGAAGATGTCTGTCATCTGGGTGGTGTGTGACCGTTTCTCTAAGATGGTCCATTTGGTTCCCTTGCCTAAGTTGCCTTCCTCTTCTGAGTTGGTTCCTCTATTTTTTCAAAATGTGGTTCGTTTGCATGGTATTCCAGAGAATATCGTTTCTGACAGAGGAACCCAATTTGTGTCTAGATTTTGGCGGGCATTCTGTGCTAGGATGGGCATAGATTTGTCTTTTTCGTCTGCTTTCCATCCTCAGACTAATGGCCAGACCGAGCGGACTAATCAGACCTTGGAGACATATTTGAGGTGTTTTGTGTCCGCAGATCAGGATGATTGGGTTGCTTTTTTGCCATTAGCGGAGTTCGCCCTCAATAATCGGGCCAGCTCTGCCACCTTGGTGTCTCCGTTTTTCTGTAATTCGGGGTTTCATCCTTGATTTTCCTCCGGTCAGGTGGAATCTTCGGATTGTCCTGGAGTGGATGCTGTGGTGGAGAGGTTGCATCAGATCTGGGGGCAGGTAGTGGACAATTTGAAGCTGTCCCAGGAGAAGACTCAGCTTTTTGCCAACCGCCGTCGTCGTGTTGGTCCTCGGCTTTGTGTTGGGGACTTGGTGTGGTTATCTTCTCGTTTTGTCCCTATGAGGGTTTCTTCTCCCAAGTTTAAGCCTCGGTTCATCGGCCCGTACAAGATATTGGAGATTCTTAACCCTGTGTCCTTCCGTTTGGACCTCCCTGCATCTTTTTCTATTCATAATGTTTTTCATCGGTCATTATTGCGCAGGTATGAGGTACCCGTTGTGCCTTCCGTTGAGCCTCCTGCTCCGGTGTTGGTTGAGGGTGAGTTGGAGTACGTTGTGGAAAAGATCTTGGACTCCCGTGTTTCCAGACGGAAACTCCAGTATCTGGTCAAATGGAAGGGATACGGTCAGGAGGATAATTCTTGGGTGACTGCCTCTGATGTTCATGCCTCCGATCTGGTCCGTGCCTTTCATAGGGCTCATCCTGATCGCCCTGGTGGTTCTGGTGAGGGTTCGGTGCCCCCTCCTTGAGGGGGGGGGTACTGTTGTGAAATTGGATTCTGGGCTCCCCCGGTGGCCACTGGTGGAATTGAACTTGTGTGCATCATCCCCTCTGTTCACCTGTTCCCATCAGGATGTGGGAGTCGCTATTTAATCTTGCTCCTCTGTTAGTTCCATGCCAGTCATCAATGTAATCAGAAGCCTTTCTGTGCATGTTCCTGCTTCTAGACAACTCCCAGCTAAGTTGGACTTTAGTCCTTGTTTGTTTTTGTATTTTGTTCCAGTTCACAGCTGTTGTTTCGTTTCTGTGTCTGGAAAGCTCTTGTGAACTGAAATTGCCACTCTGGTGTTATGAGTTAATACTAGAGTCTTAAAGTAATTTCAGGATGGTGTTTTGATAGGGTTTTCAGCTGACCATGAAAGTTCCCTTTCTGTCTTCCTGCTATCTAGTAAGCGGACCTCGATTTTGCTAAACCTATTTTCATACTACGTTTGTCATCTTCATCTAAAATCACCGCCAATATATGTGGGGGCCTCTGTCTGCCTTTTGGGGAAATTTCTCTAGAGGTGAGCCAGGACTGTATTTTCCTCTGCTAGGATTAGTTAGTCCTCCGGCTGGCGCTGGGCGTCTAGGGATAAAACGTAGGCACGCCACCCGGCTACTGTTAGTTGTGCGGCAGGTTTAGTTCATGGTCAGTTTTAGATTCCATCTTCCAAGAGCTAGTTCTTTATATATGCTGGGCTATGTTATCTTGCCATTGAGAATCATGACAGCTTCCCCAACAAGTTTTACCTAACAAGCTTCCTCATAGGGTTGGGGCTATACCTTTTTTAAAGAGATTATAATAGTGAGAATTAACAGGCACACTGTTGGGTGTTTTTTTAATTTATGTACCACTGTTTTTTAACAAAGTATAATAAAATCCATGTTTTAAAGCATCCTTTAATTAGGACTTATTTACTCTCTGGGTAATTTGGTATTCTGAATTTGCCATCCCTATGGGCCCCATTTAATGCTCCATACAGAATGGACCCCATATAATGCTGCGCTGCATGCAGTATAATGGCCCCATATATTTCTCAATCTACACTCACTGGCCACTTTATTAGGTACACCTGTCCAACTTCTTGTTAACACTTAATTTCTAATCAGCCAATAACATGGCGGCAACTCAGTGCATTTAGGCATGTAGACATGGTCAAGACAATCTCCTGCAGTTCAAACCGAGCATCAGTATGGGGAAGAAAGGTGATTTGAGTGCCTTTGAACGTGGCATGGTTGTTGGTGCCAGAAGGGCTGGTCTGAGTATTTCAGAAACTGCTGATCTACTGGGATTTTCACGCACAACCATCTCTAGGGTTTACAGAGAATGGTCCAAAAAAGAAAAAAATCCAGTCAGCGGCAGTTCTGTGGGCGGAAATGCCTTGTTGATGCCAGAGGTCAGAGGAGAATGGGCAGACTGGTTCGAGCTGATAGAAAGGCAACAGTGACTCAAATCGCCACCCGTTACAACCAAGGTAGGCCTAAGAGCATCTCTGAACGCACAGTGCGTCGAACTTTGAGGCAGATGGGCTACAGCAGCAGAAGACCACACCGGGTACCACTCCTTTCAGCTAAGAACAGGAAACTGAGGCTACAATTTGCACAAGCTCATCGAAATTGGACAGTAGAAGATTGGAAAAACGTTGCTTGGTCTGATGAGTCTCGATTTCTGCTGCGACATTCGGATGGTAGGGTCAGAATTTGGCGTAAACAACATGAAAGCATGGATCCATCCTGCCTTGTATCAACGGTTCAGGCTGGTGGTGGTGGTGTCATGGTGTGGGGAATTTTTTTCTTGGCACTCTTTGGGCCCCTTGGTACCAATTGAGCATTGTTGCAACGCCACAGCCTACCTGAGTATTGTTGCTGACCATGTCCATCCCTTTATGACCACAATGTACCCAACATCTGATGGCTACTTTCAGCAGGATAACGCGCCATGTCATAAAGCTAAAATCATCTCAGATTGGTTTCTTGAACATGACAATGAGTTCACTGTACTCAAATGGCCTCCTCAGTCACCAGATCTCAATCCAGTGGAGCATCTTTGGGATGTGGTGGAACGGGAGATTCGCATCAGGGATGTGCAGCCGACAAATCTGCGGCAACTGTGTGATGCCATCATGTCAATATGGACCAAAATCTCTGAGGAATGCTTCCAGCACCTTGTTGAATCTATGCCACGAAGAATTGAGGCAGTTCTGAAGGCAAAAGGGGGTCCAACCCGTTACTAGCATGGTGTACCTAATAAAGTGGCCAGTGAGTGTATATATATAATTGTCTAAGGGGTACTTCCGTCTGTCTGTCTGTCTGCAACTTCCGTAACAGAAATCCCACGTCGCTGATTGGTCTCGCCAGCTGCCTGTCATGGCTGCCGCGACCAATCAGCGACGGCCACAGTTCGATTAGTCCCTCCCTACTGCCCTGCAGTCAGTGCCCGGCACCAGCATACTCCCCTCTAGTCACCGCTCACACAGGGTTAATCCCAGCGGTAACGGACCGCGTTATGCCGCGGGTAACGCACTCCGTTAACGCTGCTATTAACCCTGTGTGTCCCCAACTTTTTACTATTGATGCTGCCTATGCAGCATCAATAGTAAAAAGATGTAATGTTAAAAATAATAAAAAAACAAAAACCTGCTATTCTCACCTTCCGTAGTCCACCTAGGCACGCGCGGCTGCCGCCTTCTTCTGTTCCCAGAGATGCATTGCAAAATTAGTCATCTGGGTAATTTCGCAATGCATCCTGGGAACGGAAGATGGCGGCAGCTGAGCACGCATCGCCAGAGCTTCGCTGGATCCCAGGGGGTGAGTATATAATTATTTTTTATTTTAATATTTTTATTTTTTTTTTAACAGGGATATGGTGCCCACACTGATATACTACGTGGCCAGTGTTAGATACTATGTGGGCTGTTATGTACTGCGTGGCCTGTGTTATATACTACGTCGCCTGTGTTATATACTGCGTGGCTGATATATACTACGTGGGCTGTGATATATACTGTTTGGCCTGTGTTATATAGTGCGTGGCCACTGTTATATATTGTGTGGCCTGTATTAACGCATCGGGTATTCTACAATATGTATGTATGTATATAGCAGCCACATAGTATATAGCACAGGCCACGTAGTATTTGTCTGCTATATACTACATGGCTTCTATATACTACGTGGCCTGTGCTATATACTATGTGGCTGCTATATACATACATACAGATTCTAGAATGAATACCCGATGCGTTAGAATCGGGCCACCATCTAGAACAGAATAATGGGCCCCATATGTTACTACATTTCTAAAAAAAGAAAAACAACAAATACTCATTTCTCCCTGTTGTATTCCCCGCTGCCAGAGCTCCAGAGTCCACTGCTCCGGTCAGGTCTCCTCAGCACATTCTAAGTTCTGATTATCTGACATCTCAGCACAGAGAGCGCGCTGTAGTGACATCAACGTGAACTCTGCACTGAGACATCTCAGATAGAATGACGCTAAGCAGACTGGAGCAGCGGACACCAGCGTGCTGGCATCGGATTCGGGCCCCCCTACCTGTAGTGCATCGAGTCCCAGATCATCAGCTCAGCTAGCCGGGAGCAGCAGCAGGAAGGTTTGCAGCAGAATTCCGCCATTTTCTGCCACCACCCTTCAGGATCCCACATGACTTTTCTAGTCTTCTTCCGGGACAGGTCCTGTTTGTACTGCACATGGCAGCCATTTTAGCGCATGTACAGTACAAACTTCAGGGGTGGGGAAGGAAATTCACTGGACGGTGTTTTTTTCTGCCGGATGCTACGGACAGCAGAGAAAAGCATCAGGTTTTTATGTATTATCTGTAAATTTACAGACGGTTGGCAACTATGACCTTGATGCAAGCTCAATAATTGAGCCCACATCTCTGCCAGCAGATGGTGGATGTGATATTCAGAAAGATTTCTGATTTCACGAAGATCACTCACCCATCTTGCGCAGCCACAGGTACCGGTTCTGGAGGAGGTATAGGATCCTGTATGAGATCCGAAGGCGGTGGTGTCGGCTGGTTAGCCATACTGGAGCCTTTACTCTGCGGTGTGGAATGGCTGCTGGAGCGAGTACTGCGGGTGCCGGCAGAAGATCGCTTTCTTTCCGCATTCGGCTTGCGCTGGTGATGATGCTGCTGCTGCGGCTGTAACTGCTGTGGCGGCTGGAGCTGCTGATCGCTGTCCTCCATTATTAGGACTGCATGCAGCAAGGAGATACTTCCATGTGACTTTTTAAGAGAAATTTGGCGCCAATCCACCCCCTCCTCCAGGGATGCATCATCGGGAAGCGCTGATCCCCATGCATTCATCTGCGCACGCGCGTGCTGCCTGGGACCCGGAAGTAGAGATGTACTAGATCCGGGGCGGCGGCCATCTTGGTGCACCTCGCACACCATGCGCATGCGCCTGGCCCTGAATCAGGAAGTGCTTGAATGCGGAAGACAGACATACCGGGTCTCAGAAACCCCTACCACAATCCGGGGAGGCGGCCGCGCTTCCCTCCGAGCACTCTGCAGACCCCTCGGTCCCAGCAGTGGCGGCGGCGGACACCGCACCAGCCGTGACAGGGGCCTCCCCGCCGTCATAGCTCGACTGGTCGGCTCTGGATCTTCAAGGTACCAATCCTAGAGGGTTCCTTGTCAGGGACAGGAAACCAAACTGACGCAGGAGAGAGGTACCACCCTTTTATCCTATAGGTTTCCTGTCCCTGAAGGGCAGATCCCCTCTCTCTGGTAGTGCTGTCATGGGCGACTGAGAAATATAACATCGCCATTTAAATTTAATCCATACAGGAATCCAGGTCTCACAAGTTAAGAAAGCCTTATTAAGGCTATGTGCACACGTTCAGGATTTCTTGCAGAAATTTCCTGAGCAAAACCGGACATTTTCTGCAAGAAATCCGCATGCGTTTTTTGCGCGTTTTTGACTCGTCTTTTTCCGGCGCTTCCCAATGCATTAAATAGCGGAAAAAACACGGAAAATCCGCAAAATTAATGCACATGCTGCGTTTTTTACCACGCTGCGCTTTCTTCGCAGAAAAAAAACGCATCATGTGCACAAAAATTGTGGAATGCATTCTAAATGATGAGATGTATAATGTATGCGTTTTTTATGCGTTTTTATAGCGCAAACTCCGCAACGTGTGCACACAGCCTAAAAGACAAATACTTTCATGGATATACATTAAAATGTGCGAAGTGAGAACATTTTTTTTTTTTAAAGTTATACAAAAAATAATTCAATCCAAATGTGGCAAAATAACCACTACAATATCCCTCTAAGGCTGGAGTCACACAGAACGTATATAAAAAAAAAAAAATCAGTCCGTTTCTCACTGCCGGGAGCCGCACGAGCGTAATGCTAGTGTCACATGTTTTCCATGGAAGTACAATCTGATTTTTCACACCTAACATCCGATTTACATCAGAATGCAGTGCGATTGCTTTCTGATTGCAATGCTATTTTAACATTCGATTTACATAGAGAAATTCTCTGTCATTTACACATACCGTATATACTCGAGTATTAGCCGAGAATTTCAGCCCATTTTTTTTAGGCTGAAATTGCCCCTCTCGGCTTATACTCGAGTCATTCCCAGGGTCGGCAGGGTGGGGGAGCGGCAGCTGTCTAATAATACTCACCTGCTCCTGGCGTGGTCCCTGCACGTCCCTGGTTCACCGGCCCTGGCAGCTTCTTCCTGTATGGAGCGGTCACATGGTAGCGCTCATTACAGTAATGAATATGGACCCGACTCCACTCCCATAGGGGTGGAGCCGCATATTCATTACTGTAATGAGCAGTACCATGTGACCGCTCAATACAGGAAGAAGCTGTCAGAGCCGGAGAAGCAGGGATGTGCAGGGACCGCACCAGGAGCAGGCGAGTATAACGGGGGCATATTCACCTGTCCCACGTTCCATCGTCGGCGCCGCTCTGTTTTCCGCATCCTCTGCAGTGACATTCAGGTCAGAGGGCGTGATGACGCGATTATTGTGCGTGCCGCCCTCTGCCTGAACTTCAGTGCAGAGGACGTGGAAGACACAGCGGCGCCGACGGTGGAACAGGGGACAGATTAATATAGCAAGTGCCGGGGGCCTGAGCGACGAGAGGTGAGCATTTGATTTTTTTTATTTTATATCGCAGCAACAGCATATGGGGCAAATATCTCTATGGACCATCTTATGGGGCCATGTGCAGCATTATATGGGGAAAAATATCTCTGCGGAGCATTTTATGGGGCCATGCGCAGCGTTATATGGGGCAAATATTTCTATGGAGCATCTTATGGGGCCATGTGCAGCGTTATATGGGGCAAATATTTCTATGGAACATCTTATGGGGCCATGTGCAGCATTATATGGGGACAAATATCTCTATGGAGCATCTTATGGGGCCATAATCAGCATTTGTGCAGCATTGTATGGGGCAAATGTCTGTATGGAGCATCTTATGGGGCCATAATCAGCATTTGTGCAGCATTGTATGGGGCAAATGTCTGTATGGAGCATCTTATGGGGCCATAATCAGCATTTGTGCATAATTGTATGGGGCAAATGTCTCTATGGAGCATCTTATGGGGTCATAATCAACATTTTTGCAGCATTATATGGGGCATATTCTAATATGGAGCATCCTATGGGGTCCATCATGAACTGTATGGAGCATTATATAGGGCTCCTGATTCAATATGGATATTCAAAACCACTTAACCTACTGATGTCTCAATTAATTTTACCTTTATTGGTATCTATTTTTATTTTTTAAATTAACCGGTAGCTGCTGCATTTTCCACCCTAGGCTTATACTGGAGTCATTAACTTTTCCCAGTTACTTAAGGCAAAATTAGGGGAGTCAACTTGTACTCGAGTATATACGGTAGATTTCAAAGGAAATAATCTTCAAAACACACACACACACACATATATACACTCACTGGCCACTTTATTAGGTACACCATGCTAGTAATGGGTTGGACCCCCTTTTGCCTTCAGAACTGCCTCAATTCTTCGTGGCATAGATTCAACAAGGTGCTTGAAGCATTCCTCAGAGATTTTGGTCCATATTGACATGATGGCATCACACAGTTGCCGCAGATTTGTCGGCTGCACATCCCTGATGCGAATCTCCCGTTCCACCACATCCCAAAGATTTCATGTTGTTTACGCCAAATTCTGACCCTACCATCCGAATGTCGCAGCAGAAATCGAGACTCATCAGACCAAGCAACGTTTTTCCAATCTTCTACTGTCCAATTTCGATGAGCTTGTGCAAATTGTAGCCTCAGTTTCCTGTTCTTAGCTGAAAGGAGTGGTACCCGGTGTGGTCTTCTGCTGCTGTAGCCCATCTGCCTCAAAGTTCGACGCACTGTGCATTCAGAGATGCTCTTAGGCCTACCTTGGTTGTAACGGGTGGCGATTTGAGTCACTGTTGCCTTTCTATCAGCTCGAACCAGTCTGCCCATTCTCCTCTGACCTCTGGCATCAACAAGGCATTTCCGCCCACAGAACTGCCGCTCACTGGATTTTTTTTCTTTTTCGGACCATTCTCTGTAAACCCTAGAGATGGTTGTGCGTGAAAATCCCAGTAGATCAGCACTTTCTGAAATACTCAGACCAGCCCTTCTGGCACCAACAACCATGCCACGTTCAAAGGCACTCAAATCACCTTTCTTCCCCATACTGATGCTCGGTTTGAACTGCAGGAGATTGTCTTGACCATGTCTACATGCCTAAATGCACTGAGTTGCCGCCATGTGATTGGCTGATTAGAAATTAAGTGTTAACAAGAAGTTGGACAGGTGTACCCAATAAAGTGGCCAGTGAGTGTATATATATATATATATATATATATATATATATATGTATATATACATATATATATATATATATATATATATATACATATATATATGCATACATACATACAGTCATATGAAAAAGTTTGGGCACCCCTATTAATCATAAGCTTAATGTTTTATAAAAATGGTTTATTTTGCAACAGCTATTTCAGTTTCATATATCTAATAACTGTTGGACACAGTAATGTTTCTGCCTTGAAATGAGGTTTATTGTACTAACAGAAAATGTGCAATCTGCATTTAAACAAACTTTGACAGGTGCATAAGTATGGGCACCCTTATCATTTTCTTGTTTTAAATACTCCTACCTACTTTTTACTGACTTACTAAAGCACTTTTTTTGGTTTTGTAACCTCATTGAGTTTTGAACTTCACAGCTAGGTGTATGCAATCATGAGAAAAGCTACTTTAAGTGGCCACTTGCAAGTTGTTCTCCTGTTTGAATCTCCTCTGAAGAGTGGCATCATGGGCTCCTCAAAACAACTGTCAAATGATCTGAAAACAAAGATTATTCAACATAGTTGTTCAGGGGAAGGATACAAAAAGCTGTCTCAGAGATTTAATCTGTCAATTTCCACTGTGAGGAACATAGTAAGGAAATGGAAGAACACAGGTACAGTTCTTGTTAAGGCCAGAAGTGGCAGGCCAAGAAAAACATCAGAAAGGCAGAGAAGAAGAATGGTGAGATCAGTCAAGGACAATTCTCAGACCACCTCCAGAGAGCTGCAGCATCAACTTGCTGCAGATGTTGTCACTGTGCATCGGTCAACTATACAACGCACTGTGTTTTTTTGCCACCATGTATAACGGCTTTTTGTATTACCAAACAACTCATTCTTGATTTCATGAGTCCACAGGACCTTCTTCCAAAAAAAGAAATTGGCTTCTCCAAATGTGCTTTTGCATACCTCAGCCGACTCTGTGGCGTGCTTGCAGAAACGGCTTCTTTCGCATCACTCTCCCATACAGCTTCTCCTTGTGCAAAGTGCGTTGTATAGTTGACGGATGCACAGTGACACCATCTGCAGCAAGTTGATGCTGCAGATCTCTGGAGGTGGCCTGAGGATTGTCCTTGACTGATCTCACCATTCTTCTTCTCTGCCTTTCTGATGTTTTTCTTGGCCTGCCACTTCTGGCCTTAACAAGAACTGTACCTGTGTTCTTCCATTTCTTTACTATGTTCCTCACAGTGGAAATTGACAGGTTAAATCTCTGAGACAGCTTTTTGTATCCTTCCCCTGAACAACTATGTCGAATAATCTTTGTTTTCAGATCATTTGACAGTTGTTTTGAGGAGCCCATGATGCCACTCTTCAGAGGAGATTCAAACAGGAGAACAACTTGCAAGTGGCCACTTTAAGTAGCTTTTCTCACGATTGCATACACCTAGCTATGAAGTTCAAAGTTCAATGAGGTTACAAAACCCAAAAAGTGCTTTAGTAAGTCAGTAAAAAGTAGGTAGGAGTATTTAAAATAAGAAAATGATAAGGGTGCCCATACTTATGCACCTGTCAAATTTTGTTTGAATGCAGATTGCACATTTTCTGTTAGGCTAGGTTCACATTGCGTTAATGTGTGCACGCTAACAGACAGCGTTGCACGGCGAAAATGTCGCAATTAACGCAGTGCAACGGGTCCGTTAGCGCACCCATTGACAGCAATGTAAATTTCGCCTGCAGCGCATCGCTAGCGCGTGCCTTTTTCGGCTTGCGCTAGCGATGTGCCTTTCTTCTGTGGCACGCCTCGGATGCTGCTTGCAGCAGGGATCTGCGAGAGCAGGGACGTTAACGCGACCCCTAACGCGGCCCCTAAATAAACATTGCGTTAGCGCAATCCGCTAGCGCTGAACGGATTGCCCTAACGCAATGTGAACCTAGCCTAAGTACAATAAACCTCATTTCAAGGCAGAAACATTACTGTGTCCAACAGTTATTAGATATATGAAACAAAATGTCATAGAAAAAATATTAAAGTGCCCAGAAAAAACAATAAATCACCGAAACCCAGCACTAAATAATCAAATAGGTCTTATATAATAAAACATAACATTTATTGTAAATAGAGATAAAAACAACAATCACGACCTAAAAAACGTCCACTGTTTGGCTATAGAAAAGATACAGGGTGCATGGAGTCCCTAATATCAAACTGTCTAGACCCTACCTTGCTGCGGAGGTTGGCACCCTATGAAAACCTGCGCAATGGCGCCCCCGCTCAAGGTAGGCTCCCCTAACTCACCCTGAGAAGCCCTCAAGTGAGAGAAGATAGATATATGAAACTGAAATAGCTGTTGCAAAAAAAAAACTTTTTTATAAAACATTAAGCTTAAGATTAATAGGGGTGCCCAAACTTTTTCATATGACATATATATATATATGTATATAATGCGTACAGTAAAATCATAGTGTGGCAGGTTAGAATAGAAATGATATATACACTTAGAATGGGTAGATATAAAGATGTCACTGATGCGCAAGCTGACTTCAGAAAGGTGAAGCTAGTTCATTGGCTATGAACTCGCACGACCTTTCTGATGGCACCGAGAAGAACTTTCTCACACTTGCGGTGCCATCAGACAGGGAATAGAAGTTCTCAGGGAGACACTGAGCACATGCTGCTCAGTGTCTCTGCTGGATGACAGGCTGTGTGGCCGCATCATGCAACCTGCCATCTAGATGTAGAAGAGCTAGACCCGTCGTGGGACAAATAGATTTTCATCTTCTCGGCGGAAAGGTGAGGAATATTGTTTGTTTTAACTCTTTTGCAGAAGACAATGGCATCGGTGGAATGGGCGAGCTCGCAAGTATGGTTTGACTAAGATTTACTACAGGAGTCTGTGTTATTCTTTCAATTAAAGGACTTTATTCTGGGTGTCTGTGTTTTTATACAATATGACTATGGGGCTATATGACTAATGGGGTGTCTTATAGACACCTCTCCATTACTAACCTCGGGGCTTCATGTCACCTGACAATACAAAGGTGAAATCAACCCTCCCAACTATCACCCCACTTGCCACCGCTACAGGGCAAGTGGGAAGAGCGAGGCTAAGTGCCAGAATTGGCAAATCTTAGAGATGCACCTTTACTGGGCCGGCTGAGAGCTGATGCTTTTAGTCTGGGGGGCCTAGTATCCATAGTCTCTTCCTAGGCTATTAATATCAGCACGCAGCTGTCTGTTATTAATTATAAGGGGACCCTACATCCTTTTTTTTTTTTTTTTTTTGGGGGGGGTCCCATGTTTTAAAAATCATTAAAGGTTAAAAGTATAGAGCTGTGAGCTGGTATTAATAGCCTGGGAAGATCCATGGGTATTACCCCCTTCCCAGGCTATAGACATCAGCTCGCAGCCATCTGCTTACCCTCTGCTGGTTAAGAATATTACACGGGAGCCCACGCCATTTTTTTCAGAGAAATAATCTTTTATTAAACATGTGCAGTAAGCTGCACACACTGTACTAATTGTATGTGTCACTAAGGCTACGTTCACATTTGCGTTGTGCGATGTTGCGTCTGAGACGCAATGCACAACGCAAACAAAAATGCAACAAAACGCACGCAAAAACGATGCATGCGTCCTTTTTTGCTGAAATTTGGACGCAAAAAAATGCAACATGCTGCGTTTTCTGTGCCCAACGCTTGCGGCAAAAAAACCGCATGCGTCGCAAAACGCAGCACAACGCATGTCCATGCGCCCCCCCATGTTAAATATAGGGGCGCTTGACGCATGCGTCGCCGCAGCGGCACCTGACGCTGCATCGCACAACGCTAATGTGAACGTAGCCTAACATCTATATATCTATTCTATGTGTATATACTGTATGTAATCCATCTAAGAGACGCCTCAGTCCGATATGGGCAGCACTGATTTTCCAATGTCAGAGCACTAGGGACCCGCATCCAGCTGTCTTTTTGCTCCAAAATTTCCAAGAATAACAGATGTTATGAGAAAAGTTGCTCCCCAATTTTTGATGAATATTTACTAAAGCAGATGTCAGGAGTGAGGACGGGTCCTTTTTAACCCCTTAATCCCATATGACGTACTATCCCGTCAAGGTGACCTGGGACTTAATTCCCAGTGACGGGATAGTACGTCATATGCGATCGGCTGCGCTCACGGGGGGAGCGCGGCCGATTGCGGCCGGGTGTCAGCTATCACAGCTGACATCCGGCACTATCTGCCAGGAGTGGTCATGGACCGCTCCCGGCACATTAACCCCCGGCACACTGCGATCAAACATGATCGCAGTTGTCATGATCCCCAATGGCAGAGGAACAGGGAAAAAACGGACTAGCTCTAGGAAGATGGTATCTTAGGTAACCGTGATGCTGAACCTAACACGCAACTAAAAGTAGCCAGGGGGTGTTCCTACGTTGTTCCTAGACACCTCGCGCCAGCCGGAGATCTAGCTACCCCTAGTAGAGGAATACACAGACCTGGCTTGCCTCCAGGGAAACCCCAAAAGTTATAGTAGCCCCCCACCTATAATATCGGTTAGGTAAGAGGAAAATACAAACATAGTATGAATATAGATTCAGCAAAGTGAGGCCCTCTAACTAGATAGCGGAAGATACAAAAGAGGACTTCACGGTTACCTCAAAACGCTAAACAGCCATCCAGAAATTACCTTAGCTCCGTTATCAACTCATGACACCGGAGTAGTAATTTCAGATCACTAGAGCTTCCAGCAGCACAAGAAATATAAATGCATGCTGGACAAAACAAATAACAAAATGCCAAAAGATTCAACTTAGCTGAATAGCAGACTTGGAGCAGGTAACAAGCAACAGAGGAGGTCTGGTAACATTGATTGCCGGCACTAGAATGACTGAGCAGCCAGCCTAAGTAGGAAACTCCCAATTGCCTGATGGAAACAGGTGCACTGGGAAACCAAGACAAAAGTCAGCCAGTACCACCAGTAGCCACCAGAGGGAGCCCAAAAACAGAATTCACAACAGTACCCCCCCCATAAGGAGGGGGCACCGAACCCTCATGAGAACCACCAGGGCGATCTGGATGCGCCCTATGAAAGGCGCGAACCAAATCAGAGGCATGAACATCAGAGGCAGTCACCCAAGAATTATCCTCCTGACCGTATCCCTTCCATTTAACTAAATATTGAAGTCTCCGTCTGGAAATGCGAGAGTCCAAAATCTTCTCCACAACATACTCCAATTCACCCTCCACCAGCACAGGAGCAGGAGGCTCAACAGAAGGAACAACCGGCACCTCATACCTCCGCAACAACGACCGATGGAAGACATTATGAATGGTGAAAGATGCTGGTAGGTCCAAACGAAAAGATACAGGATTAAGAATCTCCAAAATCTTATAAGGACCTATAAACCGAGGTTTAAACTTAGGGGAAGAGACCTTCATAGGGACAAAACGAGAAGATAACCACACCAAGTCCCCAACACGGAGACGATGACCCTCACGACGATGACGATTAGCAAACTGCTGAGTCTTCTCTTGAGACAACTTCAAATTGTCCACCACATGACTCCAAATCTGGTGCAGTCTATCCACCACAGTGTCCACTCCAGGACAATCCGAAGATTCCACCTGGCCAGATGAAAAACGAGGGTGAAACCCTGAATTGCAAAAGAAAGGAGAAACCAGAGTGGCAGAACTGGCCCGATTATTGAGGGCAAACTCGGCCAACGGCAAAAAGGCGACCCAATCATCCTGATCAGCAGACACAAAACACCTTAAATAAGTCTCCAAGGTCTGATTAGTTCGCTCCATCTGGCCATTAGTCTGAGGATGGAACGCAGACGAAAAAGACAAATCAATGCCCATCCTGGCACAGAACGCTCGCCAGAACCTAGACACAAATTGAGATCCCCTGTCAGAAACGATGTTTTCCGGGATACCATGTAAACGAACCACATTCTGAAAAAACAAAGGAACCAACTCCGATGAAGAAGGCAACTTGGGCAAGGGTACCAAATGGACCATCTTAGAAAAACGGTCACACACCACCCAAATGACAGACATCTTCTGAGAAACCGGGAGATCCGAGATAAAGTCCATAGAGATGTGCGTCCACGGCCTCTTTGGAATAGGCAAGGACAACAATAATCCACTAGCCCGAGAACAGCAAGGCTTGGCCCGAGCACAAACATCACAAGACTGTACGAAGGTACGCACATCCCGAGACAGGGAAGGCCACCAGAAGAACCTGGCCACCAAATCTCTGGTACCAAAAATTCCAGGGTGGCCTGCCAACACAGAAGAATGAACCTCTGAGATGACTCTACTGGTCCACTCATCTGGAACAAACAATCTCCCAGACGGACAACGATCAGGCCTATCAGTCTGAAACTCCTGCAACGCACGTCGCAAGTCTGGGGAGACAGCAGACAAAATCACTCCATCCTTAAGGATACCAGTAGGCTCAGAATCACCAGAGGAGTCAGGCTCAAAACTCCTAGAAAGAGCATCTGCCTTCACATTTTTCGAGCCCGGCAAGTATGAAACCACAAAATTAAACCGGGAGAAAAACAACGACCAGCGCGCCTGTCTGGGATTCAGACGCCTGGCAGACTCAAGGTAAATCAGATTCTTGTGATCAGTCAAGACCACCACCTGATGTCTAGCACCCTCAAGCCAATGACGCCACTCCTCAAATGCCCACTTCATAGCCAAGAGCTCCCGATTACCGACATCATAATTTCGCTCTGCGGGCGAAAACTTTCGAGAGAAAAATGCACATGGTCTCATCACTGAGCAATCGGGACTTCTCTGTGACAAAACTGCCCCTGCTCCAATCTCGGAAGCATCAACCTCAACCTGAAAAGGGAGCGAAACATCAGGCTGGCGCAACACAGGGGCAGAAGCAAAGCGGCGCTTAAGCTCCCGAAAGGCCTCCACAGCCGCAGAGGACCAATTGGCAACATCAGCACCCTTCTTAGTCAAATCAGTCAAAGGTTTAGCAATACTTGAAAACCCAGTTATAAATCGATGATAGAAATTAGCAAAGCCCAAGAACTTCTGAAGACTCTTCAGGGAAGTAGGCTGCGTCCAATCACAAATAGCCCGAACCTTAACAGGATCCATCTCAACAGAAGAAGGGGAAAAAATATACCCCAAAAAGGAGATCTTCTGAACCCCAAAGATACACTTTGAACCCTTTACAAACAAAGAATTGGACCGCAAAACCTGAAAAACCTTCCTAACCTGTTGAACATGCGACTCCCAGTCATCCGAAAAAATCAAAATATCATCCAAATACACAATCATAAATTTATCCAGATATTTACGGAAAATATCGTGCATAAAGGACTGAAAGACTGAAGGGGCATTAGAAAGACCAAAAGGCATCACCAAATACTCAAAATGGCCCTCGGGCGTATTAAATGCAGTTTTCCACTCATCTCCCTGCTTAATCCGCACCAAATTATATGCACCCCGAAGATCAACCTTAGAGAACCACTTTGCCCCTTTAATACGAGCAAACAAATCAGTCAATAAAGGCAAAGGATACTGGTATTTGACTGTAATCTTATTCAACAGGCGATAATCAATGCAGGGCCTCAGGGAGCCATCCTTTTTACCCACAAAAAAAAAACCTGCTCCTAAAGGGGATGAGGATGGACAGATATGTCCCTTTTCCAAGGACTCCTTAATATACTCTCGCATAGCAGCATGCTCAGGCACAGACAGATTGAACAAACGACCCTTGGGGAACTTGCTGCCAGGAATCAAGTCTATAGCACAATCACAATCCCTGTGGGGGGGAAGAGAACTAAATTTAGGCTCCTCAAAAACATCAGAAAAATCAGACAAAAATGCTGGAATTTCAGAGGGAGTAGATGAAGCAATAGAAACCAAAGGTACTTCCCCATGAGCCCCCCGACATCCCCAGCTTAATACAGACATTGTTTTCCAGTCAAGGACTGGATTATGAGTTTGCAACCATGGCAATCCAAGCACTAAGACATCATGCAAGTTATGCAACACAAGGAAGCGAATCACTTCCTGATGGTCAGGAGTACTACACATAGTCACTTGTGTCCAGAATTGTGGTTTATTCCTAGCCAAAGGTGTGGAATCGATACCCTTCAGAGGGATAGGAACTTCCAATGGCTCTAGGCTAAACCCACAGCGTCTGGCAAAGGACCAATCCATAAGACTCAAGGAAGCGCCAGAATCCACATAGGCATCCACAGTAATAGATGATAATGAACAGATCAAAGTTACAGACAAAATAAACTTAGACTGTAAGGTGCCAATTGCAAAAGACTTATCAGCCTTTTTTGTGCGTTTAGAGCATGCTGATATAACATGAGCAGAATCACCGCAGTAGAAGCACAACCCATTTTTACGCCTATAATTCTGCCGTTCACTTCTGGACAGTATTCTATCACATTGCATAATCTCCGGTGCCTGCTCAGAAGACACCGCCAAATGGTGCACAGGTTTGCGCTCCCGTAAACGCCGATCAATCTGAATAGCCATAGTCATGGATTCGTTCAGACCTGTGGGCGTAGGAAACCCCACCATGACATCTTTAACGGCGTCAGAGAGACCTTCTCTGAAATTCGCCGCCAGGGCGCACTCATTCCACTGAGTAAGCACTGACCATTTTCGAAATTTTTGACAATATATTTCAGCTTCATCATGCCCTTGAGAGAGGGCCATCAAGGCCTTTTCAGCCTGAATCTCCAAATTAGGTTCCTCATAGAGCAACCCCAGTGCCAGAAAAAACGCATCCACATTGAGCAACGCAGGATCCCCTGGTGCCAATGCAAATGCCCAATTCTGGGGGTCACCCCGCAACAAGGAAATAACAATTTTAACCTGTTGAGCGGGGTCTCCAGCGGAGCGAGATCTCAGAGATAGATACAATTTACAATTGTGCTTAAAATTCAAAAAATGAGATCTATCTCCAGAAAAGAACTCAGGTATAGGGATCTTGGGTTCAGACATAGGAGCATGTATAACATAGTCTTGGATATTTTGAACCTTAGAAGCAAGAGTATTCAGGTTGGAAGCTAAACTCTGGATATCCATTTCTCAGCAACTGAGATCTGAGCCATTCAGGGGTTAAGAGGAGAGAAAAAAAAAAAAAACAGCAGATTGCAATTTTGGCTAGACAGAGCCTCAGGGCAAAAAAAAAAAGTGTCAGAAACTTCTTTTTTTCTCTCTTTCTTCAGCCAATACTTTTAATACATTTGGGCCGGCAATACTGTCATGATCCCCAATGGCAGAGGAACAGGGAAAAAACGGACTAGCTCTAGGAAGATGGTATCTTAGGTAACCGTGATGCTGAACCTAACACGCAACTAAAAGTAGCCAGGGGGTGTTCCTACGTTGTTCCTAGACACCTCGCGCCAGCCGGAGATCTAGCTACCCCTAGTAGAGGAATACACAGACCTGGCTTGCCTCCAGGGAAACCCCAAAAGTTATAGCAGCCCCCCACCTATAATATCGGTTAGGTAAGAGGAAAATACAAACATAGTATGAATATAGATTCAGCAAATTGAGGCCCTCTAACCAGATAGCGGAAGATACAAAAGAGGACTTCACGGTTACCTCAAAACGCTAAACAGCCATCCAGAAATTACCTTAGCTCCGTTATCAACTCATGACACCGGAGTAGTAATTTCAGATCACTAGAGCTTCCAGCAGCACAAGAAATATAAATGCATGCTGGACAAAACAAATAACAAAATGCCAAAAGATTCAACTTAGCTGAATAGCAGACTTGGAGCAGGTAACAAGCAACAGAGGAGGTCTGGTAACATTGATTGCCGGCACTAGAATGACTGAGCAGCCAGCCTAAGTAGGAAACTCCCAATTGCCTGATGGAAACAGGTGCACTGGGAAACCAAGACAAAAGTCAGCCAGTACCACCAGTAGCCACCAGAGGGAGCCCAAAAACAGAATTCACAACACGCAGTGTTCCGGCGGTACAGAGAAGCATCGCGCAGGGAGGGGGCTCCCTGCGTGCTTCCCTGAGACGATCGGTACAAGGCGATGTACTCACCTCGTACCGAGCATCTCCTCCCTAAAGGCCCCAGATCCAAAATGGCCGTGGGGCTACTTCCGGGTCCTGCAAGGACTACTTCCGGGTCCAGAGCAGGCACTGGTAAGCGAGGAGCACTCTCTGTCAGATCGCTGATCTGACCCAGTGCTCTGCAAAGTGTCAGATCAGCGATCTGTCACCATACAGTTATGTCCCCCCTTGGACAAAGTAAAAAAAAATAAAAAAATTCCTAAATAAAGAGAAAAAAATATATATTGTTCCCATAAATACATTTCTTTATCTAAATAATAATAATAAAAAAAACAATAAAAGTACACATTGAGTATCGCCGCGTCCGTAACGACCCGACCTATGAAACTGGCCTACTAGTTAACCCCGTCAGTGAACACCGTAAGAAAAAAAAAAAAAGAGGCAAAAAACAACGCTTTATTATCATACCAACGAACAAAAAGTGGAATAACACGCGATCAAAAAGACGGATATAAATCACCATAGTACCGCTGAAAACGGCATCTTGTCCCACAAAAAACGAGCCACCATACAGCATCATCAGCAAAAAATAAAAAAGTTATACTCCTCAGAATAAAGCGATGCAAAATTAATTATTTTTTCTATAAAATAGTTTTTATCGTATAAAAGCGCCAAAACATAAAAAAATAATCTAAATGAGGTATCGCTGTAATCGTACTGACCCGAAGAATAAAACTGCTTCATCCATTTTACCAAATGTGGAACGGTATAAACACCCCCCCCCAAAAGAAATTCATTAACAGCTGGTCATTGGTCATTCTGCCTCACAAAAATCAGAGTAAAAAGCGATCAAAAAATGTCACATGCCCAAAAATGGTACCAATAAAAACGTCAAGTGGTCCCGCAAAAAATAAAAGACCTCACACGACTATGTGGACCAAAATATGGAAAAATTTTAGGTCTCAAAATGTGGGAACGCAAAAAAGATTTTTTGCAATAAAAAGCGTCTTTTAGTGTGTGACAGCTGCCAATTATAAAAATCCACTGAAAAACCCACTATAAAAGTAAATCAAACCCCCCTTCATCACCCCCTTAGTTAGGGAAACATAAAAAAATTATTATTTTTTTTAATTTATTTCCATTTTCCCATTAGGGCTACAGTTAGGGCTGGGGCTAAAGTTAGGGCTGGGGCTAAACTTAGGGCTGGGGCTAAAGCAGGGTGGATTTGATTTAAATCTAACTGATTTAAATCACAATTTAAATCACTAGTCAGTAAGGCTTGATTTAAATCAGTGATTTAAATCAAAGTTTCTACCTAAACTAGTTCTTGCTACTTTAACATGCAAGTAGATGAAGATTTTTAGAATCAATTTTTATATAACTTTTTTCTCCCCAGTTTAATGGGTTAATCATTCATATTTGGACACCACTGTTCTGTTGTACTTAGGAAGGAGAAAAATAATCCTGACCTTAATAACAATTTAAATAGATTTATTCAACTGAAACAATAACAACATTACAGCATAAGTTATTTGCTTAAACAAACATCCATGTTTGTTAACTAATTTGGCTAAACAAAATATATATATATTTTAAGAAACTTAGACTGTCAGCCCAGCTGACACATGAAAAACTTAAATACTACTGTCCCTGCTGTCCTCTGTAGCTCACTTGTCGTCGTCATCTTCATCATCATCTTCTTCTTTGTTCCTATTCATAATCTGGAAAAGAAAAACAAGCTTTCCTGCTTTATTGGGTCCCAACCGATTTCTCAATTTAGAATGAATGAGTCCAAAGGAAGAGAATATTCTTTCAACGCCTGCAGAAGAAGCTACTGCTGTTAAAAGTGAAATCATTACTTGAACAGTCTCTAAATCCAAGCGCTTAAGTGACTTCCAGCAGTTTACTGGTGTGACCTTCCTTAAAATATCTTCAGCAAACATATATTTCTTGAATGGTTCCCCCTTAGCTCTGAAGTTTATTATAGTTGGCATTAAAGATGGATGATTGCTGGATACCCATGTCATAGCTAACTCCTCTGCCTCAGCACTTAGGTTTTGACCCTGATATTGGATATTGACAATATTTGCCAAAAAATTAGCTGGAGTCGGTGCTTGTCCCATTCGTTTGTTTACTGCTTGTAATTTAATTCTGTCCATGTATAGTTCTGTTTTTAAGTGTTCACTCAGTTCCTTCCAAATTTCAACAGCATCCGCAATAAAACAGCTATTTTTCTGTATTTTGTTTAAAGCTTGAGAGATGGGTTTCAGGAAGCTCAGCATATGTTCAACATTTCTCTTAAGCCCAATGTTGAGGATTTTGGCCGTGACAGTGCCATCTATTTTATCTTGATTTTCTTCACAAAGTGTCATCAGAATAGGCCAGTTTTTTATATACTGCTCAAAACAGTCTACCACAGAGTTCCATCTAACATCTTGTGGGAGCATTAGCTTGGTTCCACCCATCCTTTTCAGAGCTGCTGCAGCAAAATGATTATTACGGAAGTATTTAGCAATTTCAACAACATTAGCCTTTATTTCTGGAACACTTAAGTCTTTGGCTAAGAGGTGCAGCAAATGAGCACTGCAACCATATGTTATTAGCAGCTTTGTATTCCCTCCCTGTTCTTCTAAATCTCTTCTCATCTTGGATACGTTGCAGCATTGTCAGTGACCGAACTGCGTACTAGACATTTGAATTTTTGTTCACATGTCGTTATAGCTTTTACTGCCACTTCTTGTAAGTATTCTGCTGTGTGTGCATTTCCTGACGTATCAGTTGTTTGTGCAAGGAAGACTTTACCTTCTTCTGTTGTTATACAAGCACATACAATAGGATCATTGTGGACATTACTCCACCCAATACTTAGGTTAACAATTTTACCCTCCAGAGCTGTTGCACATTGCTCCATTTCTCTGTCATACACTTGATCCAGCAGTTTCCCTGCAATATCAGCTCTGCTGGGTGGACTGTATCCTGGTCTCAGTGACTGAACCATATTAATGAAATGTGGGTTCTCAGTCAGACGGAAAGAAGAGTTCGTTGCATAAACTGGGCAATTTTTTCATCAATCAACTCTTTTTCTAATCTGCTAGTTCTTATCACAAACCTATCTATGGTGGTTCCAGGAGGTAAAGGTTTTTTCTTCCTTTTGGGTGATGGTGATATGTGGCTGTGGGTGTCTGATGATGATGCTGCTGCTAATGAAGCACTATCCTGGATGGATCACTCTGAAACTGTAGAACAGGATGATGGTGATCTTGGAGGTGGATAGTTTCCAGAATCCATGAATTCCCCTAAACAAAAAAAGTCAATGCTGTTATTTTATTGTTTATACAATTTCTGCTTATTGTACACAACACATCACTGCCCCTGCCGCAAAAGGAATATTTGTTTTTCTTCATAACTGTACCAAATGACAGTAACATGCAGTAATAAGAAATATAATTTTTCTCACACATGACAGTTCAGTCTTTAGAAATAGGATTCAATAAAAATGTTTACCAACCTGAAGATCCTGCCTGTTCAGAAGTGTTTCTTTGGTCATCTTCATCACCGCACTTCTCATGATGTTGCCTCATTCGCGCCACCAGGCCTTGCATCTCTTTGTTGCATCGTTTGCATTTTGCACGCATGCCTGCCTCACCGATAGGCGAAGGAGCTTCATTAAAATATTCCCAAACTGGGTCTCTTTTATGGCCTGCTGCCATTATAAGGAAAGAATGTAATAAACCTCAGATCGTACACACAGATCCAGACTTGTCTGTCTGTGGCTATGCTGCAGTATTGTGCTCAAAGTTTCACTTTCATTTTCTTGTCTGCTTGCCCTTCCTCCTCCTCACACTTAGATTCACATTCTTCTTGTGTTGTGCAGATCTATTCCACTCCAAACAATCAGAAACATTGTCTAACTAATTGGACTTGGCACTGATGGGGTTGATTCTGTATTCATAGGTTTGTAGAACAATAGGATTAAGGTCTTTTTCTCAACTCTGTTCATGTTGTAACATTTTTGCCGTGAAGAAGAGGCTGGGACCTCTGCGGAGTCAAATTCAGTTTTGAGAACTGCGTAAGTAAAGCGAGCGTCTGTGATAATATAGGAGAGAAACTGCCCACTAATCCTACAGAAACCTCTGGAAGGGCATGGCATTGTGAATGTTACACATATACAGCCTTTATTCTACTGAGTTAAACAACTCAGCTTTATCTCATGATGGAAGAACCTTTGGATGGTAAAATATTTTCCTCAAAAAGCAGTTTATTGAAAAAAATCCGATTTAAATCAATAAAATCCGATTTAAATAAAAAAAATCTGATTTAAAAAAAAAAAAAAAAAACATTGATTTTTATCCACCCTGGGCTAAAGTTAGGGCTGGGGCTAAAGTTAGGGTTGGGGTTTGGATTACATTTACGGTTGGGATTAGGGTTAGATGTGTCAGGGTTAGGGGTGTGGTTAGGGTTATGGTTGGGATTAGGGGTGTGTTTGGATTAGAGTTTCAGTTAGAATTGGGGGTTTCCACTGTTTAGGCACATTAGGGCTCTCAAACGCGACATGGCATCCGATCTCAATTCCAGCCAATTCTGCATTGTAGTAAAACAGTGCTCCTTCCCTTCTGAGCTCTCCCGTGCGCCCAAACAGGGGTTTACCCCAACATATGGGGTATCAGCATACTCAGAACAAATTGGACAACAACTATTGGGGTCCAATTTCTCTTGTTACCCTTGGGAAAATAAAAATTGGGGGGCTAAAAAAACCATTTTTGTGGGAAAAAAATTAATTTTTATTTTCACGGCTCTGCGTTATAAACTGTAGTGAAACACTTGGGGGATCAAAGCTGTCAAAACACATCTAGATAAGTTCCTTAGGGGGTCTACTTTCCAAAATGGTGTCACTTGTGGGGGGTTTCAATGTTTAGGCACATCAGGGGCTCTCCAAACGCAACATGGCGTCCCCTCTCAATTCCAGTCAATTTTGCACTGAAAAGTCAAACTGCGCTCCTTCACTTCCGAGCTCTCCCATGCACCCAAACAGTGGTAAAATAAAACAAATTGGAGCTGAAGTAAATTTTTTGTGAAAAAAAAAGTTAAATGTTCATTTTTTTTTAAACATTCCAAAAATTCCTGTAAAACACCTGAAGGGTTAATAAACTTCTTGAATGTGGTTTTGAGCACCTTGAGGGGTGCAGTTTTTAGAATGGTGTCACACTTGGTTATTTTCTAACATATAGACCCCTCAAAATGACTTCAAATGTGATGTAGTCCCTAACAAATATTGGTGTTGTAAAAATGAGAAATTGCTGGTCAACTTTTAACCCTTATAACTCCCTAACAAAAAAAAATTTTGGTTCCAAAATTGTGCTGATGTAAAGTAGACATGTGGGGAATGTTACTTATTAAGTATTTTGTGTGACATACAGTGGGGCAAAAAAGTATTTAGTCAGTCAGCAATAGTGCAAGTTCCACCACTTAAAAAGATAAGAGGCGTCTGTAATTTACATCATAGGTAGACCTCAACTATGGGAGACAAACTGAGAAAAAAAAATCCAGAAAATCACATTGTCTGTTTTTTTATCATTTTATTTGCATATTATGGTGGCAAATAAGTATTTGGTCAGAAACAAAATTTCATCTCAATACTTTGTAATATATCCTTTGTTGGCAATGACAGAGGTCAAACGTTTTCTGTAAAGGTACCGTCACACTAGGCGATATCGCCAGCGATCCGTGACGTTGCAGCGACCTGGATAGCGATATCGCTGTATTTGACACGCAGCAGCGATCTGGATCCTGCTGTGAAATTGCTGGTCGCTGCTAGAAGGTCTGCACATTATTTGGTCGCTAGGTCGCCGTGTATCGCCGTGTTTGACAGCAAAAGCGACGATACCAGCGATATTTTACACTGGTAACCAGGGTAAACATTGGGTTACTAAGCGCAGGGCCGCGCTTAGTAACCCGATGTTTACCCTGGTTACCAGCGTAAAAGTTAAAAAAACAAACAGTACATACTCACCTGCGCGTCCCCCAGCCTCTGCTTCCTGACACTAAAGCGCCGGCCCTAAACTGAAAGTGAAAGCAACAGCGGTGACGTCACCGCTGTGCTGTTAGGGCCGGAGCTCAGTCAGCGTCAGGAAGCAGAGGCTGGGGGACGCGCAGGTGAGCATGTACTGTTTGTTTTTTTAACTTTTACGCTGGTAACCAGGGTAAACATCGGGTTACTAAGCGCGGCCCTGCGCTTAGCAACCCGATGTTTACCCTGGTTACCCGGGGACCTCGGCATCGCTGGTCGCTGGAGAGCGGTCTGTGTGACAGCTCTCCAGCGACCAAACAGCGACGCTGCAGCGATCGGCATCGCTGTCGCTATCGCTGCAGCGTCGCTTAGTGTGAAGGTACCTTAAGTCTTCACAAGGTTGCCACACACTGTTTTTGGTATGTTGGCCCATTCCTCCATGCAGATCTCCTCTAGAGCAGTAATGTTTTTGGCTTTTCGCTTGGCAACACGGACTTTCAACTCCCTCCAAAGGTTTTCTTTAGGGTTGAGATCTGGAGACTGGCTAGGCCACTCCAGGACCTTGAAATGCTTCTTACAAAGCCACTCCTTCGTTGCCCTGGCGGTGTGCTTTGGATCATTGTCATGTTGAAAGACCCAGCCACGTTTCATCTTCAATGCCCTTGCTGATGGAAGGAGGTTTGCACTCAAAATCTCACGATACATGGCCCGATTCATTCTTTCATGTACCCGGATCAGTCGTCCTGGCCCCTTTGCAGAGAAACAGCCCCAAAGCATGATGTTTCCACCACCATGCTTTATAGTAGGTATGGTGTTTGATGGATGCAACTCAGTATTCTTTTTCCTCCAAACACGACAAGTTGTGTTTCTACCAAACAGTTCCAGTTTGGTTTCATCAGACCATAGGACATTCTCCCCAAACTCCTCTGGATCATCCAAATGCTCTCTAGCAAACTTCAGACGGGCCCGGACATGTACTGGCTTAAGCAGTGGGACACGTCTGGCACTGCAGGATCTGAGTCCATGGTGGCGTAGTGTGTTACTTATGGTAGGCCTTGTTACATTGGTCCCAGCTCTCTGCAGTTCATTCACTAGGTCCCCCCGCGTGGTTCTGGGATTTTTGTTCACCGTTCTTGTGATCATTCTGACCCCACGGGGTGGGATTTTGCGTGGAGCCCCAGATCGAGGGAGATTATCAGTGGTCTTGAATGTCTTCCATTTTCTAATTATTGCTCCCACTGTTGATTTCTTCACTCCAAGCTGGTTGGCTATTGCAGATTCAGTCTTCCCAGCCTGGTGCAGGGCTACAATTTTGTTTCTGGTGTCCTTTGACAGCTCTTTGGTCTTCACCATAGTGGAGTTTGGAGTCAGACTGTTTGAGGGTGTGCACAGGTGTCTTTTTATACTGATAACAAGTTTAAACAGGTGCCATTACTACAGGTAATGAGTGGAGAAAAGAGGAGACTCTTAAAGAAGAAGTTACAGGTCTGTGAGTGCCAGAAATCTTGATTGTTTGTTTCTGACCAAATACTTATTTTCCACCATAATATGCAAATAAAATGATAAAAAAACAGACATTGTGATTTTCTGGATTTTTTTTTCTCAGTTTGTCTCCCATAGTTGAGGTCTACCTATGATGTAAATTACAGACGCCTCTCATCTTTTTAAGTGGTGGAACTTGCACTATTGCTGACTGACTAAATACTTTTTTGCCCCACTGTATCTCTGTGATTTAATTGCATAAAAATTCAAAGTTGGAAAATTGCGCTATTTTCAAAATTTTCACCAAATTTCCGTTTATTTCACAAATAAACGCACGTTATATCAAATAAATTTTACCACTATCAAGAAGTACAATATGTCACGAGAAAATGTCAGAATCGCCAAGATCCGTTGAAGCGTTCCAGAGTTATAACCTCATAAAGGGACAGTGGTCAGAATTGTAAAAATCGGCCCGGTCATTAACGTGCAAAACACCCTTGGGGCTTAAGGGGTTAAAGGCGACATTTTGTACTACGGGGTGATGGATAATCTGCACCCCCTGTAAATTGTGCCTCTATCCAGGCAATGATTTCAACAGCACTTGTGGGACCCCCAAGCAGGATCAGGGTGGGGGGACACGAGCTCCATCCCCATTCTACCCTCTAGGTTCAGAGACTGTTTTATATTCAGCTTTTTATTGTCATATAGATTTAGTCACCATCAGTATCTGGTATGGGGGTCTGACTGCAGGATTTGGGGGTTATACGGCCACTCTCCTTTATATGGATATAGAACAGCCCAGCTATAGCCTGCATGTAATGACATGTAAGGGCCCTATAACCAGGCATCACAAGTGAATTGTGGGATTTGTAGTCCCACAGCACTAGAACAATACACTCAGCAGGATGAGTAATAAACAGCTGAAGTATGCGCTGAGCTCAGCAGGCACGTTACCACAGCAACCACCACTACAAGTCCCAGCATATTCACCAGATGAACCTAATCAGCAGCTAAAAGGCTCCGGGAAACACCAGATGAACACTGGCTGTGGCCCAGCGCCGGGCGAATAGCTGCAGCCCCGGCTTGGTGATGGCTGCTGGTCCGCTTCACACAGGACGGAGAAAGAGCTCTGCCGGCAGCGAACTGCTCCTTTCCCGCAGACCGACTGATGGTCACACGACAGCTTCCGTATCCGCCCGTGTGCACCGCTCAGGACATTCCGACCGGAAACAGAGGAGCCTGCGCCAGGTGGCCGCTGGGAGACGTGCAACAACGTCACGTGACCGCCAGACACTGTTCCCTTGTTTCTCTTGACTCCTCTTCTTCCCACAACTTTTTCCTTTATTTCATTTTCCAAAATCTTCAATTGCATTTATATTAATGGGAAAGTTGTAAACCTGAACCAAAAACACCAAATCTCAAACGTAACCTGTTCGTTGCCCCTAGCAACCGACCACACAGAGTCCATGTTTGTTAACTCGACTTTCTAGTATAATTAGTTGTCTGGGGTGGGTTGTCTATGTATTTTCTGCCTTTCACACTGGCGGAGCATTATGTCCCTACCACTTGTCCAGTAGTGAGAAAACCCTCTTCCCCCCAGAACATGAATAGTGAAGTTCTTATTTGTCCCTTTCCCGGGTTAAAAAAGCCAGCCCTCAGCTCCCTCAGAAATAGCACTTCATGTGTGAATCGCCAGTTCCAGCACTTAGCCCAGGCTCTTCCAGATACCCTGGTGCAGTGGCATTGGGGTAATGAGATTAGGGGTTGGTGTCCACAACTGTCGCTCACACCAAGCCCTAGGTTTATTGAGAAGGCTACGCGGCAGCCTCTAAGTGTTCAGGGTGCACAAATAGGAATCCACTCCAATAAATTTAGTAAAAGAATTTGGCACTCCGGAATATGATGCAAATAGATTTATTTCACATAGTGCCCATTGTGTTGCAAGAAAATATTTTTGACATTTCAGCCCAAAGTCCTTCCTCAGAACTACAAAAAGATATTACAATAAGTGTATTATAATATAGAAATAAACAACACAAGAAATAACTGTAGCCATTATAAAGCAATAGAAGAAAAATCAAATAAGAGAATGAAAATAAATATAAGTATTGTGCCGAGAGAGGGACTATACATATAGATAGAGCACAGTGAAGAAAGATTAGAGTTATACAAAAGTTGGTGGAGCACCCCATCAGGGCAAGGGGTACTCGGTACCGGTATTCACAGGGGGGATGTCACGGCGGCGACCCGATCTGTGGCCCTGGGATGTCCATGTAAAAGGGAAAGTGTTGTGAAATTGGATTTTGGGCTCCCCCGGTGGCCACTGGTGGAACTGAACTTGTGTGCATCATCCTTTCTGTTCACCTGTTCCTATCAGGATGTGGGAGTCGCTATTTAACCTTGCTCCTCTGTCACTTCCATGCCGGTCAACATTGTAATCAGAAGCCTTTCTGTGCATGTTCCTGCTGCTAGACAACTCCCAGCTAAGTTGGACTTTAGTCCTCGTTTGTTTTTGTATTTTGTTCCAGTTCACAGCTGAAGTTTTGTTTCTGTGTCTGGAAAGCTCTTGTGATCTGAAATTGCCACTCTGATGTTATGAGTTAATACTAGAGTCTTAAAGTAATTTCAGGATGGTGTTTTGATAGGGTTTTCAGCTGACCATGAAAGTGCCCTTTCTGTCTTCCTGCTATCTAGTAAGCGGACCTCAACTTTGCTAAACCTATTTTCATACTACGTTTGTCATTTCATCTAAAATCACCGCCAATATATGTGGGGGCCTCTGTCTGCCTTTCGGGGAAATTTCTCTAGAGGTGAGCCAGGACTATATTTTCCTCTGCCAGGATTAGGTTGTCCTCCGGCTGGCGCTGGGCATCTAGTGATAAAACGTAGGCAACGCTACCCGGCTACTGTTAGTTGTGCGGCAGGTTTAGTTCATGGTCAGTTTAGTTTCCATCCTTCCAAGAGCTAGTTCTTATGTTTGCTGGGCTATGTTCTCTTGCCATTGAGAACCATAACAGATTGACCGGCCCACAAAGGGTTAAAGTAATTGGCAGAGAAAGGAGAGAAGAGAGAAGTCTGCTGAAGATTTTTTTTTTTTTTTTTCTTCAGTTCTGAGTGTGCTTATAATTGAATCTCTTGCAAGTCTGCCTATATTGCAGCCTTTCTCTCTCTCTCTCCTTCTAATCCTGGAATGGCTCTGTGTTCACCTGTTTAAAATGGATATTGAGAGTTTAGCTGCAGGTTTGAATAATCTCACCACGAAAGTTCAAAATTTACAAGATTTTGTTGTTCATGTTCCTATATCTGAACCTAGAATTCCTTTGCCTGAATTTTTCTCGGGGAATAGATCATGCTTTCCAAATTTCAAAAATAATTGCAAGTTGTTTTTGTCCCTGAAATCTCGCTCTGCTGGAGATCCTGCTCAGCAGGTCAGGATTGTGATTTCCTTGCTCCGGGGCGACCCGCAAGACTGGGCTTTTGCATTGGCTCCAGGGGATCCTGCGTTGCTCAATGTGGATGCGTTTTTTCTGGCCTTGGGGTTGCTTTATGAGGAACCTCATTTAGAGCTTCAGGCGGAAAAGGCCTTGATGTCCCTATCTCAGGGGCAAGACGAAGCTGAAATATACTGCCAAAAATTCCGTAAATGGGCTGTGCTTACTCAGTGGAATGAGTGCGCCCTGGCGGCGAATTTCAGAGAGGGTCTCTCTGATGCCATTAAGGATGTTATGGTGGGGTTCCCTGTGCCTGCGGGTCTGAATGAGTCCATGACAATGGCTATCCAGATCGATAGGCGTCTTAGGGGAGCGCAAACCTGTGCACCATGTGGCGGTGTCTACTGAGAAGACGCCAGAGAATATGCAATGTGATAGAATTCTGTCCAGAAGCGAACGGCAGAATTTTAGACGAAAAAATGGGTTGTGCTTCTATTGCGGTGATTCAACTCATGTTATATCAGCATGCTCTAAGCGTACTAAGAAGCTTGATAAGTCTGTTTCAATTGGCACTTTACAGTCTAAGTTTATTCTATCTGTGACCCTGATTTGTTCTTTATCATCTATTACCGCGGATGCCTATGTCGACTCTGGCGCCGCTTTGAGTCTTATGGATTGGTCCTTTGCCAAACGCTGTGGGTATGATTTAGAGCCTCTTGAAAATCCTATACCTCTGAAGGGGATTGACTCCACCCCATTGGCTAGTAATAAGCCACAATACTGGACACAAGTAACTATGCGGATTAATCCGGATCATCAGGAGATTATTCGCTTTCTTGTACTGTATAACCTACATGATGTGTTGGTGCTGGGATTGCCATGGCTGCAATCTCATAACCCAGTCCTCGACTGGAAAGCTATGTCTGTGTTAAGCTGGGGATGTAAGGGGATGCATGGGGACGTACCTTTGGTTTCCATTTCATCATCTATTCCCTCTGAGATTCCTGAATTCTTATCTGACTATTGTGACGTTTTTGAAGAACCTAAGCTTGGTTCACTACCTCCGCACCGGGAGTGTGATTGTGCCATAGATTTGATTCCGGGTAGTAAATACCCTAAGGGTCGTTTATTTAATCTGTCTGTGCCTGAACATGCTGCTATGCGAGAATATATAAAGGAGTCCTTGGAAAAGGGACATATTCGTCCTTCGTCATCTCCCTTAGGAGCCGGTTTTTTCTTTGTGGCTAAGAAAGATGGCTCTTTGAGGCCGTGCATTGATTATCGGCTTTTGAATAAAATCACGGTTAAATATCAATATCCGTTGCCACTGTTGACTGATTTGTTTGCTCGCATAAAGGGGGCCAAGTGGTTCTCTAAGATAGATCTCCGTGGGGCGTATAATTTGGTGCGAATTAAGCAGGGGGATGAGTGGAAAACCGCATTTAATACGCCCGAGGGCCACTTTGAGTATTTGGTGATGCCTTTTGGTCTTTCAAATGCCCCTTCAGTCTTTCAGTCCTTTATGCATGACATTTTCCGTGATTATTTGGATAAATTTATGATTGTGTATCTGGATGATATTTTGATTTTTTCGGATGACTGGGACTCTCATGTCCAGCAGGTCAGGAGGGTTTTTCAGGTCTTGCGGTCTAATTCCTTGTGTGTGAAGGGTTCTAAGTGCGTTTTTGGGGTTCAAAAGATTTCCTTCTTGGGATATATTTTTTCCCCCTCTTCCATCGAGATGGATCCTGTCAAGGTTCAGGCTATTTGTGATTGGACGCAGCCCTCTTCCCTTAAGAGTCTTCAGAAATTTTTGGGCTTTGCTAACTTTTATCGTCGATTTATTGCTGGTTTTTCTGATGTTGTTAAGCCATTGACTGATTTGACTAAGAAGGGTGCTGATGTTGCTGATTGGTCCCCTGCTGCTGTGGAGGCCTTTCGGGAGCTTAAGCGCCGCTTTTCTTCCGCCCCTGTGTTGCGTCAGCCTGATGTTGCTCTTCCTTTTCAGGTTGAGGTCGACGCTTCGGAAATCGGAGCTGGGGCGGTTTTGTCGCAGAGAAGTTCCGATTGCGCTGTGATGAGACCTTGTGCTTTTTTTTCGCGTAAATTTTCGCCCGCCGAGCGGAATTATGATATTGGGAATCGGGAGCTTTTGGCCATGAAGTGGGCTTTTGAGGAGTGGCGTCATTGGCTTGAGGGGGCTAGACATCAGGTGGTGGTATTGACTGACCACAAAAATTTAATTTATCTTGAGTCCGCCAGACGCCTGAATCCTAGACAGGCGCGCTGGTCGTTGTTTTTCTCTCGGTTTAATTTTGTGGTGTCCTACCTGCCGGGTTCTAAGAATGTTAAGGCGGATGCCCTTTCTAGGAGTTTTGAGCCTGACTCCCCTGGTAACTCGGAACCTACAGGTATCCTTAAGGATGGAGTGATATTGTCTGCCGTTTCTCCAGACCTGCGGCGGGCCTTGCAGGACTTTCAGGCAGATAGACCTGATCGTTGCCCACCTGGTAGGCTGTTTGTTCCTGAGGATTGGACCAGTAAAGTCATTTCTGAGGTCCATTCTTCTGCGTTTGCAGGTCATCCCGGAATCTTTGGTACCAGGGATTTGGTGGCAAGGTCCTTCTGGTGGCCTTCCCTGTCACGAGATGTGCGAGGCTTTGTGCAGTCTTGTGACGTTTGTGCTCGGGCCAAGCCTTGTTGTTCTCGGGCTAGTGGATTGTTGTTGCCCTTGCCTATCCCGAAGAGGCCTTGGACGCACATCTCGATGGATTTTATTTCGGATCTTCCTGTTTCTCAGAAGATGTCTGTCATCTGGGTGGTGTGTGACCGTTTCTCTAAGATGGTCCATTTGGTTCCCCTGCCTAAGTTGCCTTCTTCTTCCGAGTTGGTTCCTCTGTTTTTTCAAAATGTGGTCTGCTTGCATGGTATTCCGGAGAATATCGTTTCTGACAGAGGTACCCAATTCGTGTCTAGATTTTGGCGAGCATTCTGTGCTAGGATGGGCATAGATTTGTCTTTCTCGTCTGCTTTCCATCCTCAGACTAATGGCCAGACCGAGCGGACGAATCAAACCTTGGAGACTTATTTGAGGTGTTTTGTGTCCGCAGATCAGGATGATTGGGTTGCTTTTTTGCCTTTAGCGGAGTTTGCCCTCAATAATCGGGCCAGCTCTGCCACCTTGGTGTCTCCGTTTTTCTGTAATTCGGGGTTTCATCCTCGATTTTCTTCTGGTCAGGTGGAATCTTCGGATTGTCCTGGAGTGGATGCTGTGGTGGAGAGGTTGCATCAGATTTGGGGGCAGGTAGTGGACAATTTGAAGTTGTCCCAGGAGAAGACTCAGCTTTTTGCCAACCGCCGGCGTCGGGTTGGTCCTCGGCTTTGTGTTGGGGACTTGGTGTGGTTGTCTTCTCGTTTTGTCCCTATGAGGGTTTCTTCTCCTAAGTTTAAGCCTCGGTTTATCGGCCCATACAAGATATTGGAGATTCTTAACCCTGTGTCCTTCCGTTTGGACCTCCCTGCATCTTTTTCTATTCATAATGTTTTTCATCGGTCATTATTGCGCAGGTATGAGGTACCGGTTGTGCCTTCCGTTGAGCCTCCTACTCCGGTGCTGGTTGAAGGCGAGTTGGAGTACGTTGTGGAAAAAATCTTGGACTCCCGTGTTTCCAGACGGAAACTCCAGTATCTGGTCAAATGGAAGGGATACGGTCAGGAGGATAATTCTTGGGTGACTGCCTCTGATGTTCATGCCTCCGATCTGGTCCGTGCCTTTCATAGGGCTCATCCTGATCGCCCTGGTGGTTCTGGTGAGGGTTCGGTGCCCCCTCCTTGAGGGGGGGGTACTGTTGTGAAATTGGATTTTGGGCTCCCCCGGTGGCCACTGGTGGAACTGAACTTGTGTGCATCATCCTTTCTGTTCACCTGTTCCTATCAGGATGTGGGAGTCGCTATTTAACCTTGCTCCTCTGTCACTTCCATGCCGGTCAACATTGTAATCAGAAGCCTTTCTGTGCATGTTCCTGCTGCTAGACAACTCCCAGCTAAGTTGGACTTTAGTCCTCGTTTGTTTTTGTATTTTGTTCCAGTTCACAGCTGAAGTTTTGTTTCTGTGTCTGGAAAGCTCTTGTGATCTGAAATTGCCACTCTGATGTTATGAGTTAATACTAGAGTCTTAAAGTAATTTCAGGATGGTGTTTTGATAGGGTTTTCAGCTGACCATGAAAGTGCCCTTTCTGTCTTCCTGCTATCTAGTAAGCGGACCTCAACTTTGCTAAACCTATTTTCATACTACGTTTGTCATTTCATCTAAAATCACCGCCAATATATGTGGGGGCCTCTGTCTGCCTTTCGGGGAAATTTCTCTAGAGGTGAGCCAGGACTATATTTTCCTCTGCCAGGATTAGGTAGTCCTCCGGCTGGCGCTGGGCGTCTAGGGATAAAACGTAGGCAACGCTACCCGGCTACTGTTAGTTGTGCGGCAGGTTTAGTTCATGGTCAGTTTAGTTTCCATCCTTCCAAGAGCTAGTTTTTATGTTTGCTGGGCTATGTTCTCTTGCCATTGAGAACCATAACAGGAAAGGTCTTTAAAGGGATAAAGTTTGTGTTTGTGACTCCACCTGTGGTATTCAGTCAGGGTGACCGACGCTGCTGGGTCCGCTGGGGTGAGGTTATGGCAGATAGATGGTATACCTTCCCACAGGTGAAGTATGTCCCCAGGGCTTCCCAGCATGGATGATGGAATGGTGAAAGGTGCAATGAAGAATGAGGACACAGGGTTGCAGTCTCTTTACCTTGTTCACTGTTGGTTTCAGCAGCCACAGTCCAGAGCACCAGATCACAGGGCAGGCAGAGTCCAGTCGGTTTGGAGGCAAGTCCAGAGTCCCCTTATCCAGGTGGAAATCAGAAGCCTTCCTTTGCGCTGTAGTGGTGTAGACCCTTACTGCTTAAGCTCGAATATGGTCCTCACAGACGTTATATCTCTCTCTCTGTCCCCCGTAGTCGGATAGGACAATACCCATATGACTGGTGGCTGGAGCCTGTTTATAGAATCTCTTAGATGACCAGGCTCTGTGGAGTGTCACCGTACCTCCTGGGTGTAGGTGCGGACAGGTAACGTGCAATTAGCTGTCCTGCTGGTCTCTGAAGTAAGGCGTAGAGGTCCTTACAACCTTGGTATTCCAGCTACCGGTGTTCTGCGCCTCAGAAAGAGGTAGCCTGCTCCTGGCTGGTCCCCCTCTGGTATCTTCTCCTGTGCTTTGCTTTCCTGCATGCTCACTGCAATATATTCAGCTTTCTATGTGTCTCTTCCCAGGAGCTGCAGCACTTCAGGCTACAGGGCTCCTCTCCTTCCTTTCCCGCTCTCTCTCTGACAGGAACTGACTCCTTTCCCTCCAGATCAGGATGTCTTATAGGGGAGTTCACCTTAAACAGGCTTAGAGCTCCCCCTTCTGGTCTGGAGTGTGAACATTTTGCATGCAATGTGTTACCTGCTAAAGAGATCTTTCATTGCCTCCAAATGTAACATCACTCTCCCCGTGAGGAAAGTGACATTACTGTGATGACCAAAGCCCTGGGGCGCCACATTGGCACCAGAGACAAATATATTCCTATAGTTGTTTACCAGGGAACTGATATCAATCAATCGGATTTAAAAGCAGCACAAATCCTGAAAGGAAAAATATAAATCATGTGCATAGCACTTCAGGATTCTCATTGACTTTGCTGGTATAAGGAATCCCTACCATTTTTGGGCCAATTCCGTGCAGAAAAAATGCTGCAAAACTGCACCGTGTGCACACAGCCTTACTAGAAGAAGGTGTGAATGGTTATCAGTGAGGCTGTGTGCACACGTTCAGGATTTTTCGCGTTTTTTCAGCTCCACTATAAAGACATGATAAAACCATTAAAAAACCGCTTACATTAAGCATCCTATTATTAGAATGAAATCCGCATTTTTTGTGCACATGTTGAGTTTTTTTCTGCGGCGGAATCACATTCCGTAAAAAAAAGAAACGCAGCATGTTCATTCTTTGTGTGGAATCGTGGGGATTCTGCACCCATAGGAATGCATTGATCCACTTTCTTCCCGCATGGGGCTATGCCCACCATGCGGTAAGTAAGTGGATCATGTGCGGTTGGTACCCAGGGTGGAGGAGAGGAGAAAAAGAATTAAAATAAAAAAATCGTGATATTCTCACCTTCCGGCGTCCTCATAGCCTTCCCGCTCCTCGCGGTACTCCCGTTCCCAGTGATGCTTTGCGACAATGACCTGTGATGACGTAGTGGTCTCACATGATGCTACATCATCTGGGGTCATTGCCGTGAGGCATTACTGGGAACGGGAGCATCGTGAGGGGGCCGCCGGAAGGTGAGAATATCATGATTTTTTTTTTGGGGGGGGGATTATTTTTAACATTCTATCTTTTACTATTAATGCTGCATGTGCAGCATCAATAGTAAAAAGTTGGTCACACTTGTCAAACACCATGTTTGACAAGTGTGACCAACCTGTCAATCAGTTTTCCAAGCGATGCTACAGATCGCTTGGAAAACACTAGCATTCTGCAAGCTAATTACGCTTGCAAAATGCTAGTGTTTAGCGGGAAAATGCATGCCAATTTCGCATGAGTTTTACCCGCGGCAAGGACTTCCGAAGTTGCTGCGGAAATTTCCACGGCAATTCCGGACGTGTGCACATAGCCATACTATTCAACCTTTCAGTGTAGGACTACTGCACCCAGCCACTGACATCTCATACCCATGTTAAACACTAAGGTACAGTATGTATCAGACAATGGATTCATGGAGTCATCTGGCACATTAGATATTCCGTCACCCATTCTCCTTTGCGAGTTCATTCAGACATTCTGTCGTAGTAGATTGCATCCGAGTGTCGGCTCCAGTGGGCATATAAGTCTGAAAATGATGCACATCAGAGCCAAGTTGACTCTATCACACCATTATAGTCTATGGCCCCGTTAGCGCCTATGTCCAAATCCTGTTTTGCAGGGGTTCGGATGGAGACCCCAAGGGACCCCTGAAATTCTGCAAGAATGCAATGTGAAAGGGGCCTAAGAATCTTTTTCAGTGGATGATCATATGGAATTAGTTTAGGAAAAACTTATTAAAGAGGTTACCATGGGTAGAATGTCTGACCCCTTTTCCTTATTACCAATAGATAATTTGAGGGTCTCGCCCCTAGGTTTGGTCCTCAAAATGGAGATTGGAAAATGTTATTTGATCCACTATTTGTCATCTCCTAAAGGGGTATCTGTAAATGATGATATTGATGAATCCTTGTGAAGTGTTTCTTACATTTAACGTGTTTAGGCAGTAAGACTGGTTCAGCAGGCGGGTCAGGGTGCTTTATTTTCAAAGGCGGATGTTGAATTGGGAATCTACCTCCTGCTGGTACATCCCAGATTATGTTGACTCCCTATAAAGTAGTCTGCTCCACTTCATGCGCTTATTTTGAGGCTTTTAGAACATGTGTGTCTGGGTCCAGCCCATCGTTTCACAAGTGGTGCTAACATTAAATATTTGACTCTCATTTTTGCTCGTTTTGGAGTTTCACTGGAAGTAGTAAAAACTCTGGACCCGATGACCTCACATTTTTTGAGATGTTTTGAAATTGATTCATTAGAGTATAGAATGTCGCTTACCTGAGCCAAAGCTTCTTGATTTGCGGCGAGCAGTAAAAAAAAGCAATGGTGAAGACAGAGATAACTTTGCAATGCCTTCAATTTCTGCTTGGAAAACTGAACCTGTAGAATAATGACCATGGGGAGGATATTTTGCAGGTGGATGGCACAAGTGATGGCGAGTAAAAGATGACAGCAACATTTCATGCTCTTATGAAGCAAACTTAAGGGTGCACACGTTGTGGATTCTCTGCAGATCCGCAGGGTTTTTTGCGTTGCAGAAATGCTGCAGATCCACAATTGATTTACAGTACAATGTAAATCAATGAGAAAAAAAAAGCTGTGCTAATGGTGCGGAAAATCCGGTGCGGAAACGCTGCGGATTAAAAGAAGTAGCTTGTCACTTCTTTTTTTGAGGAGCTGCAGAGTTTTTGTACCCATTCCATTATAAAAATCCGCAGGGGTAAAAAACGCAGGAAATCCGCAAAAAATCTGCAGCAAAAACGCACAAAAAACGCTGCGGATCCGCACAAAAAACGCGACTAATCCGCAGCTGCGTTTTCTGCCAGGAGGCAGAATCCGCACCAGAAATTCCAAAGGCTAATCCGCGACGTGTGCACATAGCCTAACCCCTTAACGACCGCCGATACGCCTTTTAACGGCGGCCGCTAAGGGTACTTAAACCACAGCGCCGTTAATTAACGGCGCTGTGGAAAAAGTGAATAGCGCCCCCCAGAGTCGGATTTTCTCTGGGGTCTCGGTTGCACATCAGAGGACAGAGAAATAGGGGGATTCGGGGACCCTAACATACTCACCCGGTGTCCCTGGGTCCTCTTCTGTCTTCTCCTGCCAGCCGGCTTTTTCCTCATGGCGGGCGCATGCGCAGTGCGCCCGCCATCTGCTGCCATCTGCCGGCCGGCAGGAGAAGACGAGTTGGGGCTAAAATTAGGGTTAGGGTTGGGGCTAAATTTAGGGTTAGGGTTGGGGCTAAATTTAGGGTTAGGGATAGGGCTAGGGTTAGGGGCTAAATTTAGGGTTAGGGTTAGGCTACTTTCACACTAGCGTTTTTTGGCTTCCGTCGCAATGCGTTGTTGGAGAAAAAACGCATCCTGCAAAAGTGCTTGCAGGATGCGTTTTTTCTCCATTGGCTTGCATTAGCGACGGATTGCCACACGTCGCATCCGTCGTGCGACGGATGCGTCGTGCTTTGGCGGACCATCGGCACAAAAAAAGCTACATGTAACTTTTTTGTGCGACGTGTCCGCCATTTCCGACTGCGCATGCGCGGCCGGAACTCCGCCCCCGTCTCCCCACACCTCACAATGGGGCAGCGGATGCGTTGAAAAAACAGCATCTGCTGCACCCGTTGTGCGGCGCTTACAACGCTAGCGTCGGTACGTCGGCCCGACACACTGCGATGGGCCGAGTACGACGCTAGTGTGAAAGTAGCCTTAGGCTTCTTTCACACTTGCGTCGGTACGGGGCGGTCGCAATGCGTCGGCCCGACGTACCGACGCACGTTGTGAAAATTGTGCACAACATGGGCAGCGGATGCAGTTTTTCAACGCATCCGCTGCCCAGTCTATGTCCTGGGGAGGAGGGGGCAGAGTTACGGCCACGCTTGCGCGGAAATGGCGGACGCGACGTACAAAAAAAGGTTACATTGAACTTTTTTTGTGACGACGGGGGCTAAAGTTATGGTTAGGGTTGGGGCTAAAGTTAGGGTTGGGGCTAAAGTTAGGGTTAGAGTTGGGATTAGGGTTAGGGTTTGGATTAGGGTTGGGATTAGGGTTACGTTTGGGATTAGGGTTTGGATTAGGGTTGGGATTAGGGTTAGGGGTGTGTTGGATTTAGGGTTTTGATTAGGGTTATGGTTAGGGTTGAGATTAGGGCTGTTTTGGGGTTAGGGTTGTGATTATCGTTAGGGTTGTGATTAGGATTATGGATCGGGTTGAGATTAGGGTTAGGGGTGTGTTGGAGTTAGGGTTGAAGTTATAATTTGGGGGTTTCCACTGTTTAGGTACATCAGGGGGTCTCCAAACACGACAGCCAATATTGCGCTAAAAAAGTCAAATGGTGCTCCCTCCCTTCTGAGCTCTGCCGTGCGCCCAAACAGTGGTTTACCCCCACATTTGGGGCATCAGCGTACTCTGGATTAATTGGACAACTTTTGGGGTCCAATTTCTCCTGTTACCATTGTGAAAATAAAAACTTGGGGGCTAAAAATCTTTTTTGTGGGAAAAAAAATATTTTTTTATTTTCACTACTCTGCATTATAAACTTCTGTGAAGCACTTGAGCATTCAAAGTTCTCACCACATATCTAGATAAGTTCCTTAGGGTGTCTAGTTTCCAAAATTTGGTCACTTGTGGGGGTTTCTACTGTTTAGGTACATCAGGGGCTCTGCAAACGCAACATAACACCCACAGACAATTCTATCAAAGTCTGAATTCCAAAATGGCGCTCCTTCTCTTCCGAGCTCTGCCGTGTGCCAAAACAGTGGTTTACCCCCACATATGGGGTACCAGAATACTCAGGACAAATTGGAGAACAAATATTGGCATCCAATTTCTCTTGTTACCCTTGTGAAAATAAAAACTTGGGGACTAAAAAAATCTTTTTTGTGGAAAAAAAAATATTTTCTATTTTCACTACTCTGCATTATAAACTTCTGTGAAGCACTTGGGCATTCAAAGTTCTCACCACATATCTAGATAAGTTCCGTGGGGGGTCTAGTTTTCAAAATGGGGTCACTTGTGGTGTATTTCTACTGTTTAGGTACATCAGTAGCTCTGCAAACGCAACATAACGCCCGCAGACCATTCTATCAAAGCCTGCATTTCTAAATGGCGCTCCTTCCCTTCCGAGCTCTGCCGTGCGCCCAAACAGTGGTTTACCCCCACATATGGGGTACTGTTGTGAACTGTTTTCAGGCTCCCTCTTGTGGTCACAGGTGGTATGGTGTGACTTTTGCTTTGGGCTCCCCCTGGTGGCTTTATTTGTTATCCTGCTGGTCAGCTGTCTCGTTATCCTCTGGGAGGTTCCTATATAGCTCTGTTTCACTTCCTCTTGTTGCCGGCTGTCAATGTAATCAGTGCTACTTAGATTCCTGCTGACTACCTTGCTCCCAGTCCCTCCAAGTCAAGCTAAGTTTTGTTTGCTCATTTTTTGATCATCAGTGTTTATCATGTTTTCTGTCCAGCTTGCTAAGATGTGATTCTCTCGCTTGCTGGTTGCTCTAGTGGACTGAGTGTCTCCCCACACACCGTTAGTTGGTGCGTGGGTTCTTGAAATCTCAGGATGGATATTTTGTAAGGGTTTTTTATTGATCGCATAGACCCCTGCTCTATCTTCTGCTTTCTAGTACTAGTGGGCCTCTTTTGCTGAATCTGATTTCATCCCTATGTATGTGCCTTCCTCTTACTTCACCGTTAATATTTGTTGGGGGCTTCTATATCTTTGGGGATTATTTCTCTGGAGGCAAGCGAGGTCTTTCTCTCTCTTTAGGGGTAGCTAGTTTCTCCGGCTGGCTCGAGACGTCTAGGAATTTTTTAGGCACGTTCACCGGCTACCTCTAGTTGTGTTGGATAGGTTCAGGTTTGCAATCAGTCCAGTTACCATCTCCCTAGAGCTTGTCCTAAGTTTAATCACTTGCTGGTCTATTTGTGATCCTCTGCCACTAAAGGATCATAACAGGGTACCAGCATACTCAGGACAAATTGGACAACTTTTGGGGTCCAATTTCTCTTGTTACCCTTGTGAAAATAAAAACTTGGGGGCTAAAAAATCTTTATTGTTAAAAAATATATATTTTTTATTTTCACGACTCTGCATTATAAACTTCTGTGATGCACTTGGGCATTCAAAGTTCTCACTACACATCTAGATAAGTTCCATGGGGGGTCTAGTTTCCAAAATGGGGTCACTTTTGGGGGGTTTCTACTGTTTAGGCACATCAGGGGCTCTCCAAACGCGACATGGCGTCCAATCTCAATTCCAGTCAATTTTGCATTGAAAAGTCAAATGGCGCTCCTTTGCTTCCGAGCTCAGCCATGTGCCCAAACAGTGGTTTACCCCCACATATGGGGTGTCGGCGTACTCAAGACAAATTGTACAACAACTTCTGGGGTCCATTTTCTCCTGTTACCCTTGGTAAAATAAAAATTTGGAGGCAAAAAGATCATTTTTTGTAGAAAAAATGCGATTTTTTTATTTTCACGGCTCTACGTTATAAACTTCTGTGAAGCACCTGGGGGTTTAAAGTGCTCACCACACATCTAGATAAGTTCCTTAAGGGGTCTAGTTTCCAAAATGGTGTCATTTGTGGGGGGTCTCCACTGTTTAGGCACATCAGCGGCTCTCCAAACGTGACATGGCGTCCGATCTCAATTCCAGCCAATTCTACATTGAAAAAGTAAAACGACACTCCTTATCTTCCAAGCTCTGCGGTGCGCCCAAACAGTGGTTTACCCCCACATATGGGGTATCGACGTACTCAGGAGAAATTGCACAACAACTTTTGTGGTCTAATTTCTCCTGTTACCCTTGTGAAAATAAAAATTTTGGGGCAAAAAGATCATTTTTGTAGAAAAAATGAGATTTTTTATTTTCACGGCTCTACGTTATAAACTTCTGTGAAGCACTTGGGGGTTCAAAGTGCTCACCACACATCTAGATGAGTTCCTTAAGGGGTCTAGTTTCCAAAATGGTATCAATTGTGGGGGGGTTTCCACTGTTTAGGCACATCAGGGGCTCTCCAAACGCGACATGGCATCCGATCTCAATTCCAGCCAATTCTGCATTGAAAAAGTCAAACGGTGCTCCTTCACTTCCAAGCTCTGCGGTGCGCCCAAACAGTGGTTTACCTCCACATATGGGATATCGACGTACTCAGGAGAAATTGCACAACAACTTTTGTGGTCTAATTTCTCCTGTTACCCTTGTGAAAATAAGAATTTGTGAGCGAAAAAATCATTTTTGTGAAAACAAATGCGATTTTTTATTTTCACGGCTCTACATTATAAACTTCTGTGAAGCACTTGGGGGTTCAAAGTGCTCACCACACATCTAGATAAGTTCCTTAAGGGGTCTAGTTTCCAAAATGGTATCACTTGTGGGGGGTTTCCACTGTTTAGGCACATTAGGGGCTCTCCAAACGCGACTTAGCGTCCGATCTCAATTCCAGCCAATTCTGCATTGAAACAGTCAAACGGTGCTCCTTCACTTCCAAGCTCTGCGGTGCGCCCAAACAGTGGTTTACCTCCACATATGGGGTATCGGCGTACTCAGGAAAAATTGCACAACAAAATTTGTGGTTAAATTTCTGCTTTTACACTTGTGAAAATTAAAAAAAATGGTTCTGAAGTAAAATGTTTGCAAAATAAAGTTAAATGTTCATTTTTTTCTTCCACATTGTTTTAGTTCCTGTGAAGTACATAAAGGGTTAGTAAACTTCTTGAATGTGGTTTTGAGCAGCTTGAGGGGTGCAGTTTTTAGAATGGTGTCACACTTGGTTATTTTCTATCATATAGACCCCTCAAAATGACTTCAAAGGTGATGTGGTCCCTAAAAAAAACATGGTGTTGTAAAAATGAGAAATTGCTGGTCAACTTTTAACCCTTATAACTCCCTAACAAAAAAAAAAAATTGTTTCCAAAATTGTGCTGATGTAAAGTAGACATGTGAGAAATGTTATTTATTAACTATTTGTTGTGACATATCTCTCTGATTTAAGGGCATAAAAATACAAAGTTTGAAAATTGCAAAATTTTAAAAATTTTCGCCATATTTCCATTTTTTTCATAAATAATCGCAAGTAATATCGAAGAAATGTTACCACTAACTTGAAATACAACATGTCACGAAAAAACAGTCTCAGAATCAGCGGGATCCGATAAAGCGTTCCAGAGTTATAACCTCTTAAAGTGACACTGGTCAGAATTGTAAAAATTGGCTCGGTCATTAAGTACCAAATTGGCTCTGTCACTAAGGGGCTAAATGTGATTTGCAAGTTTTGGACAACTTTTGTCAAACTATACTAGAAAGGCATTGTGGAGATCAGAGGCAGTTTCTACTCTTGATCTACACTGGCTAACAGATGCAGCTTGGTTAACTATGGGGTATTTTTTTAAAGAAGTATGGAGTGTGGGTCTGTGGCCGGAGGACTGGCATACGTCGGGTATTATAGCTAATACTTCATGAATTACTTGTGTGAACAAGGAAATTACTACCATATGGTCACTTTTCTATTTGTCCTATTTATTAGGTTTCCATATAACACACTGGTATATAATACGCACTCCAAATTTTGGGAAGGAAAATAGGAAAAAAATAATTTTTTATGAAATGGTGGTGTTATAATCCGCTTTTACGGTAGCTTACCTGAGGGGTGTCGGTGGAACGGGATTCCAAGTGGCAGGGTCGCTGGTGCAGGAAGCTGGCGGAGGCAGGAGTGGGGTGATGGTGCAGGTCCCAGGCTGGGCTGGTGTAATAGGGTGTTCAGTAGGGTTGAGCGAAACGGATCGGTCAATTTCATAAGTCGCCGACTTTCGGCAAAGTCGGGTTTCGTGAAACCCGAGCCGATCCCAGTGTGGGATCGGCCATGCAATCTGCGTCGCGTTTCGTCTGACGCTTTAACCGCCATTTTTTCAGCCAATGAAGGAGTGTGGGCAGCTTGATGATGTAGGTGTCGTCTTGCTTTCTGCGGCGTCACAGGGGGTGGGGGTATAAACGCCATCTTACCGTTTTGGATGTAGCGATTTACAGAGTCCGAGGAATGTAGCGATTTACACTCTGTCCGAGGAGAGAGAGAGAGAGAGAGAGAGAGAGAAAAATATATATACATTATATATATATATATATAATCCCCATTGACTTGCACTGGGTTTCGTGTTTCAGTCGGTGTTTCGGTCGGCCCACCGACTTTTCACAATAATCGGCCGATTTCACACGATCCAACTTTTGAGAAAGTCGGGTATCACGAAACCTCACTCGATCCTACAAAAGAAAAAATCGCTCAACCCTAGTGTTCAGTAGTGTGGAGGGCTCTGCTGGCATTTTGTGAGAGCCCACAGCCCCGCACTTTCCATATTTTTTAATGCAGTGGACTATTGGAAAATAGCCGCCGGAGGTAGTGCATGTGCAATTGAGATCTCGGGAGCCGAGATCTCTGATGCCAAGATCTCAATCTGCGCGTGCTTGGCCTTCGACTCCAGGCTTTCACAAAATGTCAGCGGAGTCCTTGCAGTCCTACCAGCCTGGGACCTGCAACATCGCCCCACTCCTCCCGCCACTGCCAGTAGCTTCCTGCAGCAGCGAGCCTGGCACCCCACTCCACTGCACCAATAATCTCCACCGCAGCTACAATTTGGATAATAAGACGCACCCCCAAGTGCATTTTATAATCCTAAAAATACAATCTTTACCATTCACTTACCTTTTCCACCTTCATACACTTTTTTGATATATACACAGGATAAAAATAAAAAAGCAAGATTTTTGTTTTTGCTCCCATTTTTCATTAGTTGAACTCTAAGATCTTAGGCCATGTTCACATGTTGCGTTTTTTTACCGCGTATCCGCAGTGTTTTTGACGCTGCGGATCTGCAGCAGTTTTCCATGCGGTCTACAGTACCATGTAAACCTATGGAAAACCAAATCTGCTGTGCACATGCTGCGGAAAAAAGGGGCGGAAACGCAGCGTTGTTTTTTCCTCAGCATGTCAATTCTTTTTGCAGAACTGCAGCGCTTCTGCACCCATTGACTTGCATTGAGTCGGGCACTTCCGCAGCAAAACGGCAGATGTAACAAAGCTCTGCGGTTTAGCTGAGTAAACGCTGCAGTTCGGGAGGGGGGAAGAGTGTGGGCGGTGACTGTGTGTGTGGGCGGGGTCTAAGGGCTCTCCGTGCCGGGTCTGCGGGCTGTCCGGGTGGTCTGCGGGCTGTCCGTGCCGGCTCTGTGAGCTGTCTGGGTAGTCTGAGGCCTGTCCGGGTGGTCTGCGGCCTGTCCGGGAGGTCTGCGGCCTGTCCGGGAGGTCTGTGGCCTGTCTGGGAGGTCTGCGGCCTGTCCGGGTGGTCTGCGGCCTGTCCGGGTGTGTGTGGCACTGTGTGTGTGTTGAGGAGAGCCATAAGATCAAATACTTAATTAACCTCAACACATAAGGTAATTGTGGGAAGCAACCTATAACATGTATTGTTTAACCTTACATAAGTTTTCCTCAGACAAAGTAAGACACTTAAGATGGCTGCCATCTCCTCTACCAGAGCCATGTGCTCTGGTATATGAACAATGAAGACACTGAAGATGGCTGCCATTTCCTGTTTCAGCAGACCATGCGGTCTGGTATCCAAGATGACGCCCACTTTGATGACCTCATGGATCCACCCATAGCGACGCCCACTCTGATGACCTCACGGACCAACCCACCTAGATGACCTCATGGATCCGCCCATGGACTTGCTCATGCCCAACCCACTAACCAATGGAATACATCCGATCACTCCCATTTTAGAACTAACCGAGCCCCCTTACAGGAGATATATAACATTGTGTTTGACTAATAAATTTCTTCTTGGAGCTGAGCCACACTTTGATCAAGGAGAGTTACAGCTGACTGTGTCTGGTGTATTTCTTTAGTGCACATGATCAATATCCATTAGGCCAGGAGTAGGCAACTAGAGAATTGAACATTTATATTAATTGTTCAACCCTAATATTTGGCCGCCCAACGGGGGGCCAGCAGAGGAAGAGCCCTGAACCCTGTAAAACCGGCGAGTGGAACGGCTGGATGCACTGAGTACCCCGAATCTGGAGACTGATCACCTCCTTAACAGAACACGGTAAGTCTGCTGATTTTTATAATCTGTAGTCTTTACCTGTGTCCTTCGGGGTATCCTGTGCAGATTGCCTGACCGTGTCCGGTTTTCTTGGTATCTGTAAGACGGCAGAAAGGGTATCTCCGCTGCTGGTCATTTAATTGCAAGAACCGTCATGTTTTAGTTGCCTACTGCCTGTTACATGTTGTGAAGAGGGGAGATGACTAAAAGATAAAAATAAGCAAGTTTTTTTTTCACCTACAGAGGGCTAGAGGCAAGTGATAAAACAGGAAAAACAGGTTTTTACACTGGTAGTTAAAGAAAAGCATTGTGTTTGGAACAGGATGAGAAGGAAAAGCATGTGGTAGGACGGAAAAAAAAAACAAGTTTGTTTTTTTTTTTTAGGATAGAATAAGCGGATGTAGAAAAAAAAATAATAATTTTTGTCTGTGGTATACGGTTGTCGCCTGTGATAAGATTTTCAGTTCTGTACATGAGGACTAGGACCTGGAGTAATTGACTCGGCCTAGGGGGACCCGGTAAATCTTGGAGCAATTGGCTCAGTTCGGGCATAATAAATTGTGTAGCGGCTCATTGAAACTTGGAGCAATTGGCTCAGTTTGGGCCAATTAAATTTATAGTTTTTCTTTTTTTGCCCCGTGACATCGAGTAATTGACTCTGCACGGGGACCGGTAAGTTAGGGAGCAATTTGACAAAGTAGGGAATAATTGGTTTGTAAAGTACGGAGCACGGAAGTCAGACAGGGACCACGTGACAAGAAGCAATAGGAACTGGGTACTGCAGACTCAGTTCCCTTTAGAATCTCAGGTTTGAGTCATCTCCCCCGTCTTATTGTTTGTTTGGTGTTTGTTATCTTGATAGATAGATATATATATACTGTGTATCTATAGAAAGATGGAGAAAGTAATGCAGTTCTGCCGTATGGGCACTAAGCCAAATTCAGATGGCAAGTTAGACTCATGCACATGAGTGGAAATTGTGTGGAATGCCAGAAGGGGGATGGTTACAGCCCCTGGAGTGGAAGCTTGTCTTGAGATAAAAGAAAAGGTATCCTAGAAGATAATGGATTGTTGTCTATTGCTAGGGCAGGAGAAAGAGTCTCTGAAAGTCTGTAAAAAAAAAAAAAAAAAAAAAAAAGGAAAAATTGGAAATTGGGTAGAAGAGAAAAGGAATAGAAAGAATAGAGTTTTGAGTTGTGTATTACAAAGCCATTTTGTTAATGGCCAATGTGTTAAATGTAATAGCAGCCAAAATGGTGGCTCAGAGCCATGTGGTAAATGTAATGGTCGCCATTTTGTTAATGGCCAATGTGTTAAATGTAATAGCAGCCAAAATGGTGGCTCAGAGCCATGTGGTAAATGTAATGGTCGCCATTTTGTTAATGGCCAATGTGTTAAATGTAATAGCAGCCAAAATGGTGGCTCAGAGCCATGTGGTAAATGTAATGGTCGCCATTTTGTTAATGGCCAAAGTGTTAAATGTAATAGCAGCCAAAATGGTGGCTCAGAGCCATGTGGTAAATGTAATGGTCGCCATTTTGTTAATGGCCAAAGTGTTAAATGTAATAGCAGCCAAAATGGTGGCTCAGAGCCATGTGGTAAATGTAATGGTCGCCATTTTGTTAATGGCCAATGTGTTAAATGTAATAGCAGCCAAAATGGTGGCCCAGAGCCAGGTGCTAAATGTAATGGCGGCCATCTTGGTGGTGGTAAATATAATTCTAATGGCGGCCATCTTGGTGGTGGTAAATATAATTCTGACGGCGGCCATCTTGGTGGTGGTAAATATAATTCTGATAGCGGCCATCTTGGTGGTGGTAAATATAATTCTGATAGCGGCCATCTTGGTGGTGGTAAATATAATTCTGACGGCGGCCATCTTGTGGATGGAAAAGGTGTTAATGCTGACGGCGGCCATCTTGTGAATGGCAAAGGTGTTAATTCTGACGGCAGCCATGTTGTGGATGGCGAATGTGCTGCTCCTGGTGGTGAACATCTCAGATTAAGGTTACACGCCACATCACCAAATCCTTGTTACCCAGTAATGACCACTAACGGCCAATACTATATTCCTTCAGGAAGTGAACAGGCTTTACCCATGTTTCCTATCTCTGTTGTTTCCAATGGGGCACCAACCCTTTCCTCTATCACTCCTGTTGTGAATCCAGCAGTCCTCCCACCTGGATCGTCCCCAGCACCTACCCTTTCTACTGTCACTTCCACTGCCAATTTAGCCGCACACCCACATGAGATGCTCCAAGCAGCGGCCTCTCCTCCCAATGCTTCCACAACAGCACTCTCACGCAGCCTACATAACCCTATGCCCAGTACCTCACAGGCTGTCTCGCAGCCAAGCGCACACCTGTATGGGACGGTGGCGACTGTATCAAGGGGGGGCTCAATGTGGGAGGGGGATACCAATAGCACAGGAAGCACAAAGGGGAGGGAATGTTGGCAACCTATTTTTAAAAAAGAACTTCCTGAGGGACCCTTGGTAGTGGTGGGAAAGGGTGACATAACAACAATGGAGACAGAAGCTATTGTTAATGCTGCCAATTCTCGGTTAGAGCACAATGGAGGTGTAGCTAGAGCTATAGTGGAAGCAGGAGGGGTGACTATTCAAGCTGACAGTCAAATCATTGTTGAATCACGTGGTCAGATAGCTGTTGGGGACATAGCGGTGACTAAAGCTGGCAATCTTCCATGTAGAATGATCATACATGCTGTGACCCCTACTTATGACCCTATTCATCCAGACGTTAGTGCTCAACAACTTCATGCAGCAATAACTCGCATTAATGAGGACAGGACTGTTAAAGCTTTTAAGACTGCCTGCGTCACCTGGAGCCCATACCATGATACTGGAGCTGCCCAAATAGAGCCCCTCATTCCAGGACTGTTACCTCCTCCTGCTCCTCATAAACAAGGGACTACATCTGCACTCCCGGTGCCATCTCTACTCCCGCCTCAGGTGCCACCACCAACAGTGCCGATGCTCATGTCTGAAGAGCCCACCATCTATGTCAAGTTTACACCCCAGCAAGCTGCTACTCTGTTGAACCAAGTTCTAGATCCAGAAAAACAGCTGATGCCTTTACTTGTTTGTCAGTGAAGTAGCAGGACATGCTTCCGGAGTCCTAGCACAAAAACATGGGGGAAGAACAAGACCAATCGGCTACTACTCTGCCCGCCTGGACTCGGTGTCTCAAGCTTCCCCGACTTGCCTCAGAGCTTCAGAGCTGTTCATGCTGCACATATGCTTCTGGACAAAACTTCTGATATCATCTTAGGACATCCGGTTCTCTTAATGGCTCCACACGACATAAAAGCTATTCTAGGCCAGACTCAACCTAAACACCTGTCGCTACAGCGTCATATGAGACTCCAATGTTCCCTCTTGATTCCGGATAATGTCACTCTTGTCCGCTGCACCATCCTAAACCCGTCCACGCTGCTTCCTCTTTCCAGGGGGGATGTGGATGGGGATGTGGATGATGATACTGATGCTCTCGGAGAAGATGCCTCTACACACTCAGAGGATCATGACTGTCTTGAACAAATGCATGAAGAAGCAGCCTCCAAGAAAAACGTGTCTGAAGACCCACTCCCACATGCTGACCTGACGTTCTTCACTGATGGTTCCAGATTTACAGATGAAACAGGAAGGTTCCATACGGGATATGCCATGGTTACACATGACCAGGTCATCTCAGCCGGATCCCTACCACCGCACGTCTGCACAAGAAGCGGAACTTAAAGCTTTGACGTTGGCTTGTCAGGAAGCGACGGAGAAGATGGTCAACATCTACACGGATTCAAGATACGCTTTTCGAGTGGCTCATAACTTCAGGCAGTATCTGGGCAGCCAGAGGATACCTAACGTCCAGTGGAACTCCTGTAAAACATGCTGCTACCATGCAAGAACTTGTGGTCGCTCTGAATCTACCTTCAGAGGTTGCAGTGATCAAGATCAAAGCTCACCGGAGACTGGATTCTCCAGAAGCAAGGGGGAACTTCTTTGTTGACAAAACAGCAAAAACCTATGCTGTGGATCCATTTAGGAAAGAGAAAGCAGCGGTGTACGTGTCACAAGACACTGAAGAAGGGACTAAAGCCTCTCTTATGAGGATTATCCATATACATCAAGACAAGACATCAGATGATGAAAAGAAGTCATGGCAAGAAGGAGGAGCTAAAAAAGGATGAAGATGGAGTCTGGAGGGTGAACACAAAGGTCTACCCCGTAATCTGTACTCCTCAGTGACAGAATGGGCACACGTTATCACCCACAGAGGCAAGAATCAGATGAATGACCTGACCTGATAATTTGGAAGATTTATATGGCACCTGGGATCTCTACTGTCACCCAAAATTATTTCAAGTCCTGCCTTGTGTGTGCAACATGCAATCCAGCACCACCTCAGAAAGTTACTCAGAAACATTTGGCTAAACCACTATCCCTTTCAGAAAATTCAGATTGACCACATTCAAATGCCAAAAGTAGGGAAGTACGAGTATGTACTGGAAGTGACTGACATGTTCTCAGGATGGCCCGAAGCCTATCCAGTAACCAACATGACTGCCGGAGTGACTGTTAAGAGACTGATGACTGAAGTAGTCTGCAGGTATGGGGTCCCAGAGGGAATTGAGAGTGACCAAGGACCTGCGTTCACTGCAGCACTGACTAAGGAACTATGGACACTGGTGGGAGCGGATTTGGGTTTACATACTCCATATCACCCTCAGAGCAGTGGGAAAGTAGAAACAATGAATGGCACCTTCAAAAATAAACTACTGAAAGCCAGTTAGGAGGTCAGACTTGGGACAGACATTTTGCACGTTGCCTTATACTCAGTCAGAAACACTCCAAGGGGTCCCACTAAACTCACACCATACGAGATTCTTTTTTTGGGGGGCCTCCAAGATTGGGTCAATATTTTCCACAACAGCTAGCCTTGGGAAGTGATACTCTTGTAAATTCTGTAATTGTTGTTACTAAAGAACTGTCAGTAACACATGTACGAGTTTTATCATCCATTCCAGGTCCAGATTCCAGTGAAGGTACCCATGCTCTCCAACCTGGTGACTACGTGCTTGTAAAGAAGTTCATCAGAAAAGACATTCCTGGAGTCGAGATTTAAGGGTCCCTACCAAGTGCTCCTGACTACTCCTACTTCGGTCAGGATTGCTGAGCGCCTCCTGGATCCATCTCTCACATTGTAAACTTCTTAGACAGGTAGGGACAGAGTAGGATCTGACCTGCTTGTCAAAGTCCAGCTACAAAGGGAGGTTTTCCACAAGGGAAAACTTGTCTCAAACTGGTGAAAACTCCAATTCCCCCTCCCGGGCAAGACGGTCAGATCTAGGATGTACAACAGGGTTAGTCGCACATGTGTATTTTACTCCAAGTAACCATGGAGATGGGAGATTGGAGAGTAATAGATCCAGCAGGTTGGGAAGTCCCGAGGACACTGGTAACACGCTCTGATATACCTCCTCAGTATACCCATAATTAGTCACACATTCTCTGGTGTCTATAGCATCCATATTGTCATGAAGCCTCTGATGTCATAATAACACTTAACATCGATGGGTTAGGGAACCACGGTGGGATCAAGATAAAAGAAAAGGTTAATAAAGTATTTAGGGGGGACTGTTGAGGAGAGCCATAAGATCAAATACTTAATTAACCTCAACACATAAGGTAATTGTGGGAAGCAACCTATAACATGTATTGTTTAACCTTACATAAGTTTTCCTCAGACAAAGTAAGACACTTAAGATGGCTGCCATCTCCTCTACCAGAGCCATGTGCTCTGGTATATGAACAATGAAGACACTGAAGATGGCTGCCATTTCCTGTTTCAGCAGACCATGCGGTCTGGTATCCAAGATGACGCCCACTTTGATGACCTCATGGATCCACCCACAGCGACGCCCACTCTGATGACCTCACGGACCAACCCACCTAGATGACCTCATGGATCCGCCCATGGACTTGCTCATGCCCAACCCACTAACCAATGGAATACATCCGATCACTCCCATTTTAGAACTAACCGAGCCCCCTTACAGGAGATATATAACATTGTGTTTGACTAATAAATTTCTTCTTGGAGTTGAGCCACACTTTGATCAAGGAGAGTTACAGCTGACTGTGTCTGGTGTATTTCTTTAGTGCACATGATCAATATCCATTAGGCCAGGAGTAGGCAACTAGAGAATTGAACATTTATATTAATTGTTCAACCCTAATATGTGTGTGTGCACATGTGTGTGTGCTTGTGTGTGTGTGCAGGCATCATCCAATGGGACTACAAGTCCCATCAGGCTATGCCTGCTACAGTGACAGTGAGTGACACATTAGCCAATGATGGGACAGTAGTAGTCCCATCATCCGGCTAATGTGTTGAATGTATAAAAAAAAAAAACATAAACATACAACATACATACAACATACTGCATACATACATACATACAACATGCATACTACATACATACAACGTACTACATACATACTACATACATATGGAGCGCCCCCACGCACAAGGGCAATGGGGTACTCGGCACCGGGTCTCTCTCTCTCTCGGTTCTGGGGATGTCACGGTGGCCCGACCTGGTCCGTGGCCCTTCTGAGGGGCGTCCACTTAATGGGGTACGGTGTTCGTGACTCCACCTGTGGTATTCGGTCAGGGTGACCGACGCTGCTAGGGGTCCGCTGGGGTGATGGAATGGCAGCTAGATGGTATTCCTTCCCACAGGTGAAGTATGTCCCCAGGGCTTCCCAGTTGTATAGGTGGTGATGGTGGACGGTGTAAGGCGCAATGAATAACGAGGATACAAAGGTTGCAGTCTCTTTACCTTTTACCGAAGACTTCGGAGTCCACAGTCCAGAGCACCGTTCACAGGGCTGGCTGAGTCCGGCCAGTCCGAAGGCACATCCAGAGTTCCCTTATGCAGGTGGAAATCAGTAGCCTTCCTACTAGCGCCTGTGTGTTGTAGTACCTCCCTGCTGAGTACCATGGGATAGTCCTCACAACTTTCGTGGATGTTTCTGATGTTCTCTCTCTGTCCCCCAGATGGTATGGATAGGACAACCCGTATGACGGGGTAGGCCTGGAGCTATTTTATAGGGACCCTAGCATCGCCCCTCTCCCACAATTTGCCTCCGTGTCTTCTTAGGTATTAAGGTCGGGTAGCCAACTTGGAATTAACTGCCCTGCCGATTTTTGAAGTAATACGTAGAGTTAATTACTCCCTTGGTGTTCTGGCCACCGGCTACGCGCCTCAGAAGGAGGCTGCTAATCTTGGGGCAGGTCTCCTCCCGGTATTATCTCCTTGTGCTGTGACTTCGTTTCTCACTCTCCACAATATACTTCGCTTCGTGTCCTTTCTTAGGATGCTGCCGCAATGAAGTGCAGGCGCAGCTCCGTAACGTTCTATCTCTTGCTATGTCTCTGTCAGGATCCCACCCTTGACAGGGATCTCTGTCTGCAGCTCAGATGTTCCTCCTTCTCCCCCTGTCTGCCTGACAGATCTTCTCTGGGTCGAACCCAGGTAGCTTCTCCCTAACTTCCTTTCCAACCCACCAGTTTTACCCGAGTGTGAGAAGTGGCCTAGTAAATAGAACCTTTGCTCCCCCTGGTGGACTGGAGTGTGAAGTGTAGTGTGTGACTGTGATACCTGGTCAGGTGAACTCCTTTAGTGCCATCAGACGTAACATCACTCCCCCTGGTGGAAGAGTGACATCACTGCAATGACCAGGACTCTTGGGCGCTGCCCATACAACATGCTACATACATACAACATGCTACATACTACATACAAACGTATGAAACTGAGATGTGAAATGATGAATCTGGCCTCCGAATCCGGTTTTTCATGCATTTTTCCATTGAAATCATGCACATTTTCCGTTCTCTCTCTCTCAAAAAAATCAATTGCATCAGTTTTTCACTATTTGCAGCGGATCCGTTTTTTCAAAAATTTGCCGGATTCGCTCAATGGGTGGCACGCCCAGTGAGTATGCTGGCCATGCAAGAACTGGGATGTTTTCAGCTTCCAAGGATTTTGTACAGATCCTTGCAGCATGGGGCCATGCTTTATGATGCTGCAGCATGAGGTGAATGTAGTAGATGAATGGCAAAATGATGGGCCTCAGAATTTCATCACGTTATCTCTGTGCATTCAAAATGGCTTCCATAAAATGCACTTGTGTTTGTTGTCCATAACATACGCCGCCATACCATAACCCCACTTGATTCACAATGATGACATCGGCAAATTGCTTACACGATGCAATATATGCAGTCTGCTATCTGCCCTGTAGAGGGAAAATCAGGATTCATCCATGAAGAGAACACCTCTCCAATGTGCCAGTCACCAACGAATGTGAGCATTTTCCCACTCAAGTCAGTTACAATGACAAACTGCAGTCAGGTGGAGACCCTGATGAGGACAACGAGATTACAGTTGTGCTCAAAAGTTTACATACCCCAGCAGAATTTTTGCTTTCTTGGCCTTTTTCCAAGAGACTATGAATGATAACACCAAAACTTTTTCTCCACTCATGGTTAGTGGTTGGGTGAAGCCATTTATTGTCAAACTACTGTGTTTTCACTTTTTAAATCATAATGACAACTCAAAACATCCAAATGACCCTGATCAAAAGTTCACATACCTTGGTGATTTTGGCTTGATAACATACACAGAAGTTGACACAAATGGCTACAAAAGGTAACATCCTCACTATTTCTCTGTTACCCTTCTGAAAACAAAAATTCGGTCTAATGTAACATATCAGTGAAAAAAAGTTAAATGCTAATTTTTTTACTTCGACATTCCATTAATTCCTGTGTAGCTCTGTAACAATTATGTGGGTACCATGGAATTTGATTGCGTGGGATAAAACTTATTTGAGACCAAAGCTGAGGCAAATAAGTGTATTTAACAAAATCAGAAATGTAACAAAACTAACAGAGATCTTCCTGCAATTGTAATGAAGTGCACAGCACAATATAGAAATGTTCAGCAAACTGAATAGCGGGGCGCGACCGCTAATACGAACCAGTCCAGCAGTAATATGATGCAGGAGTGCACACAGCACTTTAAAGGAAGAAGTCCAGCAATAATATGAGTGAGAATGCACACAGCACTAGACGTGTAAGTCCAGCAATAATATGAGTGAGAATGCACACAGCACTAAACGTAGAAGTCCAGCAATAATATGAGTGAGAATGCACACAGCACTAAACGTGGAAGTTCAGCAATAACATGAGTGAGAATGCACACAGCACTAAACGTGGAAGATCAGCAATAATGAGTGAGAAAGCACACAGCAATAAACGTGGAAGTCCAGCAATAATATGAGTGAGAAAGCACACAGCAATAAACGTGGAAGTCCAGCAATAATATGAGTGAGAAAGCACACAGCACTAAACGTGGAAGTCCAGCAATAATATGAGTGAGAAAGCACAGCACTAAACGTGGAAGTCCAGCAATAATATGAGTGAGAATGCACACAGCACTGTTGTGAATTCCGTTCTCAGGCTCCCTCCTGTGGTCAAGAGTGGTACTGTGTGAGTTCTGTTCTTGGGCTCCCTCTTGTGGCCTTTAGCATTACGGCTGGTCTGTAGGTGGCTCAGCTGTCTCGTTTCCTGCTATTCTGGTTCCTATTTAATTCACCTGGACCTTTACTGGTTGCCTGCTGTCGTTGTATTCAGTACTGGTTCTGATCTCTCCTGGACTTCCCTTGTGACCTGTCTCCTCCTGGAGAAGCTAAGTCTTGCTAGTTCATTTGCTCATTGTTTCCTTGAAAATGTTTCTCACTATATGATGAGTTCAGTCCAGCTTGCTTATATGTGATTTTCTCGCTTGCTGGTAGCTCTGGGGTGCGGAGTGCGCCCCTCGCATCGTGAGTCAGTGTGGGGGTTCTTGTATTCTCTGCGTGGATATTTTTGATAGCATTTTGTACTGACCGCACAGATCCCTCGCTATCTTCTGACTATTTAGTATTAGCGGGCCTCATTTGCTAAAACCTGTTTTCATTTCTACGTTTGTGCTTTCCCCTTAACTCACCGTTATTATTTGTGGGGGGCTGTCTAAACTTTGGGGTTATTTCTCTGAGGCAAGTGAGGCTTGCTTTCTCTCAAGGGGTAGCTAGTTTCTCAGGCTGTGAAGAGGCGTCTAGGTTTTTAGGTAACGCTCCACGGCTGCCTTTAGTGTGTTTGGATATTATCAGGGTCGCAGTCAGTATAGTTACCACATCCCCAGAGCTTGTCCTATTATTCTGGTTTACCTATCAGGTCAGTTTTGTGATCCTTACCACCAGGATCCATAACACAGCACTAAACGTCGAAGTCCAGCAATAATATGAGTGAGAATGCACACAGCACTAAACGTGGAAGTCCAGCAATAATATGAGTGAGAATGCACACAGCACTAAACGTGGAAGATCAGCAATAATGAGTGAGAAAGCACACAGCAATAAACGTGGAAGTCCAGCAATATTATGAGTGAGAATGCACACAGCACTAAACGTGGAAGTCCAGCAATAATATGAGTGAGAAAGCACACAGCACTAAACATGGAAGTCCAGCAATAATATGAGTGAGAATGCACACAGCACTTAAACGTAGAAGTCCAGTAATAATATGATCACAAGTACGCATGGCACTTATTTGTGGAAGTCCAGAAATACACAGGTGGAGCAATAACAGGAAAAGGTCTCTTAATGTACCTTTTGGGCTTAAAAGTATTGCTCAAGTCCAGCACCGCAGCCCAACAGACACAGTCCAACAATGATGTCAGGATTTCTAACATCACAGCAGTTCCAGAGGCAAGTAGCTCCTCACCAGAAGTCTGGCCAAAAGATAACTCCGGTCAGAATCAGGGAGCTGCACAGAGGACTGAAGGTGCCTGAATGTAGAGAGGTAGAGCACCAAGTAACGAGCAGCAGCAGCAGGAAGTCCAGTAGCAAACAGGCAGAAACTAAGGAGCCAACAGCAACAAAATACTCAGGCAAGGAGGATCTCCTGACCCGGACTTAAATAACAGGAAAGACAGGAAGTTCAAGGGCAGGGCTTAGTACCAGTCTCCATCTTGGACAAGGGCAAAACAGGCTCCAGGGAACATCTGGAACCCTTACAAGCTCCTTAAAGGTTAATAAACTACTTGAATGTGGTTTTGAGCACCTCTTTACAAAACAATTCCAGTTCAGTTAAGTTTGATGGTTGCTGAGCATGGACAGCCCTCTTCAAATGATCCCACAGATGTTCAATGATATTCAGGTCTGGGAACTGGGGTGGCCACTCCAGAACAGTGTAATTGTTCCTCTGCATGAATGCCTGGGTAGATTTGGAGCGGTGTTTTGGATCATTGTCTTGCTGAAAGATCCATCCCCTGCGTAACTTCAACTTTGAAACTGATTCATGAAAATTATTGTCAAGAATCTGCTGATACTGAGAGGAATCCATGCGTCCCTCAACTTTAACAAGATTCCCGGTGCCGGCATTGGCCACACAGCCCCAAAGCATGATGGAACCTCCACCAAATTTTACTGTGGGTAGCAAGTGTTTTTCTTGGAATGCTGTGTTTTTTTGCCACCATGCATAACGCCTTTTTGTATGACCAAACAACTCAATCTTGGTTTCATCAGTCCACAGGACCTTCTTCCAAAAAGAAATTGGCTTCTCCAAATGTGCTTTTGCATACCACAGCCGACTCTGTTTGTGGCGTGCTTGCAGAAACGGCTTCTTTCACATCACTCTCCCATACAGCTTCTCCTTGTGCAAAGTGCGTTGTATAGTTGACGGATGCACAGTGACACCATCTGCAGCAAGTTGATGCTGCAGCTCTCTGGAGGTGGTCTGAGGATTGTCCTTGACTGATCTCACCATTCTTCTTCTTTGCCTTTCTGATGTTTTTCTTGGCCTGCCACTTCTGGCCTTAACAAGAACTGTACCTGTGTTCTTCCATTTCCTTACTATGTTCCTCACAGTGGAAATTGACAGGTTAAATCTCTGAGACAGCTTTTTGTATCCTTCCCCTGAACAACTATGTTGAATAATCTTTGTTTTCAGATCATTTGACAGTTGTTTTGAGGAGCCAATGATGCCACTCTTCAGAGAAGATTCAAACAGGAGAACAACTTGCAAGTGGCCACTTTAAGTAGCTTTTCTCATGATTGCATACACCTAGCTATGAAGTTCAAAGCTCAATGAGGTTAGAAAACCAAAAAAAGTGCTTTAGTAAGTCAGTAAAAAGTAGGTAGGAGTATTTAAAACAAGAAAATAAGGGTGCCCATACTTATGCACCTGTCAAATTTTGTTTGAATGCAGATTGCACATTTTCTGTTAGTACAATAAACCTCATTTCAAGGCAGAAACATTACTGTGTCCAACAGTTATTAGATATATGAAACTGAAATAGCTGTGGCAAAAAAAAAACAAATTTTATAAAACATTAAGCTTAAGATTAATAGGGGTGCCCAAACTTTTTCATATAACTGTAAAAAAAAATAAAAGTTTGAAAATTGAAAAATGTTCTACATTTTTTCCAATTTTTTTCACAAATAAACGCAAGTCATATCGAAGAAAGTATACCTCTATTATGAAGTACAATAGAGTGGGGAAAATACTTATTTGATACACTGCAGATTTGGAAAGTTTTCCCACCTACAAAGAAAGGAGAGATCTGTGCAATTAATACAGGTAGTAATAATAATCTTTATTTATATGGCACCAACATATTCCCATATTCCGCTGCACTTTACAATTAAACAATAATAAGGTAATAAGTGCAGAGTAGGAGAAATTCTTAAAGAAAAGCAAATCGGTCTTGTCATGTCGGACGCTGTTCATACTAGGGCGTTCGACAGACAGCGGTAATTCCGCTTTTGTCCACTATGCGCTCAGTGGCGTCGGCTAGATTTTGTCTAGCTGGTCCGGGGTTAATGTAGCTGGTGCTCGGTTTGGAAGCTGGGTCACGCCCACTGCCTTTAAATAGTTCTTCTGAACATTGGGCGTCGCCGATTATAGCTTCTGTCTAGTGCTTGGTTATCTCGGTCTGGAGTGGTGAGCTAGGAGTTGGAGTATCGTATCTGGTGGTGTATTTCCCTTTGTCTTATTTATTCCTTCCTATATTTGTATTTGTTTTGCCCTGTGCATTTACAGTGTATTCCTGAGTGACTGCGGCTTGGTTCATATTTTCAGTTATCCTTGTCTGTGCCAACTGTGGGTATTGGTGTATGATCTCTTCACTGGGTGGTGGGTGGTGGTTTCAGCCTAGGGTTGAAACAGGAGTTATGGTGATGGTGGAGGCCTAGACATGCACACCTGTTATGGACCTGGTGGTTAGGAGCACCTGGAATGACCTGATGAGTAAACTAGGAATCGGAACTAGCTCTGGGGAAGTGGGAACTCTGCTGACCGCAAACCCTACTCCTATCACACACACTAAAAATAGCCGTGGAGCGTACCTAACTCTCCCTAGACGCCTCGTCAAAGCCTAAGAGCTAACTACCCCGAAAGATAGAAATAGAAGCCTAACCTTGCCTCAGAGAAATTCCCCAAAGGTAAAGGCAGCCCCCACATATATTGACTGTGAGTTAAGAGGAAAGTCACAAACACAGGAATGAAACAGGTTTTAGCAAAGGAGGCCAGACTTCACTAAATAGTCAGAGGATAGAAAAGGGGAACTATGCGGTCAGCACAAAAAACTACAAAAACCACGCAGAGTATGCAAAAAGACCTCCGCACCGACTCACGGTGCGGAGGTGCAACCCTGCAGCCCCAGAGCTTCCAGCTAGCAAGGAAATATCATAATAGCATGTACTAAGAAATAGGTTCAAATACAATGAACAACAAATGAGCTAGCAGGAAATTAGCTTCTGCTGGAGCAGACAGGTCTTCAGAGAAATCCAAGAGAGATCTGAACCAGTACTGAGACATTGACAGCTGGCATGAAGTAACGATCTGAGTGGAGTTAAATAGGGAAGCCAGCATAGCAATAAACGAGGGCAGCTGAGAAAGCCAACCTCAGTAACCAGCAGTTCCACTCAAAGCCACCAGAGGGAGTCCAAGAGCAGAACCAACCAAAGTACCATTCCCGACCACAGGAGGGAGTCCGAGAACGGAATTCACAACAGTACCCCCCCTTGAGGAGGGGTCACCAAACCCTCACCAGGGCCCCCAGGCCGATCAGGATAAGCCAAATGAAAGGCACGAACTAAATCGGCAGCATGGACATCGGAGGCAATGACCCAGGAATTATCCTCCTGACCATAGCCCTTCCACTTAACCAGGTACTGAAGCTTCCGTCTCGAAATACGAGAATCCAAAATTTTTTCCACCACATACTCCAACTCCCCCTCAACCAACACCGGAGCCGGAGGATCAACGGAAGGAACCATAGGCGCCACATACCTCCGCAGCAACGACCTATGGAACACGTTATGGATGGCAAAAGAAGCTGGAAGGACCAAACAAAATGACACAGGGTTGAGAATTTCAGAAATCTTATAAGGACGAATGAAACGAGGCTTAAACTTAGGAGAAGAAACCTTCAAAGGAACATAACGAGAAGACAACCAAACCAAATCCCCAACACGAAGTCGGGGACCAACACAGCGACGGCGGTTAGCAAAACGTTGAGCCTTCTCCTGGGACAACGCCAGATTGTCCACTACGTGAGTCCAAATTCGCTGCAACCTGTCCACCACAGAATCCACGCCAGGACAATCGGAAGGCTCAACCTGCCCTGAAGAAAAACGAGGATGAAAACCAGAATTGCAAAAAAAAGGCGAAACCAAAGTAGCCGAACTAGCCCGATTATTAAGGGCGAACTCAGCCAATGGCAAGAAGGTCACCCAATCATCCTGATCAGCGGAAACAAAGCATCTCAGATAGGTTTCCATAGTCTGGTTGGTTCGTTCGGTTTGGCCATTTGTCTGAGGATGGAAAGTTGAAGAAAAAGACAAATCAATGCCCATCTTAGCACAAAAGGACCGCCAAAACCTAGAGACTAACTGGGAACCTCTGTCCGACACAATGTTCTCCGGAATGCCATGCAAAGGAACCACATAAAAAATAATGGCACCAAATCAGAGGAGGAAGGTAATTTAGGCAAGGGTACCAATTGGACCATCTTAGAAAAGCGATCACAAACCACCCAAATGACGGACATCCTCTGAGAGACAGGAAGATCTGAAATAAAATCCATGGCAACATGCATCCAGGGCCTTTTTGGGACCGGCAAGGGAAAAAGCAACCCACTTGCACGAGAACAGCAGGGCTTGGCCCGAGCACAAGTCCCACAGGACTGCACAAAAGAACGCACATCCCGCGACAAGGAAGGCCACCAGAAGGACCTAGCAACCAAATCTCTGGTACCAAAAATTCCAGGATGACCAGCCAACACCGAACAATGAACCTCAGAAATAACTCTGCTAGTCCATCTATCAGGGACAAACAGTTTCTCCGCTGGACAACAGTCAGGTCTATCAGCCTGAAACTCCTGCAGCACCCGCCGCAAATCAGGGGAGATGGCAGAGAGAATTACCCCCTCTTTGAGAATTCCGGCCGCCTCAGGAACTCCCAGAGAATCAGGCACAAAACTCCTAGAAAGGGCATCAGCCTTCACATTCTTAGAACCCAGAAGGTATGAAACCACAAAATCAAAATGGGAGAAAAACAGCGACCATCGAGCCTGTCTCGGATTCAACCGCTTGGCAGACTCGAGATAAGTCAGATTCTTGTGATCCGTCAAAACCACCACGCGGTGCTTGGCTCCTTCAAGCCAATGTCGCCTCTCCTCAAATGCCCACTTCATAGCCAGCAACTCCCGATTGCCAACATCATAATTACGCTCAGCAGGCGAAAACTTTCTAGAAAAGAAGGCACATGGCTTCATCTCAGAGCCATCAGAACTTCTTTGAGACAAAACAGCCCCTGCTCCAATCTCAGAAGCATCAACCTCGACCTGAAAAGGGAGCGAAACATCTGGCTGACGCAACACAGGGGCAGAAAAAAAAGGACGTTTCAGCTCCTGAAATTCCTCAACGGCCGCAGAGAACCAATTCACCACATCAGCACCTTTCTTTGTCAAATCAGTCAAAGGTTTAACCACACTAGAAAAATTAGCGATGAAACGACGATAAAAATTAGCAAAGCCCAGGAACTTCTGTAGGCTCTTCACAGATGTAGGCTGAGTCCAATCATAAATGGCCCGAACTTTAACAGGATCCATCTCGATAGTAGAAGGGGAAAAAATAAAGCCCAAAAAGGAAACCTTCTGAACTCCGAAAAGACATTTAGACCCCTTCACAAACAAGGAATTAGCACGAAGAACCTGAAACACCATTCTGACCTGCTTCACATGAGACTCCCAATCATCCGAAAAGACCAAAATATCATCCAAATATATAATCATGAATCTATCCAGATACTCTCGGAAGATGTCTTGCATAAAGGACTGAAACACAGATGGAGCATTAGAAAGCCCGAATGGCATTACCAGGTATTCAAAATGACCCTCGGGCGTATTAAATGCTGTTTTCCATTCATCGCCCTGTTTAATACGCACAAGGTTATACGCCCCTTGAAGATCTATCTTGGTGAACCAACTAGCCCCCTTAATCCGAGCAAACAAATCAGACAGCAGAGGCAATGGGTACTGAAATTTGACCGTGATTTTATTGAGAAGGTGGTAATCTATACAGGGTCTAAGAGAACCATCCTTGGCCACAAAAAAGAACCCTGCTCCCAATGGTGATGAAGATGGACGAATATGCCCTTTCTCCAAGGACTCCTTTATATAACTCCGCATAGCGGCGTGCTCTGGCACAGATAAATTGAAAAGTCGGCCCTTAGGAAACTTACTACCAGGAATCAAATTTATAGCACAATCACAATCCCTATGAGGGGGTAGGACACTGGATTTGGGCTCATCAAATACATCCTGGTAATCTGACAGAAACTCAGGGATTTCAGAAGGAGTGGAAGAAGAAATTTACACCAATGGAACATCGCCATGTACCCTGTCATGGTTCTCTAATGGCAAGAGAACATAAATACAAACTAGCTCTTGGAAGATGGCAACTCGAGCTGACCGTGAGCTAAACCTATCGCACAACTAGCAGTGGCCGGGTAGCGTGCCTACGTTTTTATCCCTAGACGCCCAGCGCCAGCCGGAGGACTAAATAACCCTAGCAGAGGAAAGTACAGACCTGGCTTACCTCTAGAAGATTTACCCCAAAGGCAGACAGAAGCCCCCCACATATATTGTCGGTGAATGCAGAGGAAATTGACAAACGTAGTATGATGATAGGTTCAGCAAAGGGAGGTCCGCTTACTAGATAGAAGAAGACAGAAAAGGGAACTTCACGGTCAACTGAAAACCCTTACAAAAATACCATCCTGAAATCACTTTAAGACTCTAATATCAACTCATGATACCAGAGTGGCAATTTCAGCTCAACAAGAGCCTCCAGTCACAGAAATAAACAATCACTGAGAACTGTAACAAAAATGCAAAACAAACATGGGACAAGAGTCCAACTTAGCTGATAGTTGACTAGTAGCAGGAACATGCAACAGAAAGGCTTCTGGTTACATTGATGGCCGGCATAAGAATGACTGAGGAGCAAGGCTAAATAGAAAACTCCCACATCCTGATGGAAGCAGGTGAACAGAGAAGGTGAAACACACAAGTTCAATACCACCATTGACCACCGGGGGAGATTCACAAAAACCAAAATCACAACAGTACCCCCCCTCAAGGAGGGGGCACCGAACCCTCACAAGAACCACCAGGGCGATCAGGATGAGCCCTATGAAATGCACGGACCAAATCGGAGGCATGAACATCAGAGGCAGTCACCCAAGAATTATCCTCCTGACCGTAGCCCTTCCACTTGACCAGATACTGAAGTTTCCGTCTGGAAACACGGGAGTCCAACGTACTCCAACTCACCCTCAACCAACACCGGAGCAGGAGGCTCAATGGAAGGCACAACCGGTACCTCATACCTGCGCAATAATGACCGATGGAAGACATTATGAATAGAAAAAGATGCAGGAAGGTCCAAACGAAAGGACACAGGGTTAAGAATCTCCAATATCTTGTACGGGCCGATGAACCGAGGCTTAAACTTGGGAGAAGAAACCCTCATAGGGACAAAACGAGAAGACAACCACACCAAGTCCCCAACACTAAGACGAGGACCAACCCGACGACGGCGGTTGGCAAAATGCTGAGTCTTCTCCTGGGACAACTTCAAATTGTCCACCACCTGCCCCCAAATCTGATGCAACCTCTCCACCACAGCATCCACTCCAGGACAATCCGAAGACTCCACCTGACCGGAAGAAAAACGAGGATGAAACCCCGAATTACAGAAAAAAGGAGAAACCAAGGTGGCAGAACTAGCCCGATTATTGAGGGCAAACTCCGCCAACGGCAAAAAGGCAACCCAATCATCCTGATCCGCAGACACAAAACACCTCAAATAAGTCTCCAAGGTCTGATTAGTTCGTTCGGTCTGGCCATTAGTCTGAGGATGGAAAGCAGAAGAAAAAGATAAATCAATGCCCATCCTAGCACAGAATGCCCGCCAAAATCTAGACATGAATTGAGTCCGCCTGTCAGAAACGATATTCTCCGGAATACCATGCAAGCGAACCACATTCTGAAAAAACAGAGGAACCAACTCGGATGAGGAAGGCAATTTAGGCAAGGGAACCAAATGGACCATCTTAGAGAAACGGTCACACACCACCCAGATAACAGACATTTTCTGAGAAACAGGGAGATCCGAAATAAAATCCATCGAGATGTGAGTCCAAGGCCTCTTCGGAATAGGCAAGGATAACAGCAATCCACTAGCCCGAGAACAACAAGGCTTGGCCCGAGCACAAACATCACAAGACTGCACAAAACCTCGCACATCTCGCGACAGGGAAGGCCACCAGAAGGACCTAGCCACCAAATCCCTGGTACCAAAGATTCCAGGATGACCTGCCAATGCGGAAGAATGAACCTCCGAGATGACTCTACTGGTCCAATCATCAGGAACAAACAGTCTACCAGGCGGGCAACGATCAGGTCTATCCGCCTGAAACTCCTGCAAGGCCCGTCGCAGGTCTGGGGAGACAGCAGACAATATCACTCCCTCCTTAAGGATACCTGTAGGTTCAGAATTACCAGGGGAATCAGGCTCAAAACTCCTAGAAAGGGCATCCGCCTTCACATTCTTAGAACCCGGCAGGTAAGAAACCACAAAATTAAACCGAGAGAAAAATAACGACCAGCGCGCCTGTCTAGGATTCAGGCGCCTGGCAGACTCAAGATAAATCAAATTCTTGTGGTCGGTCAATACCACCACCTGATGTCTAGCCCCCTCAAGCCAATGACGCCACTCCTCAAAAGCCCACTTCATAGCCAAGAGCTCCCGATTAACAATATCATAATTTCGCTCGGCGGGCGAAAATTTACGAGAAAAGAACGCACAAGGTCTCATCACGGAGTAGTCAGAACTTTTCTGCGACAAAACCGCCCCAGCTCCAATTTCAGAAGCGTCGACCTCAACCTGAAAAGGAAGAGCAACATCAGGCTGACGCAACACAGGGGCGGAAGAAAAGCGGCGCTTAAGCTCCCGAAAGGCCTCCACAGCAGCAGGGGACCAATCAGCAACATCAACACCCTTTTTAGTCAAATCAGTCAATGGTTTAGCAACATCAGAGAAACCAGTTATAAATCGACGATAAAAATTAGCAAAGCCCAAAAATTTCTGAAGGCTTTTAAGAGAAGAGGGTTGCGTCCAATCACAAATAGCCTGAACCTTGACAGGATCCATCTCAATGGAAGAGGGGGAAAAAATGTACCCCAAAAAAGAGATCTTCTGAACCCCAAAAACACACTTAGGACCCTTCACACACAAGGAATTAGACCGCAAAACCTGAAAAACCCTCCTGACCTGTTGGACATGAGAGTCCCAGTCATCCGAAAAAATCAAAATATCATCAAGATACACAATCATAAATTTATCCAAATATTCACGGAAAATGTCATGCATAAAGGACTGAAAGACTGAAGGGGCATTTGAAAGACCAAAAGGCATTACTAAATACTCAAAGTGGCCCTCGGGCGTATTAAATGCGGTTTTCCACTCATCCCCCTGCTTAATTCGCACTAAATTATACGCCCCACGGAGATCGATCTTAGAGAACCACTTAGCCCCCTTTATTCGAGCAAACAAATCAGTCAGTAGTGGCAAAGGATACTGATATTTAACCGTGATTTTATTCAAAAGCCGGTAATCAATACACGGCCTCAAAGGGCCATCTTTTTTAGATACAAAGAAAAAACCGGCTCCTAAGGGAGATGATGAAGGACGGATATGTCCCTTTTCCAAGGACTCCTTAATATATTCACGCATAGCAGCATGTTCAGGCACAGATAGATTAAATAAACGACCCTTAGGGAATTTACCGCCCGGAATCAAATCTATGGCACAATCGCAATCTCTGTGCGGAGGTAGTGAACCAAGCTTAGGTTCCTCAAAAATGTCACGATAATCAGATAAAAATTCCGGAATCTCAGAGGGCATAGATGATGAAATGGAAACCAAAGGAACGTCCCCATGAGCCCCCTGACATCCCCAACTTAACACAGACATAGCTTTCCAGTCAAGGACTGGGTTATGAGATTGCAGCCATGGCAATCCAAGCACCAAAACATCATGTAGATTATACAACACAAGAAAGCGAATAATCTCCTGGTGATCCGGATTAATACGCATAGTCACTTGTGTCCAGTATTGTGGTTTATTACTAGCCAATGGCGTGGAGTCAATACCCTTCAGAGGTATAGGAACTGTTGTGAATTTGGATTCTGGGCTCCCCCGGTGGCTACTGGTGGAATTGAACTTGTGTCCTCATCTTCTCTGTTCACCTGTTCCCATCAAGATGTGGGAGTCGCTATATAACCTTGCTTCTCTGTTAGTTGCTTGCCGGTCAACAATGTTATCAGAAGCCTCTCTGTGCTTGTTCCTGCTCCTAGACAACAACTAGATAAGTTGGACTTTTGTCCATGTTTGTTTTTGCATTTTTGTTCCAGTTCACAGCTGTTGTTTCGTTACTGTGTCTGGAAAGCTCTTGTGATCAGGAATTGCCACTCTGGTATTATGAGTTAATGCCAGAGTCTTAAAGTAATTTCTGGATGGTGTTTTGATAGGGTTTTCAGCTGACCATGAAAGTGTTCTTTCTGTCTTCTGCTATCTAGTAAGTGGACCTCAAATTTGCTAAACCTATTTTCATGCTGCGTTTGTTATTTCATCTTAAATCACCGCCAATACATGTGGGGGGCCTCTGTCTCCTTTCGGGGTATTTCTCTAGAGGTGAGCTAGGACTAATATTTCCCTCTGCTAGCATTATTTAGTCCTCCGGCTGACGCTGGGCATCTAGGGATAAAAAGTAGGAATGCTACCTGGCCACTTCTAGTTGTGCGGTAGGTTTAGTTCTTGGTCAGTTCAGTTCCCATCTTCCAAGAGCTTGTTCCTATATATGCTGATGCTATGTTCTCTTGCCATTGAGAACATGACAGTTTGACCGGCCCACTAAAGGGTTAAAATCCTTGGCTGAGAAAGGAGAGAAATAAGAAGTCTGCTGAGATTTATTTTTTTTTTTTTTCCCCTCTAGTTTTGAGTGTGCTCTTAATTGGACCTCTTGCCAGTCTGTCTATGCTGCAGCCTTTTTTTTTTTCTTTCTCTCCTTCTAATCTTTGAATGGCTCTGTGTTCACCTGTTTGTAATGGATCTTCAGAGTGTAACTGCAGGTTTGAATAATCTCGCCACGAAGGTACAAAATTTGCAAGATTTTGTTGTTCATGCACCTGTGTCTGAGCCGAGAATTCCTTTGCCGGAATTTTTCTCGGGGAATAGATCTGGTTTTCAGAATTTTAGAAATAATTGCAAATTATTTTTGTCCCTGAAGTCTCGCTCTGCCGGAGACCCTGCACAGCAGGTCAGGATTGTGATTTCCTTGCTCCGGGGCGACCCTCAAGACTGGGCTTTTTCATTGACACCAGGGGATCCTGCGTTGCTCAATGTGGATGCGTTTTTTCTGGCCTTGGGGTTGCTTTATGAGGAACCTCATTTGGAGCTTCAGGCAGAAAAAACTTTGATGTCCCTATCTCAGGGGCAAGATGAAGCTGAAATTTACTGCCAAAGATTCCGTAAATGGTCTGTGCTTACTCAGTGGAATGAGTGCGCCCTGGCGGCGACTTTCAGAGAGGGTCTCTCTGATGCCATTAAGGATGTTATGGTGGGGTTCCCTGTGCCTGCGGGTCTGAATGAGTCCATGACAATGGCTATTCAGATCGATAGGCGTCTGCGGGAGCGCAAACCAGTGCACCATCTGGCGGTGTCCACTGAGAAGACGCCAGAAAGTATGCAGTGTGATAGAATTCTGTCCAGAAGCGAGCGGCAGAATTTTAGACGGAAAAATGGGTTGTGTTTCTATTGTGGTGATTCTACTCATGTTATATCAGCATGCTCTAAGCGCACTAAAAAGCTTGATAAATCTGTTTCCATTGGCACTTTACAGTCTAAGTTTATTCTATCTGTGACCCTGATTTGCTCTTTGTCATCCATTACCACGGACGCCTATATCGACTCTGGCGCCGCTTTGAGTCTTATGGATTGGTCCTTTGCCAAATGCTGTGGGTATGATTTAGAGCCTTTGGAGACTCCTATTCCTCTGAAGGGGATTGACTCCACCCCATTGGCTAATAATAAACCACAATACTGGACACAAGTAACTATGCGTATTAATCCGGATCACCAGGAGATTATTCGCTTTCTGGTGCTGTATAATCTACATGATGTTTTGGTGCTAGGATTGCCATGGCTGCAATCTCACAACCCAGTCCTCGACTGGAGAGCTATGTCTGTGTTGAGCTGGGGATGTAAGGGGACTCATGGGGACGTACCTTTGGTTTCCATTTCATCATCTATTCCCTCTGAAATTCCTGAGTTCTTGTCTGACTATCGTAATGTCTTTGAAGAACCCAAGTTTGGTTCGCTACCTCCACACCGAGAGTGCGATTGTGCCATAGATTTAATCCCGGGTAGTAAATACCCAAAGGGTCGTTTATTTAATCTGTCTGTGCCTGAACATGCTGCTATGCGAGAATATATAAAGGAGTCCTTGGAAAAGGGACATATTCGTCCATCGTCATCTCCCTTAGGAGCCGGTTTTTTCTTTGTGTCAAAAAAAGACGGCTCTTTGAGACCATGTATTGATTATCGGCTTTTGAATAAAATCACGGTTAAATATCAATACCCATTGCCGTTGCTGACTGATTTGTTTGCTCGCATAAAGGGGGCCAAGTGGTTCTCTAAGATTGATCTCCGTGGGGCGTATAATTTGGTGCGAATCAGGCAGGGGGATGAGTGGAAAACCGCATTTAATACGCCCGAGGGCCACTTTGAGTATTTGGTGATGCCTTTTGGTCTTTCTAATGCCCCTTCAGTCTTCCAGTCCTTTATGCATGACATTTTCCGCGATTATTTGGATAAATTTATGATTGTGTATCTGGATGATATTCTGATTTTTTCGGATGACTGGGACTCTCATGTCCAGCAAGTCAGGAGGGTTTTTCAGGTTTTGCGGTCTAATTCTTTGTGTGTGAAGGGTTCTAAGTGCGTTTTTGGGGTTCAGAGGATTTCCTTTTTGGGATATATTTTTTCTCCCTCTTCCATTGAGATGGATCCTGTCAAGGTTCAAGCTATTTGTGATTGGACGCAGCCCTCTTCTCTTAAGAGTCTTCAGAAATTTTTGGGCTTTGCTAACTTTTATCGTCGATTTATTGCTGGTTTTTCGGATGTTGTTAAGCCATTGACCGATTTGACTAAACAGGGTGCTGATGTTGCTGATTGGTCCCCTGATGCTGTGGAGGCCTTTCGGGAGCTTAAGCGCCGTTTTTCTTCTGCCCCTGTGTTGCGTCAGCCTGATGTTGCTCTTCCTTTTCAGGTTGAGGTCGACGCTTCTGAGATCGGAGCTGGGGCAGTGTTGTCGCAGAAAAGTTCCGACTGCTCCGTGATGAGGCCTTGTGCCTTCTTTTCCCGTAAATTTTCGCCCGCTGAGCGGAATTATGATGTTGGGAATCGGGAGCTTTTGGCCATGAAGTGGGCTTTTGAGGAGTGGCGCCACTGGCTTGAGGGGGCCAGACATCAGGTGGTGGTATTGACTGACCACAAAAATTTGATTTATCTTGAGACCGCCAGGCGCCTGAATCCTAGACAGGCGCGCTGGTCATTATTTTTCTCTCGGTTTAATTTTGTGGTGTCATACCTACCAGGTTCTAAGAATATTAAGGCGGATGCCCTTTCTAGGAGTTTTGAGCCTGACTCGCCTGGTAACTCTGAGCCCACAGGTATCCTTAAGGATGGAGTGATATTGTCAGCCGTTTCTCCAGACCTGCGGCGGGCCTTGCAGGAGTTTCAGGCGGATAGACCGGATCGTTGCCCACCTGATAGACTGTTTGTTCCTGATGATTGGACCAGTAGAGTCATCTCTGAGGTTCATTCTTCTGCGTTGGCAGGTCATCCTGGAATTTTTGGTACCAGGGATTTGGTGGCAAGGTCCTTCTGGTGGCCTTCCCTGTCACGAGATGTGCGAGGCTTTGTGCAGTCTTGTGACGTTTGTGCTCGGGCCAAGCCTTGTTGTTCTCGTGCAAGTGGATTGTTGTTGCCCTTGCCTATTCCTAAGAGGCCTTGTGTTATGACCCCAATGGCGAGGGTCTCAGAGGAACGTGGAAGTCTGCAGAATACAAAAATCCAGCTCATAGGGCAGTGGTTACTGGGTTGACCATATATCTACTCCTAACGCCAACACTAGAAGTAGCCGGGGATCATTCCTACGTTGGTTCTAGATGACACGCTCCAGCCGGAGAATCTAGCTACCCCTAGTAGAGGAAAATAAAAGACCTTTCTTGCCTCCAGAGAAGGGGACCCCAAAGCTGGATAGAAGCCCCCCACAAATAATAACGGTGAGGTAAGAGGAAATGACAAACACAGAAATGAACCAGGTTTAGCAAAGAGAGGCCCGCTTACTGATAGCAGAATAAAGAAAGGTAACTTATATGGTCAACAAAAACCCTATCAAAATCCACACTGGAAATTCAAGAACCCCCGAACCGTCTAACGGTCCGGGGGGAGAACACCAGCCCCCTAGAGCTTCCAGCAAAGGTCAGGATATAGATATGGAACAAGCTGGACAAAAATACAAAAACCAAAACAAATAGCAAAAGCAAAAGGCAGACTTAGCTGATATAACTGGAACCAGGATCAGTAGACAAGAGCACAGCAGACTAGCTCTGATAACTACGTTGCCAGGCATTGAACTGAAGGTCCAAGGAGCTTATATAGCAACACCCCTAACTAACGACCCAGGTGCGGATAAAAGGGATGACAGAAAAACCAGAGTCCAAAAAACTAGTAACCACTAGAGGGAGCAAAAAGCGAATTCACAACAGTACCCCCCCCTTAGTGAGGGGTCACCGAACCCTCACCACGACCACCAGGGCGATCAGGATGAGCGGCATGAAAGGCACGAACTAAATCGGCCGCATGAACATCAGAGGCGACCACCCAGGAATTATCCTCCTGACCATAGCCCTTCCACTTGACCAGGTACTGAAGCCTCCGCCTGGAGAGGCGAGAATCCAATATCTTCTCCACCACGTACTCCAACTCGCCCTCAACCAACACCGGAGCAGGAGGCTCAGCAGAAGGAACTACAGGCACAATGTACCGCCGCAACAAGGACCTATGAAATACATTGTGAATAGCAAATGACACAGGAAGATCCAGACGAAAGGACACAGGATTAAGGATTTCCAATATCTTGTAAGGCCCAATAAAACGAGGTTTAAATTTGGGAGAGGAGACCTTCATAGGAACAAAGCGGGAAGAAAGCCATACCAAATCCCCAACGCGTAGTCGGGGACCCACACCGCGGCGGCGGTTGGCAAAGCGCTGAGCCCTCTCCTGTGACAACTTCAAGTTGTCCACCACATGATTCCAGATCCGCTGCAACCTATCCACCACAGAATCCACCCCAGGACAGTCAGAAGGCTCCACATGACCCGAAGAAAAGCGAGGATGGAAACCAGAGTTGCAGAAAAAAGGCGAAACCAAGGTGGCGGAACTAGCCCGATTATTAAGGGCAAACTCAGCCAACGGCAAGAATGTCACCCAATCGTCCTGATCAGCAGAGACAAAACACCTCAAATAAGCCTCCAAAGTCTGATTGGTTCGCTCCGTCTGTCCATTAGTCTGAGGATGGAAAGCAGACGAAAACGACAAATCAATGCCCATCCTACTACAAAAGGATCGCCAGAACCTGGAAACGAACTGGGATCCTCTGTCTGACACAATATTCTCAGGGATGCCGTGCAAACGAACCACGTTCTGGAAAAACACAGGAACCAGATCGGAAGAGGAAGGCAGCTTAGGCAAAGGAACCAAATGGACCATCTTGGAGAAGCGATCACATATCACCCAGATAACGGACATGCCCTGAGATAGCGGAAGATCAGAAATGAAATCCATGGAGATATGTGTCCAAGGTCTCTTCGGAACAGGCAAGGGCAAGAGCAAACCGCTGGCACGAGAACAGCAAGGCTTAGCTCGAGCACAAGTCCCACAGGACTGCACAAATGACCGCACATCCCTTGACAAGGAAGGCCACCAAAAGGACCTGGCCACCAGATCCCTGGTGCCAAAAATTCCCGGGTGACCTGCCAACACCGAGGAGTGAACCTCGGAAATGACTCTGCTGGTCCACCTATCCGGGACAAACAGTCTGTCAGGTGGACAAGACTCAGGCCTATCAGCCTGAAATCTCTGCAACACACGTCGCAGATCAGGAGAAATAGCTGACAAAATAACTCCATCTTTAAGAATACCAACAGGATCAGTGACTGCAGGAGCATCAGGCACAAAGCTCCTAGAAAGAGCATCGGCCTTCACATTCTTTGAACCTGGTAAATACGAGACAACAAAATCAAAGCGGGAGAAAAACAATGACCAGCGGGCCTGTCTCGGATTAAGGCATTTAGCAGACTCAAGATACATCAGATTTTTGTGATCAGTCAAGACCACCACACGATGCTTAGCACCCTCGAGCCAATGACGCCACTCCTCAAATGCCCATTTCATGGCCAACAACTCCCGATTGCCCACATCATAATTTCGCTCGGCAGGCGAAAACTTCCTAGAGAAAAAGGCACAAGGTTTCATAACAGAGCAACCAGGGCCTCTCTGCGACAAAACAGCCCCTGCTCCAATCTCTGAAGCATCCACCTCAACCTGAAAGGGAAGTGATACATCGGGCTGGCACAAAACAGGCGCCGAAGTAAACTGGCGTTTCAACTCCTGGAAAGCCTCCACGGCAGCAGGAGCCCAGTTAGCTACATCGGAGCCCTTCTTGGTCATATCCGTCAAAGGTTTCACAATGCTAGAAAAATTAGCGATAAAACGACGGTAGAAGTTAGCGAAACCCAAGAACTTCTGAAGACTCTTAACTGACGAGGGCTGAGTCCAATCAAGAATAGCTCGGACCTTGACTGGGTCCATCTCCACAGCAGAAGGGGAAAAAATGAACCCCAAAAAGGGAACCTTCTGTACACCAAAGAGACACTTTGAGCCCTTGACAAACAAAGAATTTTCACGCAAAATTTTAAAGACCAACCTGACCTGCTCCACATGCGAGTCCCAATTATCAGAAAAAACCAAAATATCATCCAGATAAACAATCAAAAATTTATCCAGATACTTCCGGAAAATGTCATGCATAAAGGACTGAAAAACTGAAGGCGCATTGGAGAGCCCAAAAGGCATCACCAAGTACTCAAAATGACCTTCGGGCGTATTGAATGCGGTTTTCCATTCATCACCTTGCTTAATGCGCACAAGGTTGTACGCACCACGAAGGTCTATCTTGGTGAACCACTTGGCACCTTTAATCCGGGCAAACAAGTCAGACAACAGCGGTAAAGGATACTGAAATTTGACAGTGATCTTATTTAAAAGCCGATAATCAATACAAGGTCTCAAAGATCCGTCCTTTTTTGCCACAAAAAAGAATCCAGCACCAAGAGGGGAAGAAGACGGACGAATATGTCCTTTCTCCAGAGACTCCTTGATATACGAACGCATTGCGGTATGCTCAGGTACCGACAGATTAAACAGTCTCCCCTTAGGAAACTTACTGCCTGGGATCAAATCTATAGCACAGTCACAGTCCCTATGAGGAGGCAGTGCACTGGACTCAGACTCATTGAAGACATCCTGATAATCAGACAAATACTCCGGAACTTCCGAAGGCGTAGAAGAAGCAATAGACACAGGCAGGGAATCCCCATGAATACCACGACAGCCCCAACTTGAGACTGACATAGCCTTCCAGTCCAGGACTGGATTATGGGTCTGTAACCATGGCAGCCCTAAAACAACCAAATCATGCATTTTATGTAAAACCAAGAAACGTATCACCTCGCGGTGTTCAGGAGTCATGCACATGGTAACCTGTGTCCAATACTGCGGTTTATTTTCTGCTAATGGCGTAGCATCAATTCCCCTAAGAGGAATAGGATTTTCTAATGGTTCAAGAGTAAAACCACAGTGCTTAGCAAATGACAGATCCATAAGACTCAGGGCAGCACCTGAATCTACAAACGCCATGACAGGATAAGACGACAGTGAGCAAATCAAAGTTACAGACAGAATAAATTTAGGTTGCAAATTACCAACGGTGACAGGACTAACAACCTTAGCTATACGTTTAGAGCATGCTGAGATAACATGTGTAGAATCACCACAGTAGTAGCACAAGCCATTCCGGCGTCTATGAATTTTCCGCTCATTTCTAGTCAGGATTCTATCACATTGCATTAAATCAGGTGTCTGTTCAGACAACACCATGAGGGAATTTGCGGTTTTTCTATCACATTGCACAGAATTAGGTGTCTGTTCAGACAACACCATGAGGGAATTTGCGGTTTTGCGCTCCCGCAACCGCCGGTCAATTTGAATAGCTAGTGCCATAGTATCATTCAGACCTGTGGGAATGGGAAAACCCACCATAACATTCTTAATGGCTTCAGAAAGGCCATTTCTGAAATTAGCGGCCAGTGCACACTCGTTCCAATGTGTCAGCACGGACCATTTCCGAAATTTTTGGCAATACACTTCAGCCTCGTCCTGCCCCTGAGACATAGCCAGCAAGGCCTTTTCTGCCTGAATCTCAAGATTGGGTTCCTCATAAAGTAAACCGAGCGCCAGAAAAAACGCATCAATATCAGCCAATGCCGGATCTCCTGGCGCCAGCGAAAAAGCCCAATCCTAAGGGTCGCCCCGTAAGAACGAAATAACAATTTTTACTTGCTGAGCAGAGTCTCCAGATGAACAGGGTCTCAGGGACAAAAACAATTTACAATTATTCACGAAATTCCTAAACTTAAACCTGTCTCCGGAAAACAGTTCAGGAATCGGTATTTTAGGTTCTGACCTAGGATTTCTGATAACATAGTCTTGTATGCCCTGCACACGAGTAGCCAGCTGGTCCACACTTGTAATCAAGGTCTGGACATTCATGTCTGCAGCAAGCATAGCCACTCTGAGGTAAAGGGGAAGGAGAAAGAAGAAAAAAAAAAAAAAAAAACTCAGATCTTCTTTCTTATAATCCCTCTTCTGCAATGCATTAAACATTTAATACTGTCCTGGCAAACTGTTATGACCCCAATGGCGAGGGTCTCAGAGGAACGTGGAAGTCTGCAGAATACAAAAATCCAGCTCATAGGGCAGTGGTAACTGGGTTGACCATATATCTACACCTAACGCCAACACTAGAAGTAGCCGGGGATCATTCCTACGTTGGTTCTAGATGACACGCTCCAGCCGGAGAATCTAGCTACCCCTAGTAGAGGAAAATAAAAGACCTTTCTTGCCTCCAGAGAAGGGGACCCCAAAGCTGGATAGAAGCCCCCCACAAATAATAACGGTGAGGTAAGAGGAAATGACAAACACAGAAATGAACCAGGTTTAGCACAGAGAGGCCCGCTTACTGATAGCATAATAAAGAAAGGTAACTTATATGGTCAACAAAAACCCTATCAAAATCCACACTGGAAATTCAAGAACCCCCGAACCGTCTAACGGCCCGGGGGGAGAAAACCAGCCCCCTAGAGCTTCCAGCAAAGGTCAGGATATAGATATGGAACAAGCTGGACAAAAATACAAAAACCAAAACAAATAGCAAAAGCAAAAGGCAGACTTAGCTGATATAACTGGAACCAGGATCAGTAGACAAGAGCACAGCAGACTAGCTCTGATAACTACGTTGCCAGGCATTGAACTGAAGGTCCAAGGAGCTTATATAGCAACACCCCTAACTAACGACCCAGGTGCGGATAAAAGGGATGACAGAAAAACCAGAGTCCAAAAAACTAGTAACCACTAGAGGGAGCAAAAAGCGAATTCACAACAGCCTTGGACGCACATCTCGATGGATTTTATTTCAGATCTGCCTGTTTCTCAGAAGATGTCTGTCATCTGGGTGGTGTGTGACCGTTTCTCTAAGATGGTCCATTTGGTTCCCCTGCCCAAGTTGCCTTCTTCTTCCGAGTTGGTTCCTCTGTTTTTTCAAAATGTTGTTCGTTTGCATGGTATTCCTGAGAATATCGTTTCTGACAGAGGAACCCAATTTGTGTCTAGATTTTGGCGGGCATTCTGTGCTAGGATGGGCATAGATTTATCTTTTTCGTCTGCTTTCCATCCTCAGACTAATGGCCAGACCGAGCGGACTAATCAGACCCTGGAGACATATCTGAGGTGTTTTGTGTCTGCTGACCAGGATGATTGGGTTGCTTTTTTGCCATTGGCGGAGTTCGCCCTCAATAATCGGGCCAGCTCTGCCACCTTGGTGTCCCCGTTTTTCTGTAATTCGGGGTTTCATCCTCGATTTTCCTCCGGTCAGGTGGAATCTTCGGATTGTCCTGGAGTAGATGCTGTGGTGGAGAGATTGCATCAGATCTGGGGGCAGGTGGTGGACAATTTGAAGTTGTCCCAGGAGAAGACTCAGCTTTTTGCCAACCGCCGCCGTCGTGTTGGTCCTCGGCTTTGTGTTGGGGATTTGGTGTGGTTGTCTTCTCGTTTTGTCCCTATGAGGGTCTCTTCTCCTAAATTTAAGCCTCGGTTCATTGGCCCGTATAAGATATTGGAGATTCTTAACCCTGTTTCCTTCCGTTTGGACCTCCCTGCATCCTTTTCTATTCATAACGTTTTTCATCGGTCATTGTTGCGCAGGTATGAGGTACCGGTTGTGCCTTCCGTTGAGCCTCCTGCTCCGGTGTTGGTTGAGGGTGAGTTGGAGTACGTTGTGGAGAAAATCTTAGACTCCCGTGTTTCCAGACGGAGACTCCAGTATCTGGTCAAATGGAAGGGATACGGCCAGGAGGATAATTCTTGGGTGACTGCATCTGATGTTCATGCCTCCGATCTGGTTCGTGCCTTTCATAGGGCCCATCCTGATCGCCCTGGTAGTTCTGGTGAGGGTTCGGTGCCCCCTCCTTGAGGGGGGGGTACTGTTGTGAATTTGGATTCTGGGCTCCCCCGGTGGCTACTGGTGGAATTGAACTTGTGTCCTCATCTTCTCTGTTCACCTGTTCCCATCAAGATGTGGGAGTCGCTATATAACCTTGCTTCTCTGTTAGTTGCTTGCCGGTCAACAATGTTATCAGAAGCCTCTCTGTGCTTGTTCCTGCTCCTAGACAACAACTAGATAAGTTGGACTTTTGTCCATGTTTGTTTTTGCATTTTTGTTCCAGTTCACAGCTGTTGTTTCGTTACTGTGTCTGGAAAGCTCTTGTGATCAGGAATTGCCACTCTGGTATTATGAGTTAATGCCAGAGTCTTAAAGTAATTTCTGGATGGTGTTTTGATAGGGTTTTCAGCTGACCATGAAAGTGTTCTTTCTGTCTTCTGCTATCTAGTAAGTGGACCTCAAATTTGCTAAACCTATTTTCATGCTGCGTTTGTTATTTCATCTTAAATCACCGCCAATACATGTGGGGGGCCTCTGTCTCCTTTCGGGGTATTTCTCTAGAGGTGAGCTAGGACTAATATTTCCCTCTGCTAGCATTATTTAGTCCTCCGGCTGGCGCTGGGCATCTAGGGATAAAAAGTAGGAATGCTACCTGGCCACTTCTAGTTGTGCGGTAGGTTTAGTTCTTGGTCAGTTCAGTTCCCATCTTCCAAGAGCTTGTTCCTATATATGCTGATGCTATGTTCTCTTGCCATTGAGAACATGACAAGGAACCTCCAAAGGCTCTAAATCATACCCACAGCGCTTGGCAAAGGACCAATCCATAAGACTCAAAGCGGCGCCAGAGTCGACATAGGCGTCCGCGGTAATTGATGACAAAGAACAAATCAGGGTCACAGACAGAATAAACTTAGACTGTAAGGTGCCAATTGAAACAGACTTATCAATCTTCTTAGTACGTTTAGAGCATGCTGATATAACATGAGTTGAATCACCACAATAGAAGCACAACCCATTTTTTCGCCTAAAATTCTGCCGTTCGCTTCTGGACAGAATTCTATCACATTGCATATTTTCTGGCGCCTTCACAGTAGACACCGCCAAATGGTGCACAGGTTTGCGCTCCCGCAAACACCGATCAATCTGAATAGCCATTGTCATGGACTCATTCAGACCTGCAGGCACAGGGAACCCCACCATAACATCTTTCACGGCATCAGAGAGACCCTCTCTGAAATTCGCCGCCAGGGCGCACTCATTCCACTGAGTAAGCACAGACCATTTACGAAATTTTTGGCAGTATATTTCAGCTTCATCTTGCCCTTGAGACAGGGCCATCAAGGCTTTTTCAGCCTGAATCTCTAAATGAGGTTCCTCGTAAAGCAACCCCAAGGCCAGAAAAAACACATCCACATTGAGCAACGCAGGATCCCCTGGTGCCAATGCAAATGCCCAATCCTGAGGGTCGCCCCGGAGCAAGGAAATTACAATCCTGACCTGCTGTGCAGGATCTCCAGCGGAGCGAGATCTCAGAGACAAAAACAATTTACAATTATGTCTAAAATTCTGAAAGCGAGATCTATCCCCGGAGAAAAATTCAGGTAAAGGAATTCTAGGTTCAGATACAGGAGCATGAATAACAAAATCCTGCAAACTTTGAACCTTCGTAGCGAGATTATTCAAACCTGTAGCCATACTCTGAAGATCCATGTTAATCAGGTGAGATCAGAGCCATTCAAGGATTAGAAGGAGAGAGAGACGAAGGCTGCAGTATACAAGGAGATGCAAGTGATTCAACTATAAAGCAGTCTCTGAGAAAAAAAAAAAAAAAAAAATTTCCTGCAGACTTCTTTTTCTCTCCTTTCTTCTGCCAATTATTTTAACCCCTGGCCGGCCATACTGTCATGGTTCTCTAATGGCAAGAGAACATAAATACAAACTAGCTCTTGGAAGATGGCAACTCGAGCTGACCGTGAGCTAAACCTATCGCACAACTAGCAGTGGCCGGGTAGCGTGCCTACGTTTTTATCCCTAGACGCCCAGCGCCAGCCGGAGGACTAAATAACCCTAGCAGAGGAAAGTACAGACCTGGCTTACCTCTAGAAGATTTACCCCAAAGGCAGACAGAAGCCCCCCACATATATTGTCGGTGAATGCAGAGGAAATTGACAAACGTAGTATGATGATAGGTTCAGCAAAGGGAGGTCCGCTTACTAGATAGAAGAAGACAGAAAAGGGAACTTCACGGTCAACTGAAAACCCTTACAAAAATACCATCCTGAAATCACTTTAAGACTCTAATATCAACTCATGATACCAGAGTGGCAATTTCAGCTCAACAAGAGCTTCCAGTCACAGAAATAAACAATCACTGAGAACTGTAACAAAAATGCAAAACAAACATGGGACAAGAGTCCAACTTAGCTGATAGTTGACTAGTAGCAGGAACATGCAACAGAAAGGCTTCTGGTTACATTGATGGCCGGCATAAGAATGACTGAGGAGCAAGGCTAAATAGAAAACTCCCACATCCTGATGGAAGCAGGTGAACAGAGAAGGTGAAACACACAAGTTCAATACCACCATTGACCACCGGGGGAGATTCACAAAAACCAAAATCACAACAGTACCCCTTGACAACCCCAACTAGACACAGACATTGATTTCCAATCCAATATTGGATTATGAACCTGTAGCCATGGCAAACCCAACACGACCACATCATGCAAATTATGCAACACCAAAAAGCGAATATCTTCCTGATGTGCAGGAGCCATGCACATGGTCAACTGAGTCCAATACTGAGGCTTATTCTTGGCCAAAGGCGTAGCATCAATTCCTCTTAATGGAATAGGATACTGCAAAGGCTCCAAGAAAAAACCACAGCGCCTGGCAAACTCCAAGTCCATCAAATTCAGGGCAGCGCCCGAATCCACAAATGCCATAACCGAGTAGGACGACAAAGAGCAAATCAGAGTAACGGACAAAAGAAATTTAGGCTGTACAGCACCAATGGTGACAGACCTAGCGAACCGCTTAGTGCGCTTAGGACAATCAGAGATAGCATGAGTGGAGTCACCACAGTAAAAACAGCCTATTCTGAAGTCTGTGTTCCTGCCGTTCAGCTCTGGTCAAAGTCCTATCACATTGCATAGGCTCGGGCCTCTGCTCAGAGGACACCGCCAAATGGTGCACAACTTTGCGCTCGCGCAAACGCCGATCGATCTGAATGGCCAAGGACATTGATTCATTCAGACCAGCAGGCGTGGGGAACCCCACCATAACATCCTTAAGGGCTTCAGAGAGACCCTTTCTGAAAATTGCTGCCAGAGCACACTCATTCCACTGAGTAAGCACAGACCACTTTCTAAACTTCTGGCAATATACCTCCGCTTCATCCTGACCCTGACACAAAGCCAGCAAGATTTTCTCTGCCTGATCCACTGAATTAGGTTCATCATAAAGCAATCCAAGCACCAGAAAAAATGCATCTACATTAAGCAATGCAGGATCTCCTGGCGCAAGGGAGAATGCCCAGTCTTGAGGGTCGCCACGCAACAAAGAAATAATTATTTTTACTTGCTGAATGGGGTCACCAGAGGAGCGGGGTTTCAAAGCAAGAAACAGTCTATAATTATTTTTGAAATTCAGAAACTTAGATCTATCCCCAGAAAACAAATCAGGAATTGGAATTCTAGGCTCTAACATAGGATTCTGAACTACATAATCCTGAATGCTTTGTACCCTTGCAGTGAGTTGCTCCACACAAGAGGACAAACCTTGAATATCCATATTTACACCTGAGTCCTGAACCACCCAGAGGTTAAGGGGAAAAGAAAAACAAAACACACTGCAGAGAAAAAAAATGGGCTCAGAACTTCTCTTATCCCTCTTTTGAGATACATTAACACTTTGTTGGCCAGCTGTACTGTTATGGACCTGGTGGTTAGGAGCACCTGGAATGACCTGATGAGTAAACTAGGAATCGGAACTAGCTCTGGGGAAGTGGGAACTCTGCTGACCGCAAACCCTACTCCTATCACACACACTAAAAATAGCCGTGGAGCGTACCTAACTCTCCCTAGACGCCTCGTCACAGCCTAAGAGCTAACTACCCCTAAAGATAGAAATAGAAGCCTAACCTTGCCTCAGAGAAATTCCCCAAAGGTAAAGGCAGCCGCCACATATATTGACTGTGAGTTAAGAGGAAAGTCACAAACACAGGAATGAAACTGGTTTTAGCAAAGGAGGCCAGACTTCACTAAATAGTCAGAGGATAGAAAAGGGAACTATGCGGTCAGCACAAACAACTACAAAAACCACGCAGAGTATGCAAAAAGACCTCCGCACCGACTCACGGTGCGGAGGTGCAACCCTGCACCCCCAGAGCTTCCTGCTAGCAAGGAAATATCATAATAGCAAGCTGGACAGAACTTTGCATGTACTAAGAAATAGGTTCAAACACAATGAACAACAAATGAGCTAGCAGGAACTTAGCTTCTGCTGGAGCAGTCAGGTCTTCAGAGAAATCCAAGAGAGATCTGAACCAGTACTGAGACATTGACAGCTGGCATGAAGTAACGATCTGAGTGGAGTTAAATAGGGAAGCCAGCATAGCAATAAACGAGGGCAGCTGAGAAAGCCAACCTCAGCAACCAGCAGTTCCACTCAAAGCCACCAGAGGGAATCCAAGAGCAGAACCAACCAAAGTACCATTCCCGACCACAGGAGGGAGTCCGAGAACGGAATTCACAACACACACCATCAGTGTAAACTCTAGGAGAGGGTCAGTCAGGATTTCCCTAGTCTGAGGGAAATTGCAGGGGCCCGGGTTATTTGCTGTTGCACACCTAGGCTTCCCGTGACAGGTCTGTGAGAGACAGGCTGGCTGGTAGGTGATTAAAAACTTTATGCAATAAAATGCAATTTAATTATTTAAAATCATACAATGTGATTTTCTGGTTTTTATTTTTAGATTCTGTCTCTCACAGTTAAAGTTTACTAGTGATAATTACAGACCTCTCCATTCTTTGTAGGTGGGAAAACTTGAAAAATCGGCAGTGTATCAACTACTTATCTTCCCCACTGTATATCAGTATGTCTCAGAATCAGTGAGATCCATTGAAGCATTCCAGAGTTATTACCTCATAAAGTGACACTGGTCAGAATTTAAAAAGTTGTTCTGGTCAGGAAGGTGAAAATAGGCATGTGTGCGAAAGGGTTAAAATAGCATCCTTAGCGTAATCCCCAATATATAAGCTCCCTCAAAGTCACTTCAAAACTAAATAGGTCCCTAAAATACCAGTTTCTGAACATTACCCTAAAATAATGAAAAATTACTAAACTACTAAACTTTTAACCCTTCAAACAAAATAAAAGGTTGTTTGAAAAATTACTGACATAGAAGACATAAGGTAAATGTTTTGGCAATTTTTTTATGTAATATAACTATACAGTTTACAGGTATAAACATTCAAAGCTGGAATATTACATATTATTTATTACGGTACATTTATTACCAACATAAAGAACAACATATAAGGAACAAAATATTTTTAGAATAACTGGGATATGAGACATTCCATAATTATAACTGCACAAAGTGACATGTCAGATTTCAAAAATTAGGTTTGGGCACTAAAGGATTACAATGCCTTCTTCCCAATGTGAGTTCTCTGATGTCTAACAAGTTGAGATTTAGAAAAAAAAAATATCCCACAATCTGAACATGAAAATGGCTTCTCCCCTGTGTGAATTCTCTCATGTATAACAAGAGTTGAAGAGCTAGGAGTTGGAGTATCGTATCTGGTGGTGTATTTCCCTTTGTCTTATTTATTCCTTCTTATATTTGTATTTGTTTTGCCCTGTGCATTTATAGTGTGTTCCTGAATGACTGCAGCTTGGTTCATATTTTCAGTTATCCATGTCTGTGCCAACTGTGGGTATTGGTGTATGATCTCTTCACTGGGTGGTGGTTTCAGCCTAGGGTTGAAACAGGAGTTAGGGTGATGGTGGAGGCCTAGACATGCACACCATCAGTGTAAACTCTAGGAGAGGGTCAGTCAGGATTTCCCTAGTCTGAGGGAAATTGCAGGGGCCCGGGTTATTTGCTCTTGCCCACCTAGGCTTCCCGTGACATTATAATCGGCCTTGAAAGAAAAGAAAAAAAAAAAGGGTTTCCTTTTTTTTTTCTTGTCATGGATCCCATGACTTCCATAACCCGCCAGTTGGAGGCGCTGTCCCTACAGGTCACTGAGTTGAGTGGGGCAGTGCAGCAACAGGGACTAGCAGTATCTAATGTGCAAGCTGGAACGACAGGTAGAGTTGCTGAACCTAAGTTTCCTTTGCCTGAAAAGTTTGCTGGGGAACTGTTGTGAACTCAGTTTTCAGGCTCCCTCTTGTGGTCACAGATGGTATTGTGTGACTTTGGTTTTTGGGCTCCCCCTGGTGGTTTGGTTTATTATCCTGCGGGTCTGGCTGATCAGCTATCTCGTTATCCACCAGGGAGGCTCCTATTTAGCTCTGCTTCACTTCCACTTGTCGCCGGCTGGCAATGTATTCAGTGCTATTCTGATTGCTCTTGTTCATCTCGGTTTCTGCCTCTTCAGGATAAGCTAAGTTCTGTTTGAATATTTTTTTCTCATCTGCCTGCAATATTGATTTCTATGTATGATGAGTCTAGTCCAGCTTGCTAATATTTGATTTCCTTTTTGCTGGTAAGCTCTGGGTCGGAGTTGCTTCCCCCGCACCTCTGCGTGGATATTTTGAATAGGGTTTTGTATTGACCGCACAGTCCCCTTCCTATTTTCTGCTATCTAGTTTTAGCGGGCCTCGTTTGCTAAATCTAATTTCATCTCTGCATTTGTGCCTTCCCCTTAACTAACCGTTAATATTTGTGGGGGGCTATTCTATCTCTTTGGGGTCATTTCACGGAGGCAAGCGAGGACTTTCTTTCCCTCTAGGATTAGTCAGTTTCTCCGGCTGTGACGAGACGTCTAGGAATTTTTTAGGTAACGTTCCACGGCTACTTCTAGTTGGTGCGGATAGGATCAGGTTGCGGTCAATCTAGCTACCACTTCCCCAGAGCTAGTTCTCGTTAGTACTTAGCTTGTCAGTCTTGCGATCCTTGCCACTGGGATCATAACAGTACAGCCGGCCAGTAAGGTGTTAATTGCATGGCAGAAGCAGGAGAAAAGAAGCCTGGAGAAATTTTTTTTTTCTCTCTCTTTGCTGCCGTGTGTCTAGTTGCTGTGTGTCTAGCTTCTCTCCTCCTCTTAATCTTGGTGTTTCTCTGAGTTCAGCTGCTGATATGGATATCCAGAGTTTAGCCTCCAGTTTAGATCATCTTGTTGCAAGGGTACAAAGTATTCAGGATTTTGTTGTGCACAGTCCTATGTCAGAGCCTAGGATACCTATTCCGGAGTTGTTTTCTGGAGATAGATCTAGGTTCCTGAATTTTAAGAACAATTGCAAGTTGTTTCTTTCTTTGAAACCTCGTTCCTCTGGGGATTCTGTTCAGCAAGTAAAGATTGTTATTTCTTTCTTGCGTGGCGATCCGCAAGATTGGGCTTTCGCATTGGCTCCAGGGGATCCTGTATTACTTAGTGTGGATGCGTTTTTTCTGGCCCTTGGATTGCTCTATGAGGAACCTAATCTTGAGAATCAGGCTGAAAAAGCATTATTGGCCCTCTCTCAGGGGCAAGATGATGCAGAGGTGTACTGCCAGAAATTTCGTAAATGGTCGGTGCTTACTCAATGGAATGAGTGTGCCCTGGCTGCAAATTTCAGAAAAGGTCTTTCTGAAGCCATTAAGAATGTCATGGTGGGGTTCCCTACGCCTGCAGGTCTGAATGAGTCAATGACTCTGGCCATTCAGATTGATCGGCGTTTGCGGGAGCGCAAACCTGCGCACCATTTGGCGGTGTCTTCTGAACAGACACCTGAGTCTATGCAATGTGATAGAATTCTGACCAGAAGTGAACGGCAAAATTATAGACGGCAAAATGGGTTGTGCTTTTACTGTGGTGATTCAGCTCATGTTATCTCAGCATGCTCTAAACGCACAAAAAGGATTGATAAATAGGTCACCATCGGTACTTTACAGCCTAAGTTTATTTTGTCTGTTACCCTGATTTGTTCTCTGTCATCTTACCCGGTTATGGCTTTTGTGGATTCAGGTGCTGCCCTGAGTCTGATGGATTTGTCATTTGCCAGGCGCTGTGGTTTTGTTTTGGAGCCTTTAAAATTCCCTATCCCACTAAGGGGAATTGATGCTACACCATTGGCTACGAATAAACCTCAGTACTGGACACAAGTGACCATGTGCATGACTCCTGCTCATCAGGAGGTGATTCGTTTTCTTGTATTGCATAACTTGCATGATGTTGTCGTGCTGGGCCTGCCATGGTTGCAGACTCATAATCCATTCCTGGATTGGAAAGCTGTCTGTGGCAAATTGGGGTTGTCAGGGAATTCATGGCGACGCTCCTGTGGTGTCAATTGCTTCATCCACTCCTTCTGAGGTCCCTGCGTTTTTGTCAGATTACCAGGATGTATTTGATGAGCCCAAACTCAGTTCTCTACCTCCTCATAGGGATTGTGATTGTGCTATAAATTTGATTCCTGGTAGTAAATTTCCTAAGGGACGACTTTTCAATTTGTCAGTGCCGGAGCATGCTGCTATGCGGAGTTATATAAAGGAGTCTTTGGAGAAAGGACTTATTCGCCCCTCCTCGTCCCCTCTTGGTGCGGGGTTCTTTTTTGTGGCTAAGAAAGATGGTTCCCTGAGACCTTGTATTGATTATCGCCTTCTAAATAAAATCACGGTCAAATTTCAGTATCCTTTGCCATTGTTATCTGATCTGTTTGCTCGCATTAGGGGGGCTAGTTGGTTCACCAAGATAGATCTTCGAGGTGCGTATAACCTTGTGTGTATTAAGCAGGGTGATGAATGGAAAACTACATTTAATACGCCCGAAGGCCATTTTGAGTAGTTGGTGATGCCTTTTGGACTTTCTAACGCTCCTTCTGTCTTTCAGTCCTTTATGCACGACATCTTCTGGGAATATCTGGATAAATTTATGATTGTGTATCTGGATGATATTCTGGTTTTTTCGGATGATTGGGAGTCCCATGTTGAGCAGGTCAGGATGGTGTTTCGGGTCCTGCGTGCCAATGCGTTATTTGTGAAGGGCTCAAAATGTCTTTTTGGAGTCCAGAAGGTTTCTTTTTTGGGTTTCATTTTTTCTCCTTCTGCTATTGAGATGGACCCAGTCAAGGTTCAGGCCATTCATGACTGGACTCAGCCTACATCTGTTAAGAGTCTTCAGAAGTTCTTGGGTTTTGCTAACTTTTACCGTCGCTTCATCGCTAATTTTTCTGGTGTTGTTAAGCCATTGACGGATTTGACCAAGAAGGGCTCCGATGTTACTAATTGGTCTCCTGCGGCTGTGAAGGCCTTTCGGGAGCTCAAGCGTCGTTTTTCTTCAGCTCCGGTCTTATGTCAGCCAGATGTCTCCCTTCCCTTCCAGGTTGAGGTTGATGCTTCTGAGATTGGAGTGGGGGCTGTTTTGTCGCAGAGAAGCTCTGATGGCTCTGTGATGAAGCCATGTGCTTTCTTTTCAAGAAAGTTTTCGCCTGCCGAGCGGAATTATGATGTTGGTAATCGGGAGTTTGTCATGTTCTCAATGGCAAGAGAACATAGCATATATAGGAACTAGCTCTTGGAAGATGGAAACTGAGCTGACCATGAACTAAACCTACCGCACAACTAGCAGTGGCCGGGTAGCATTCCTACGTTTTATCCCTAGATGCCCAGCGCCAGCCGGAGGACTAAATAATGCTAGCAGAGGAAATTATTAGTCCTAGCTCACCTCTAGAGAAATACCCCGAAAGGAGACAGAGGCCCCCCACATGTATTGGCGGTGATTTAAGATGAAATAACAAACGCAGCATGAAAATAGGTTTAGCAAATTTGAGGTCCACTTACTAGATAGCAGAAGACAGAAAGGACACTTTCATGGTCAGCTGAAAACCCTATCAAAACACCATCCAGAAATTACTTTAAGACTCTGGCATTAACTCATAATACCAGAGTGGCAATTCCTGATCACAAGAGCTTTCCAGACACAGTAACGAAACACCAGCTGTGAACTGGAACAAAAATGCAAAAACAAACATGGACAAAAGTCCAACTTATCTAGTAGTTGTCTAGAAGCAGGAACATGCACAGAGAGGCTTCTGATAACATTGTTGACCGGCAAGCAACTAACAGAGAAGCAAGGTTATATAGCGACTCCCACATCTTGATGGGAACAGGTGAACAGAGAAGATGATGACACAAGTTCAATTCCACCAGTGGCCACCGGGGGAGCCCAGAATCCAAATTCACAACAGTACCCCCCCCTCAAGGAGGGGGCACCGAACCCTCACCAGAACCACCAGGGCGATCAGGATGGGCCCTATGAAAGGCACGAACCAGATCGGAGGCATGAACATCAGAGGCAGTCACCCAAGAATTATCCTCCTGGCCGTATCCCTTCCATTTGACCAGATACTGGAGTCTCCGTCTGGAAACACGGGAGTCTAAGATTTTCTCCACAACGTACTCCAACTCACCCTCAACCAACACCGGAGCAGGAGGCTCAACGGAAGGCACAACCGGTACCTCATACCTGCGCAATAATGACCGATGAAAAACGTTATGAATAGAAAAGGATGCAGGGAGGTCCAAACGGAAGGAAACAGGGTTAAGAATCTCCAATATCTTGTACGGGCCGATGAACCGAGGCTTAAACTTAGGAGAAGAGACCCTCATAGGGACAAAACGAGAAGACAACCACACCAAATCCCCAACACAAAGCCGAGGACCAACACGACGGCGGCGGTTGGCAAAAAGCTGAGTCTTCTCCTGGGACAACTTCAAATTGTTCACCACCTGCCCCCAAATCTGATGCAATCTCTCCACCACAGCATCCACTCCAGGACAATCCGAAGATTCCACCTGACCGGAGGAAAATCGAGGATGAAACCCCGAATTACAGAAAAACGGGGACACCAAGGTGGCAGAGCTGGCCCGATTATTGAGGGCGAACTCCGCCAATGGCAAAAAAGCAACCCAATCATCCTGGTCAGCAGACACAAAACACCTCAGATATGTCTCCAGGGTCTGATTAGTCCGCTCGGTCTGGCCATTAGTCTGAGGATGGAAAGCAGACGAAAAAGATAAATCTATGCCCATCCTAGCACAGAATGCTCGCCAAAATCTAGACACAAATTGGGTTCCTCTGTCAGAAACGATATTCTCAGGAATACCATGCAAACGAACAACATTTTGAAAAAACAGAGGAACCAACTCGGAAGAAGAAGGCAACTTGGGCAGGGGAACCAAATGGACCATCTTAGAAAAACGGTCACACACCACCCAGATGACAGACATCTTCTGAGAAACAGGCAGATCCGAAATAAAATCCATCGAGATGTGCGTCCAAGGCCTCTTAGGAATAGGCAAGGGCAACAATAATCCACTAGCCCGAGAACAACAAGGCTTGGCCCGAGCACAAACGTCACAAGACTGCACAAAGCCTCGCACATCTCGTGACAGGGAAGGCCACCAGAAGGACCTTGCCACCAAATCCCTGGTACCAAAAATTCCAGGATGACCTGCCAACGCAGAAGAATGAACCTCAGAGATGACTTTACTGGTCCAATCATCAGGAACAAACAGTCTATCAGGTGGGCAACGATCCGGTCTATCCGCCTGAAACTCCTGCAAGGCCCGCCGCAGGTCTGGAGAAACGGCTGACAATATCACTCCATCCTTAAGGATACCTGTGGGCTCAGAGTTACCAGGCGAGTCAGGCTCAAAACTCCTAGAAAGGGCATCCGCCTTAATATTCTTAGAACCTGGTAGGTATGACACCACAAAATTAAACCGGGAGAAAAACAATGACCAGCACGCCTGTCTAGGATTCAGGCGCCTGGCGGTCTCAAGATAAATCAAATTTTTGTGGTCAGTCAATACCACCACCTGATGTCTGGCCCCCTCAAGCCAGTGGCGCCACTCCTCAAAAGCCCACTTCATGGCCAAAAGCTCCCGATTCCCAACATCATAATTCCGCTCAGCGGGCGAAAATTTACGGGAAAAGAAGGCACAAGGCCTCATCACGGAGCAATCGGAACTTTTCTGCGACAACACTGCCCCAGCTCCGATCTCAGAAGCGTCGACCTCAACCTGAAAAGGAAGAGCAACATCAGGCTGACGCAACACAGGGGCAGAAGAAAAACGGCGCTTAAGCTCCCGAAAGGCCTCCACAGCATCAGGGGACCAATCAGCAACATCAGCACCCTTCTTAGTCAAATCGGTCAATGGCTTAACAACATCCGAAAAACCAGCAATAAATCGACGATAAAAGTTAGCAAAGCCCAAAAATTTCTGAAGACTCTTAAGAGAAGAGGGCTGCGTCCAATCACAAATAGCTTGAACCTTGACAGGATCCATTTCAATGGAAGAGGGAGAAAAAATATATCCCAAAAAGGAAATCCTCTGTACCCCAAAAACGCACTTAGAACCCTTCACACACAAAGAATTAGACCGCAAAACCTGAAAAACCCTCCTGACTTGCTGGACATGAGAGTCCCAGTCATCCGAAAAAATCAGAATATCATCCAGATACACAATCATAAATTTATCCAAATAATCGCGGAAAATGTCATGCATAAAGGACTGGAAGACTGAAGGGGCATTTGAAAGACCAAAAGGCATCACCAAATACTCAAAGTGGCCCTCGGGCGTATTAAATGCGGTTTTCCACTCATCCCCCTGCCTGATTCGCACCAAATTATACGCCCCACGGAGATCAATCTTAGAGAACCACTTGGCCCCCTTTATGCGAGCAAACAAATCAGTCAGCAACGGCAATGGGTATTGATATTTAACCGTGATTTTATTCAAAAGCCGATAATCAATACATGGTCTCAAAGAGCCGTCTTTTTTTGACACAAAGAAAAAACCGGCTCCTAAGGGAGATGACGATGGCCGAATATGTCCCTTTTCCAAGGACTCCTTTATATATTCTCGCATAGCAGCATGTTCAGGCACAGACAGATTAAATAAACGACCCTTTGGGTATTTACTACCCGGGATTAAATCTATGGCACAATCGCACTCTCGGTGCGGAGGTAGCGAACCAAGCTTGGGTTCTTCAAAGACATCACGAAATTCAGACAAGAATTCAGGAATCTCAGAGGGAATAGATGATGAAATGGAAACCAAAGGTACATCCCCATGAGTCCCCTTACATCCCCAGCTCAACACAGACATAGCTCTCCAGTCGAGGACTGGGTTGTGAGATTGCAGCCATGGCAATCCTAGCACCAAAACATCATGTAGATTATACAGCACCAGAAAGCGAATAGTCTCCTGGTGATCCGGATTAATACGCATAGTTACTTGTGTCCAGTATTGTGGTTTATTACTAGCCAATGGGGTGGAGTCAATCCCCTTCAGAGGAATAGGAGTCTCCAAAGGCTCTAAATCATACCCACAGCGTTTGGCAAAGGACCAATCCATAAGACTCAAAGCGGCGCCAGAGTCGATATAGGCGTCCGTGGTAATGGATGACAAAGAGCAAATCAGGGTCACAGATAGAATGAACTTAGACTGTAAAGTGCCAATGGAAACAGACTTATCAAGCTTCTTAGTGCGCTTAGAGCATGCTGATATAACATGAGTAGAATCACCACAATAGAAACACAACCCATTTTTCCGTCTAAAATTCTGCCGCTCGCTTCTGGACAGAATTCTATCACACTGCATACTTTCTGGCGTCTTCTCAGTGGACACCGCCAAATGGTGCACTGGTTTGCGCTCCCGCAGACGCCTATCGATCTGAATAGCCATTGTCATGGACTCATTCAGACCCGTAGGCACAGGGAACCCCACCATAACATCCTTAATGGCATCAGAGAGACCCTCTCTGAAAGTCGCCGCCAGGGCGCACTCATTCCACTGAGTAAGCACAGACCATTTACGGAATCTTTGGCAGTAAATTTCAGCTTCATCTTGCCCCTGACATAGGGACATCAAGGTTTTTTCTGCCTGAAGCTCCAAATGAGGTTCCTCATAAATCAACCCCAAGGCCAGAAAAAACGCATCCACATTGAGCAACGCAGGATCCCCTGGTGTCAATGAAAAAGCCCACTCTTGAGGGTCGCCCCGGAGCAAGGAAATCACAATCCTGACCTGCTGTGCAGGATCTCCGGCAGAGCGAGACTTCAGGGACAAAAATAATTTGCAATTATTTCTAAAATTCTGAAAACCAGATCTATTCCCCGAGAAAAATTCCGGCAAAGGAACTCTCGGTTCAGATATAGGTGCATGAACAACAAAATCTTGCAAATTTTGTACCTTCGTGGCAAGATCATTCAAACCTGCAGTTACACTCTGAAGATCCATTATAAACAGGTGAACACAGAGCCATTCAAAGATTAGAAGGAGAGAAAGAAAAAAAAAAGACTGCAGCATAGACAGACTGGCAAGTGGTCCAATTAAGAGCACACAAAAAAAAATTCTCAGCAGACTTCTTATTTCTCTCCTTTCTCAGCCAAGGATTTTAACCCTTTAGTGGGCCGGTCAAACTGTCATGTTCTCAATGGCAAGAGAACATAGCATATATAGGAACTAGCTCTTGGAAGATGGAAACTGAGCTGACCATGAACTAAACCTACCGCACAACTAGCAGTGGCCGGGTAGCATTCCTACGTTTTATCCCTAGATGCCCAGCGCCAGCCGGAGGACTAAATAATGCTAGCAGAGGAAATTATTAGTCCTAGCTCACCTCTAGAGAAATACCCCGAAAGGAGACAGAGGCCCCCCACATGTATTGGCGGTGATTTAAGATGAAATAACAAACGCAGCATGAAAATAGGTTTAGCAAATTTGAGGTCCACTTACTAGATAGCAGAAGACAGAAAGGACACTTTCATGGTCAGCTGAAAACCCTATCAAAACACCATCCAGAAATTACTTTAAGACTCTGGCATTAACTCATAATACCAGAGTGGCAATTCCTGATCACAAGAGCTTTCCAGACACAGTAACGAAACACCAGCTGTGAACTGGAACAAAAATGCAAAAACAAACATGGACAAAAGTCCAACTTATCTAGTAGTTGTCTAGAAGCAGGAACATGCACAGAGAGGCTTCTGATAACATTGTTGACCGGCAAGCAACTAACAGAGAAGCAAGGTTATATAGCGACTCCCACATCTTGATGGGAACAGGTGAACAGAGAAGATGATGACACAAGTTCAATTCCACCAGTGGCCACCGGGGGAGCCCAGAATCCAAATTCACAACAGGAGTTGTTGGCTATGAAGTGGGCATTTGAGGAGTGGCGACATTGGCTCGAGGGAGCTAAGCATCGTGTGGTGGTTTTGACTGATCACAAAAATCTGATTTATCTCGAGTCAGCCAAGCACCTGAATTCTAGACAGGCTCGTTGGTCGTTGTTTTTCTCCCGTTTCGATTTTGTGGTTTCGTACCTGCCTGGTTCGAAGAATGTGAAGGCTGATGCTCTTTCTAGGAGCTTCATGCCTGACTCTCCGGAAGATTCAGAGCCGGCTGGTATTCTCAAAGAGGGACTGATTTTGTCTGCCATTTCCCCAGATTTGCGACGTGCGCTGCAGAAATTTCAGGCAGAAAGACCTGACCGTTGCCCACTAGAGAGACTGTTTGTCCCAGATAGATGGACCAGCAGAGTTATTTCCGAGGTTCATTCTTCGGTGTTGGCAGGCCATCCTGGGATTTTTGGTACCAGAGATTTGGTGGCTAGGTCATTTTGGTGGCCGTCCTTGTCGCGGGATGTGCGTTCCTTTGTGCAGTCTTGTGGAATTTGTGCTCGGGCTAAGCCTTGCTGTTCTCGTGCCAGTGGCTTGTTGTTGCCTTTGCCTGTCCCGAAGAGGCCTTGGACGCACATTTCCATGGATTTTATTTCGGATCTCCCTGTCTCTCAGAAAATGTCTGTCATTTGGGTGGTGTGTGATCGTTTTTCTAAGATGGTCCATTTGGTGCCCTTGCCTAAGTTACCTTCCTCCTCCGAGTTGGTTCCGCTGTTTTTTCAAAATGTGGTTTGTTTGCACGGGATCCCTGAAAATATTGTTTCCGACAGAGGATCCCAGTTTGTGTCTAGATTTTGGCGGACCTTTTGTGCTAAGATGGGCATTAATTTGTCTTTTTCGTCGGCCTTCCATCCTCAGACGAATGGCCAAACCGAGCATACTAATCAGACTTTGGAAACCTATTTAAGATGTTTTGTTTCTGCTGATCAGGACGACTGGGTGACTTTTTTGCCATTGGCCGAGTTTGCCCTTAATAATCGGGCTAGTTCTGCTACTTTGGTTTCGCCTTTTTTTTGTAATTCAGGGTTTCATCCTCATCTTTCCTCGGGTCAGGTGGAGCCTTCTGACTGTCCTGGAGTGGATGTTGTGTTGGATAGGTTGCATCAGATTTGGAATCATGTGGTGGACAATTTGAAGTTGTCACAAGACAAGGCTCAGCGCTTTGCCAACCGCCGTCGCTGTGTGGGCCCCCGACTTCGTGTTGGGGACTTGGTGTGGTTGTCTTCTTGCTTTGTTCCTATGAAGGTCTCCTCTCCTAAGTTTAAGCCTCGGTTTATCGGTCCTTATAAGATTTTGGAAGTCCTTAACCCTGTGTCTTTTCGTTTGGACCTCCCGGCATCGTTTGCTATTCATAATGTGTTCCATCGTTCGTTGTTGCGGAGGTATGTGGTGCCTGTGGTTCCTTCGGTTGAGCCTCCTGCCCCTGTGCTGGTTGAGGGAGAATTGGAATACGTGGTGGAGAAGATCTTGGATTCTCGTGTTTCTAGACGGAGGTTTCAGTATTTGGTTAAGTGGAAAGGCTATGGTCAGGAGGATAATACCTGCGTTGTCGCCTCTGATGTTCATGCAGCCGATTTGGTTTGTGCCTTCCATGCGGCTCACCCTGATCGCCCTGGGGATTTTGTTGAGGGTTCGGTGACCCCTCCTCAAGGGGGGGGGTACTGTTGTGAACTCCGTTTTCAGGCTCCCTCTTGTGGTCACAGATGGTATTGTGTGACTTTGGTTTTTGGGCTCCCCCTGGTGGTTTGGTTTATTATCCTGCGGGTCTGGCTGATCAGCTGTCTCGTTATCCACCAGGGAGGCTCCTATTTAGCTCTGCTTCACTTCCACTTGTCGCCAGCTGGCAATGTATTCAGTGCTATTCTGATTGCTCTTGTTCATCTCGGTTTCTGCCTCTTCAGGATAAGCTAAGTTCTGTTTGAATATTTTTTGCTCATCTGCCTGCAATATGATTTCTATGTATGATGAGTCTAGTCCAGCTTGCTAATATTTGATTTCCTTTTTGCTGGTAAGCTCTGGGTCGGAGTTGCTTCCCCCGCACCTTTAGTCGGTGCGGGGGCTCGAGCAATCTCTGCATGGATATTTTGAATAGGGTTTTGTATTGACCGCACAGTCCCCTTCCTATTTTCTGCTATCTAGTTTTAGCGGGCCTCGTTTGCTAAATCTAATTTCATCTCTGCGTTTGTGCTTTCCCCTTAACCATTAATATTTGTGGGGGGCTATTTTATCTCTTTGGGGTCATTTCACTGAGGCAAGCGAGGACTTTCTTTCCCTCTAGTCAGTTTCTCCGGCTGTGACGAGACGTCTAGGAATTTTTTAGGTAACGTTCCACGGCTACTTTTAGTTGGTGCGGATAGGATCAGGTTGCCGTCAATCTAGCTACCACTTCCCCAGAGCTAGTTCTCGTTAGTACTTAGCTTGTCAGTCCTGCGATCCTTGCCACTGGGATCATAACAGGGAACGCAGTAAATTTGTTTCTTTTCGTGAAGCTTGCAAACTATATTTCCGTATGCGCCCGATCTCCTCGGGTAATGAGGCTCAGCGTGTGGGCCTGGTGTTGTCATTATTAAACGGGGATCCCCAAGCATGGGCGTTTTCTTTGCCATCTGATTCTGCTGCATTTGACTCTGTGGAGACTTTTTTTTCTTCTCTTGGAAACATTTATGATGAGCCTGACTGGCTCTAGCAGAATCTAAGATACACTACTATTCGCCAGGGGGAGCGAGTTGCAGAGGATTACTGTTCTGAATTTCACCGCTGGGCGGTCGACACACAGTTGAATGATCCAGCGCTGCGGAGTCAGTATATTCACTGGGTTTCTGGAAGGGTTAAAAAAGCCTTCTAATGTACGAGACTCCTGCTTCTCTAGATTCCGCTATGAGTCTGTTTGTCCGCATTGATCACCGTTTGCGTCAGGGGGAGCATGAGACGCCGCCTATGGGAGAGGGTTTAGGTTCACGTGAGGTTGCTGCAGGTGAGCCCACGGAGCCTATGCAAATCGCAGGGGTGTCACATGTTAAGCGTCGAGCCCCTGTCCTCAGGAAGCAGGGAGCCTGTTTTTACTGCGGTAAAACTGGTCATTTTGTTAACATTTGTCCTCTGCTGTCTAAGAAAAATGCAACGGCGGAAAACTTCTAAGCTCAGAGGGTGTGGAGGAGGCCAATCTGAGCTTATGTATATCCTCCATGGTGGTTTCTCAATGCATGTTCCCTGCTAAGGATATTATCGCTGGCAGTGAGCTGCCAATTATTGTTTTTGTGGATAGTGGTTCTGCCACAAATCTCATTGATGAGGAGTTTGCGCGCACTGCTGGTTTTAAGATCGAAAAACTGCCTCATCCTATCCGTGTGGTCACCATCAATGCTGCTCCTCTCTCACAGGGGGAGATTACTGAGTTTGTGGCTGAGGTGAAACTCCACATTGGGGTTCTACATTTCGAGCAGGTTACATGTAAGGTACTCAAGAATCTTCCTGCACAGGTGGTTTTGGGTTTTCCATGGTTGTCTATGCACAACCCGGTTATTGACTGGAAAACTCAGGACATTATTCAGTGGAGCAAGTTCTGCCAGGAGAATTGCCTGGCCACATGTGTGTCTGCTGTGACTTCAAGCGTTCCGGAGTCACTTCTGGATTTTGTGGATGTGTTCTCTGAGAAGGGTTGTTCAGAGTTGCCACCACATCGCTCCTATGACTGTACTATCAGGTTTAAACCAGGGGCCAAATTGCCTAAAGCAAGGATGTTTAACATCTCCGGTCCGGAGAGACAAGCGTTAAAGGATTACATTGCTGAAAGTTTGAGCAAAGGGCACATCAGGCCTTCATCCTCGCCTGTGGCAGCAGGGTTCTTCTTCGTTAAGAAGAAAGATGGCGGACTACACCCGTGTCTGGATTTCAGGGAGTTGAACCAGATTACGGTTCGTGATCCATACCGGCCTATGCCATTGATACCGGATTTGTTCAATCAGGTGGCAGGTGCTAAATGGTTTACCAAGCTTGACCTCAGAGGGGCGTACAACCTCATAAGAGTCCGTCAAGGTGATGAGTGGAAGACGGCTTTTAATACCCCTGAGGGTCATTTTGAAAATTTGGTGATGCCATTTGGGTTGACTAACGCACCTGCAGTGTTCCAACATTTCATTAATGATGTGTTCTCGCATGTTTTGAGGAAATTCGTTATCGTGTACCTAGATGACATTCTCATATATTCTTGCGACCGTGATACTCATTTAGATCATGTCAGGCAGGTGTTACAGCTTCTCAGAGAGAATAAGCTGTATGCAAAACTTGAGAAATGTGTATTTTCTGTTCAAGAGTTGCCTTTCTTCGGTTATATTGTGTCTGCTTCTGGTTTTAAAATGGACGCCGCTAAGGTGCAAGCGGTGCTGCATTGGGAACGGCCTGATAACCTGAAAGCACTTCAGCGGTTCCTTGGGTTTTCTAACTACTATAGGAAGTTTATCAAAGATTTTTCCATCATTGCTAAACCGCTAACTGACATTACTAAAAAGGGTACCAATTTCTCCATTTGGCCTGAGGCTGCTGTGCGCGCATTTGAATTTCTTAAGAACAGTTTTGTTTCAGCCCCCATTCTTGTGCAGCCAGACGTATCAAAACCTTTTGTTGTGGAAGTTGATGCGTCTGAGGTTGGTGTGGGGGCGGTACTATCACAAGGCTCATCTTTGAGTGATTTGCGTCCATGCGCCTATTTTTCCAAGAAACTGTCGCCCGCCGAACATAACTACGATATCGGCAACTGGGAGTTGTTGGCAATCAAGTTGGCCTTTGAGGAATGGCGACACTTCTTGGAGGGGTCGGTTCATCAGGTTACTGTTATTACTGACCATAAGAATTTGCTTTATTTTGAGTCTGCCAAGCGTCTGTCTCCCAGGCAGGCTCGCTGGGCATTGTTTTTCACGCGGTTCAACTTTGTTGTCACTTACAGACTGGGGTCTAAAAACACTAAGGCGGATGCTCTGTCCAGGTGTTTTCCGGGGGGAGAACCTCGGGAGGATCCAGTACCCATCCTCCAAAAGGGTGTTGTGGTTTTGGCTCTCACTACCGAGGTTGAGGCTGAGATTGCCGAGGCTCAGGAGGAGGTACCATCTGAGCTTCCCATCAACAAATCTTTTGTATCGCTTCATCTCCGCTTAAAGGTTTTGGCGGAGCATCATAATGCTGTCCTGGCTGGCCACCCAGGGGTTAGAGGTACCTTGGAGTTGGTGTCACGTCGGTTTTGGTGGCCCAAGATCCGACAGGACGTGGTCTCATACGTGTCAGCTTGCACCACGTGCGCTAGGGCTAAGAAGCCCCACTCCCATCCTGTTGGCACACTACTTCCTCTTGAGGTACCTAGTAAGCCATGGACGGAAATCTCCATGGATTTCATCACTTATTTGCCCTCCTCAGCTGGGAATACGGTCATCTTGGTGATTGTTGATCGGTTTTCAAAAATGTCGCACTTTGTGTCTTTGCCTTCGTTGCCTAACTCTAAGACTCTGGCTCAGGTATTTGTGCAGGAGGTGGTCAGACTTCATGGGGTTCCATCTGACATTGTGTCTGATAGTTGTACTCAGTTTGTGGCAAAATTTTGGAAAGCATTTTGCTCACGGCTGGGGATCAAGTTGTCTCATTCTTCTGCGTTTCATCCTCAGTCAAATGGTCAGACCGAGCGTATGAACCAAAATTTGGAACAGTACTTACGCTGCTTTGTCTCTGATAACCAGGAGTGGTCGACGTTCCTTCCTTTGGCTGAGTTTGCCATCAATAATCACCACCAGGAGTCATCTGGGGAGTCTCCGTTTTTTTGTGTTTACGGGCTACATCCTCAATTTTGTACTTTGTCAGAGGGGCTCTTCCGGCGTTCTGGAGGAAGACCAGTTAGGAGCACAATTGTCATCAGTCTGGAGGAGAGTTAAACAGCGCCTGTTGAGTGTGGGTGCTAGGTACAAACGTGTGGCTGACAGTAGGCGTGTGCCAAGTCCAGACCTGAGTGTGGATGACTGGGTGTGGTTATCCACAAAAAACATAAGACTCAAGATACCATCCCTTAAATTGGGTCCAAGGTTTATTGGTCCATTTAGGGTCGCCGCCGTCATTAACCCTGTAGCGTACCGATTGGAGCTTCCTACGGTGTATAAGATACACAACGTGTTCCACAGATCGTTGCTAAAAAAGACGGTGGGTCTTGTGGACGCAACACCAATGCCTTCTCCAGTCTTGGTGGATGGTAATTTGGAATTTGAGTCTCCGAGGTGGTTGACTCTCGTGTAGTGCGTCGCACTTTACAGTACTTGGTTCACTGGCGTGGTTATGGGCCTGAGGAGAGGTCCTGGGTACCAGCCTCGGACGTTCATGCGGATCGGCTGGTCAGTATGTTTCACCGCCGCCATCCGGACAAGCCGGGTCCTATAAGTCGTGAGGGCCCTGGGGTCCCTCGTAGAAGGCGGGGTAATGTCATGTCGGACGCTGTTCATACTAGGGCGTTCAACAGACAACGGTAATTCCGCTTTTGTCCACTATGCGCTCAGTGGCGTCGGCTAGATTTTGTCTAGCTGGTCCGGGGTTAATGTAGCTGGTGCTCAGATTGGAAGCTGGGCCAAGCCCACTGCCTTTAAATAGTTCTTCGGAACATTGGCCGTCACCGATTATAGCTTCTGTCTAGTGCTTGGTTATCTCGGTCTGGAGTGGTGAGCTAGGAGTTGGAGTATCGTATCTGGTGGTGTATTTCCCTTTGTCTTATTTATTCCTTCCTATATTTGTATTTGTTTTGCCCTGTGCAATTATAGTGTACTCCTGAGTGACTGCGGCTTGGTTCATATTTTCAGTTATCCTTGTCTGTGCCAACTGTGGGTATTGGTGTATGATCTCTTCACTGGGTGGTGGGTGGTGGTTTCAGCCTAGGATTGAAACAGGAGTTAGGGTGATGGTGGAGGCCTAGACATGCACACCATCAGTGTAAACTCTAGGAGAGGGTCAGTCAGGATTTCCCTAGTCTGAGGGAAATTGCAGGGGCCCGGGTTATTTGCTGTTGCACACCTAGGCTTCCCGTGACAGGTCTGTGAGAGACAGGCTGGCTGGTAGGTGATTAAAAACTTTATGCAATAAAATGCAATTTAATTATTTAAAATCATACAATGTGATTTTCTGGTTTTTATTTTTAGATTCTGTCTCTCACAGTTAAAGTATACTAGTGATAATTACAGACCTCTCCATTCTTTGTAGGTGGGAAAACTTGAAAAATCGGCAGTGTATCAACTACTTATCTTCCCCACTGTATATCAGTATGTCTCAGAATCAGTGAGATCCATTGAAGCATTCCAGAGTTATTACCTCATAAAGTGACACTGGTCAGAATTGAAAAAATTGTTCTGGTCAGGAAGCTGAAAATAGGCATGTGTGCGAAAGGGTTAAAATAGCATCCTTAGCGTAATCCCCAATATATAAGCTCCCTCAAAGTCACTTCAAAACTAAATAGGTCCCTAAAATACCAGTTTCTGAACATTGCCCTAAAATAATGAAAAATTACTAAACTACTAAACTTTTAACCCTTCAAACAAAATAAAAGGTTGTTTGAAAAATTACTAACATAGAAGACATAAGGTAAATGTTTTGGCAATTTTTTTATGTAATATAACTATACAGTTTACAGGTATAAACATTCAAAGCTGGAATATTGCATATTATTTATTACATTTATTACCAACATAAAGAACAACATATAAGGAACAAAATATTTTTAGAATAACTGGGATATGAGACATTCCATAATTATAACCGCACAAAGTGACATGTCAGATTTCAAAAATTAGGTTTGGGCACTAATGGATTACAATGCCTTCTTCCCAATGTGAGTTCTCTGATGTCTAACGAGTTGAGATTTAGAAAAAAAAAAATATCCCACAATCTGAACATGAAAATGGCTTCTCCCCTGTGTGAATTCTCTCATGTATAACAAGAGTTGATTTTTGTGTAAAACATTTTCCACATTCCGAACATGAAAATGGCTTCTCTCCTCTGTGAATTCTCTCATGTGTAATAAGTAGTGTTGAGCATTCCGATACCGCAAGTATCGGGTATCGGCCAATACTTGTGGGTATCGGAATGCCGATACCGAGATCCGATACTTTTGTGGTATCGGGTATCGGTATCGAAACAACATTAATGTGTAAAATAAAGAATTAAAATAAAAAATATTGCTATACTCACCTCTCCGGTGCAGCCTGGACCTTACCGAGGGAACCGGCAGCGTTCTTTGCTTAAAATGCGCGCGTTTCCTGCCTCCCGTGACGTCACGGCTTGTGATTGGTCGCGTGCTGCCCATGTGGCCGCGACGCGACCAATCACAGCAAGCCGTGACGTAATTTTCAGGTCCTGAATGCCTAATTCTAGGCATTCAGGGTTTTAAAATTACGTTACGGCTTGTGATTGGTCGCGTCGCGGTCACATGGGCGACGCGACCAATCACAAGTCGTGACGTCACGGGAGGCAAGAAACGCACGAATTTTAAAATTACGTCACGGCTTGTGATTGGTTGCGTGCCGCCCATGTGACCGCGACGCGACCAATCACAGCAAGCCGTGACGTAATTTCAGGTCCTGAATGCCTAATTCTGCATTCAGGACCTGAAAATTACGTCACGGCTTGTTCCCTGCTAAGGTTATTATCGCTGGCAGTGAGCTGCCAATTACTGTTTTTGTGGATAGTGGTTCTGCCACAAATCTCATTGATGAGGAGTTTGCGCGCACTGCTGGTTTTAAGATCGAAAAACTGCCTCATCCTATCCGTGTGGTCACCATCAATGCTGCTCCTCTCTCACAGGGGGAGATTACTGAGTTTGTGGCTGAGGTGAAACTCCACATTGGGGTTCTACATTTCGAGCAGGTTACATGTAAGGTACTCAAGAATCTTCCTGCACAGGTGGTTTTGGGTTTTCCATGGTTGTCTATGCACAACCCGGTTATTGACTGGAAAACTCAGGACATTATTCAGTGGAGCAAGTTCTGCCAGGAGAATTGCCTGGCCACATGTGTGTCTGCTGTGACTTCAAGCGTTCCGGAGTCACTTCTGGATTTTGTGGATGTGTTCTCTGAGAAGGGTTGTTCAGAGTTGCCACCACATCGCTCCTATGACTGTACTATCAGGTTTAAACCAGGGGCCAAATTGCCTAAAGCAAGGATGTTTAACATCTCCGGTCCGGAGAGACAAGCGTTAAAGGATTACATTGCTGAAAGTTTGAGCAAAGGGCACATCAGGCCTTCATCCTCGCCTGTGGCAGCAGGGTTCTTCTTCGTTAAGAAGAAAGATGGCGGACTACACCCGTGTCTGGATTTCAGGGAGTTGAACCAGATTACGGTTCGTGATCCATACCGGCCTATGCCATTGATACTGGATTTGTTCAATCAGGTGGCAGGTGCTAAATGGTTTACCAAGCTTGACCTCAGAGGGGCGTACAACCTCATAAGAGTCCGTCAAGGTGATGAGTGGAAGACGGCTTTTAATACCCCTGAGGGTCATTTTGAAAATTTGGTGATGCCATTTGGGTTGACTAACGCACCTGCAGTGTTCCAACATTTCATTAATGATGTGTTCTCGCATGTTTTGAGGAAATTCGTTATCGTGTACCTAGATGACATTCTCATATATTCTTGCGACCGTGATACTCATTTAGATCATGTCAGGCAGGTGTTACAGCTTCTCAGAGAGAATAAGCTGTATGCAAAACTTGAGAAATGTGTATTTTCTGTTCAAGAGTTGCCTTTCTTCGGTTATATTGTGTCTGCTTCTGGTTTTAAAATGGACGCCGCTAAGGTGCAAGCGGTGCTGCATTGGGAACGGCCTGATAACCTGAAAGCACTTCAGCGGTTCCTTGGGTTTTCTAACTACTATAGGAAGTTTATCAAAGATTTTTCCATCATTGCTAAACCGCTAACTGACATTACTAAAAAGGGTACCAATTTCTCCATTTGGCCTGAGGCTGCTGTGCGCGCATTTGAATTTCTTAAGAACAGTTTTGTTTCAGCCCCCATTCTTGTGCAGCCAGACGTATCAAAACCTTTTGTTGTGGAAGTTGATGCGTCTGAGGTTGGTGTGGGGGCGGTACTATCACAAGGCTCATCTTTGAGTGATTTGCGTCCATGCGCCTATTTTTCCAAGAAACTGTCGCCCGCCGAAAGTAACTACGATATCGGCAACTGGGAGTTGTTGGCAATCAAGTTGGCCTTTGAGGAATGGCGACACTTCTTGGAGGGGTCGGTTCATCAGGTTACTGTTATTACTGACCATAAGAATTTGCTTTATTTTGAGTCTGCCAAGCGTCTGTCTCCCAGGCAGGCTCGCTGGGCATTGTTTTTCACGCGGTTCAACTTTGTTGTCACTTACAGACCGGGGTCTAAAAACACTAAGGCGGATGCTCTGTCCAGGTGTTTTCCGGGGGGAGAACCTCGGGAGGATCCAGTACCCATCCTCCAAAAGGGTGTTGTGGTTTTGGCTCTCACTACCGAGGTTGAGGCTGAGATTGTCGAGGCTCAGGAGGAGGTACCATCTGAGCTTCCCATCAACAAATCTTTTGTATCGCTTCATCTCCGCTTAAAGGTTTTGGCGGAGCATCATAATGCTGTCCTGGCTGGCCACCCAGGGGTTAGAGGTACCTTGGAGTTGGTGTCACGTCGGTTTTGGTGGCCCAAGATCCGACAGGACGTGGTCTCATACGTGTCAGCTTGCACCACGTGCGCTAGGGCTAAGACGCCCCACTCCCATCCTGTTGGCACACTACTTCCTCTTGAGGTACCTAGTAAGCCATGGACGGAAATCTCCATGGATTTCATCACTTATTTGCCCTCCTCAGCTGGGAACACGGTCATCTTGGTGATTGTTGATCGGTTTTCAAAAATGTCGCACTTTGTGTCTTTGCCTTCGTTGCCTAACTCTAAGACTCTGGCTCAGGTATTTGTGCAGGAGGTGGTCAGACTTCATGGGGTTCCATCTGACATTGTGTCTGATAGTTGTACTCAGTTTGTGGCAAAATTTTGGAAAGCATTTTGCTCACGGCTGGGGATCAAGTTGTCTCATTCTTCTGCGTTTCATCCTCAGTCAAATGGTCAGACCGAGCGTATGAACCAAAATTTGGAACAGTACTTACGCTGCTTTGTCTCTGATAACCAGGAGTGGTCGACGTTCCTTCCTTTGGCTGAGTTTGCCATCAATAATCACCACCAGGAGTCGTCTGGGGAGTCTCCGTTTTTTTGTGTTTACGGGCTACATCCTCAATTTTGTACTTTGAGTCAGAGGGGCTCTTCCGGCGTTCTGGAGGAAGACCAGTTAGGAGCACAATTGTCATCAGTCTGGAGGAGAGTTAAACAGCGCTTGTTGAGTGTGGGTGCTAGGTACAAACGTGTGGCTGACAGTAGGCGTGTGCCAAGTCCAGACCTGAGTGTGGATGACTGGGTGTGGTTATCCACAAAAAACATAAGACTCAAGATACCATCCCTTAAATTGGGTCCAAGGTTTATTGGTCCATTTAGGGTCGCCGCCGTCATTAACCCTGTAGCGTACCGATTGGAGCTTCCTACGGTGTATAAGATACACAACGTGTTCCACAGATCGTTGCTAAAAAAGACGGTGGGTCTTGTGGACGCAACACCAATGCCTTCTCCAGTCTTGGTGGATGGTAATTTGGAATTTGAGTCTCCGAGGTGGTTGACTCTCATGTAGTGCGTCGCACTTTACAGTACTTGGTTCACTGGCGTGGTTATGGGCCTGAGGAGAGGTCCTGGGTACCAGCCTCGGACATTCATGCGGATCGGCTGGTCAGTATGTTTCACCGCCGCCATCCGGACAAGCCGGGTCCTATAAGTCGTGAGGGCCCTGGGGTCCCTCGTAGAAGGCGGGGTAATGTCATGTCGGACGCTGTTCATACTAGGGCGTTCAACAGACAGCGGTAATTCCGCTTTTGTCCGCTATGCGCTCAGTGGCGTCGGCTAGATTTTGTCTAGCTGGTCCGGGGTTAATGTAGCTGGTGCTCAGATTGGAAGCTGGGCCAAGCCCACTGCCTTTAAATAGTTCTTCGGAACATTGGCCATCACCGATTATAGCTTCTGTCTAGTGCTTGGTTATCTCGGTCTGGAGTGGTGAGCTAGGAGTTGGAGTATCGTATCTGGTGGTGTATTTCCCTTTGTCTTATTTATTCCTTCCTATATTTGTATTTGTTTTGCCCTGTGCAATTATAGTGTACTCCTGAGTGACTGCGGCTTGGTTCATATTTTCAGTTATCCTTGTCTGTGCCAACTGTGGGTATTGGTGTATGATCTCTTCACTGGGTGGTGGGTGGTGGTTTCAGCCTAGGATTGAAACAGGAGTTAGGGTGATGGTGGAGGCCTAGACATGCACACCATCAGTGTAAACTCTAGGAGAGGGTCAGTCAGGATTTCCCTAGTCTGAGGGAAATTGCAGGGGCCCGGGTTATTTGCTGTTGCACACCTAGGCTTCCCGTGACAGGTCTGTGAGAGACAGGCTGGCTGGTAGGTGATTAAAAACTTTATGCAATAAAATGCAATTTAATTATTTAAAATCATACAATGTGATTTTCTGGTTTTTATTTTTAGATTCTGTCTCTCACAGTTAAAGTTTACTAGTGATAATTACAGACCTCTCCATTCTTTGTAGGTGGGAAAACTTGAAAAATCGGCAGTGTATCAACTACTTATCTTCCCCACTGTATATCAGTATGTCTCAGAATCAGTGAGATCCATTGAAGCATTCCAGAGTTATTACCTCATAAAGTGACACTGGTCAGAATTGAAAAAATTGTTCTGGTCAGGAAACTGAAAATAGGCATGTGTGCGAAAGGGTTAAAATAGCATCCTTAGCGTAATCCCCAATATATAAGCTCCCTCAAAGTCACTTCAAAACTAAATAGGTCCCTAAAATACCAGTTTCTGAACATTGCCCTAAAATAATGAAAAATTACTAAACTACTAAACTTTTAACCCTTCAAACAAAATAAAAGGTTGTTTGAAAAATTACTAACATAGAAGACATAAGGTAAATGTTTTGGCAATTTTTTAATGTAATATAACTATACAGTTTATAGGTATAAACATTCAAAGCTGGAATATTGCATATTATTTATTACATTTATTACCAACATAAAGAACAACATATAAGGAACAAAATATTTTTAGAATAACTGGGATATGAGACATTCCATAATTATAACCGCACAAAGTGACATGTCAGATTTCAAAAATTAGGTTTGGGCACTAATGGATTACAATGCCTTCTTCCCAATGTGAGTTCTCTGATGTCTAACGAGTTGAGATTTAGAAAAAAAAAATATCCCACAATCTGAACATGAAAATGGCTTCTCCCCTGTGTGAATTCTCTCATGTATAACAAGAGTTGATTTTTGTGTAAAACATTTTCCACATTCCGAACATGAAAATGGCTTCTCTCCTCTGTGAATTCTCTCATGTGTAATAAGTAGTGTTGAGCATTCCGATACCGCAAGTATCGGGTATCGGCCGATACTTGCGGGTATCGGAATGCCGATACCGAGATCCGATACTTTTGTGGTATCGGGTATCGGTATCGAAACAACATTAATGTGTAAAATAAAGAATTAAAATAAAAAATATTGCTATACTCACCTCTCCGGCGCAACCTGGACCTTACCGAGGGAACCGGCAGCGTTCTTTGCTTAAAATGCGCGCGTTTCCTGCCTCCCGTGATGTCACGGCTTGTGATTGGTCGCGTGCCGCCCATGTGGCCGCGACGCGACCAATCACAGCAAGCCGTGACGTAATTTTCAGGTCCTGAATGCCTAATTCTAGGCATTCAGGGTTTTAAAATTACGTTACGGCTTGTGATTGGTCGCGTCGCGGTCACATGGGCGACGCGACCAATTACAAGCCGTGACGTCACGGGAGGCAAGAAACGCGCGCATTTTAAAATTACGTCACGGCTTGTGATTGGTTGCGTGCCGCCCATGTGACCGCGACGCGACCAATCACAGCAAGCCGTGACGTAATTTCAGGTCCTGAATGCCTAATTCTGCATTCAGGACCTGAAAATTACGTCACGGCTTGCTGTGATTGGTCGCGTCGCGGTCACATGGGCGGCACGCAACGAATCACAAGCCGTGACGTAATTTTAAAATGCGCGCGTTTCCTGCCTCCCGTGACGTCACGGCTTGTGATTGGTCGCGTCGCCCATGTGACCGCGACGCGACCAATCACAAGCAGTAACGTAATTTTAAAATCCTGAATGCCTAGAATTAGGCATTCAGGACCTGAAAATTACGTCACGGCTTGCTGTGATTGGTCGCGTCGCGGCCACATGGGCGGCAGGTGACCAATCACAAGCCGTGACGTCACGGGAGGCAGGAAACGCGCGCATTTTAAGCAAAGAACGCTGCCGGTTCCCTCGGTAGGGTCCATGCTGCGTCGGAGAGGTGAGTATAGCAATATTTTTTATTTTAATTCTTTATTTTACACATTGATATGGATCCCAGGGCCTGAAGGAGAGTTTCCTCTCCTTCAGACCCTGGGAACCATCAGGGATACCGTCCGATACTTGAGTCCATTGACTTGTATTGGTATCGGGTATCGGATTAGATCCGATACTTTGCCGGTATCGGCCGATACTTTCCGATACCGATACTTTCAAGTATCGGATGGTATCACTCAACACTAGTAATAAGATGTGATTTTAGAGTAAAACATTTCCCACATTACGAACATGAAAATGGCTTTCTCTCCTGTGTGAATTCTCTCATGTGTAACAAGATTTGATTTGACTGTAAAACATTTTCCACATTCTGAACATGAAAATGGCTTCTCTTCGGTGTGAACTCTCTCATGTGCAACAAGATGTGAGATTCCTGTAAAACATGTCCCACAATCTGAACATGAAAATGGCCTCTCTCCTGTGTGAATTCTCTCATGTTTAAGAGATGATTTCTCTGTAAAACATTTCCCACATTCTGAACATGAAATGGATTCTCTCCTGTGTGAATTCTCTCGTGTGACAAGATGATATTTTTTAGTAAAACATTTTCCACATTCCGAACATGAAAATTGCTTCTTCCATGTAGGAGCTTTTTTATTTTCCACACATCTTCTGTGACTTTTATTTTGTTTAACAGTCTGTGATAAATTAGGACATGGTACTTTAAAAGGATTCATGTCTAAAGGTACCTTCACACGAAACGACTTTGTAACGATATCGCTAGCGATCCGTGTTGTTGCAGCGTCCTGGCTAGAGATATCGTTTAGTTTGACACGCAGCAGCGATCAGGATCCTGCTGTGATGTCGCTGGTCGCTGAATAAAGTTCAGAACTTTATTTGGTTGTCCGATCGCCGTGTATCGTTGTGTTTGACAGCAAAAGCAACAATACCAGCTATATTTTACACTGGTAACCAGGGTAAAAATCGGGTTACTAAGCGCAGGGCCGCGCTTAGTAACCCGATGTTTACCCTGGTTACCAGCGTAAAATGTAAAAAAAACAAACAGTACATACTTACATGTGTCCCCCGGCGTCCGCTTCCCACACTGACTGAGCGCCGCAAAGTGAAAGTGAAAGCACAGCACAGCGGTGACGTCACCGCTGTGCCCTGCTACTGCCGGCGCTCACACAGTGCAGGAAGCGGACGCCGGGGGAGGCATGTAAGTATGTACTGTTTGTTTTTTTTACATTTTACGCTGGTAACCAGGGTAAACATCGGGTTACTAAGCGCGGCCCTGCGCTTAGCAACCCGATGTTTACCCTGGTTACCCGGGGACCTCGGCATCGTTGGTCGCTGGAGAGCGGTCTGTGTGACAGCTCTCCAGTGACCAAACAGCGACGCTGCAGCGATCGGCATCGTTGTCGCTATCGCTGCAGCGTCGCTTCGTGTGAAGGTACCTTGAGATGTTGGTATGGTCTTCATATTGGTCTTGTGCATTCCTTTTTTGGAGCTGCTGGTACGACCATCTGTCAAGAATACAACTTATGTGATTTTTTTGTCAAATAACCTTAATACTTATATTTATCTAAATATTAAGTAAAAATAAAAAAATGAGATAGAAATTGCAAAGTGTGTAGCAAACATCTATTATTGGGCAGCACGGTGGCGCAGTGGATAGCACAGCAGCCTTGCAGCGCTGAAGGCCTGGGTTCTAATCCCACCTTGGACAACATCTGCAAAGAGTTTGTATGTTCTCTCCGTGTATGCATGGGATTCCTCTGGGCACTCCGGTTTCCTCCCACACTCCAAAGACATACTGATAGGGAATTTAGATTGTGAGCCCCAACGGGGACAGCAATGATAATGTGTACAAACTGTAAAGCGCTGCATATGTTAGCGTGATATAAAGATTATTATTAACTGACTAAACTGCAGGTAAATAGCATTTTTGTAGCTGACAGGTTATCTTTAGGGGTTCATTTACACAGGCAGATATTGACCTGTAACAAGCACTGACAAATGATATGGGAGCAGCTTTGTTCTCTCTCCCCACAGAAAATAGATGAATGCTTGGCCGAACCATCATGACTATGGTGAATTTCGGAGACAGTGCGGTCAGCAGACTCAGGTACAACTAATGTCTGTACTAACATCTCTAATTACATGTCTGTCTGTGGTCTGGACTGTTTTAAAATAATAAAGCATAATTGGTTTCCATATTGCATCCTGTGGTATGTGCTGTGGAAATTATGTCTATTCTTTAATGAGCACTACACGTTGACCACTGGCACCCCATCCTCCATGTGACAGAATGAGGACTTTCTCATATTGTGTCACTTATGTCTAGAGAAATGCTCAGGTGTCAGTACTACTAGGTGGTGTCCGTCTCACACAATCGCTGACCGCTACATGCAGAACAGAGGAGCCATATGGTCGTGTATTAGGAAGTCATGGCCATGGAGACATATAAAGATGGATCAGGCCAGGCAATTCTCTTCTTTCTCTTATAATGCACTACAGGCTGTGACTATGAGACAATTGTCTTAAAACAGTTTTTTTTTTTAATCTCCAGCTAGTTCAATATATCAAATAGGTTACTTAGGATATATATTACTCCTGGAACCAGAACCATGATGGAGATGATGTAAAACACTAAACTAGATACTTTGCCAATGAGGTGTCACGCGTCTTTGATGATCTATCATTCCAGTCTATTCTTAAATCCATATTATAGATGTCGGAGAAACATGAATCATTTTCTATGGTTTCGATTACACATCCAATGCTTGCTGCTATTTCTCCAGTATTCATTTCTATAGAAGCAGGTCTCACACACACAGCTCCAGGGCTCATGCTCCCCCCACCCCCATTAGGTTTGTGCAGTGTAAACAGGAAGCCCCATGTGCAGGCAGGTAGCTGCAGTCCTCCCCCTCCCTCTGCCTGTGTGTAATTCTATCCCACTCTCACCCTCCCTCTGGAATGTGGTTTATGACCCCTAGTTAACAGAGTTAAGAGTGATCCCCCCCCCCCAACCAATACCCCCACACACACACACAAAAATGTCCTCCCATCTTCTAAATACACACACAACACTCAGCTCAGCCTTCCTGTTTTTGTATATGAGGGAACCGCAGCTGGGAATCAACTCTCCAGCAAAAAAAAAAGCATCAGGAGAATGAATTCCAACCACCCGATCCTTATTTACCCCAACATCATCTGTTCATGTAGATTTTCAGCGGAAATCAACCATTTTTAACCCCTTCATGACCCAGCCTATTTTGGCCTTAATGACCTTGCCGTTTTTTGCAATTCTGACCAGTGTCCCTTTATGAGGTAATAACTCCGGAACGCTTCAACGGATCCTAGCGATTCTGAGATTGTTTTTTCGAGACATATTGGGCTTCATGTTAGTGGTAAATTTAGGTCGATAATTTCTGAGTTTGTGAAAAAAACGGAAATTTGGCGAAAATTTTGAAAATTTCGCAATTTTCACATTTTTAATTTTTATTCTGTTAAACCAGAGAGTTATGTGACACAAAATAGTTAATAAATAATGTTTCCCACATGTCTACTTTACATCAGCACAATTTTGGAAACAAATTTTTTTTTTGCTAGGAAGTTATAAGGGTTAAAATTTGACCAGTGATTTCTCATTTTTACAACAAAATTTACAAAACCATTTTTTTTAGGGACCACCTCACATTTGAAGTCAGTTTGAGGGTTCTATATGGCTGAAAATACCAAAAAGTGACACCATTCTAAAAACTGCACCCCTCAAGGTGCTCAAAACCACATTCAAGAAGTTTATTAACCCTTCAGGTGTTTCACAGCAGCAGAAGCAACATGGAAGTAAAAAATGAACATTTAACTTTTTAGTCACAAAAATTATCTTTTAGCAACAATTTTTTTTATTTTCCCAAGGGTAAAAGGAGAAACTGGACCATGGACGTTGTTGTCCAATTTGTCCTGAGTACGCTGATACCTCATATGTGGGGGTAAACCACTGTTTGGGCGCACGGCAAGGCTCAGAAGGGAAGGAGCGCCATTTGACTTTTTCAATGAAAAATTGGCTCCAATCTTTAGCGGACACCATGTCGTGTTTGGAGAGCCCCCGTGTGCCTAAACATTGGAGCTCCCCCACAAGTGACCCCATTTTGGAAACTAGACCCCCAAAGGAACTTATCTAGAAGCATAGTGAGCACTTTAAACCCCCAGGTGCTTCACAAATTGTTCCGTAAAAATGAAAAAGTACTTTTTTTTCACAAAAAAATTATTTTAGCCTCAATTTTTTCATTTTCACATGGGCAACAGGATAAAATGGATCCTATAATTTGTTGGACAATTTCTCCTGAGTACACCAATACCTCACATGTGGGGGTAAACCACTGTTTGGGCCCATGGTAAGGCTTGGAAGGGAAGGAGCGCCATTTGACTTTTTGAATGAAAAATTATCTCCATCGTTAGCGGACACCATGTCGCGTTTGGAAAGCCCCTGTGTGCCTAAACATTGGAGCTCCTCCACAAGTGACCCCATTTTGGAAACTAGACCCACCAAGGAACTTATCTAGATGCATAGTGAGCACTTATAACCCCCAGGTGCTTCACAGAAGTTTATAACGCAGAGCCGTGAAAATAAAAAAAAATTTTTCTTTCCTCAAAAATGATTTTTAGCCCAGAATTTTTTATTTTCCCAAGGGTAATAGGAGAAATTGGACCCCAAATGTTGTTGTCTAGTTTGTCCTGAGTACGATGATACCCCATATGTGGGGGTAAACCACTGTTTGGGCGCACGGCAGGGCTCGGAAGGGAAGGCACGCCATTTGGCTTTTTGAATGGAAAATTAGCTCCAATCATTAGCGGACACCATGTCGCGTTTGGAGAGCCCCTGTGTGCCTAAACATTGGAGCTCACGCACAAGTGACCCCATTTTAGAAACTAGACCTCCCATGGAACTAATCTAGATGTGTGGTGAGCACTTTGAACCCCCAAGTGCTTCACAGAAGTTTATAACGCAGAGCCATGAAAATAAAAAATAATTTTTCTTTTCTCAAAAATGATTTTTTAGCCCACAATTTTTTATTTTCCCAAGGGTAACAGGAGAAATTGGACCCCAAAATTTGTTGTCCAATTTCTCCTGAGTATGCTGATACCCCATATGTGGGAGTAAACCACTGTTTTGGCACACGTCGGGGTTCGGAAGGGAAGTAGTGACGTTTTGAAATGCAGACTTTGATGGAATGCTCTGCGGGCGTCAGGTTGCGTTTGCAGAGCCCCTGATGTGCCTAAACAGTAGGAACTCCCCACAAGTGACTCCACTTTGGAAACTAGACCCCCAAGGGAACTTATCTAGATGTGTGGTGAGCACTTTGAACCCCCAAGTGCTTCACAGAAGTTTATAACGCAGAGCCGTGAAAATAATAAATGTGTTTCATTTCCTCAAAAATATTTTTTAGCCCAGAATTTTTTATTTTTGCAAGAGTAACAGGAGAAATTGGACCCCAAAAGTTGTTGTCCAGTTTCTCCTGAGTACGCTGATACCCCATATGTGGGGGTAAACCACTGTTTGGGCATATGCCGGGGCTCGGAAGGGAAGTAGTGGCATTTGAAATGCAGACTTTGATGGAATGGTCTGCGGGCGTCACATTGCATTTGCAGAGCCCCTGATATGCCTAAACAGTAGAAACACCCCACAAGTGACCCCATTTTGGAAACTAGACCCCCCAAGGAACTTATCTAGATGTGTGATGAGCACGTTCAACCCCCAAGTGCTTCACAGAAGTTTACAACGCAGAGCCGTGAAAATAAAAAATCATTTTTCTTTCCTCAAAAAAGATGTTTTAGCAAGCAATTTTTTATTTTCCCAAGGGTAACAGGAGAAATTGGACCCCAAAAGTTGTTGTCCAATTTCTCCTGAGTACGCTGATACCCCATATGTGGGGGTAGACCACTGTTTGGGCATATGCCGGGGCTCGGAAGGGAAGTAATGGCATTTGAAATGCAGACTTTGATGGAATGGTCTGCGGGCGTCACATTGCATTTGCAGAGCCCCTGATGTGCCTAAACAGTAGAAACACCCCACAAGTGACCCCATTTTGGAAACTAGACTCCCCAAGGAACTTATCTAGATGTGTGATGAGCACGTTCAACCCCCAAGTGCTTCACAGAAGTTTACAACGCAGAGACGTGAAAATAAAAAATAATTGTTCTTTCCTCAAAAATTATGTTTTAGCAAGTAATTTTTTATTTTTGCAAGGGTAACAGGAGAAATTGGACCCCAACAGTTGTTGCCCAGTTTGTCCTGAGTACGCTGGTACCCCAAATGTGGGGGTAAACCACTGTTTGGGCGCACGTCGGGGCTTGGAAGGGAGGGAGCACCATTTGACTTTTTGAACGCAAGATTGGCTGGAATCAATGGTGGCGCCATGTTGCGTTTGGAGACCCCTGATGTGCCTAAACAGTGGAAACCCCTCAATTCTAACTTCAACACTAACCCCAACACACCCCTAATCCTAATTCCAACTGTAGCCATAACCCTAATCACAACCCTAACCCCAACACACCCCTAACCACAACCCTAACCGCAACACACCCGTAACCCTAATTCCAACCCTAACCCTAATCCCAACCCTAACCACAACTGTAACCCCAACACACCCTTAACCCTATCCGTAACCCTAACCACAAGCCTAATCTTAACCCTATTTCCAACCCTAACTCTAATTCCAACCCTAACCCTAAGGCTATGTGCCCACGTTGCGGATTCGTGTGAGATTTTTCCGCACGATTTTTGAAAAATCTGCAGGTAAAAGGCACTGCGTTTTACCTGCAGATTTACAGCAGATTTCCAGTGTTTTTTTGTGCGGATTTCACCTGCGGATTCCTATTGAGGTACAGGTGTAAAACGCTGCGGAATCCGCACAAAGAATTGACATGCTGCGGAAAATACAACGCAGCGTTTCTGCACGGAATTTTCCGCACCATGGGCACAGTGGATTTGGTTTTCCATAGGTGTACATGGTACTGTAAACCTGATGGAAAACTGCTATGAATTCGCAGCAGCCAATCCGCTGCGGATCCGCAGCCAAATCCGCTGCGGATCCGCGGCCAATCCGCTGCGGATCCGCAGCCAAATCCGCACTGTGTGCACATGCCATAACCCTAACCCTACCCGTAACCCTAACCCTACCCCTAACCCTAACCCTACCCGTAACCCTAACCCTACCCCTAACCCTACCCGTAACCCTAACCCTACCCCTAGTTCTAACCCTAACCCTAGTGGAAAACAGAAAAAAAAATAATAATATTTTCTTTATTTTATTATTGTCCCTACCTATGGGGGTGATAAAGGGGGGGGTTTATTTATTATTTTTTTTATTTTGATCGCTGTGATAGAACCTACCACAGCGATCAAAATGTACTTGTAAGGAATCTGCCGGCTGGCAGATTCGGCGGGCGCACTGAGCATGCGCCCGCCATTTTGGAAGATGGCGGCGCCCAGCGAGGAGACGTACGGACACCGGGAGGATCGGTAAGTATGAAGGGGTGGTGGGGGGGTGGATCGGAGCACAGGGGGGGTGATCGGACCACAGGGGGGGTGAATCCAAACAAGGAGGGAGCGGACAGCAGGACGGGGGAGCCGGCAGGCGGACGGAGGGGACCGGACCCCATAACGGAGGACTGGGGGGGCGATCGGTGGGTGTGGGGGGGTCACTTCAGTATTTCCAGCCATGGCCGATGATATTGCAGCATCGGCCATGGCTGGATTGTAATATTTCACCTGTTTTTTAGGTGAAATATTACAAATCGCTCTGATTGGCAGTTTCACTTTCAACAGCCAATCAGAGCGATCGTAGCCACGGGGGGGGGGGGGGTGAAGCCACCCCCCCTGGGCTGAAGTACCACTCCCCCTGTCTCTGCAGATCGGGTAAAATGGGAGTTAACCCCTTCACCCGATCTGCAGGGACGCGATCATTCCATGACGCCACATAGGCGTCATGGGTCGGATTGGCACGGGTTTTCATGACGCCTACGTGGCATCATGGGTCGGGAAGGGGTTAAAACAGGATTCCTAGGATTATGTGTAATGCTCGCACCATGGCTGGTTGGCGCGAGCGTGGGAGGTGTGGCCCCACCGGACCACTAACCAGACTACCCTGGGAGGGGCGTAACTAAGCAGCTATCTTGAGCTGCCAGGTGCCAATCCAGGGTGGTGTCTGGCTGTGGCTGCTGATCCCACCGGGGGATGGAACACAGGCAAGCAGGCAGACGGGCACGGCTGAGACACTGGCAGGACAGGTAGGCACCGGAATTCAGGCAGGTATATGGAAACAGGTAGGAACCTGTTCAGACAGGAGGGTATATGGGAACAGGTAGGAACCTGACCCGCAAATTACTGAATGGAGGAAGAGCAAGACCGTGAGAGCGGATGCAAAGCAGAAACACAGGAGGCAGAGCCAAGAGCAGAGAAGAAGGAGGCAGAGCCAAGAGCAGAGGAGGCGGAGCAAAGAGCAGAGAAGGAGGCGGAGCAAAGAGTAGAGAAGAAGGAGGCAGAGCAAAGAGCTGAACCACATGAGGCAGAGCCAAGAGCTGAACCACTGGAGGCAGAGCCAAGAGCTGAACCTCTGGAGGCAGAGCCAAAAGCAGGAAGTCGCAGAGCCACAGGTTGCGGCAAGCAGAGCAGCAAGGCGCAGAGCCACAGATTGTGGCAAGCAGAGCAGTAAGGCGCAGAGCCACAGCTGGTGGAGAGCAGAGGAGAGAGGTGCAGAACCACAGGGTGTGGTGAGCAGAGAGGCGCAGAGCCACAGGTTGTGGCGAGCAGAGAGGCACAGAGCCACAGGTTGAGCAGAGCAGGAGGGAGAGAACACAGAGGTACGCACAGCAGAGTGGGAAAGGTAAACAAGCAAGGAACAACAGGAACGGACATAGACCAGAGTACTCACAGGGACAGACACGGATACATGAACTCGACACGGATATAGGCCTGGGTATTGCAGCCCCCAGAAGGCAGAGATAGGACCTGGCAGCTCAGTAACAAGATACTGAGGGAAATAGTTTGCTCAGGCATCCTCCAATGGGTGAGGATGCCTTAAGTATCAGAGGTCTCTAGGCAATTGGCCAGGGACACCTTAGGGAGGTGCACACAGTCTCAATAAGAATCTGGAATTGCCAGTGTCGTACGACAATCCCCCTGGAAGAAGCTATCGCGAAACGCGCATTGGGGCGTAGCTGCTAACACAGGTTATGTATCACTTTATTCAGAGGTTTATTTGTACCTGCACCTTTTGTATATAATGTATCTGCTTCTGCCTATTGATAAAATGAGCACTTAAGATTGCAAATCTGGAGGTCATGTATGCACTAAGCACTTTGCACTTTATGTACTATTGATGCAATTTAGCACTTTATATAATTAATGACACATGACTGACTGAAAATAGTGCTTCTCTAAGGCAGTGGGTTGCAGATATATCTGTGTGGACATTTCATTTAGATTAAGCACACTGTGATACTGTATCATCCCACCCTTCACATGAAGAATTAAAATTTGCACTAGTACTTATCTTTCCTTTGGAAATATTTAAACAGCCCATTAGTAATAGTATTTGGAGCTGACATTCATATTACTATACATCACTTATAATGAGGACCCAGGTATCATAAAGTGTGCTGGTCTTTTAAATTCTAGACTGATATCATTAATCTACCTTATAAACAGGTGCTGAGATACTTTTGTTGAGGTTAATTAAGTATTTGATCTTATGGCTCTCCTCAACGACCATACGAAGATATGTTTATGCATCTAGTAGTGTCCCCCACTTGTCCTACCAACCTTCTGGGAGCAGACCTTCTCCAAAAGCTGAGAGCAACTATAGCTTATTCATCAGATGGTCTCACCATCACCATCACTGACCCGCTCGATCCGAGCGAAGAGTGTCAACTTCAAGCTGCACCTCTGCTTATGATGATGGATGAAGCTGCTAAAACAGTCTCGAGTGTTCCGCCAGAAGTAATGTCACAAGTTCCATCTACTCTATGGTCTACTGGCCCTGAAGATATTGGACGTCTTGCTGTGCCCCCGGTGCGGGTCATTCTTAAACCTGGAGCTCAGCTTCCAAGGGTGCCCCAATATCCACTCAAATCTGTCCAAGAAGAGTCTTTAGCCACTCAAATCAAGACTCTCTTGGAGAACGGGGCACTAGTCAAATGTAACTCTCCCTGTAACACACCTTTGTTTCCAGTAAAGAAGAGGACATTAAAAGGAGAAGCTCCAAAGTATCGTATGGTTCAAGATCTCCGGGCTGTTAATGCAGCAACTGTACTAGAAAGTCCAATTGTGCCCAATCCACATACATTGCTGTCGGAAATACCATCAGATGCAGAACGTTTCACTGTCATAGACCTGGCCAATGCTTTCTTCAGCATACCACTGCATTCAGAAGATTGGTACCTGTTTGCTTTCACTTACAGAGGATCACAATATACCTGGACGGTCTTACCACAAGGAGCACAGAACTCACCAAGTCATTTCTCTCAGGCCCTTGCCACTTGTCTACAGCCATGGAGAGAGCTTAACCATCAAGTTGTCCTCCTTCAATATGTGGATGATCTCCTACTATGCTGTCCTAATCAGGCGACCGCTGAAGAGTCAAGTCTCAGTCTTCTTCTTCATCTTGCACAACAAAACTGTAAGGTGTCCCTCAACAAAGTCCAGTGGTGTCAGCCTAAAGTCGTGTTTTTAGGCCACTGTCTCTCTCCGAAATTGAAACACCTAACGGATGAAAGGAAGCTTGCTATTAAGACCGTTCCTCTACCAAAAGGACCTAAGCAGTTACAAGCTTTTTTGGGACTTATCACATATTGTCGCCAATGGATTCCAGACGCCTCCAAGCTGATGCAACCGTTGTACGATGACCTTAAGACGTCAGCATTTCCACTATGTCCCAAATCTGTTGAAGCCTTCTATGCTCTTAAACAGGCCATACAGTCTGCACCAGCTCTTGGAATCCCAAATTATCAACTACCTTTTTACTTGTTTGTCAGTGAAGTAGCAGGACATGCTTCCGGAGTCCTAGCACAAAAACATGGGGGAAGAACAAGACCAATCGGCTACTACTCTGCCCGCCTGGACTCTGTGTCTCAAGCTTCCCTGACTTGCCTCAGAGCTGTTCATGCTGCACATATGCTTCTGGACAAAACTTCTGATATCATCTTAGGACATCCGGTTCTCTTAATGGCTCCACACGACATAAAAGCTATTCTAGGCCAGACTCAACCTAAACACCTGTCGCTACAGCGTCATATGAGACTCCAATGTTCCCTCTTGATTCCGGATAATGTCACTCTTGTCCGCTGCACCATCCTCAACCCGTCCACGCTGCTTCCTCTTTCCAGGGGGGATGTGGATGATGATACTGATGCTCTCGGAGAAGATGCCTCTACACACTCAGAGGATCATGACTGTCTCGAACAAATGCAGGAAGAAGCAGCCTCCAAGAAAAACGTGTCTGAAGACCCACTCCCACATGCTGACCTGACGTTCTTCACTGATGGTTCCAGATTTGCAGATGAAACTGGAAGATTCCATACGGGGTATGCCGTGGTTACACATGACCAGGTCATCTCAGCTGGATCGCTACCACCGCACATGTCTGCACAAGAAGCGGAACTTAAAGCTTTGACGTTGGCTTGTCAGGAAGCGACGGAGAAGGTGGTCAACATCTATACGGATTCAAGATACGCTTTTGGAGTGGCTCATGACTTCGGCAGTATCTGGGCAGCCAGAGGATACCTAACATCCAGTGGAACTCCTGTAAAACATGCTGCTATCATACAAGAACTTGTGGCCGCTCTAGATCTACCTTTGGAGGTTGCAGTGATCAAGATCAAAGCTCACGGGAGATTGGATTCTCCAGAAGCAAGGGGGAACTTCTTTGCTGACAAAACAGCAAAAACCTATGCTGTGGATCCATTTGGGAAAGAAAAAGCAGCGGTGTACGTGTCACAAGACACTGAAGAAGGGACTAAAGGCTCTCTTATGAGGATCATCCATCTACATCAAGACAAGACATCAGATGATGAGAAGAAGTCATGGCAAGAAGGAGGAGCTAAAAAGGATGAAGATGGAGTCTGGAGGATGAACAAAAAGGTCTGTCTACCCCGTAATCTGTACCCTTCAGTGACAGAATGGGCACACGGTATCACCCACAGAGGCAAGAATCAGATGAATGACCTAATTTGGAAGACTTATATGGCACCTGGAATCTCTACTGTTACCCAAAAATATTGCAAGTCCTGCCTTGTGTGTGCAACATGCAATCCAGCACCGCCTCAGAAAGTTACTCAGAAACATTTGGCTAAACCACTTTATCCCTTTCAGAGGATTCAGATTGATCACATTCAAATGCCAAAAGTAGGGAAGTACGAGTATGTACTGGTAGTGACTGACATGTTCTCAGGATGGCCCGAAGCCTATCCAGTAACAAACATGACTGCCAGAGTGACTGTTAAGAGACTGATGACTGAAGTAGTCTGCAGATATGGGATCCCAGAGGTAATTGAGAGTGACCAAGGACCTGCGTTCACTGCAGCACTGACTAAGGAACTATGGACACTGGTGGGAGCGGATTTGGGTTTACATACTCCATATCACCCTCAGAGCAGTGGGAAAGTAGAAAGATTGAATGGCACCTTGAAAAATAAAATACTGAAAGCCAGTCAGGAGGTCAGACTTCCTTGGACAGACATTTTGCCCATTGCCTTATACTCAGTCAGAAACACTCCAAGGGGTCCCACTAAACTCACACCATACGAGATTCTTTTTGGGGGGCCTCCAAGGTTGGGTCAATATTTTCCACAACAGCTAGCCTTAGGAAGTGATACTTTGGTGAAATATGTCATTGCCCTTACTAAAGAACTGTCAGTAACACATGCACGAGTTTTATCATCCATTCCAGATCCAGATTCCATTGAAGGTACCCATACTTTCCAACCCGGTGACTACGTGCTGGTTAAGAAGTTCGTCAGAAAGACTTCCCTGGAGTTGAGATTTGAGGGTCCCTACCAAGTGCTCCTGACTACTCCTACTTCAGTCAAACTTGAAGGAAGACCGACGTGGATACACGCCTCTCACTGCAAGAAGTTCGTGCCACCATCAGAACCCTCTACATAATGTTGCATATCCTTTACTTTGTGTGTTGTGCCATTCTATACTCCTTTGTAGGAGCACAACAGGTCGCAATCACCCAAACTGGGGGGGTGATCACATTCTGGTACAATACTACTGCACACGTTGCTTCTTTTAAATTTGATTATTGTGATGTAGTACAGTGCGACACTAAGTGGGTTTCCTCACCTTCCACAATGAGTCAACCGGCACAGCTGAGATCAGGACAATATATATGTGTTACAGAAGATGGATGGGGACGAACATGTAGTTCATGGAGGGAGCGGTTGGGTGGAACACCGGTGAAGATTGGGGGTATAGACCAAACACAGCCTCAAGAAAACAGGACTCACAGGGCAAATCCCTACTCACTAGGATGACACTCTCCCGTACAAAAGTCCTCAAACCCTGTGATACCATTGGCCAATGCAACCCTTTAGTCCTCAACCTGGAGAACCCTCAACCTGGCGATAATGGCACCTATCTGCTGGGTACATATGTAAATGGTGTGTGTGCCAGTTGTGCCCATCTAGGTCAATTCATATTAGCAGATATAAAAGAAATGTCCCCAAAAGATAAAAATAAGCATTCAAACCCTCTTAACAAGGTGACAGCCATTGCAAACCCCACATTTGAAGATATTCTTGCTATTGAAACAGGATACACTGAGACCAACTTATGGTTGAAGTGGATGAAATATACAGCCAATCAATATAATAAATCTAATTGCTTTGTCTGTGCAGGAGCGAGACCCCACTTGGGATCTGTCCCTCTAGATTTACCCCCAGATGTGGAAAAGTGTTTCCTGAGTCTGTTTACTAACAAATCCCTTAATGAAACAAATTGCGAAAATTGGAAAAAGAAGTATCCTATAGTCACAAATGGAGCGCCCCCACACCGCCGCAGGGCCGAGGGGTACCCGGAGCCGGGCCTCTAGGTCTCAGTCCTGGGGTTGTCACGGTGGCTAGACCCGGTCCGTGGCCCTGTCCGTCAGTGGGGGACGTCCGGTGCAATAAGTGATGTCAATGGTGGTGTAGCGGTGCAGTTGTGGGGTGCAGGTCGCGGTAAATAACGAGGACACCAGGTTGCAGTCTCTTTACCTCTTTACTGGAGATCTCTGGGTCCTCAGTCCAGAATACGGTTCACCAGGCTGCGCAAGTCCGGCCGGTCCAATGGCACCTCCAGAGTTCTCCTCTCAGGTGGAAATCAGTGCCTTCCTTCTAGCGCTGTGTGTTGTAGTCCTTCCCTGCTGTGCTCACGGAAAGTACCCCACAACGGTTGTGTCTGTTTCTTAAGTTCCCTCACAACTCGATTAATTGATGTTCCTCTCGTAATCCATCCCTCCCTGTTATTCAGGTTGGAACGGCACCCATTTGTCAGGTAGGCCTGGAGTTCTTCCGGGACCCTAGAGACGCCCCTCTCCCGCAATTGCCCCCCAAGACTTCATAGGTGATATGTGGTAGACAGCCCGCCTGAGACTGACTGTCCTGCCGCTGTTTGGAGTATGGCTTTAAAGCTGTATATTATTCCACTCCCTCGGCGTTCCGGCCACTGGTAATGCGCCTCAGTAAGGTGCTGCCTCTTTCAGCAAAACCCCTACTGGTATTCTCCTTCTGCTTGATCTCGTTTCTCACTCAGCACAATCTATCTCGCTTCTAGTCCTTTCTTGGGCACCGCCGCTATACTGAGCAGGCGCGGTCCCGTTACGTTCTTTCCAATGCCAAGCCTCTGTCAGGATCCTACCCCTGACAGAGACCCTACTGTCTCTTCCTCCACAACACCCTCTGCCACCAGGTGTTGCTTCGTTCAATCCAGTCAGCTTTCTCCCTAACTTCCTGCCTGACCCCCAGTTTTACCCACTATGGTGGGGAGTGGCCTAATGAATAGAACCCTTAGCTCCCCCCGGAGGCCCAGCTGTGAAACATATTGGTGTCTGTGATACCTGATTAGAGGAACTCCTTCAGTGCCATCGAACGCACCATGGCTCCCCATAGTGGCGGAGCCACAGTACTGCAACGACCAGGACTCTGGGGCGCTGCACTCCCCCCTGGTTAAACACAGTACTCCGGGACTGGGAAGAAAAACAACAATACAGGTTAGTAAAAAGACATACAATTTTGTTGAGTGCAAATAACAGTAAGTATACTTGAACAGGCTTCCCTTTATGGGAGGTGAGGACACTTTAACGTTACAAACATAATCAAACATCATAGCAACAGGCTACAATTAACTCTCATTACCCAACCGGGTATTCTACTAAGTGCAAATTTTATGAACAATAATTTAACATTGCCCTTAAGGACCCACACTCTAAATCCACTAAAGGCCCTCCTATAATCACATTATAAGGTAAATTAACTTTTACATTCTCCTACTTTGAACCTGCAGGACCGCCTGTCCCTATGGCACCAGACCTACTGCCTCTCCTTTCTTTTACAGGACCGCCCCGTTCAGCCAGGGCCTACTGCCTTTCGCTACTATACATAGTATAGACATAACATTCCTTTCAGTTTGAGAACATGGAGTCCACTCTGCTTGACTCCTATAAGGACTCACTCACTAACCCCTACGGGTTTACTTTCTGTCCTTAGTAACGAACTAACTTTCTATGGGGACGCGGGGTTTACCTTCTATCCTCACCTTCATTATTACTTCTTCACTTCCAGCTAAACGGAACTCTACACCTACCCCTACGGGCTGTCTGCATCCTTTTTCTTTAAGAGAACATTATTTAAATTCCACATTCTAAACAGATTAAAACACACATAACTTTTTCACGTAAAACAGTTACATTTCTTTCAAAGCATCATCGTGACATTACTGTTCTAAACAGTATCTCTTTCAAGTTCAATTCTAACCTCCCCTTTAAGAGGAGGTCAAGTCTTTCTGAGGTAGCTCGTCTTTTCAGCCTACCAGTCCATGCAAAGGCTCCGGAATGGCATCTTCGCAAAGTGTCTTTAAATAAAACCAGTAGGAAGCACCTTTAAGAAGGTGCAAACTATTTACAGGAAAGTTTGAATCATGCAATGTTCATGATTTCGCAGTTCGTGTAACTTTGTAAAACTTTAAGGAAAACAACAATAGTGACCCCGGGTCAACAAAGGAGTCACCTTTTAAAGTTTACCCTGGACGGGTTCAGCAGCAACTTAAAGAACAAACAGTAACTATTTACATTTTCAGGAAACAATAAATTTCAGAATCCCCCACGAGGCGCCACCTGGCGGGTGAACCCCTGCAACACAGGCGGTTCAGGTTCCAGGTTCACTCCCGCGGCCAGGTACACCCCATGGGTGCGGGTCTGTTGCACAACCAGATCGTGTGCGGTGATGAGGGTCTGCGTTCCCACTTCCCTCTGCGCTGGTACATCAGGAACATCGGTCACTCGAAGAGGCACCTCCTTAGCCACTACGGTGGTTGCGGTGGTCAGGCGGCGGATCGCAGGTTCTGTGATCAGACAGGTGGGGGCGACCGGGGTGGCTACAGCTCGGTCACACGGTGGCACTTTGGCTACAGGGGCTGGTTTCTCTTTCTTGTAGACATTCAGAGCGAACCACCCCTTCTCCCCGAGATGCCTAGTATAGATGACGCCGTCTCCCGGGTAGAGGTCTCGATCGGGGTGGCCCTCTCTGAGGTGCGACTCGACATCCCGCCGGTTAACAAAGACCTCCGCGTATAGCCCCGGTTCTTTAATAAAGCCCCAGCCTCCTCGGAGCTTAAAAATGGTGACGATGCCCTGCCTGCGCGGGGCCTGGTGAGTGGTGGGGTCCTTGCGGGCCCGGTCCTTGACCGCCAAATCTTTTTGATGGTGGGCCTCCCACCCGGCCTGATGTGCTTTCTCTTCCTCCTTCCACCGTTGCTCTAGCTGGGCCCGGTATTCCTCCCAGCTTAGGGCCTGTACCATCTCCCCCTCCTGGGTCTCCACCCCGGGGAACCCCATAAGATTGGATCCGGGGTTCACCCAGCGGCACACCATGCGCTCCGCGTGGACCTCACACAGCAAGGGAGTAGGGGTGATTGGGGCTCGCATACGGTGTTCCATGCCCGTGGCTTCCTCCCATGGTAGCAGGCGCTGGAGTCTATGGGTTCCCGGGAGAGGTGGTGCTGCTACGGGACCCACTAACACACCCTCGGCTGGCGGGGCAGGATCGGCGGACTCACCAACTGGTACGAGTCCACTTTCCGCGACAGGTCCCGCTGGTTCTTCCGGTGAGAACTCCGATGTCTGGGAACCCTCTGCCGGCACCACCGGGCGCGGAACCTGGACCCTCACATTCAGTTGGAGGAGCTGGTTATATAAGTCCTCCATCTCGGCTCTCAGGAATCTGGTGTTATCCACGGAGAACGGGCTGCCGGGCTCATCCGGGTAGTCGGGGGAGACGTCCACTTCAACCCCACTGTCGGGTTCGGAGCTGCTGGCCATAGCGTCCTCCACGTGGGTCACTTCCTGGTCTTTTTCCCGCTCTCTCCTTCGCGAGCGGTTTCGTTTTCTCTGCCTCCGCCCCCATTAAGGATTAGGAGGCGGATCTCTGCTGCTGACGGACACGTCCTCACCGCGCAGAAATATTTAGACTGGGCGGCCATTGCTGTTCGCGCTTTCCAACTTGCCTACGCCCACTTCACGCCCCTCTTCTCTTCCTGCGCTCTCCTCAGCGCTGCAATGGCGGCGGATTTTGGCGGCAACTGGCACAGCACACAGTCTTTGCAATAAAGTACAGTCCAAGCACAGTAAATCACAGTCTCTAGGCACACATGACCTGATTCTTCAGGCTTAAGTAGATCCTGTTCGTGACGCCAAGTTTGGAGCGCCCCCACACCGCCGCAGGGCCGAGGGGTACCCGGAGCCGGGCCTCTAGGTCTCAGTCCTGGGGTTGTCATGGTGGCTAGACCCGGTCCGTGGCCCTGTCCGTCAGTGGGGGACGTCCGGTGCAATAAGTGATGTCAATGGTGGTGTAGCGGTGCAGTTGTGGGGTGCAGGTCGCGGTAAATAACGAGGACACCAGGTTGCAGTCTCTTTACCTCTTTACTGGAGATCTCTGGGTCCTCAGTCCAGAATACGGTTCACCAGGCTGCGCAAGTCCGGCCGGTCCAATGGCACCTCCAGAGTTCTCCTCTCAGGTGGAAATCAGTGCCTTCCTTCTAGCGCTGTGTGTTGTAGTCCTTCCCTGCTGTGCTCACGGAAAGTACCCCACAACGGTTGTGTCTGTTTCTTAAGTTCCCTCACAACTCGATTAATTGATGTTCCTCTCGTAATCCATCCCTCCCTGTTATTCAGGTTGGAACGGCACCCATTTGTCAGGTAGGCCTGGAGTTCTTCCGGGACCCTAGAGACGCCCCTCTCCCGCAATTGCCCCCCAAGACTTCATAGGTGATATGTGGTAGACAGCCCGCCTGAGACTGACTGTCCTGCCGCTGTTTGGAGTATGGCTTAAAGCTGTATATTATTCCACTCCCTCGGCGTTCCGGCCACCGGTAATGCGCCTCAGTAAGGTGCTGCCTCTTTCAGCAAAACCCCTACTGGTATTCTCCTTCTGCTTGATCTCGTTTCTCACTCAGCACAATCTATCTCGCTTCTAGTCCTTTCTTGGGCACCGCCGCTAAACTGAGCAGGCGCGGTCCCGTTACGTTCTTTCCAATGCCAAGCCTCTGTCAGGATCCCACCCCTGACAGAGACCCTACTGTCTCTTCCTCCACAACACCCTCTGCCACCAGGTGTTGCTTCGTTCAATCCAGTCAGCTTTCTCCCTAACTTCCTGCCTGACCCCCAGTTTTACCCACTATGGTGGGGAGTGGCCTAATGAATAGAACCCTTAGCTCCCCCCGGAGGCCCAGCTGTGAAACATATTGGTGTCTGTGATACCTGATTAGAGGAACTCCTTCAGTGCCATCGAACGCACCATGGCTCCCCATAGTGGCGGAGCCACAGTACTGCAACGACCAGGACTCTGGGGCGCTGCACAAAAACACCTAATCCAGGTGAAGGCATCACCATATACCCAGGAAAGTACACCTGTTACACTAATACTGAAGGGAGCATATTTTGGGGTAATTTCACAAAGGGATATTGCAGCAGATATAGTAATGCAAGCAGGGGGGACCTGATTAACCAAACCCAGTCTATTTCTGATGTTTTCTGGATATGTGGAGACATGAAGATCAGAACTCATTTGGAAGGAGAGTGGATAGGAGAATGTACACTAGCCAAAGCCATAATGCCCTTCTACATAGCAGCAGAAGCTGAGGAAGCCCTAACTTCAGAAAATCTCCACAGAACAAAACGGGAAACAAATTTAGAACCAAGAGGCAGTTTTGACCCCCACATTTATATCGATGCTATAGGAGTCCCAAGGGGGGTACCAGATGAATTTAAAGCCAGGGATCAAGTCAAAGCAGGTTTTGAATCGTTTATCTTACCCCTAGTGACAATAAATAAAAATGTAGACTGGATCAATTACATCTATTATAATCAACAGAGATTTGTCAATTACACTAGAGAAGCTCTTCAAGGTTTGGCAGACCAACTAGGCCCTACATCAATAATGGCTTTTCAAAACAGAATGGCCCTTGACATGATATTGGCAGAAAAAGGAGGTGTTTGCAAAATGGTGAAATCTGCATGCTGTACCTATATTCCAGATAATACAGGTCCCACAGGGAAGGTTACAGTAGCCATAAAAAAGCTGAACTCCCTACAAAAAGAATTAAAGAAAAATTCAGGTGTAGAAGATCCCTGGGACCAATACTTTTCATGGATGAAAGGGTGGCAGAGATGGCTAGCTCAGATAGGCGTAGTTATCCTCGTCGTCCTAATCGTTGCAGCTATTATTGTTTGTTGTGTTCTTCCCTGTGTAAGGAAAATGATCGAAAGAGGAGTAAAAACATCAGTGCCCATTTTCATAGCTCAGGAGGTGAGTTATTCTGCAGACATAGAACAGCTAGGCCCTCTTCGGTCTTTTACAGTCCACAACTAGGCAGTCAGAGCAGCTGTAAGCAAGTTGTGCCTACTTCACTCAGGGTTGCTGAGCGCCTCCTGGATCCATCTCTCACATTGTAAACTTCTTAGACAGGTAGGGACAGAGTAGGATCTGACCTGCTTGTCAAAGTCCAGCTACAAAGGGAGGTTTTCCACAAGGGAAAACTTGTCTCAAACTGGTGAAAACTCCAATTCCCCCTCCCGGGCAAGACGGTCAGATCTAGGATGTGTACAACAGCGTTAGTCGCATGTGTATTTTACTCTACGTAACCATGGAGATGGGAGATTGGAGAGTAATAGATCCAGCAGGTAGGGAAGTCCCGAAGACATGGGTAACGCGCTCCGATATACCTCCTCAGTATACCCATAATCGGTCACACATTCTCTGGTGTCTATAGCATCCATATTGTCATGAAGCCTCTGATGTCATAATAACACTTAACATCGATGGGTTAGGGAACCACGGTGGGATCAAGATAAAAGAAAAGGTTAATAAAGTATTTAGGGGGGACTGTTGAGGAGAGCCATAAGATCAAATACTTAATTAACCTCAACACATAAGGTAATTGAGGGAAGCAACCTATAACATGTATTGTTTAACCTTACATAAGTTTTCCTCAGACAAAGTAAGACACTTAAGATGGCTGCCATCTCCTATACCAGAGCCGTGTGCTCTGGTGAACAATGAAGACACTGAAGATGGCCGCCATTTCCTGTTTTACCAGACCGTGTGGTCTGGTATCCAAGATGACGCCCATCCTGATGACCTCATGGATCCACCCACAGCGACGCCCACCCTGATGACCTCACGGACCAACCCACCTTGATGACCTCATGGATCCGCCCATGGACTTGCTCATGCCCAACCCAATAACCAATGGAATACATCCGATCACTCCCATTTTAGAGCTAACCGAGCCCCCTTACAGGAGATATATAACATTGTGTTTGACTAATAAATCTCTTCTTGGAGCTGAGCCACACATTGATCAAGGAGAGTTACAGCTGACTGTGTCTGGTGTATTTCTTTAGTGCACATGATCAATATCCATTAGGCCAGGAGTAGGCAACTAGAGAATTGAACATTTATATTAATTGTTCAACCCTAATACTTTGTGGTACACATGAATGTGTTGCAGTTTACTTTGTGTTTGTGTTCCCTTTTATATGTATTTTAAATGTTATGTTTAGTATTATTGCAATAAAAGCTTGTATAAATTTTCATACTTTGGCGTTTGACTTCCTTGATTATTTTTACTATAGATGCTGCTTTTGCAGCATCTATAGTAAAAGATAGAATGTTTAAAAATAATAAAAAAGATAAAAAAAATGCTTATACTCACGCGCAGACAGCTGATCTCCTCACCGGCGTCCGTTCCGTATAGATGGTGTGTGCGCGCAGGACCTTCCATGACGTCGCGGTCACGTGAGCGGTCACATGACCGGTCTCGACCAATCACAGGACCGTGACGTCATCGCAGGTCCTTCACCGCACACCAGCTACAGAAACCGAAGCGGCAGCGTGCAGCGGAGAGGCGGGAAGACATCGAGGGTGAGTATAGGACTATTTTTTATTTTCATTCTTATTTTTTGACCAATTATATGGTGCCCAGTCCGTGGAGGAGAGTGTCCTCTCCTCCACCCTGGGTACCAACCGCACATAATCTGCTTACTTCCCGCATGGTGTGCACAGCCCCGTGCGGAGCAGATCAATGCACTCCTAGGTGTGCGGAATCCCCTGCAATTCCGCATTTTAATGAACATGTTGCTTTTTTTTCCGCGATGCGATTTTTTCGCGGAAAAAAAGGCTACATTTGCACAAAAAATGCGGAATACACTGAAAATAATGGGAGGCATATGTTAGCGTTTTTTTCGCGTTTTATCACGTTTTTATAGCGAAAAATACTGAATGTGTGCACATGGCCTTACACTGCCACTACTTACTTGGACAGGGAGGGATATCCCTACATTATACACTTTACCATTAACTGGCTTTGAGTTTAATCTAGTTACTAATGCAGGCTTGTTTGAATTAAATTATCGACTGTGGTTGGTCCCTGTTCTGTAAGCAGTTACCTTGGATATTTTCATGTTTTTAAAGGAAAGTTGCCGCAATTTTGTTTTTGTATTAAAAATGACTGTTTATATAAACAATTATTTTTAATACAAAATTATTTTTTTTAATCTTAATATCTTTTTTATTATTAATTATTTTTGCAGCCACTGGGCGCCGCCATTTTGCTTTGCAGGAGTGTAAGAGTCCCAGCACGACACTTACTCTCTGCAACTACGGCGGCCCAGGGCATATGACTCAGCAGTCGGGAGCCGACCGCAGTCACCGCATATCTCCTGCTCTGATGTGGCCACGCCCCCCTGGGCTGTCTCCACATCACAGCAGAGGCAGGAGGGCAGCGCCATGTTTCTTCAGCCCACAGTGTGTGAGCTCCACTCACTGTGACTGAGAGATGCGCTGTTATAGGAGAGACAGCTCCAGCTGCCTCTCCTTTCACACTGTCAGCAGTCGGCCCGGCCGTTCCCTGTCCTCTGCTGCCTGGTGCCCTGGCTCTAATCTCTAGAATCGCTAGAGAGAGTGAAGTGCTCCGGTCTGATGTCCTCTATCAGGAGCTGCAGAGAGGTAACAGGGGGGGAGGGGGAGAATCTCTGTGCTGCTCCCGCCCGGGGCTCCACAGGAGCACTAAGATGATGGCTGCCATGGCAACCTGACAACATGGGCCCCTAGGGGCCATAACCGACGCCCCACTGGGTTTGCGCCTCTTAATGTTGTCAGAGATTGACTCAGCGTATAAGTGGTTAAATAACATCAGCTGTTAGCCACACCAGTTTCATTTAAGCCACACCCCTTTACCATGAAGCCACACCCCTTTACATAGTTCCGTATTAAAGGGATTGTCCATTATTCCAGCTTTTAACCTTCTGTAAAAATGATATGGTCTCTACTCACCGTCCCCTGCCCCAGCACCAGCTCCCTGGCCTTTGTGACATCACAACTACAGTGTGCGACTGCTGCAGCCAATCACTAGGCTCATACCGTCTACTAAGCATCACGATGGAGCTCACTGATTGGCTGCAGCGGTCACATGCTATAGTTGTGATGCGTTTCCTTTTTCAGACGTCTGCACGAAAATAAACCATAGCAATCAGCTCTGATTATTGCAGGTGGTAAACGTTTTCCCTTTTATGCTTAACCCCTTCATGACCTTGGGATTTTCCGTTTTTCAGTGTTCGTTTTTCACTCCCCTCCTTCCCAGAGCCATAACTTTTTTATTTCTCCATCCATATGGCCATGTGGGGGCTTATTTTTTGCAGGACGAGTTGTACTTTTGAACGACATCATTGGTTTTAGCATGTCGTGTACTAGAAAATGGGAAAAAAATTCCAAGTGCGGTGAAATTGCAAAAAAAGTGCAGGCCCACACTTGTTTTTTGTTTGGCTTTTTTGCTAGGTTCACTAAATGCTAAAACTGACCTGCCACTATGATTCTCCAGGTCAGTACGAGTTCATAGACACCTAACATAACTAGGTTATTTTTTATCTAAGTGGTGAAACAAAATTCCAACCTTTGCTAAAAAAAAAATTGCACCATTTTCCGATATCCGTAGCGTTTCCATTTTTCGTGATCTGGGGTCGGTTGAGGGCTTATTTTTTGCGTGCCGAGCTGACATTTTTAATAATAACATTTCGGTGCAGATACATTATTTTGATCGCCTGTTATTGCATTTTAATGCAATGTCACGGCGACCAAAAAAAAACGTAATTCTGGCGTTTCGAATTTTTTTCTCGCTACGCCATTTAGCGATCAGGTTAATGCTTTGTTTATTGATAGATCGGGCCATTCTGAACGCGGCGATACCAAATATGTGTAGGTTTGATTTTTTTGTTATTGATTTACTTTGATTGGGGCGAAAGGGGGGTGATTTAAACTTTTATATTTTTTTTATTTTTTTCACTTTTTTTTTACTTTTGCCATGCTTCTATAGCCTCCATAGGAGGCTAGAAGCAGGCACCACTCGATCATGTGATGGGGGTCGGCGATGCGATCATATCCGGCCACCCGGCCGGAAGCGGTAGTTAAATGCTGCTGTCTGCGTTTGACAGCGTCATTTAACTAGTTAATAGGCGCGGGCAGATCGCGATTCTGCCCGCGCCTATTACAGGCACATGTCAGCTGTTCAAAACAGCTGACATGTCCCGGTCTTCAAAGCGGGGCTTCTGACCTCGGACGTACTATCCCGTCCGAGGTCAGAAAGGGGTTAAACATGGCGGCTAGATATTAGTCAGATCGTATGGGATAGTGCATTCCAGAAAACTGGGCCAGCTGTTGTGAATTCCGTTCTCAGGCTCCCTCCTGTGGTCATGAGTGGTACTTTGTGAGTTCTGTTCATGGGATCCCTCTGGTGGCTTTGAGGGATACGGCTGGTCTGTAGCTGGGCTCCAGCTGCCTCGTTTTCTGCTATGCTGGATGCCTATTTAACTCCACCTGGACCTTTACTTGTTGCCTGCTGTCGTTGTATTCAGTACTGGTTCAGATCTCTCTGGGACTTCCCTTGTGACCTGTCTCCTCTTGGAGAAGCTAAGTTCATGCTAGTTCATTTTTGCTCAATGCTTTTTGAAAATGTTTCTCAGTATATGATGAGTTCAGTCCAGCTTGCTTATATGCTATTTTCTTGCTAGCTGGAAGCTCTGGGGTGCAGAGTTGCGCCCCTCACATCGTGAGTCGGTGTGGGGGTCTTTTGTATTCTCTGCGTGGATAATTTTTGTAGTATTTTATACTGACCGCACAGATTCCTTGCTATCTTCTGACTATTTAGTTATTAGCGGGCCTCATTTGCTAAAACCTGTTTTCATTTCTATGTTTGTGTTTTCCCCTTAAACTCACCGTTATTGTTTGTGGGGGGCTGTCTATACTTTGGGGAAATTTCTCTGAGGCAAGTGAGGCTTTGTTTCTCTCTAGGGATAGCTAGTTCTCAGGCTGTGAAGAGGCGTCTAGGCAGAGTCAGGAACGCTCCACGGCTGCCTATAGTGTGTGTTGATAGGATCAGGGTTGCGGTCAGTAAAGTTCCCACATTCCCAGAGCTTGTCCTTTATATCTGGTTTACCTATCAGGTCATTTCATGTGTTCCTAACCACCAGGACCATAACAGTACAGCAGGCCAGTAAAGTGTTAATGCATCGCAAAAGAGGGATAAGAGAAGTTCTGAGCTCATTTTTTTTTTCCTCTGCAGTGTGTTTAGCCTCTCTCCTCCCCTTAATCTCTGGGTGGTTCAGGACTCAGCTGCAGATATGACAGAAAAAGAAGTCTCGCACTCAACTTAAGTATATTTGCAGATTTATTTGGTGCTGAGGTAGCACTGGAGAAACGTTTCAGCCTCAATTAGGCTTTCATCAGTCACTACAACATTCAGGATGAAAACAAAATATAATACAGTGTACAAATGAACAGCAATAAAAAACAATAAAAAACAAAGTATATACAATTTATCAAAAGAGCCATACTTGTAAGATAATATAAATTTCATATCAGAGTAGTACTATGCCTAATATCATCGCTCAATATAATGATTGGAAATAAACAAAATATATTCTGGAAAAAGTATTCTGGAAAAAAGCACACATACCGTGCTGTGTCTTTCACGCTGCATGAACAGTAGTGATGGTCAGGACACAAGTCATGTGTGATGCCTACAAATGGCGTGATAGAAGAGGGTATTGGTATATGACCGTGTGAACGGAAAGGATATGGATGACAATGTGCTTAGTAAGATAGTAGTACTTACACTAGGTGGTCACCTTGTGGACACGTACAATGGTAATAGAGACCGGATACTGAGTAAATATAAGTCACTGATAGTGAAAAACAAGGAAGGAACAGGTAAAGGTATAGGCCGGTGGTATATAGTAATATATGCTGTACGAGCAAGACTCCCTGTGTATTTACCTCAGATGGGCTGGCCCGGGTATACGGTAATCTGTACCAAGGTAACCAGATGAGGAATCCGTGGCTAGATGAAATATCAAATAGGGGCTAAATGTCACCGGAGGTAGATAATGTAATGGTGCGTCCTGACATATGGTGTGTTCCCGACATACCTGGAGTGGAGCCGCTGTGGAGTAGATGCGATCTTACCAGACGCGGTGTCCACCGCTTGTCTGGGATCCTAATGTGAGCGGCGCTATTTGAATCTTTAGGTGTGCGTCCAACCGGAAGTGACGTGGTGTAATCGCCGTCGGACCGGAAGTCCATGGCTGAGCGTGTGTGAGGAAGTGTATGCGCTCCACGGTGTAGGCGGTGCTGCGTTCCACAGTGTCCGCACTACTAGGGCGAGAAAAACAGCTCAATGCTGCCTAAATAGCCGGTGGCATGTAATGAATTCCAGTATAGGGGCATGAAAGATATAATATTCGTATTGGGACACAATACACATACATTACAAGAGTGCCAACAAACAGGATGGATCTCAGCGTGGTCCGTGGTGAAAAGTGGCACAGTGAATAGTGATCGATCCGGTGAAGATTCGTGCTGTGTCAGACATCATTAATATAGTCGATTCTACAAAACGAGAAAAAATATGTCAATTACACAGATCATATCACATATGCAGTGTAACATCTACTGTAATAATACCAATAAGAGTGATAATATCCTCAGATGAACGCCGTTAACTCATATTCCCTGTTAAGTCCCTTTGGAGATAGTGTATCTAAAGAGTGAATCCAATATGCCTCACGTTTCTTAAGCATAAGTACCCTATTGCCCCCCCTGCGTTGTATGGGGACATGCTCCAAAACCTGGAATTTCAACTGTGAAATACTGTGTCCTGATGTATGAAAATGATAGGGTAAGGGTAACAAAAGATTATTGCAGCGTATAGTAGATTTGTGCTTCGACACTCGATCCCTAATGGGTTGCGTCGTTTCACCTACGTACAAAAGCCCACAGGGGCATTTAACCACATAGACCACGTAGGCGGAACTGCATGTGAAATACCCCCGAATTTTGAACTCCTTACCGGAGTATGGATGTCTGACAACATTCCATTTTAGTACGTTGTTGCACTGGACACAATTTAAACAAGGGAAGGTGCCTTCCCTTGGAGTGTCCAGGAAACTCTGTCTCATATTGGTTTTGGTGCCAATGTCTGCTCTGACTAAATTGTCTCGTAGACTGGGGGCCCTTTTGAAGCATGGGAGGAATGGTTGTTGGAACTCCTTCACTTTGGGAAAAGCATTGGAAAGGATAGTCCAGTTATTCCGTATCGCCCTATGTAATTTGTACATGTAGGGGTGGAACGAATGTACAAAGGGGATTCGTAGGGAGGTATCCATCCTGGGTCTACTTGTAGTGGTTCTAGAAGTTTCTAGTAGGGATTAGGGATAACCTCTAGCCCTAAATTTTGTTGTCATTTCTCTTGTACGTAATTCTCTAGTGTCCCTATTGGAGACTATACGTTCTACCCTTTGGTATTGTGCTCTGGGTATGGATTTCTTGGTCCATCCCCCATCGACCAAGAAATCCATACCCAGAGCATGCAGTTCAGCCTACGTGGTCTATGTGGTTAAATGCCCCTGTGGGCTTTTGTACGTAGGTGAAACGACGCAACCCATGAGGGATCGAGTGTCGAAGCACAAATCTACTATACGCTGCAATAATCTTTTGTTATCCTTACCCTATCATTTTCATACATCAGGACACAGTATTTCACAGTTGAAATTCCAGGTTTTGGAGCATGTCCCCATACAACGCAGGGGGGGCAATAGGGTACTTATGCTTAAGAAACGTGAGGCATATTGGATTCACTCTTTAGACACACTATCTCCAAAGGGACTTAACAGGGAATATGAGTTAACGGCGTTCATCTGAGGATATTATCACTCTTATTGGTATTATTACAGTAGATGTTATACTGCATATGTGATATGATCTGTGTAATTGACATATTTTTTCTCGTTTTGTAGAATCGATTATATTAATGATGTCTGACACAGCATGAATCTTCACTGGATCGATCACTATTCACTGTGCCACTTTTCACCACGGACCACGCTGAGATCCATCCTGTTTGTTGGCACTCTTGTAATGTATGTGTAACCACATTCACCCTGATTTACCATCACTATACCCTATGGTCCACCTAATATACTGAGTAATTGCCCGGATCTTTTTTCCTCTTGGATAATATGCCCAGCTGTACTGCATAGTTCACTGCCTAGCTATATAGGCACGGTGTTCTTTCTCCAACATGAATTACATTCACTAGACTCTCAGAGTCCTATCTCCCCCTGGCTCCCTTTCTTGGCTGATCACGCCCAGGTCTGTTTACATTCACCAATAGCGAGTGTTTTCCACTGCCCCCCTTCTTACGGGTCCACCCATTTTCTCACTACCTCATTAAGGTGTGTCCCAATACGAATATTATATCTTTCATGCCCCTATACTGGACTTCATTACATGCCACCGGCTATTTAGGCAGCATTGAGCTGTTTTTCTCGCCCTAGTAGTGCGGACACTGTGGAACGCAGCACCGCCTACACCATGGAGCGCATACACTTCCTCACACACGCTCAGCCATGGACTTCCGGTCCGACGGCGATTACACCACGTCACTTCCGGTTGGACGCACACCTAAAGATTCAAATAGCGCCGCTCACATTAGGATCCCAGACAAGCGGTGGACACCGCGTCTGGTAAGATCGCATCTACTCCACAGTGGCTCCACTCCAGGTATGTTGGGAACACACCATATGTCAGGACGCACCATTACATTATCTACCTCCGGTGACATTTAGCCCCTATTTGATATTTCATCTAGCCACGGATTCCTCATCTGGTTACCTTGGTACAGATTACCGTATACCCGGGCCAGCCCATCTGAGGTAAATACACAGGGAGTCTTGCTCGTACAGCATATATTACTATATACCACCGGCCTATACCTTTACCTGTTCCTTCCTTGTTTTTCACTATCAGTGACTTATATTTACTCAGTATCCGGTCTCTATTACCATTGTACGTGTCCACAAGGTGACCACCTAGTGTAAGTACTACTATCTTACTAAGCACATTGTCATCCATATCCTTTCCGTTCACACGGTCATATACCAATACCCTCTTCTATTACGCCATTTGTAGGCATCACACATGACTTGTGTCCTGACCATCACTAATGTTCATGCAGCGTGAAAGACACAGCACGGTATGTGTGCTTTTTTCCAGAATACTTTTTCCAGAATATATTTTGTTTATTTCCAATCATTATATTGAGCGATGATATTAGGCATAGTACTACTCTGATATGAAATTTATATTATCTTACAAGTATGGCTCTTTTGATAAATTGTATATACTTTGTTTTTTATTGTTTTTTATTGCTGTTCATTTGTACACTGTATTATATTTTGTTTTCATCCTGAATGTTGTAGTGACTGATGAATGCCTAATTGAGGCTGAAACGTTTCTCCAGTGCTACCTCAGCACCAAATAAATCTGCAAATATACTTAAGTTGAGTGCGAGACTTCTTTTTCTGTCTATAGAAGGATTTGGGTACCTAGTCTCTGCACCAGAAGTAGCAGTGCACACGGTGTTTTTTCTATATCAGCTGCAGATATGGACATTCAAAGTCTGTCCTCTAGTGTGGATTATCTCACTACAAGGATACAAAGCATTCAGGATTATGTAGTTCACAGTCCTATGTCAGAGCCTAAAATACCAATTCCTGAGTTGTTCTCTAGAGATAGATCTAAGTTTTTGAATTTCAAAAATAATTGCAAATTGTTTCTTTCTCTGAGACCTCGTTCCTCTGGTGACCTTGCTCAGCAAGTTAAAATTATTATTTCTTTGTTACGTGATGACCCTCAAGATTGGGCATTCTCCCTGGCGCCAGGAGATCCTGCATTGCTAAATGTGGATGTGTTTTTTCTGGTGCTTGGATTGCTTTATGAGGAACCTAATCTAGTAGACCAGGCAGAAAAGATTTTGCTGGCTCTTTCTCAGGGTCAGGATGAAGCAGAGGTTTACTGTCAGAGGTTTAGGAAGTGGTCTGTGCTCACTCAATGGAATAAGTGTGCCCTGGCAGCGATTTTCAGAAAGGGTCTTTCTGAAGCCCTTAACCCCTTCCCGACCTTTGACGCATACGCTGCATCATGAAAGTCTGTGCCAATCCGACCTATGACGCAGCGTATGCGTCATGGAATGATCGCGTCCCTGCAGATCGGGTGAAAGGGTTAACTCCAATCTCACCCGATCTGCAGAGACAGGGGGAGTGGTGCTTCAGCCCAGGGGGGGTGGCTTCACCCCCCCCGTGGCTACGATCGCTCTGATTGGCTGTTGAAAGTGAAACTGCCAATCAGAGCGATTTGTAATATTTCACCTAAAAAACTGGTGAAATATTACAATCCAGCCATGGCCGATGCTGCAATATCATCGGCCATGGCTGGAAATACTTAAGTGACCCCCCCACACCCACCGATCGCCCCCCCAGTTCTCCGTTATGGGGTCCGGTCCCCTCCGTCCGCCTGCCAGCTCCCCCGTCCTCCTGTCCGCTCCCTCCTTGTTTGGATTCACCCCCCCCTGTGCTCCAATCCACCCCCCCACCACCCCTTCATACTTACCGATCCTCCCGGTGTCCGTACGTCTCCTCGCTGGGCGCCGCCATCTTCCAAAATGGCGGGCGCATGCACAGTGCGCCCGCCGAATCTGCCAGCCGGCAGATTCCTTACAAGTACATTTTGATCGCTGTGGTAGGTTCTATCACAGCGATCAAAATAAAAAAAATAATAAATACCCCCCCCTTTATCACCCCCATAGGTAGGGACAATAATAAAATGAAGAAAATATATATATTTTTTTTTTCGTTTTCCACTAGGGCTAGGGTTAGAACTAGGGGTAGGGTTAGGGGTAGGGTTAGGGTTACGGGTAGGGTTAGGGGTAGGGTTATGGCATGTGCGGATTTGGCTGCGGATCCGCAGCTGATTGGCCGCGGATCCGCAGCGGATTGGCCGCGGATCCGCAGCGGATTTGGCTGCGGATCCGCAGCGGATTGGCCGCTGCAAATTCGTTGCAGTTTTCCATCAGGTTTACAGTACCATGTACACCTATGGAAAACCAAATCCACTGTGCCCATGGTGCGGAAAATTCCGTGCAGAAACACTGCGTTGTATTTTCCGCAGCATGTCAATTCTTTGTGCGGATTCCGCAGCGTTTTACACCTGTTCCTCAATAGGAATCCGCAGGTGAAATCCGCACAAAAAAACACTGGAAATCTGCTGTAAATCTGCAGGTAAAACGCAGTGCCTTTTACCTGCAGATTTTTCAAAAATCGTGCGGAAAAATCTCACACGAATCCACAACGTGGGCACATAGCCTTAGGGTTAGGGTTGGAATTAGAGTTAGGGTTGGAAATAAGGCTAGGGTTGGAAATAGGGTTAAGATTAGGCTTGTGGTTAGGGTTACGGATAGGGTTAGGGGTGTGTTGGGGTTACAGTTGTTGTTAGGGTTGGGATTAGGGATAGGGTTGGGATTAGGGTTAGGATTAGGGTTAGGGTTGGAATTAGGGTTACGGGTGTGTTGCGGTTAGGGTTGTGGTTAGGGGTGTGTTGGGGTTAGGGTTGTGATTGGGGTTATGGCTACGGCTGGGATTAGGATTAGGGGTGTGTTGGGGTTAGTGTTGAAGTTAGAATTGAGGGGTTTCCACTGTTTAGGCACATCAGGGGTCTCCAAACGCAACATGGCGCCACCATTGATTCCAGCCAATCTTGCGTTCAAAAAGTCAAATGGTGCTCCCTCCCTTCCAAGCCCCAACGTGCGCCCAAACAGTGGTTTACCCCCACATTTGGGGTCCAAGCGTACTAAGGACAAACTGGGCAACAACTGTTGGGGTCTAATTTCTCCTGTTACCCTTGCAAAAATAAAAAATTACTTGCTAAAACATAATTTTTGAGGAAAGAACAATTATTTTTTATTTTCACGGCTCTGCGTTATAAACTTCTGTGAAGCACTTTGGGGTTGAAAGTGCTCACCACACATCTAGATAAGTTCCATCAGGGGTCTAGTTTCCAAAATGGGGTCACTTGTGGGGTGTTTCTACTGTTTAGGCACATCAGGGGCTCTGCAAATGCAACGTGATGCCCGCAGACCATTCCATCAAAGTCTGCATTTCAAATGTCACTACTTCCCTTCCGAGCCCTGACATGCGCCCAAACAGTGGTTTACCCCCACATATGGGGTACCAGCACACTCACAACAAATGGGGCAACAAATATTGGGGTCCAATTTCTCCTGTTACCCTTGTGAAAATAAAAAATTGCTTGCTAAAACATCTTTTTTGAGGAAAGAAAAATGATTTTTTATTTTCATGGCTCTGCGTTGTAAACTTCTGTGAAGCACTTGGGGGTTGAACGTGCTCATCACACATCTAGATAAGTTCCTTGGGGGGTCTAGTTTCCAAAATGGGGTCACTTGTGGGGTGTTTCTACTGTTTAGGCACATCAGGGGCTCTGCAAATGCAATGTGACGCCCGCAGACCATTCCATCAAAGTCTGCATTTCAAATGCCACTACTTCCCTTCCGAGCCCCGGCATATGCCCAAACAGTGGTCTACCCCCACATATGGGGTATCAGCGTACTCACAACAAACTGGGCAACAAATATTGGGGTCCAATTTCTCCTGTTACCCTTGTGAAAATAAAAAATTGCTTGCTAAAACATCTTTTTTGAGGAAAGAAAAATGATTTTTTATTTTCACGGCTCTGCGTTGTAAACTTCTGTGAAGCACTTGGGGGTTGAACGTGCTCACCACACATCTAGAAAAGTTCCTTGGGGGGTCTCGTTTCCAAAATGGGGTCAATTGTGGGGGGTTTCTACTGTTTAGGCATATCAGGGGCTCTGCAAATGTAACATGATGCCCGCAGACCATTCCATCAAAGTCTGCATTCCAAAACGTCACTACTTCCCTTCCGAGCCCCAGCATATGCCCAAACAGTGGTTTACCCCCACATATGGGGTATCAGCGTACTCAGGAGAAACTGGACAACAACTTTTGGGGTCCAATTTCTCCTGTTACTCTTAGGAAAATAAAAAATTGTGGGCTAAAAAATCATTTTTGAGAAAAGAAAAATTATTTTTTATTTTCATGGCTCTGCGTTATAAACTTCTGTGAAGCACTTGGGGGTTCAAAGTGCTCACCACACATCTAGATTAGTTCCTTGGGAGGTCTAGTTTCCAAAATGGGGTCACTTGTGTGGGAGCTCCAATGTTTAGGCACACAGGGGCTCTCCAAACGCGACATGGTGTCCGCTAATGATTGGAGCTAATTTTCCATTTAAAAAGCCAAATGGCGTGCCTTCCCTTCCGAGCCCTGCCGTGCGCCCAAACAGTGGTTTACCCCCACATATGGGGTATCATCGTACTCAGGACAAACTGGACAACAACATTTGGGGTCCAATTTCTCCTATTACCCTTGGGAAAATAAAAAATTCTGGGCTAAAAATCATTTTTGAGGAAAGAAATTATTTTTTATTTTCACGGCTCTGCGTTATAAACTTCTGTGAAGCACCTGGGGGTTATAAGTGCTCACTATGCATCTAGATAAGTTCCTTGGGGGGTCTAGTTTCCAAAATGGGGTCACTTGTGCGGGAGCTCCAATGTTTAGGCACACAGGGGCTCTCCAAACGCGACATGGTGTCCGCTAACGATTGGAGCTAATTTTCCATTCAAAAAGTCAAATGGCACGCCTCCCCTTCCGAGCCTTGCCGTGCACCCAAACAGTGGTTTACCCCCACATATGAGGTATCGGCGTACTCAGGAGAAATTGCCCAACAAATTTTAGGATCCATTTTATCCTGTTGCCCATGTGAAAATGAAAGAATTGAGGCTAAAAGAAATTTTGTGTGAAAAAAAAGTACTTTTTCATTTTTGCGGATCAATTTGTGAAGTACCTGGGGGTTTAAAGTGCTCACTATGCCTCTAGATAAGTTCCTTGGGGGGTCTAGTTTCTAAAATGGGGTCACTTGTGGAGGAGCTCCAATGTTTAGGCACACAGGGGCTTTCCAAACGCGACATGGTGTCCGCTAAAGATTGGAGCCAATTTTTCATTGAAAAAGTCAAATTGCGCTCCTTCCCTTCCGAGCCCTGCCGTGCGCCCAAACAGTGGTTTACCCCCACATATGAGGTATCAGCGTACTCAGGACAAATTGACAACAACTTCCATGGTCCAGTTTCTCCTTTTGCCCTTGGGAAAGTAAAAAAATTGTTGCTAAAAGATCATTTTTGTGACTAAAAAGTTAAATGTTAATTTTTTCCTTCCATGTTGCTTCTGCTGCTGTGAAACACCTGAAGGGTTAATAAACTTCTTGAATGTGGTTTTGAGCACCTTGAGGGGTGCAGTTTTTAGAATGGTGTCACTTTTGGGTATTTTCAGCCATATAGAACCCTCAAACTGACTTCAAATGTGAGGTGGTCCCTAAAAAAAATGGTTTTGGAAATTTTGTTGTAAAAATGAGAAATCACTGGTCAAATTTTAACCCTTATAACTTCCTAGCAAAAAAAAAATTTGTTTCCAAAATTGTGCTGATGTAAAGTAGACATGTGGGAAACGTTATTTATTAACTATTTTGTGTCACATAACTCTCTGGTTTAACAGAATAAAAATTCAAAATGTGAAAATTGCGAAATTTTCAAAATTTTCACAAAATTCCCATTTTTTTCACAAATAAACTCAGAAATTATCGACCTAAATTTACCACTAACATGAAGCCCAATATGTCACGAAAAAACAATCTCAGAATCGCTAGGATCCGTTGAAGCGTTCCGGAGTTATTACCTCATAAAGGGACACTGGTCAGAATTGCAAAAAACGGCAAGGTCATTAAGGCCAAAATAGGCTGGGTCATGAAGGGGTTAAGGATGTTATGGTGGGGTTCCCCACGCATGCGGGTCTGAATGAGTCAATGTCTTTGGCCATTCAGATTGATCGGCGTTTGCGGGAGCGCAAACCTGTGCACCATCTGGCGGTGTTTTCTGAGCAGAAGCCTGAGTCTATGCAATGTGACAGGATTCTGACCAGAATTGAACGGCAAAATCACAGACGTCAGAATGGGTTGTGCTTTTACTGTGGTGACTCCACTCATGTTATCTCTGATTGTTCTAAACGCACAAAAAGGTTCGCTAAGTCTGTCACCATTGGTACTGTACAGCCTAAATTCGTTTTGTCTGTTACTTTGATTTGCTCTCTGTCATCCTGCTCAGTTCTGGCTTTTGTCGATTCAGGCGCTGCCCTCAATTTGATGGATTTGGCATTTGCCAGGCGCTGTGGTTTTATCTTGGAGCCTTTGCAATTCCCTATTCCACTAAAGGGAATTGATGCTACGCCATTGGCCAAGAACAAGCCTCAGTATTGGACTCAAGTGACCATGTGCATGACTCCTGCACATCAGGAGGTTATTCGCTATCTGGTGTTACATAATTTGCATGACGTTGTCGTGTTGGGTCTGCCATGACTGCAGGTTCATAATCCAGTCCTAGATTGGAAAGCAATGTCTGTGTCAAGTTGGGGTTGTCAAGGGGTACATGGCGATGTTCCTTTGGTGTCAATTGCTTCTTCTACTCCTTCTGAAGTCCCTGAATTTTTGTCGGATTACCAGGATGTATTTGATGAGCCCAAATCCAGTGCCCTACCTCCTCATAGGGATTGTGATTGTACTATAAATTTGATTCCTGGTAGTAAGTTCCCTAAGGGTCGACTTTTTAATTTATCTGTACCAGAACATGCCGCTATGCGGAGTTATATAAAGGAGTCTTTGGAGAAAGGGCATATTCGTCCGTCCTCGTCACCTTTGGGTGCAGGGTTCTTTTTTGTGGCCAAGAAGGATGGTTCTCTGAGACCCTGTATAGATTACCGCCTTCTAAATAAAATCACGGTCAAATTTCAGTACGCTTTGCCTCTGCTGTCCGATCTGTTTGCTCGGATTAGGGGGGCTAGTTGGTTCACCAAGATAGATCTTCGAGGAGCTTATAATCTTGTGCGTATAAAGCAGGGCGATGAATGCAAAACAGCATTTAATACGCCCAAAGGCCATTTTGAGTACTTGGTGATGCCTTTTGGGCTTTCTAATGCCCCTTCCGTGTTTCAGTCCTTCATGCACGACATCTTCCGAGAGTATCTGGATAGATTTATGATTGTGTACCTGGATGATATTTTGGTCTTTTCTGATGATTGGGAATCTCATGTGAAGCAGGTCAGGATGGTATTTCAGGTCCTGCGTGCCAATGCCTTGTTTGTGAAGGGCTCTAAATGTCTCTTCGGAGTCCAGAAGGTTTCCTTTTTGGGCTTTATTTTTTCCCCTTCTACTATCGAGATGGATCCAGTTAAAGTCCAGGCCATTTATGACTGGACTCAACCTACATCGGTGAAGAGTCTTCAGAAGTTCTTGGGCTTTGCTAATTTTTACCGTCGCTTCATCACTAGTTTTTCTAGTGTGGTTAAGCCTTTGACGGATTTGACCAAAAAGGGTGCTGATGTGACGAATTGGTGTTCTGCGGCTGTTGAGGCCTTTCAGGAGCTGAAACGTCGGTTTTCTTCGGCTCCTGTCTTGCATCAGCCGGATGTCTCTCTTCCTTTTCAGGTCGAGGTTGATGCTTCTGAGATTGGAGCAGGGGCTGTCTTGTCGCAGAGAAGCTCTGATGGCTCTGTGATGAGACCATGTGCTTTCTTTTCTAGAAAGTTTTCACCTGCCGAGCGGAATTATGATGTTGGTAATCGGGAGTTGTTGGCAATGAAGTGGGCATTCGAGGAGTGGCGACATTGGCTTGAGGGAGCCAAACATCACGTGGTGGTCTTGACGGATCACAAGAATTTGATTTATCTCGAGTCTGCCAAGCGGTTAAATCCTAGACAAGCTCGATGGTCGCTGTTTTTCTCCCGTTTCGATTTCGTGGTTTCGTACCTTCCAGGCTCAAAGAATGTGAAGGCTGATGCCCTTTCTAGGAGTTTTGTGCCTGACTCTCCAGGAGTTTCTGAACCGGCTGGTATCCTCAGAGAGGGGGTGATTTTGTCTGCCATCTCCCCTGATTTGAGGCGGGTGCTGCAGGAAATTCAGGCAGATAGACCTGACCGTTGTCCACCGGAGAGACTGTTTGTCCCGGATAGATGGACCAGTAGAGTTATTTCCGAGGTTCATTCTTCGGTGTTGGCGGGTCATCCTGGGATTTTTGGTACCAGGGATTTGGTGGCTAGGTCCTTTTGGTGGCCTTCCTTGTCACGGGATGTGCGTTCCTTTGTGCAGTCCTGTGGGATTTGTGCTCGGGCCAAGCCTTGCTGTTCTCGTGCCAGTGGATTGCTTTTGCCTGTCCCGAAGAGGCCCTGGACGCATATTTCCATGGATTTTATTTCGGATCTTCCAGTCTCTCAGAGGATGTCTGTCATCTGGGTGGTTTGTGATCATTTTTCTAAGATGGTCCATTTGGTGACCTTGCCTAAGTTGCCTTCCTCCTCTGATTTGGTTCCGCTGTTTTTTCAGAATGTGGTTCGTTTGCATGGTATTCCGGAGAACATTGTGTCTAACAGAGGGTCCCAGTTTGTGTCCTGATTTTGGCGGTCCTTTTGTGCTAAGATGGGCATTGATTTGTCTTTTTCTTTGGCCTTCCATCCTCAGACGAATGGCCAAACCGAACGAACTAATCAGACCTTGGAAACTTATCTGAGATGTTTTGTTTCTGCTGATCAGGATGATTGGGTGACTTTTTTGCCATTGGCCGAGTTCGCCCTCAATAATCTGGCTAGTTCTGCTACTTTGGTTTCGCCTTTTTTTTTGTAATTCTGGTTTTCATCCTCGTTTTTCCTCAGGTCAAGTTGAGCCTTCTAACTGTCCTGGGGTGGATTCTGTGGTGGATAGGTTGCAGCAGATTTGGAACCACGTAGTGGACAATTTGACGTTGTCACAGGAGAAGGCTCAGCGCTTTGCTAACCGCCGTCGCTGTGTGGGTCCCCGACTTCGTGTGGGGGATTTGGTATGGTTGCCTTCTCGTTATGTTCCTATGAAGGTTTCCTCTCCTAAGTTCAAGCCTCGGTTCATCGGTCCTTATAAGATTTCAGAAATCCTCAATCCTGTGTCATTTCGTTTGGACCTCCCAGCATCTTTTACCATTCATAATGTGTTCCATAGGTCATTGTTGCGGAGGTATGTGGTGCCTGTGGTTCCTTCTGTTGATCCTCCTGCTCCGGTGTTGGTCGACGGAGAATTGGAGTATGTGGTGGAGAAGATCTTGGATTCTCGTATTTCGAGACGGAAGCTTCAGTACTTGGTTAAATGGAAGGGCTATGGTCAGGAGGATAATTCCTGGGTTGTTGCCTCTGATGTCCATGCTGCCGATTTGGTTCATGCCTTTCATTTGGCTCGTCCTGATCGGCCTGGGGGCTCTGGTGAGGGTTCGGTGACCCCTCCTCAAGGGGGGGGGTACTGTTGTGAATTCCGTTCTCGGGCTCCCTCTTGTGGTCATGAGTGATACTTTGCGAGTTCTGTTCATGGGCTCCCTCTGGTGGCTTTGAGGGATACGGCTGGTCTGTAGCTGGGCTCCAGCTGCCTCGTTTTCTGCTATGCTGGCTGCCTATTTAACTCCACCTGGACCTTTACTTGTTGCCTGCTGTCGTTGTATTCAGTACTGGTTCAGATCTCTCTGGGACTTCCCTTGTGACCTGTCTCCTCTTGGAGAAGCTAAGTTCATGCTAGTTCATTTTTGCTCATTGCTTTTTGAAAATGTTTCTCAGTATATGATGAGTTCAGTCCAGCTTGCTTATATGCTATTTTCTTGCTAGCTGGAAGCTCTGGGGTGCAGAGTTGCGCCCCTCACATCGTGAGTCGGTGTGGGGGTCTTTTGTATTCTCTGCGTGGATAATTTTTGTAGTATTTTATACTGACCGCACAGATTCCTTGCTATCTTCTGACTATTTAGTTATTAGGGGGCCTCATTTGCTAAAACCTGTTTTCATTTCTATGTTTGTGTTTTCCCCTTAAACTCACCGTTATTATTTGTGGGGGGCTGTCTATACTTTGGGGAAATTTCTCTGAGGCAAGTGAGGCTTTGTTTCTCTCTAGGGATAGCTAGTTCTCAGGCTTTGAAGAGGCGTCTAGGCAGAGTCAGGAACGCTCCATGGCTGCCTATAGTGTGTGTTGATAGGATCAGGGTTGCGGTCAGTAAAGTTCCCACATTCCCAGAGCTTGTCCTTTATATCTGGTTTACCTATCAGGTCATTTCATGTGTTCCTAACCATCAGGACCATAACAGCCAGCACGAGGAAAGTCTTGGAGACGGAGGTGAGAGGTTCAGATTATGGAGGATGATAGTCTTAGATCAGTTGCTGAATGGAGGACACGGGTAGGGTGGTAGACAGAAATGAGGGATAAGATATAGGGCAGTGCTGAACTGTGGAGAGAGATCATTTATATTGTATTCTGTAGCGGATGGGTAACCGGTGCAATGACTGGCACAATGTGGAAGCATTGGTGAAGCGGCTGGACAGAAATACAACCCTGGTTGCCACATTCAGGACAGATTGCAGATGAGAAAGTTTGGTTAGAGGGAGACGGATCAGTAAAGTTGTGACAAAAATGAATAAGGGCGACAGTAAGAGATTTTGCTGTTTCAAAGGTGAGAAAAGGTCGGATTCTGGAGATGTTTTTAAGATGCAGGCGACATGAGCGAGTGAGGGATCGGATATAGGGATTAAGGGAAAGTTCTGAGTCAAATATGACCCCAAAGACAGCGAGCGTCCTGCTGGGGAGTTATGGGTGACTGTTGTGAATTGGACTTTTTGGCTCCCTCTTGTGGTCACTAGTGATATGACTCTGGGATTGTCTTTCTCCTGCTTGGCACCCACCTGTTCGTTAGTCCAGGGGGTGTTGCTATTTAAACTCCTTGGATTCTCAGTCTGGTGCCTGGCATCGTTGTAATCAGTTCCTTTCTGTTTGCTCCTGTCTGCTGGTCCTGTGTTGTGAATTTGTTTTTAGGCTCCCTCTAGTGGCTACTAGTGATTTGACTCTGGGTATGTCTGTTATCCCTTGTATGTTCACCTGGGTCGTTAGTTGGGGGTGTTGCTATATAAGCTCCCTGGACCTTCAGTTCTATGCCTGGCAACGTTGTAATCAGAGCTAATCTGCTGTGCTCTGGTCTTCTGATCCTGGTTCCTGCTTAATTAAGCTAAGTCTGCTTTTTGCTATTTGTTTTTTGTTTGCATTTTTGTCCAGCTTGTACTTTATCAGTATCCTGACCTTGCTGGAAGCTCTAGGGAGCTGGTGTTCTCCCCCCGGGCCGTTAGACGGTTCGGGGGTTCTTGAATTTCCAGCGTGGATGTTTGATAGGGTTTTTGTTGACCATATAAGTTATCTTACTACTTTCTGCTATTAGTAAGTGGGCCTCTCTTTGCTAAACCTAGTTCATTTCTGTGTTTGTCATTTCCCCTTACCTCACCGTTATTATTTGTGGGGGGCTTGTATCCTACTTTTGGGGTCCTTTCTCTGGAGGCAAGAGAGGTCTTTGTTTTCCTCTTCTAGGGGTAGTTAGTCCTCCGGCTGGCGCGAGACATATAGCGATCAACGTAGGCATGTTCCCCGGCTACTTCTAGTGTTGGCGTTAGGAGTAGATATATGGTCAACCCAGTTACCACTGCCCTATGAGCTGGATTTTTGTATTTCGCAGACTTACTTGTTCCTCTGAGACCCTCGCCATTGGGGTCATAACAGTTTGCCAGGCCAATATTAAATGTTAAATGCATTGCAGAAGCGGGATTATAAGAAAGAAAATTCTGAGTTTTTTTTCCTCTTTCTCATTTTTTTTTTTTTTTCTTTTCCCCTTTACATCTGAGTGGCTTAAGCTTGCTGCAGACATGAATGTCCAGACCTTGATTACAAGTGTGGACCAGCTTGCTGCTCGTGTGCAGGGCATACAAGATTATGTTACCAGACATCCTATGTCAGAACCTAAGATACCGATTCCTGAACTGTTTTCCGGAGACCGATTTAAATTTAGAAATTTCAGGAATAATTGTAAATTGTTTTTTTCCCTCAAACCCTGTTCATCTGGAGACTCCGCTCAGCAAGTAAAAATTGTTATTTCTTTTTTACGGGGCGACCCTCAGGATTGGGCCTTCTCGCTGGCGCCAGGAGATCCTGCATTGGCTGATATTGATGCGTTTTTTCTGGCGCTGGGTTTGCTTTATGAGGAACCCAATCTTGAGATTCAGGCAGAAAAAACCTTGCTGGCTATGTCTCAGGGCCAGGACGAGGCTGAAGTGTATTGCCAAAAATTTCGGAAATGGTCCGTGCTGACCCAGTGGAACGAGTGTGCATTGGCTGCAAATTTTAGAAACGGCCTTTCTGAAAACATTAAGAATGTTATGGTGGGTTTTCCCATTCCCACAGGTCTGAATGATTCCATGGCCCTGGCCATTCAAATAGACCGGCGGTTGCGGGAGCGCAAAACCGCAAATCCCCTCATGGTATTGTCTGAACAGGCACCTGATTTAATGCAATGTGACAGAATCCTGACTAGAAATGAGCGGAAAATTCATAGACACCAGAATGGCTTGTGTTACTACTGTGGTGATTCTACACATGTTATCTCAGCATGCTCTAAACATCTTACTAAGGTTGTTAGTCCTGTCTCTATTGGTAATTTGCAACCTAAATTTATCCTATCTGTAACTTTGATTTGTTCACTATCGTCCTATCCTGTCATGGCGTTTGTGGATTCAGGTACTGCCCTGAGCCTTATGGATCTGTCATTTGCCAAGCGCTGTGGTTTTGTTCTTGAGCCATTAGAAAATCCTATCCCTCTCAGGGGTATTGATGCTACTCCGTTGGCAGAAAATAAACCGCAGTTTTGGACACAGGTCACCATGTGCATGACTCCTGAACATCGGGAGGTGATACGTTTTCTTGTTTTGCATAAAATGCATGATTTAGTTGTTTTGGGGTTGCCATGGTTACAGACCCATAATCCAGTCTTGGACTGGAAGGCAATGTCAGTGTCAAGTTGGGGTTGCCGTGGGATTCATGGGGATTCCCTACCCGTGTCTATTGCTTCTTCTACGCCTTCGGAAGTTCCGGAGTATTTGTCTGATTATCAGGATGTCTTCAGCGAGTCCAGGTCCAGTGCAATGCCTCCTCATAGGGAATGTGACTGTGCAATAGATTTGATTCCAGGCAGTAAGTTTCCTAAGGGAAGACTGTTTAATCTGTCGGTACCTGAACATACCGCTATGCGTTCATATATTAAGGAGTCTCTGGAGAAGGGGCATATCCGTCCTTCTTCTTCCCCTCTTGGTGCGGGATTCTTTTTTTGTGGCCAAAAAGGACGGATCTTTGAGGCCTTGTATTGACTATCGGCTTTTAAATAAGATCACTGTCAAATTTCAGTATCCTTTGCCGCTGTTGTCAGACTTGTTTGCCCGGATTAAAGGTGCCAAGTGGTTCACCAAGATAGACCTTCGTGGTGCGTACAACCTTGTGCGCATTAAGCAAGGTGATGAATGGAAAACCGCATTCAATACGCCCGAAGGTCATTTTGAGTACTTGGTGATGCCTTTTGGGCTTTCTAATGCGCCTTCAGTTTTTCAGTCCTTTATGCATGACATTTTCCGGAAATACCTGGATAAATTTTTGATCGTTTATCTGGATGATATTCTGTTTTTTTCTGATGATTGGGACTCGCATGTGGAGCAGGTCAGGATGGTCTTTAAGATTTTGCGTGAAAATTCTTTGTTTGTTAAAGGCTCAAAGTGTCTCTTTGGTGTACAGAAGGTTCCTTTTTTAGGGTTCATTTTTTCCCCTTCTGCTGTGGAGATGGACCCAGTCAAGGTCCGAGCTATTCATGATTGGACTCAACCCTCGTCAGTTAAGAGTCTGCAGAAGTTCTTGGGTTTTGCTAACTTCTACCGTCGTTTTATCGCTAATTTTTCTAGCGTTGTTAAACCTTTGACGGATATGACCAGGAAAGGCTCTGATGTAGCTAACTGGGCTCCTGCTGCCGTGGAGGCTTTCCAGGAGTTGAAGCGCCGGTTTACTTCGGCGCCTGTTTTGTGCCAGCCTGATGTCTCACTTCCCTTTCAGGTTGAGGTGGATGCTTCGGAGATTGGGGCAGGGGCCGTGTTGTCACAGAGAGGTCATGGTTGCTCTACTATGAGACCTTGTGCCTTTTTCTCTAGGAAGTTTTCGCCGGCAGAGCGAAATTATGATGTGGGCAATCGGGAGTTGTTGGCCATGAAGTGGGCATTTGAGGAGTGGCGTCATTGGCTCGAGGGTGCTAAGCATCGTGTGGTGGTCTTGACTGATCACAAAAATTTGATGTATCTCGAGTCTGCTAAACGCCTGAATCCTAGACAGGCCCGCTGGTCATTGTTTTTCTCCCGTTTTGACTTTGTGGTCTCGTATTTACCAGGTTCAAAGAACGTGAAGGCCGATGCTCTTTCTAGGAGCTTTGTGCCTGATGCTCCTGGAGTCGCTGAACCTGTTGGTATCCTTAAGGAGGGAGTTATCTTGTCCGCTATTTCTCCGGATCTGCGACGAGTGTTGCAGAGATTTCAGGCTGGTAGGCCTGACTCTTGTCCACCTGATAGACTGTTTGTGCCTGATAAGTGGACCAGCAGAGTCATTTCCGAGGTGCATTCCTCGGTGTTGGCAGGGCACCCGGGAATTTTTGGCACCAAAAATCTGGTGGCCAGGTCCTTTTGGTGGCCTTCCTTGTCTAGGGATGTGCGGTCATTTGTGCAGTCCTGTGGAACTTGTGCTCGAGCTAAGCCTTGCTGTTCTCGTGCCAGCGGGTTGCTCTTGCCCTTGCCTGTCCCGAAGAGACCTTGGACCCACATCTCAATGGATTTCATTTCGGATCTTCCGGTGTCTCAGGGCATGTCTGTCATCTGGGTTATATGTGATCGTTTTTCCAAGATGGTCCATTTGGTCCCTTTGCCTAAGCTGCCTTCCTCTTCCGATCTGGTTCCTGTGTTTTTCCAGAACGTGGTTCGTTTACACGGCATTCCTGAGAATATTGTGTCAGACAGAGTATCTCAGTTTGTGTCCAGATTCTGGCGATCCTTTTGTGGTAGGATGGGCATTGATTTGTCGTTTTCGTCCGCTTTTCATCCACAGACTAATGGACAAACGGAACGAACTAATCAGACTCTGGAGGCTTATTTGAGGTGTTTTGTCTCTGCTGATCAGGATGATTGGGTGGCCTTCTTGCCGTTGGCTGAATTTGCCCTTAATAATCGGGCTAGTTCCGCCACCTTGGTTTCGCCATTTTTCTGCAACTCTGGTTTCCATCCTCGTTTTTCCTCGGGACATGTGGAGTCTTCTGACTGTCCTGGGGTGGATTCTGTGGTGGATAGGTTGCAGCAGATCTGGAATCATGTGGTGGACAACTTGAAGTTGTCACAGGAGAAGGCTCAGCGTTTTGCCAACCGCCGCCGCGGTGTGGGTCCCCGACTTCGTGTTGGGGATTTGGTGTGGCTTTCTTCTCGCTTTGTTCCTATGAAGGTCTCCTCTCCCAAGTTTAAGCCTCGCTTCATTGGTCCTTACAAGATATTGGAAATCCTGAATCCGGTATCCTTTCGCCTGGATCTTCCGTTGTTGTTTGCCATTCACAACGTGTTTCATAGGTCCTTATTGCGGCGGTACGTTGTGCCTGTGGTTCCTTCTGCTGAGCCTCCTGCTCCGGTGTTGGTTGAGGGCGAGTTGGAGTATGTGGTGGAGAAGATCTTAGATTCTCGTCGCTCCAGGCGGAGGCTTCAGTACCTGGTCAAGTGGAAGGGCTATGGTCAGGAGGATAATTCCTGGGTGGTCGCCTCTGATGTGCATGCGGCCGATTTAGTTCGTGCCTTTCACGCCGCTCATCCTGATCGCCCTGGTGGTCTTGGTGAGGGTTCGGTGACCCCTCACTAAGGGGGGGGTACTGTTGTGAATTTGTTTTTAGGCTCCCTCTAGTGGCTACTAGTGATTTGACTCTGGGTATGTCTGTTATCCCTTGTATGTTCACCTGGGTCCTTAGTTGGGGGTGTTGCTATATAAGCTCCCTGGACCTTCAGTTCTATGCCTGGCAACGTTGTAATCAGAGCTAATCTGCTGTGCTCTGGTCTTCTGATCCTGGTTCCTGCTTAATTAAGCTAAGTCTGCTTTTTGCTATTTGTTTTTTGTTTGCATTTTTGTCCAGCTTGTACTTTATCAGTATCCTGACCTTGCTGGAAGCTCTAGGGAGCTGGTGTTCTCCCCCCGGGCCGTTAGACGGTTCGGGGGTTCTTGAATTTCCAGCGTGGATGTTTGATAGGGTTTTTGTTGACCATATAAGTTATCTTACTACTTTCTGCTATTAGTAAGTGGGCCTCTCTTTGCTAAACCTAGTTCATTTCTGTGTTTGTCATTTCCCCTTACCTCACCGTTATTATTTGTGGGGGGCTTGTATCCTACTTTTGGGGTCCTTTCTCTGGAGGCAAGAGAGGTCTTTGTTTTCCTCTTCTAGGGGTAGTTAGTCCTCCGGCTGGCGCGAGACATATAGCGATCAACGTAGGCATGTTCCCCGGCTACTTCTAGTGTTGGCGTTAGGAGTAGATATATGGTCAACCCAGTTACCACTGCCCTATGAGCTGGATTTTTGTATTTCGCAGACTTACTTGTTCCTCTGAGACCCTCGCCATTGGGGTCATAACAGTCCTGGTTCTTTGCAATATAAGCTAAGTCCTGCTTCCTTATTTTTTGGTTATTTGTATTGCTCTTATTTTTGTCCAGCTTGTACTAAATGTGATTCCTGATTTCGCTGGAAGCTCTGGGGGGCTGATATTCTCCCCCCGTGCCGTTAGACGGTACGGGGGTTCTTGAATAATCAGCGTGGAAACTTTGACAGGGTTTTTGCTGACCGTGTAAGTCATCTTCCTATATTCTGCTATTAGTTAGTGGGCCCCTCTTTGCTAAAGCCTAGTTCATTCCTACGTTTGTCTTTTCTTCTTACCTCACCGTTATTATTTGTTGGGGGCTTGTATCCAACTTTTTGGGGTCTTTTCTCTGGAGGCAAGAAAGGTCTATCTTTTCCCTGATAGGGTTAGTTAGTTCTCCGGCTGGCGCGAGACGTCTAGAATCAACGTAGGTACGTTCCCCGGCTGCTGCTATTTGTGTGCTAGGATCAGGTATACGGTCAGCCCAGTTACCACTGCCCTATGAGCTGGTTTTAATGTTTGCAGACTTGGCTATAACCTCTGAGACCCTCTGCCACTGGGGTCATAACAGTATGCCAGGCCAAGGTGAATAGTTAATGCATTGCAGAAGTGGGATTAAAAGAAAGGAAATTCTGAGTTGTTTTTTTTTTTTCTTTCTTCCTCCCCTTAATCTCTGTGTGGCTTTGAGCTTTGCTGCAGACATGAATGTCCAGACTCTGATTTCTAGTGTGGATCAGCTTGCTGCTCGTGTGCAGGGCATTCAAGATTTTGTTACTAGTAGTCCTATGTCAGAACCTAAAATACCTATTCCGGAGCTGTTCTCTGGAGACCGATTTAAATTTAGAAATTTCAGGAATAATTGTAAATTGTTTCTATCTCTGAGACCCCGTTCGTCTGGAGACTCAGCTCAGCAAGTTAAAATTGTTATCTCCTTCTTGCGGGGCGACCCTCAGGATTGGGCCTTCTCATTGGCGCCAGGAGATCCGGCATTGGCAAACATTGATGCGTTTTTCCTGGCGCTCGGATTGCTCTATGAGGAGCCCAATCTTGAAATTCAGGCTGAAAAAGCTTTGCTGGCTATCTCTCAGGGCCAGGATGAAGCTGAAGTGTATTGCCAAAAATTTCGGAAATGGTCCGTGCTTACTCAGTGGAATGAGTGTGCTCTGGCCGCAAATTTCAGAAATGGCCTTTCTGAAGCCATTAAGAATGTGATGGTGGGTTTCTCCATTCCTACAAGTCTGAATGATTCCATGGCGCTGGCTATTCAAATTGACCGGCGTTTGCGGGAGCGCAAAGCCGCTAATCCTCTGGTGGTGTTGTCTGAACAGACACCTGATTTAATGCAATGTGATAGAATTCAGACTAGAAATGAACGGAAAAATCATAGACGTCAGAATGGGTTGTGTTTCTACTGTGGTGATTCTACACGTTATGTCAGCATGCTCTAAACGCTTAACAAAAGTGGTTAGTCCAGTCGCCATTGGTAATTTGCAACCTAAATTTATTTTGTCTGTGACTTTAATTTGCTCATTGTCTTCCTACCCTGTCATGGCGTTTGTGGATTCAGGTGCTGCCCTGAGTCTTATGGACTTGTCGTTTGCCAAGCGCTGTGGTTTTGTTCTGGAGCCTTTGGTAAATCCTATCCCTCTGAGAGGTATTGATGCTACGCCATTGGCGGAAAATAAGCCGCAGTTTTGGACACAGGTGACCATGTGCATGTCTCCTGAACATCGGGAGGTGATTCGTTTTCTTGTTCTGCATAAAATGCATGATTTGGTCGTTTTGGGTCTGCCATGGTTACAGACCCACAATCCAGTTTTGGATTGGAAGGCAATGTCTGTGTCAATATTTATACATATATTAGTCCAAAAAAGTAAATGTGAACACATTCAAGATAATATAAGACATACGGAGGCCCGTCAGTGAAATCAAACAAGCCACCAGAATGTATTGTTCAAAATATAATTAGAAAACCTTTATTAATACAACATCAATAAAAACACCAATATTGGTACAAACCAATCAACATATAAAAATGCCTCCGATCATAATGTACAGAGCTAGAACAACCTCCACTAAATGCCTATTATATTAACGCACATCCATAACTGATGAAATGGCACTGGAAAAATATTTGTTCAAGGAGATATATATAACGCTGTAAAAATATATAATTGTTATAAGTATGCCACATATATCGACCATAAACACACTAGATTCAGATGTATATAGTGTTACGCTAGTAACTAACTATAATGCCAAATGGCACAAAAGGAACCCAGGCTACTCAAGACAATCTACTACAATATTCAGACACTGGAAAACGCATTTATTTATTAATTCAAGATGTATATGATACCTGAAGGTATGCAATTATTGTAGGTATGCCACGTGTATCAATCAACAACACAAAGTTCAGGCATATAAAGTGTTACACTGGTAACTAACTGAAATACATGTGACCGCATCGGAAACCAATGTGGTGACCCGATATGTGGCTACTACAGAAAATCACCTATAATATTTACCAGAATGGAGGCTGCACAAGCCCTGCTGAATCCCCAACGCGCGTTTCAAAATGAATTCTTCTTCCGGGGGTATGTGACGAGGAGGGGAAGGGAAATGTATTTAAATACCGATCAGCCAATCAATGCCCGTATGCAATTGCTATAGGGACGCCCATTATGACATCACAGACCCACATGGGGCTGTTGCTATGATACGTGGTGATACTATCAATATCCTATAAAGTGTGCAGTAGCGGAAGTGCCTTAGCATAAGAAGAGTTTCCATGATAAAATTATAAATAAGTATGTTTAAAATACTTTATTAGAAATGGGCACCTCCAAAATATAGCAAAATCGGCACTAAAAGATGAAATCAAGGAAACATACATAAACGGCGTTATGGTTAACGCCCACTATGATGTCACAGAATCATGTGACCGTAACTAGGAAACATAGCAACGCTGCTCTAATATAACAGATGTACCTGATGGTAACGGTACCCTATCAAAAGGAGACAGTGCCTGTCAGATACCGTGTGCATAAAGTGCTAGCTGTGGACAAACGAACATACTAAGGTAATATATTCAGGAGATATGTGGCGCATGTGCTGTCGGACCCACATACCAAGGGACCCACACCCCGGCGGCAATGACTAACCAGCGCTCTGCCCCGGTACCGGGAGAGTGCGTCTGGCCAGCCCAAGTGCCGCTAGGAGGAGGATCCGGCCATGAGTCAAAGGCACATGCGCTCCACCTGAAAAAATGTGTCCCCTAAACCTAAGGGAAGGCAGATGACTAAAACGTCCCTAACGGTAAAGTGCACGTGCAAAGAGAAAATTTGTAGAACTATACCAAGTTAATAAAGGGAACTAAAGCACCCATAAAAAATGTGAATGACCATATATAAGTGACATTGACTACAAAATTAGTGTACAGGAACATATTTAAAAAAATAAGTATATATTTATATATAAAATGCAAATATACAGTACGTCGCCAAATATATAATAGTGAGGTGTCCATAAGGTAATCCAGGCAACAGCTCCTTTTCAGAGATGGCTTGCACTTGTCACTTTTAGAAGAGCATTATTCAAAGGCAATTGGCAATGGCTAGAATATATAGACGGCTGATTATTCACTACTGAAATAAGGAATAAAAGAAAACAGAATTAGCATGAGCAAACAACCAACAATAAAAAATACACAATAAAACCCTAACCCTTAAAATACCGGATAAGTTCAATGGTACAGAGCCAATAACCCAATATACCAAGAGATAATCAGGCAACTCAAAAAGGGAATAGGAAAAAATTTATTTACAAAAAGGCCCCAAAACCATGGCTTTCATTGAGTCCCTGCGGGGCCATAGTGCCCAGCCTGTAAATCCAGCGACTCTCAGTTTGCGCAAGGAGTCGGCTTAAGTTACCACCACGTATGCCCATGGACACTAAATCAATGCCCCTCACCACAAGTCCGGCGGGATTGCAATTATGGAATGATTTAAAATGTCGGGCCAAAGTTTTTAGTTTAACATCATTTTCATCATTATCTTCAACAGTTTTTGCTTTTGCAATATCTCTACAGTGTTCCCTAATCCAGACTCTAAGCTCGCGGGTGGTGAGGCCAATATAGATTTTCCCACAAGGGCAAGTCGCGTGGTAGATAACACCTTTGGTAGCACAATTGATGTATTTCCTAATGTCATATTTTTTAGACCCGTCAAAATTATTGAAGGTTTTGGCCTTGATTGTGTTAGCACAGGCCTTACATAGGCCACATGGAAAGAACCCATTATTGACCCCCGTCCCACTACTATGTCTATTGGGGTTGTAAAAACTGTGCACTAGAGTATCAGATAAATTTCTTGATCTCCTGGGCGTTACAAGAGGTTTGGAAGGTAAGATTTTTTTCAAAATGGGGTCAGTAAATAATACCTGCCAATGCTTATCGATTATGTCCCTGAATTGATGCCATTTATTGTGGTAGGTGGTAATTAGCCTAACCTGTCCAGAGTTTTTGTCTTCATTTTTGTTACTTTGCCCATATAAAAGCTCTTGTCTAGAGCTACGTGCTGCTCTCTTATATCCCCTCCTAATACTTTTTTTACTATCTCCCCTGTCGTAAAAGCGTTCTGCCAAATCCTTGGCCTGGGCTTCAAAGTCCTCCGTCTTAGTACAAATCCTTTTGGCCCGAAGGAACTGTCCTACGGGGATACCTCTAATAGTGGATTGAGGATGAGACGAAGTAGCGTGTAGGAGGGAATTTGTAGATGTAGGCTTTCTAAAAAGGTTGGTTTGTAAACAACCATTTTGAGCTGTGGTAATACAGAGATCCAAAAATTCCACTTTCCTTCCTGCCTTAAACGTAAGTCATTGCCAATTGCCTTTGAATAATGCTCTTCTAAAAGTGACAAGTGCAAGCCATCTCTGAAAAGGAGCTGTTGCCTGGATTACCTTATGGACACCTCACTATTATATATTTGTCGACGTACTGTATATTTGCATTTTATATATAAATATATACTTATTTTTTTAAATATGTTCCTGTACACTAATTTTGTAGTCAATGTCACTTATATATGGTCATTCACATTTTTTATGGGTGCTTTAGTTCCCTTTATTAACTTGGTATAGTTCTACAAATTTTCTCTTTGCACGTGCACTTTACCGTTAGGGACGTTTTAGTCATCTGCCTTCCCTTAGGTTTAGGGGACACATTTTTTCAGGTGGAGCGCATGTGCCTTTGACTCATGGCCGGATCCTCCTCCTAGCGGCACTTGGGCTGGCCAGACGCACTCTCCCGGTACCGGGGCAGAGCGCTGGTTAGTCATTGCCGCCGGGGTGTGGGTCCCTTGGTATGTGGGTCCGACAGCACATGCGCCACATATCTCCTGAATATATTACCTTAGTATGTTCGTTTGTTCACAGCTAGCACTTTATGCACACGGTATCTGACAGGCACTGTCTCCTTTTGATAGGGTACCGTTACCATCAGGTACATCTGTTATATTAGAGCAGCGTTGCTATGTTTCCTAGTTACGGTCACATGATTCTGTGACGTCATAGTGGGTGTTAACCATAACGCCGTTTATGTATGTTCCCTTGATTTCATCTTTTAGTGCCGATTTTGCTATATTTTGGAGGTGCCCATTTCTAATAAAGTATTTTAAACATACTTATTTATAATTTTATCATGGAAACTCTTCTTATGCTAAGGCACTTCCGCTACTGCGCACTTTATAGGATATTGATAGTATCACCACGTATCATAGCAACAGCCCCATGTGGGTCTGTGATGTCATAATGGGCGTCCCTATAGCAATTGCATACGGGCATTGATTGGCTGATCGGTATTTAAATACATTTCCCTTCCCCTCCTCGTCACATACCCCCGGAAGAATTCATTTTGAAACGCGCGTTGGGGATTAAGCAGGGCTTGTGCAGCCTCCATTCTGGTAAATATAGGTGATTTTCTGTAGTAGCCACATATCGGGTCACCACATTGGTTTCTGATGCGGTCACATGTATTTCAGTTAGTTACCAGTGTAACACTTTATATGCCTGAACTTTGTGTTGTTGATTGATACACGTGGCATACCTACAATAATTGCATACCTTCAGGTATCATATACATCTTGAATTAATAAATAAATGCGTTTTCCAGTGTCTGAATATTGTAGTAGATTGTCTTGAGTAGCCTGGGTTCCTTTTGTGCCATTTGGCATTATAGTTAGTTACTAGCGTAACACTATATACATCTGAATCTAGTGTGTTTATGGTCGATATATGTGGCATACTTATAACAATTATATATTTTTACAGCATTATATATATCTCCTTGAACAAATATTTTTCCAGTGCCATTTCATCAGTTATGGATGTGCGTTAATATAATAGGCATTTAGTGGAGGTTGTTCTAGCTCTGTACATTATGATCGGAGGCATTTTTATATGTTGATTGGTTTGTACCAATATTGGTGTTTTTATTGATGTTGTATTAATAAAGGTTTTCTAATTATATTTTGAATAATACATTCTGGTGGCTTGTTTGATTTCACTGACGGGCCTCCATATGCCTTATAATGTCTGTGTCAAGTTGGGGCTGTCAGGGAATTCATTGCGATTCCCCGCCGGTGTCTATTGCCACCTCTACTCCTTCAGAGGTTCCTGAGTATTTGTCTGACTATCAGGATGTATTCAATGAGTCCAGTTCCAGTGCGCTTCCTCCTCATAGGGACTGTGACTGCGCTATAGATTTGATTCCGGGTAGTAAATTTCCTAAGGGAAGGTTATTCAATCTGTCTGTACCTGAGCATACCGCAATGCGTTCTTATATCAAGGAGTCTCTGGAGAAGGGGCATATTCATTGACTAAGATCGGGTACGATCGAAATGCGTCGCATGTACTCTGTACTTGGACTTTTGCGCTAAGGCAAGGACTGTTTGTACTACACCAATTTTTAATGGAGAAATAAAGCATTTGAATTTTATGGAGCTGGAACGCCTTCCTTACTTCGTTATGTATATCCATCTTAGTCCAAGATGATGTTCCGTGCACCTGCCTGGATTGGTGAGCTGGCTGTGGCTTCTTATAGCCTTTTCTTTTTTCACGGAGGCTTCAGTATCTGGTCAAGTGGAAGGGCTATGGTCAGGAGGATAATTCCTGGGTGGTCGCCTCTGATGTGCATGCGGCCGATTTGGTTCGTGCCTTTCACGCTGCTCATCCTGATCGCCCTGGTGGTCTTGGTGAGGGTTCGGTGACCCCTCCTTAAAGGGGGGGTACTGTTGTGAATTGGACTTTTTGGCTCCCTCTTGTTGTCACTAGTGATATGACTCTGGGATTGTCTTTCTCCTGCTTGGCACCCACCTGTTCGTTAGTCCAGGGGGTGTTGCTATTTAAACTCCCTGGAATCTCAGTCTGGTGCCTGGAATCGTTGTAATCAGTTCCTTTCTGTTTGCTCCTGTCTGCTGGTCCTGGTTCTTTGCAATATAAGCTAAGTCCTGCTTCCTTATTTTTTGGTTATTTGTATTGCTCTTATTTTTGTCCAGCTTGTACTAAATGTGATTCCTGATTTCGCTGGAAGCTCTGGGGGGCTGATATTCTCCCCCCGTGCCGTTAAGACGGTACGGGGGTTCTTGAATAATCAGCGTGGAAACTTTGACAGGGTTTTTGCTGACCGTATAAGTCATCTTCCCATATTCTGCTATTAGTTAGTGGGCCTCTCTTTGCTAAAGCCTAGTTCATTCCTACGTTTGTCTTTTCTTCTTACCCCACCGTTATTATTTGTTGGGGGCTTGTATCCAACTTTTTGGGGTCTTTTCTCTGGAGGCAAGAAAGGTCTATCTTTTCCCTGATAGGGTTAGTTAGTTGTTGTGATTCGGTTTGTGGGCTCCCCCGGTGGTCTCTTTTGGTACTGGTGTCTTGTGAGCCTTGCCTCCTCAGTTCACCTGTTCCTATTAGGATGTGGGAGTATCCTATTTAGCCTTGCTCCTCAGTCATTCTAATGCCGGCCATCAATGTAACCAGAGTCTTTCTGTTGCATGTTCCTGCTCCCAGTCTGCTGATCAGCTAAGTTGGACTATTCAGTCCTTGTCTATTTTTGCATGTTTTGTCCAGTTTGCAGTTATGTGAATCTCTGCAGCTGGAAGCTCTTGTGGACTGAAATTACCACTCCGGTGCCATGAGTTGGCACATGAAGTAAGGTAATTTCAGGATGGTATTTGATAGGGTTTTGTAGCTGACCACGAAGTCCATTATTGTATCCTTCTGCTATCTAGTTAGTGGGCCTCGCTGTGCTAAATCTGCTTTCATACTACGTGTGTCTTTTCATCTGCACTCACCGTTATTATATATGGGGGGCTACTATCTCCTGTGGGGACATTCTCTGGAGGCAAGCCAGGACTGTGTTTCTTCTACCAGGGGTAGTTAGTTCTCCGGCTGGCGCGAGGCGTCTAGCGAAAAAATAGGTACGCCCCCTGGCTACTATTAGTTGTGTGTATAGGTTCAGCATCGCGGTCAGCTCTAGTTTCCATCACCCGAGAGCTTGTCCGTTTTTTATATGCTCCTGATGTTCCCTTGCTATTGGGAACCATAACAGTATGGCCGGCCCGCATGTTTAATCTATGGGCTGAAGCAGGAGAGAAGAAGGAACTGTGTGAAATTTTTTTTTTTTTTTTTTCCTTTCCTCTGAAGTTGCACTCCTGCTCTAATTGCAGTCTCCTGCTGTCCTCTCCTCTTAACCCCTGAATGGCTCAGATTTTATCTGTTGAAATATGGATCTCCAGAGTCTGGCTACAAATTTGAATAATCTTGCCGATAAAGTTCAGAATATACAAGATTTTCTTATACATGCTCCTCGGTCTGAACCTAAAATTCCTATACCGGAGTTTTTTTCTGGAGATCGATCTTGTTTTCTGAATTTTAAATACAATTGTCAATTGTTTCTTTCTCTGAGATCTCGTTCTGCTGGAGACCCTGCCCAGCAGGTTAAAATTGTTATTTCTTTACTGCGGGGTGACCCTCAAAATTGGGCATTTTCATTGGCGCCAGGGGATCCTGCGTTGCTCAATGTGGATGCGTTTTTTCTGGCCTTAGGGTTGCTTTATGAGGAACCAAATTTAGAGATACAGGCTGAAAAAGCCCTGATAGCCCTCTCTCAGGGGCAAGATGAAGCCGAAATATATTGCCAAAAATTTCGAAAATGGTCTGTGCTTACTCAGTGGAATGAGTGCGCTCTGGCGGCAAATTTCAGTGAAGGTCTCTCTGATGCCGTAAAGGACGTCATGGTGGGGTTTCCTGCGCCTACGGGTCTGAATGAGCCCATGACAATGGCTATTCAGATTGATCGGTGTTTACGGGAACGCAAACCTGTGCACCATTTGGCGGTGTCTTCTGAGAAGGCACCAGAGAGTATGCAATGTGATAGTTTTCTGTCCAGAAGCGAACGACAGAATTATAGGCGCAAAAATGGCTTGTGCTTCTATTGTGGGAATTCTACTCATGTTATATCAGCATGCTCTAAACGAACAAAGAAAGTTGATAAATCCTCTGCTATTGGCACTTTGCAGTCTAAGTTTATTTTGTCTGTGACTTTAATTTGTTCGTTATCTTCTATTGTCACGGATGCTTATGTGGATTCTGGCGCCGCTTTGAGTCTTATGGATTGGTCCTTTGCCATTGCTGACAGATTTATTTGCTCGCATTAAGGGAGCTAAGTGGTTCTCTAAGATTGATCTTCGCGGTGCGTATAATTTGGTGCGAATTAAGCAGGGGGATGAGTGGAAAACCGCATTTAATACGCCCGAGGGCCATTTTGAGTATTTGGTAATGCCTTTTGGTCTGTCAAATGCCCCTTCGGTCTTTCAGTCCTTTATGCACAATATTTTCCGTGAATATCTGGATAAATTTATGATTGTGTATTTGGATGATGTTTTGGTTTTTTCGGATGACTGGGAGTCTCATGTTCAACAGGTTAGGAGGGTTTTTCAGGTTTTACGGACCAATTCTCTGTTTGTAAAGGGTTCAAAGTGTGTTTTTGGGGTTCAGAAGATTTCTTTTTTGGGGTACATTTTTTCCCCCTCTTCTATTGAGATGGATCCTGTTAAGGTTCGGGCTATTTGTGACTGGACGCAACCGACTTCTCTTAAGAGCCTTCAGAAATTTTTGGGCTTTGCTAATTTTTATCGTCGATTCATAACTGGTTTTTCTAGCGTTGTCAAGCCTTTGACTGATTTGACTAAAAAAGGTGCTGATGTTACCGTTTGGTCCCCTGCTGCTGTGGAGGCCTTTCGGGAGCTTAAGCGCCGCTTTTCTTCTGCTCCTGTGTTGCGCCAGCCTGATGTTTCACTTCCTTTTCAGGTGGAAGTTGATGCTTCCGAGATCGGAGCGGGGGCGGTTTTGTCACAGAAAAGTTCAGATTGTTCAGTGATGAGACCTTGTGCGTTCTTTTCTCGAAAATTTTCGCCCGCCGAGCGAAACTATGATATTGGTAATCGGGAGCTTTTGGCGATGAAGTGGGCATTCGAGGAGTGGCGTCATTGGCTTGAGGGTGCTAGACATCAGGTGGTGGTCTTGACTGATCACAAAAATTTGATTTATCTTGAGTCGGCCAGACGTCTGAATCCTAGACAGGCGCGCTGGTCGTTGTTTTTCTCCCAGTTTGATTTTGTGGTCTCGTATCTGCCAGGTTCTAAAAATGTGAAGGCGGATGCCCTTTCTAGGAGTTTTGAACCTGATTCCCCTGGTGATTCTAAACCTACTGGTATCCTTAAAGATGGGGTGATATTGTCTGCTGTCTCCCCAGACCTGCGACGTGCTTTACAAGAGTTTCAGGCGGATCGGCCTGATCGTTGTCCGCCTGGTAGATTGTTTGTGCTGGATGAGTGGACCAGTAGAGTTATCTCGTAGGTTCATTCTTCTGCGTTGGCAGGTCATCCAGGAATTTTTGGTACCAGAGATTTGGTGGCTAGGTCCTTCTGGTGGCCTTCCCTGTCTCGGGACGTGCGTACTTTTGTGCAGTCTTGTGATGTTTGTGCTCGGGCCAAGCCTTGTTGTTCTCGGGCTAGTGGTTTGTTGTTGCCCTTGCCTGTTCCAAAGAGGCCTTGGACACACATCTCTATGGATTTTATTTCTGATCTCCCTGTTTCTCAGAAAATGTCTGTCATCTGGGTGGTGTGTGACCGTTTTTCTAAAATGGTTCATTTGGTGCCTTTGCCCAAGCTGCCTTCCTCATCTGAGTTGGTGCCCCTGTTTTTTCAGAATGTGGTTCGGTTGCATGGTATCCCGGAGAATATAGTTTCCGACAGGGGATCCCAGTTTGTGTCCAGATTTTGGCGGGCGTTTTGTGCCAGGATGGGCATTGATTTGTCTTTTTCGTCTGCATTTCATCCCCAGACGAATGGCCAGACGGAGCGTGCTAATCAAACCTTAGAGACTTATTTGAGGTGTTTTGTGTCTGCTGATCAGGATGACTGGGTCACCTTTTTGCCGTTGGCAGAATTTGCCCTTAATAATCGGGCCAGTTCTGCCACTTTGGTTTCCCCTTTCTTTTGCAATTCGGGGTTCCATCCTCGTTTTTCATCTGGTCAGGTGGAATCTTCGGATTGTCCTGGAGTGGATACTATGGTGGATAGGTTGCATCGTATTTGGGGTCAGGTGGTGGACAATTTAAAGTTGTCCCAGGAGAAGACTCAACGTTTTGCTAATCGCCATCGTCGTGTTGGTCCTCATCTTCGTGTTGGGGACTTGGTGTGGTTGTCTTCCCGTTTTGTCCCTATGAGGGTCTCTTCTCCTAAGTTTAAGCCTCGGTTCATCGGTCCTTATAAGATTTTGGAAATTCTTAACCCTGTATCTTTTCGTTTGGACCTCCCAGCATCCTTTGCTATCCATAATGTCTTCCATCGGTCATTATTGCGGAGGTATGAGGTACCAGTTGTGCCTTCCGTTGAGCCTCCTGCTCCTGTGCTGGTTGAGGGTGAATTGGAGTACGTGGTGGAGAAAATCTTGGACTCCCGTGTTTCCAGACGGAGACTTCAGTATCTGGTGAAGTGGAAGGGCTATGGTCAGGAGGATAATTCTTGGGTTACAGCTTCTGATGTTCATGCCTCTGATTTGGTCCGTGCCTTTCATAGGGCTCATCCAGATTGCCCTGGTGGTTCTTGTGAGGCTTCGGTGCCCCCTCCTTAGGGGGGATACTGTTGTGATTCGGTTTGTGGGCTCCCCCGGTGGTCTCTTTTGGTACTGGTGTCTTGTGAGCCTTGCCTCCTCAGTTCACCTGTTCCTATTAGGATGTGGGAGTATCCTATTTAGCCTTGCTCCTCAGTCATTCTAATGCCGGCCATCAATGTAACCAGAGTCTTTCTGTTGCATGTTCCTGCTCCCAGTCTGCTGATCAGCTAAGTTGGACTATTCAGTCCTTGTCAATTTTTGCATGTTTTGTCCAGTTTGCAGTTATGTGAATCTCTGCAGCTGGAAGCTCTTGTGGACTGAAATTACCACTCCGGTGCCATGAGTTGGCACATGAAGTAAGGTAATTTCAGGATGGTATTTGATAGGGTTTTGTAGCTGACCGCGAAGTCCACTATTGTATCCTTCTGCTATCTAGTTAGTGGGCCTCGCTGTGCTAAATCTGCTTTCATACTACGTGTGTCTTTTCATCTGCACTCACCGTTATTATATGTGGGGGGCTACTATCTCCTGTGGGGACATTCTCTGGAGGCAAGCCAGGACTGTGTTTCTTCTACCAGGGGTAGTTAGTTCTCCGGCTGGCGCGAGGCGTCTAGCGAAAAAATAGGTACGCCCCCTGGCTACTATTAGTTGTGTGTATAGGTTCAGCATCGCGGTCAGCTCTAGTTAACATCACCCGAGAGCTTGTCCGTTTTTTATATGCTCCTGATGTTCCCTTGCTATTGGGAACCATAACAGTTAGTTCTCCGGCTGGCGCGAGACGTCTAGAATCAGCGTAGGTACGTTCCCCGGCTGCTGCTATTTGTGTGCTAGGATCAGGTATACGGTCAGCCCAGTTACCACTGCCCTATGAGCTGGTTTTAATGTTTGAAAACTTGGCTATAACCTCTGAGACCCTCTGCCACTGGGGTCATAACAGGTGACCCACCCAAGGTAGCTGGAATATTGGGTATAGGTAGGTTAGTAAAAGGAGAAAACACAAGAAGTGTCAGATAGAGGGAGGACATGACATTAGAGAGAGTGGAGAATCCCTGGCATTTTGTAGTAAACCAGGGGTGATGTCAGGCGACGAGGTGCATAACTGGGTGTCATCATAGAGATGATACTGGAAACCAAATCTATTGATGGCTTGTCCAATAGGGGCTGTGTATAGAGAGAAGAGTGGGGGGCCTAGTATGGAACCCCAACAGAGGAGGACTGAGCCCTGAGGAACCCTGATAGTAAGGGGACGAGGAGGGGAGTAAGAGCCGTCAAACGGTACGAGGAGGGGAATAAGAGCCGTCAAACGGTACAGTGAAGGAGCGGTCAGAGAGGTGAAGAGCAGCTGGTGATCCACAGTGTCAGATGCTGCAGAGATCCAGGATTGTCAGCAGGGAGCAGTAACTATTGGATTTTGTGGTTAGTAGGTTATTAGAGAATTTAGTGAGGGCAGTTTCACCAGAGTGTGAAGAACGTCATGAGGAAACCTCCATGGAAGGTTTTAGGAGACACTCAAAAGGTTTCAGACATTTGCCAGTTTTCATCAAATCAGAGTCGATCGGAGACAAGAACACACAACCAGTGTCTGTTAGTGTACCGGCTTGTCGGACTCTCAGCTAACCAGTCACAAGTTTTGCATAAAGATAAGGAGAAGTGGGAATGGCTTCTTACATTACATTACCTACGACAAAAGATCTTTCAATTGGGAAAAACAACATCGTAAATTATGGATTCTGTCAAATTCCTTTCACACTGGTTTTACCCAGATTACTATACTATCAGAGACAAAGGAATGTTTCACACACAGACACCTCTATTTAAGATATGATGCCCTGTGTTATTGGTTTATTAATAACACTTTTAAAGCTAATACTAAAATATATAAAATTATCAGAGATATACCGGTAGGTTTACTTGTCTAAATAACAATAAAAGCAACATATAAATATTTTACCACAACAAGCAGAAACCAGATTGTAAAGGGTCAAGAAGAGAGTGATCTGAGAGATAGCGGATCAGATGGGAGTGAACCAAGCTTGGTTTGGAGATAAAGGGAAGATTAGAGACCAGTCTGTAGTTAGCAGCGCAGTTCTGATCCAGGGAAGGCATTTTAAGTAAAAGGGTTATGATGGAGTTTTTGAATGAAGAAAAAAATACCACATGAAAGAGGTTCAATATTTTGGTTAGGTGGGTAGAGACAGCTGGGGAGAGGGACTGAAGGAGATGTGAGGAAATAGGGTCACTGTTGCAGTAGTTGTAGGACGCAAAGTAGCAAGGAGTCTGGTCAGTTCTTCTGTGACTGGCTTCTAGATGGAAAGAGAACTTGAGGTGCGAGAGGAAGGGGATCCAGGCTCTGCGGGTTTGCATGAAAATGTCTTGATGGATAGGATTGTTTGTGGGAAATAAGTGGGCAGAACGTCAGCACTTAAGGCCCCGTCTCACACAGCGATTTACCAACGATCACGACCAGCGATACGACCTGGCCGTGATCGTTGGTAAGTCGTTGTGTGGTCGCTGGGGAGCTGTCACACAGACAGCTCTCTCCAGCGACCAACGATCAGGGGAACGACTTCGGTATCGTTGAAACTGTCTTCAACGATGCCGAAGTCCCCCTGCAGCACCCGGGTAACCAGGGTAAACATCGGGTTACTAAGCGCAGGGCCGCGCTTAGTAACCCGATGTTTACCCTGGTTACCAAAAAAAACAAACAGTACATACTCACCATCTGATGTCCGTCAGGTCCCTTGCCGTCTGCTTCCTGCTCTGACTGAATGCCGCCGTACAGTGAGAGCAGAGCGCAGCGGTGACGTCACTGCTGTGCTGTGCTCTCACTGTACGGCCGGATCTCAGTCAGAGCAGGAAGCAGACGGCAAAGGACCTGACGGGCATCAGATGGTGAGTATGTAGTGTTTGTTTTTTTTTACATTTACGCTGGTAACCAGGGTAAACATCGGGTTACTAAGCGCGGCCCTGCGCTTAGTAACCCGATGTTTACCCTGGTTACCAGTGAAGACATCGCTGGATCGGTGTCACACACACCGATTCAACGATGTCAGCGGGACCTCAACGACCAAAAAAAGGTCCAGGCCATTCCGACACGACCAGTGATCTCACAGCAGGGGCCTGGTCGCTGGTACGTGTCACACATAGCGAGATCGCTACTGAGGTCGCTGTTGCGTCACAAAACTTGTGACTCAGCAGCGATCTCGCTAGCGATCTCGCTATGTGAGACGGGGCCTTTAGTTTAGTGATGGGAGTCTGTACTTTAGGGCTCAGGAGGGAGTGAAAGGTTTCAAAGAGTCATTTTGGATTGTTGGCTAGAGATGTGATAAGGGTGGTAATGTAGATTTGTTTAGCAAGCAGAGTTATAAGTTTCAAGCTAAACTTATAGTGGATGAAGTCATCGTCTGATAGTGATTTTCTGTGTGTGTGGTAAGTGGGGGTGTCTTGGGTGTTGAGACAATTCTTGACAGAGAAGAAAGGAAAGAAGGTTGTGGTCAGAGAGTGGTAGAGGGGAGTTAGTGAAGTCGTGAAGTGAGCAGAGTCTTGAGAATGCCAGGTCCAGAGTATTCCCGTCTTCATGTGTAGGAGAGTTAGTAAACTGTGAGTGGCCAAAGGAGGAGGTTACAGAAAGAAGATGAGAGGCAGATTGGGGGAGGGGATCATCGATGAGGATGTTAAAATCCCCCATGATGAGAGTGGGAATATCACAGAATAGGAAGTGTGGAAGCCAAGTGGCAAAGTGATCCAAACACTGACGGGAGGAGCCTAGAGGGCCATACACAACCGCCACTCGCCGGGAGAAGGGTCTGAAGTGTCTAACGGTGTGGACTTCGAAGGAAGACAACATATGTGAGGGAACCAGGGGGATGACCTGGAAATCACATTGTGATGAAAGGAGCAAACACCTCCACCTTGTCTGCTCTCAAGTCTGGGGGTATGTGAAAATTGTAGCCCACCATATGAGCGAGCAGCAGCGGCAGTGGCATCAGACTGCTGGATCCAGGTTTTAGTGAGAGCAAGAAGGTTGAGCGAATTTGCAAGGAAGAAATGTTGGATGTAGAGGACTTTGTTGCACGCTTATTGTGAGTTCCAAAGGGCATAATTAAAAGACACAGAAGAAGGCAAGAAACAAATGTTTATAAGATTGGTAGGGTTCCTATGTGCTGCAGGATGAGAGTTAGATATAGCAGTGTATGGAGGTCCAGGATTGGGAGAGATGTCGCCAGCGAGTAGGAGAAGGAGACAGAAGAGAAGGAGCAGGTGGCTCAATGATTTGTGTGAGCGTTTTGTGCGCTGTATGGTGGTAGTGGATGGTTTTGCATGGTTGAGAAATATCACCAGAAAAGGGGACAGAAGGCCAGAGTCACACGGAGACAGGTAAGGCTACTTTCACATTTGTGTCCTTTACTCGCCCATCACAAAGTGTCGGCGCGACGTACTTACGGAAGTTTGTCCTTTCACATTTCCGTCTGTAGTCCCGGGGAGAAAAGAGAGTGAGTGCGAGATTTCCTGCTGGGCATGCGTAGTCAGAAACACTGGATACAACGTACAGAAAAACGTTCCCTTGAACGCTTTTTGCCAAAGACGGGCCGTCTTCACAGGATCCAGTGCACAACGGACGAAACGTGTGTCCATCCGTCATGATAAATTGCTAAAACAAGTGTATGGGAAAATGCAGGATCCTGCAAATTCAAAAATCGACGTATTGTGAAGGCAGAAGAAAGACGGAAATGTGAAAGTAGCCTAAGAAGTATAAGAATGGGGCAAATGAACAAACAGAAGATAATAAGAGACAAATACTACTAACACAGCAGAGAACTGAATGGGAAGAAGCCATAGCAGCAAAGACACAGATGTGAATGGGGATAATGAATCTGCAGAGTATCAGATGTGAACAGATGGATTGGCAGGAACGATGGTGGTACTGAAGAATATAAGATGACATTTCTGTAGATACTCTCCAGATCCCCTGAGATAATACAGGAATGTGGAGATTTGGTGTTAATCATCTATTGTGCACGAAAACAATGTAAATGTCACCAGAACCGGATTTTCTTCTTCGGAGGAGGAACAAGATAAATGTACACGAATACTGCGAGACAGGTGTAACGGGGGTAATTCCCAATCACTAGGCTGCTCTTCCACTGTCAGCCATGGGCAAGAGCCGTGGAGACTATTAGTGTATCATGTGTATCACGGTGCACATACACAGGGCCGCCATCAGGACATTACTGCCCTGACTGGCGTATGGGGCCTGGTGGGCAAAGGGGGCCCGCGTTGGGCCCCGTCTCATCTGCCCATCGAACTCCGCAGCAGCAGGCTTCTGACGGTACACTGAACCTGCGTCCGAGACGCAGGTTCAGTGTCCTCTATTGCCATGCGGGCCCCTCCGGGCCTGCAAGGCAACAGTTAAAGCTGCTAGCCAATCGGAGGCTGGCAGCTGACGTCAGCGAGCACGTCGCCGGCGTATGACGTCATTGTCATTCGCCGGCAAGTCCGCGCTGAAATGCCTGGTATGGACGTCGGCGCTGGACAATGGCCAGGTAAGAAAGGTGGGTTTTGTTTTTTTTTACTGAATGAGGCAAGCCTGGGGCATGATGAAGACACGGGGCAGGAATGAAAACACAGGGGGCAGGAATGAAAACACGGGGAAGGAATGGAAACATGGGGCAAGAATGGAAACACTGGGGGCAGGAATGAAAACACTAGGAGCAGGAATGAAAACACAGGGGGCAGGAATGAAAACGGGGCAAGACTGAAAATACAGGGGGCAGGAATGAAAACGGGGCAAGAATGATAACAAAGAGGGCAGAAATGAAAACACAGGGCAGGAAAGAAAACGGGGGGTAGGAATGAAAACACGGGGGGCAGGAATGAAAACACAGGGGGCAGGAATGAAAACGGGGCAAGACTGAAAATACAGGGGGCAGGAATGAAAACGGGGCAAGAATGATAACAAAGAGGGCAGAAATGATAACACAAGACAGGAAAGAAAACGGGGGGCAGGAATGAAAACACGGGGGGCAGGAATGAAAATATGGGGGGCAGGAATGAAAACACTGGGGGCAGGAATGGAAACACGGGGCAGGAATGAAAACACAGGGGGCAGGAATGAAAGCAACTCGGGGCAGGAATGAAAACTACACAGGAGGCAGAATGTGTGACAGAGGGCAGAATGTGAGACACGGGGCAGGATGTGTGACACGATGAGCAGGATGAGAGACGGGGGGGCAGGATGTGAGACGGGCAGAATGTGAGACGGCGGGCAGGATGTGGGACACGGGGCAGAATGTGTAACACGGGGCAGAATGTGTGACATGGGGTAGGATGTGAGACACGGGGCAGGATGTGAGACACGGGGCAGGATGTGAGACACGGGGCAGGATGTGAGACACGGGGCAGGATGTGAGACACGGGGCAGGATGTGAGACACAGAATGGAGACAGATGGGTCAGAATGTGAGACAAATGGGGCAGGAATATGGTGCAGGATCAAGGGGCAGGATGGATACGATGGAAACAGATGGGGCAGGACCATGGGACAGATGGGGCAGGATCATGTGACAGATGGGGCAGGATCATGGGACAGATGGGGCAGGATCATGGGACAGATGGGGCAGGATCATGGGACAGATGGGGCAGGATGGGGAGATCATATGGGGGCAGAATGGATACTCCTGAGGGCAGGATGTGAGAACAAATGGCTGGAGCCAGGAATGAGATACACGGGGCCAGGATGGGGGATATTATTACCATAGGGGCTAATTAAGGGATATTATTACTGCAGTGATGTATTTATTTTATTTTTTGAGGATACTGTTTTAAATAAGGGGGCGGTCCTGTTACTGTGCAGAGTGACACTAGGTTGCCTTTTTTCTTCATCTGGTGTAGTGTAGAAGTCGGGAAAAATTAAGCAATTTGTTCTGCAAGCGGAGCTCTAGATAACTGTTATTTCCTGCAGAAATGAGTCCTGGCTAGAAAACGTGATGGTGGTCTGTGCTGAATGCTGGAAGTGATGGAAAGCGAGGCTGAAGGCTGAAGGACTTTGCCTAGAGACGTCACTGGTGAGTTAGTGTGTTACCTGTACACAGATACGGCATACTAAGTACAGATCTCCTATGTATAATGGCACTTATGGTGATAGTATTGTGTTTTTTTATTAATGATTAGTATTGCAGTATTCAGTCACTATGTGGTGGTAACATGTGGTCTGGTCATGGTGTGGCGGTATTTGTTCCCTGTATGTGGTATTATTGGTCACTATGTGGTGGCAATATGTGATCTGGACATGGCATGGCTGTGTTTGTTCCTTGTATGTGGTATTATAGGTCATTATGTGGTAGTAATATGGTGTCTGATCATGGTGTGGCGGTATTTTTCCTTGTTTATGATATTATTGGTCATTTTAAAAATTGAAAAATAAATAAAAATATACCTAAATTGTATTGGATATTTTAACAAATGTTTAGTAAGTTACATTAGAATAGAGTCCAGCCAGAAGAGAGTACCTTGTCTTGATGGTGGATTAAAAATTCTTTTGGCGAAAACAAAAGCTGCTGGCTATGTATGTGGTGATGGGAAATGTAAGGTTATGTGCACAAGTTGCGGATTGTATGCGTTTTTGCCGCATTTTTCCACTACTAAAACGCATACACAAAACAACCCATTGAATTCAATGGGATTCCGCAATGCTGTGCTAATGCTGCATATTTTTCCGCGGCGGAATCGCATTGCGGAAAAATATGCAGCATGCTCCTTCTTTGTGCGGAATTGCGGCGATTCCGCACACATTGGAATGCATTGATCCGCTTACTTTCCACATGGGGCTATGCCCACCATGCGCAAAGTAAGTGGAACATGTGCGGATGATGATACCCAGGGTAGAGGAGAGGAGACTCCCCTCCAGGGACAGAGCACCATATCCTGTGTAAAAAAAAAAAAGAATTAAAATAAGAAATGAGAATATACTTACCTTCCGATGGCCCCCGGAGTCCTCCTGCCTCTCAGCGGTGCACGCGGCGGCTTCTGTTCCCAGGGATGCATTGCGCAGAGCATCCCTGGGAACGGAAGCCGCCGGGAGCGCTGTTGAGGAGATCGGCAGCCATGAGAAGGTGAGAATAACCATTTTTTAAATTATTTTACACATTCTATCTTTTACTATTGATGCTGCATAGGCAGCATCAATAGTAAAAAGTTGGTCACACTTGTCAAACACTATGTTTGACAAGTGTGACCAACCTGTCAATCAGTTTTCTGCAAGCTAATTACGCTTGCAAAACACTAGTGTTTAGCGGTAATACACATGCCAATTCCACATGCATTTTACCCGTGGCAGGGACTTCCGGAATTGCAGCGGAAATTTCCGCGGCAATTCCACAATGTGTGTGAAGCCCCCCAAACGCAGGGCAGCGGGGCACTCGGTACCGGGTCTCTCGGTCTCGGTTCTAGGGGTGTCATGGTGGCCCGACCCGGTCCGTGGCCCTGCTAAGGGGCGCCCAAATAAAGGTGTAGGTGAGAGTTTGTCAAGTGTTCGTGACGCCACCTGTGGTATTCGGTCAGGGTGACCGACGCTGCTAGGGGTCCGCTGGGGTGGTGGAATGGCAGCTAGATGGTATAACTTCCCACAGGTGAAGTATGTCCCCAGGGCTTCCCTTGATGAGTAGATGGTAATGGTGTAGGTCGCAGTAAATGACGAGGACACAGGGTTGCAGTCTCTTTACCTTTTTACTGAAGGCTTCGGCATCCACAATCCAGAGCACTGCTAACAGGGCTGGCTGAGACTGGCCGGCCTGAAGGCACATCCAGAGTTCCATTTGCAGGTGGAAATCAGTAGCCTTCCTACTAGCGCCTGTGTGTTGTAGTACTTCCCTGCTGAGCACCACGGGATAGTCTTCACAACTGGCGTGTATGTTTCTGTTCTCTCTCTCTCCGTCCCCCAGATGGTATGGATAGGACGCACCCGTATGACGGGGTAGGCCTGGAGTTATTTTATAGGGACCCTAGAGATGCCCCTCTCCCACAATTGCCTCCGTTGTCTTCATTAGGTGTAAAGGTGAGACAGCCAACCTAGAGTTAACCGCCCTGCCGTAGTTCAAAGTAATGCGTAGAGCCTATTACTTCCTCGGCGTTCCGGCCGCCAGCTACGCGCCTCAGAAGGATGTTGCCGATCTTGGGGCACGACTCCTCCTGGTTCTATCGCCTTTGTGCTGTGATCTCGTTTCTCACTTCTCCACAATATACTTCGCTTCGTGTCCTTTCTTAGGATGCCGCCGCAATGAGGTGCAGGCACGGCTCCGTAACGATCTGTCTCGTGCTAGGCCACTGTCAGGATCCCACCCCTGACAGGGACCTCCCTGAGTCTTCCCAAGCAACTCTCTCTCTCGCTAGATGTTACCTGGGCAAAACCTAGTCAGCTTCTCCCTAACTTCCTATCCGACTCCCAGTTTTACCAGAGTGTGAGGAGTGGCCTAATACATAGAACCTTTTGCTCCCCCTGGTGGCCGGAGTGTGAAGTGTAGTGTGTGACTGTGATACCTGGTCAGGTGAACTCCTTTAGTGCCATCAGACGTACCATCACTCCCCCATGTGGAAGAGCGACAATACTGCAACGACCAGGACTCTGGGGCGCTGCATGTGCACATAGCCTAAATCTGTGATTGGTGAGGATGTGGTGCAGAAGTGGAGTTTTCCAAAAGAGGGCAGTGGGACTGTGGATTGTAGAGGGGTGGAGCCTGAGCAAAGTCTCAAGGGGGGCCCCGACAATTTTGCCAGTATGAGGCCCCGAAATTCCTAGTGGCAGCCCTACACATACACATAAATGCCCCAGATCCGAGCTCTGCGGAGATCGGGGTTGCAGAAGAGTAAGCTCCTGCCGTTAACCCCATGTCTTGCACCTCATGCCCCAGATCCGGGCTGTGCGGAGATCGGGGGTCAGAAGCGAAAGCTCCTGCCGTTACCCCCATGTCCTGCGCCTCATGCCCCAGATCCGGGCTGTGCGGAGATCGGGGGTCAGAAATGTAAGCTCCTGCTGTTACCCCATGTCCTGCGCCTCATGCCCCAGATCCGGGCTGTGCAGAGATCGGGGGTCAGAAGTGTAAGCTCCTGCCGTTATCCCCATGTCCTGCGCCTCATGCCCCAGATCCGGGCTGTGCGGATATCGGGGTCAGAAGTGTAAGCTCCTGCCGTTACCCCCACGTCCTGCGCCTCATGCCCCAGATCCAAACTGTGCGGAGATTGGAAGTCAGAAATGTAAGCTCCTGCCGTTACCCCCACGTCCTGCGCCTCATGCCCCAGATCTGGGTTGTGCAGAGATCGGGGGTCAGAAATGTAAGCTCCTGCCATTACCCCCACGTCCTGCGCCTCATGCCCCAGATCCGGGCTGTGCGGAGATCGGGGGTCAGAAGTGTAAGCTCCTGCCGTTACCCCCATGTCCTGCGCCTCATGCCCCAGATCCGGACTGTGCGGAGATCGGGGGTCAGAAGTGTAAGCTCCTGCCGTTACCCCCACGTCCTGCGCCTCATGCCCCAGATCCGGGCTGTGCGGAGATCGGGGGTCAGAAGTGTAAGCTCCTGCCGTTACCCCCACGTCCTGCGCCTCATGCCCCAGATCCGGGCTGTGCGGAGATCGGGGGTCAGAAGTGTAAGCTCCTGCCGTTACCCCCACGTCCTGCACCTCATGCCCCAGATCCGGGCAGTGCGGAGATCGGGGGTCAGAAATGTAAGCTCCTGCCGTTACCCCCACGTCCTGCGCCTCATGCCCCAGATCCGGGCTGTGCGGAGATCGGGGGTTAGAAGTGTAAGCTCCTGCCGTTACCCCCACGTCCTGCACCTCATGCCCCAGATCCGGGCTGTGCGGAGATCGGGGGTCAGAAGTGCAATCTCCTGCCGTTACCCCCACGTCCTGCGCCTCATGCCCCAGATCCGGGCTGTGCGGAGATCGGGGGTCAGAAGTGTAAGCTCCTGCCGTTACCCCCACATCCTGCGCCTCATACCCCAGATCCGGGCTGTGCGGAGATCGGGGGTCAGAAGTGTAAGCTCCTGCCATTACCCCCACGTCCTGCACCTCATGCCCCATGTCACAATATGGTATGAAATCTCATATAAGTAGTTTCTCTTGCTAGCAAGCTGTGGGCTAAAAAGCCCCCCTTCCCTTTCACTCAGCCAAGAGCTGCCTTGCCAATGTACATGGGGGAAGAGCGTTTTATTGCCTAAAGGAATTTTTACGACCAGGTTAGAAGCTTCCTCCAGCAAGAACTGGATTCTAAGTCTCTAGAACCATGCGGTCCTTTGTTCCATTTTTGTAAGATATTAGGCAGACGATGTAAGATAGGAAAATGGTAGATATATCTTCTTATTCTCCCTCGGTAGATCTACGCATCACTCTAAATACGGGCGTCTAACTCCATCGGGTGAAGAAGTAGGGATTGCTCTGTAAATAATAGGACATATTTGATCTCATCGGAATGCCCACGATAATACGAGATGTATGCTGGGTATGGTACGTTTATGACATGTGCTGTAGCGAAGTTATAGAAAGTAGAGAAATTTAAGGTTGCCTTACTCAAACTGAAGAAAGGGGAGGGCGATCCTAACTCAACCCTTTCTGTGAGGTCACAGGCTGTAGGTTATAAAGTTGCTGGCAGGCTTCCAGGGGGGAGTTGTGAGTTTTTACCTGAAGCGACCTGACTGCGGGTGCTAATGCACTGGGATAGATGGAAACCCCCCTAGCCTGGTTGCCTGCAATGCTCTGAACAACTGTAAGTGTATTTCTCATGTTATTCCCTGTTTTTTTATAATTACCTTGTACATATTTGCAATTGTCTCATTTGTAACATCTTTGTAAAATATTTTGATAAAGCACTGCCTAACCTTTCTGGAGTATAATATTCAATACTAGTTCGTTCTTTATGCTCTAAAAACGTACCCTGTCTCTTGAAGGGAAATTACGCTACTGTTTTGGGTTAGCTCCGGACCCGTTTAATCGGAGCTGGTGGCAGCTTACCGTGTGCAGGCTTTTGGGGGTTGTTTCAGCAACTGCGGCTTGATAATTATTGTTCCTGCCTGAGTGGGAGTAGTTATTGCGTCGCTGCCGCGCGCCCAATAGCCAGTACATGGCAGGCAGCGTTTCTGGCGACTATTCGCCCTAGGTGCAGTACCTAATCTGACCTGACAGAAAGGGGGGCGCCAGAGAGCTGCAAGGTTTAAGTGGAACTGTAAGCAGGATACACAAATCCCTGCAGTTCAAGGTATATTGAAGAGCAGTGGGATACCTAAAATAAGCCCCTGCTGCAACCTAAGAGGTCAATAAACGTGTGTTTTTTTTATCACATTGTGACAGTGGAGGGATAACTAAGATAAGCCCCCTGCACATGTGATAGCCGTCTGTTGGTCTAAAGTCACCCCAATCCGGGACATATTGGTGGCAGTGGTCAGAAATCCCTGTGGATTTCGTGACAAACTGCTGGCCGCAGCTAAGGGATCTTGACAGTCACGGTGTGAACTGTTGTGAATTTACCTTTTGGCTCCCTCTAGTGGCTACTAGTGATTTGACTCTGGGTATGTCTGTCATCCCTTGTATGCTCACCTGGGTCATTAGGTCAGGGGTGTTGCTATATAAGCTCCCTGGACCTTCAGTTCAATGCCTGGCAACGTTGATATCAGAGCTAATCTGTAGTGCTCTTGTCTGCTGATCCTGGTTCCTGCTTGATTAAGCTAAGTCCGCTTTCTTGCTTTTTGCTATTCGTTTTTGTTTGCATTTTTGTCCAGCTTGTATATAATCTGTATCCTGACCTTGCTGGAAGCTCTAGGGTGGCTGGTGTTCTCCCCCCGGGCCGTTAGACGGTTTGGGGGTTCTTGAATCTCCAGCGTGGATTTTTGATAGGGTTTTTGTTGACCATATAAGTTATCTTACTACATTCTGCTATTAGTAAGTGGGCCTCTCTTTGCTAAACCTAGTTCATCTCTGTGTTTGTCATTTCCTCTTACCTCACCGTTATTATTTGTGGGGGGCTTGTATCCTACTTTTTGGGGTCTTTTCTCTGGAGGCAAGAGAGGTCTTTGTTTTCCTCTTCTAGGGGTAGTTAGCTCTCCGGCTGGCGCGAGACATCTAGCGACCAACGTAGGCATGTTCCCCGGCTACTTCTAGTGTTGGCGTTAGGAGTAGATATATGGTCAACCCAGTTACCACTGCCCTATGAGCTGGATTTTTGTACTTCGCAGACTTGCTGATATCGCTGAGACCCTCGCCATTGGGGTCATAACAGTTTGCCAGGCCAGTATTAAATGTTAAATACATTGCAGAAGCGGGATTATAAGAAAGAAAGTTCTGAGTTTTTTTTTTCTCTCTTTTTTTTTTTTTTCTTTTCCCCTTTACCTCTGAGTGGCTTGTGATTGCTGCAGACATGAATGTCCAGACCTTGATTACAAGTGTGGACCAGCTTGCTGCTCGTGTGCAGGGCATACAAGATTATGTTACCAGAAATCCTATGTCAGAACCTAAGATACCGATTCCTGAACTGTTTTCCGGAGACCGATTTAAGTTTAGAAATTTCAGGAATAATTGTAAATTGTTTTTGTCCCCGAGACCCTGTTCCTCTGGAGACTCCGCTCAGCAAGTGAAAATTGTTATTTCTTTTTTACGGGGCGACCCTCAGGATTGGGCTTTCTCGCTGGCGCCAGGAGATCCGGCATTGGCTGATATTGATGCGTTTTTTCTGGCGCTCGGTTTGCTTTATGAGGAACCCAATCTTGAGATTCAGGCAGAAAAAGCCTTGCTGGCTATGTCTCAGGGCCAGGACGAGGCTGAAGTGTATTGCCAAAAATTTCGGAAATGGTCCGTGCTGACCCAGTGGAACGTGTGCATTGGCTGCAAATTTTAGAAATGGCCTTTCTGAAGCCATTAAGAATGTGATGGTGGGTTTTCCCATTCCCACAGGTCTGAATGATTCCATGGCCCTGGCAATTCAAATTGACCGGCGGTTGCGGGAGCGCAAAACCGCAAATTCCCTCATGGTGTTATCTGAACAGGCACCTGATTTAATGCAATGTGATAGAATCCTGACTAGAAATGAGCGGAAAATTCATAGACGCCAGAATGGCTTGTGTTACTACTGTGGTGATTCTACACATGTTATCTCAGCATGCTCTAAGCGTCTTACTAAGGTTGTTAGTCCTGTCGCCATTGGTAATTTGCAACCTAAGTTTATTCTATCTGTAACTTTGATTTGCTCACTGTCATCGTATCCTGTCATGGCGTTTGTGGATTCAGGTGCTGCCCTGAGTCTTATGGATCTGTCATTTGCCAAGCGCTGCGGTTTTGTTCTTGAGCCATTAGAAAATCCTATCCCTCTTAGGGGTATTGATGCTACGCCATTGGCAGAAAATAAACCGCAGTTTTGGACACAGGTTACCATGTGCATGACTCCTGAACATCGGGAGGTGATACGTTTTCTTGTTCTGCATAAGATGCATGATTTGGTTGTTTTGGGTTTGCCATGGTTACAGACCCATAATCCAGTCTTGGACTGGAAGGCAATGTCAGTGTCAAGTTGGGGCTGTCATGGAATTCATGGAGATTCCCTGCCCGTGTCTATTGCTACTTCTACGCCTTCGGAAGTTCCGGCGTATTTGTCTGATTATCAGGATGTCTTCAGCGAGTCTAGGTCAAGTGCATTGCCTCCTCATAGGGAATGTGACTGTGCAATAGATTTGATTCCAGGCAGTAAGTTTCCTAAGGGAAGACTGTTTAATCTGTCGGTACCTGAACATACCGCGATGCGTTCATATATCAAGGAGTCTCTGGAGAAGGGGCATATCCGTCCTTCTTCCCCTCTTGGTGCGGGATTTTTTTTTGTGGCCAAAAAGGACGGATCTTTGAGGCCTTGTATTGACTATCGGCTTTTAAATAAGATCACTGTCAAATTTCAGTATCCTTTGCCGCTGTTGTCAGACTTGTTTGCCTGGATTAAAGGTGCCAAGTGGTTCACCAAGATAGACCTTCGTGGTGCGTACAACCTTGTGCGCATTAAGCAAGGAGATGAATGGAAAACCGCATTCAATACGCCCGAAGGTCATTTTGAGTACTTGGTGATGCCATTTGGGCTCTCTAATGCACCTTCAGTTTTTCAGTCCTTTATGCATGACATTTTCCGGAAGTATCTGGATAAATTTTTGATCGTTTATCTGGATGATATTCTGTTTTTTTCTGATGATTGGGACTCGCATGTGGAGCAGGTCAGGATGGTTTTCAAGATTTTGCGTGAAAATTCTTTGTTTGTTAAAGGCTCAAAGTGTCTCTTTGGTGTACAGAAGGTTCCCTTTTTAGGGTTTATTTTTTCCCCTTCTGCTGTGGAGATGGACCCAGTCAAGGTCCGAGCTATTCATGATTGGACTCAACCCTCGTCAGTTAAGAGTCTTCAGAAGTTCTTGGGTTTTGCTAACTTCTACCGTCGTTTTATCGCTAATTTTTCTAGCGTTGTTAAACCGTTGACGGATATGACCAAGAAAGGCTCTGATGTGGCTAACTGGGCTCCTGCTGCCGTGGAGGCTTTCCAGGAGTTGAAACGCCGGTTTACTTCGGCGCCTGTTTTGTGCCAGCCTGACATCTCACTTCCCTTTCAGGTTGAGGTGGATGCTTCGGAGATTGGGGCAGGGGCCGTTTTGTCGCAGAGAGGCCCTGGTTGCTCTACTATGAGACCTTGTGCCTTTTTCTCTAGGAAGTTTTCGCCGGCAGAGCGAAATTATGATGTGGGCAATCGGGAGTTGTTGGCCATGAAGTGGGCATTTGAGGAGTGGCGTCATTGGCTCGAGGGTGCTAAGCATCGTGTGGTGGTCTTGACTGATCACAAAAATCTGATGTACCTCGAGTCTGCTAAACACCTGAATCCTAGACAGGCCCGCTGGTCATTGTTTTTCTCCCGTTTTGACTTTGTGGTCTCGTATTTACCAGGTTCTAAGAATGTGAAGGCCGATGCTCTGTCTAGGAGCTTTGTGCCTGATGCTCCTGGAGTCGCTGAACCTGTGGGTATTCTTAAGGAAGGAGTTATCTTGTCAGCTATTTCTCCAGATCTGCGACATGTGTTGCAGAGATTTCAGGCTGGTAGGCCTGACTCTTGTCCACCTGACAGATTGTTTGTGCCTGCTAAATGGACCAGCAGAGTCATTTCCGAGGTTCATTCCTCAGTGTTGGCAGGGCACCCGGGAATTTTTGGCACCAGAGATCTGGTGGCCAGGTCCTTTTGGTGGCCTTCCTTGTCAAGGGATGTGCGGTCATTTGTGCAGTCCTGTGGTACTTGTGCTCGAGCTAAGCCTTGCTGTTCTCGTGCCAGCGGGTTGCTCTTGCCCTTGCCTGTCCCGAAGAGACCTTGGACACACATCTCTATGGATTTCATTTCGGATCTTCCGGTGTCTCAGGGCATGTCTGTCATCTGGGTGATATGTGATCGTTTCTCCAAGATGGTCCATCTGGTTCCTTTGCCTAAGCTGCCTTCCTCTTCTGATCTGGTTCCTGTGTTCTTCCAGAGCGTGGTTCGTTTGCACGGCATTCCTGAGAATATTGTGTCGGACAGAGGATCCCAGTTTGTTTCCAGGTTCTGGCGATCCTTTTGTGGTAGGATGGGCATTGATTTGTCGTTTTCGTCCGCTTTTCATCCACAGACTAACGGACAAACGGAACGAACTAATCAGACTCTGGAGGCGTATTTGAGGTGTTTTGTCTCTTCTGATCAGGATGATTGGGTGACCTTCTTTGTTGTGAATTCGCTTTTTGCTCCCTCTAGTGGTTACTAGTTTTTTGGACTCTGGTTTTTCTGTCATCCCTTTTATCCGCACCTGGGTCGTTAGTTAGGGGTGTTGCTATATAAGCTCCTTGGACCTTCAGTTCAATGCCTGGCAACGTAGTTATCAGAGCTAGTCTGCTGTGCTCTTGTCTACTGATCCTGGTTCCAGTTATATCAGCTAAGTCTGCCTTTTGCTTTTGCTATTTGTTTTGGTTTTTGTATTTTTGTCCAGCTTGTTCCATATCTATATCCTGACCTTTGCTGGAAGCTCTAGGGGGCTGGTGTTCTCCCCCCGGGCCGTTAGACGGTTCGGGGGTTCTTGAATTTCCAGTGTGGATTTTGATAGGGTTTTTGTTGACCATATAAGTTACCTTTCTTTATTCTGCTATCAGTAAGCGGGCCTCTCTGTGCTAAACCTGGTTCATTTCTGTGTTTGTCATTTCCTCTTACCTCACCGTTATTATTTGTGGGGGGCTTCTATCCAGCTTTGGGGTCCCCTTCTCTGGAGGCAAGAAAGGTCTTTTATTTTCCTCTACTAGGGGTAGCTAGATTCTCCGGCTGGAGCGTGTCATCTAGAACCAACATAGGAATGATCCCCGGCTACTTCTAGTGTTGGCGTTAGGAGTAGATATATGGTCAACCCAGTTACCACTGCCCTATGAGCTGGATTTTTGTATTCTGCAGACTTCCACGTTCCTCTGAGACCCTCGCCATTGGGGTCATAACAGTTTGCCAGGACAGTATTAAATGTTTAATGCATTGCAGAAGAGGGATTATAAGAAAGAAGATCTGAGTTTTTTTTTTTTTTTTCTTCTTTCTCCTTCCCCTTTACCTCAGAGTGGCTATGCTTGCTGCAGACATGAATGTCCAGACCTTGATTACAAGTGTGGACCAGCTGGCTACTCGTGTGCAGGGCATACAAGACTATGTTATCAGAAATCCTAGGTCAGAACCTAAAATACTGATTCCTGAACTGTTTTCCGGAGACAGGTTTAAGTTTAGGAATTTCGTGAATAATTGTAAATTGTTTTTGTCCCTGAGACCCTGTTCATCTGGAGACTCTGCTCAGCAAGTGAAAATTGTTATTTCGTTCTTACGGGGCGACCCTCAGGATTGGGCTTTTTCGCTGGCGCCAGGAGATCCGGCATTGGCTGATATTGATGCGTTTTTTCTGGCGCTCGGTTTACTTTATGAGGAACCCAATCTTGAGATTCAGGCAGAAAAGGCCTTGCTGGCTATGTCTCAGGGGCAGGACGAGGCTGAAGTGTATTGCCAAAAATTTCGGAAATGGTCCGTGCTGACACATTGGAACGAGTGTGCACTGGCCGCTAATTTCAGAAATGGCCTTTCTGAAGCCATTAAGAATGTTATGGTGGGTTTTCCCATTCCCACAGGTCTGAATGATACTATGGCACTAGCTATTCAAATTGACCGGCGGTTGCGGGAGCGCAAAACCGCAAATTCCCTCATGGTGTTGTCTGAACAGACACCTAATTCTGTGCAATGTGATAGAAAAACCGCAAATTCCCTCATGGTGTTGTCTGAACAGACACCTGATTTAATGCAATGTGATAGAATCCTGACTAGAAATGAGCGGAAAATTCATAGACGCCGGAATGGCTTGTGCTACTACTGTGGTGATTCTACACATGTTATCTCAGCATGCTCTAAACGTATAGCTAAGGTTGTTAGTCCTGTCACCGTTGGTAATTTGCAACCTAAATTTATTCTGTCTGTAACTTTGATTTGCTCACTGTCGTCTTATCCTGTCATGGCGTTTGTAGATTCAGGTGCTGCCCTGAGTCTTATGGATCTGTCATTTGCTAAGCACTGTGGTTTTACTCTTGAACCATTAGAAAATCCTATTCCTCTTAGGGGAATTGATGCTACGCCATTGGCAGCAAATAAACCGCAGTATTGGACACAGGTTACCATGTGCATGACTCCTGAACACCGCGAGGTGATACGTTTCCTGGTTTTACATAAAATGCATGATTTGGTTGTTTTAGGGCTGCCATGGTTACAGACCCATAATCCAGTCCTGGACTGGAAGGCTATGTCAGTCTCAAGTTGGGGCTGTCGTGGTATTCATGGGGATTCCCTGCCTGTGTCTATTGCTTCTTCTACGCCTTCGGAAGTTCCGGAGTATTTGTCTGATTATCAGGATGTCTTCAATGAGTCTGAGTCCAGTGCACTGCCTCCTCATAGGGACTGTGACTGTGCTATAGATTTGATCCCAGGCAGTAAGTTTCCTAAGGGAAGACTGTTTAATCTGTCGGTACCTGAACATACCGCTATGCGTTCATATATCAAGGAGTCTCTGGAGAAAGGACATATTCGTCCGTCTTCTTCCCCTCTTGGTGCTGGATTCTTTTTTGTGGCAAAAAAGGACGGATCTTTGAGACCTTGTATTGATTATCGGCTTTTAAATAAGATCACTGTCAAATTTCAGTATCCTTTACCGCTGTTGTCTGACTTGTTTGCCCGGATTAAAGGTGCCAAGTGGTTCACCAAGATAGACCTTCGTGGTGCGTACAACCTTGTGCGCATTAAGCAAGGTGATGAATGGAAAACCGCATTCAATACGCCCGAAGGTCATTTTGAGTACTTGGTGATGCCTTTTGGGCTCTCCAATGCGCCTTCAGTTTTTCAGTCCTTTATGCATGACATTTTCCGGAAGTATCTGGATAAATTTTTGATTGTTTATCTGGATGATATTTTGGTTTTTTCTGATAATTGGGACTCGCATGTGGAGCAGGTCAGGTTGGTCTTTAAAATTTGGCGTGAAAATTCTTTGTTTGTCAAGGGCTCAAAGTGTCTCTTTGGTGTACAGAAGGTTCCCTTTTTGGGGTTCATTTTTTCCCCTTCTGCTGTGGAGATGGACCCAGTCAAGGTCCGAGCTATTCTTGATTGGACTCAGCCCTCGTCAGTTAAGAGTCTTCAGAAGTTCTTGGGTTTCGCTAACTTCTACCGTCGTTTTATCGCTAATTTTTCTAGCATTGTGAAACCTTTGACGGATATGACCAAGAAGGGCTCCGATGTAGCTAACTGGGCTCCTGCTGCCGTGGAGGCTTTCCAGGAGTTGAAACGCCGGTTTACTTCGGCGCCTGTTTTGTGCCAGCCCGATGTATCACTTCCCTTTCAGGTTGAGGTGGATGCTTCAGAGATTGGAGCAGGGGCCGTTTTGTCGCAGAGAGGCCCTGGTTGCTCTGTTATGAAACCTTGTGCCTTTTTCTCTAGGAAGTTTTCGCCTGCCGAGCGAAATTATGATGTGGGCAATCGGGAGTTGTTGGCCATGAAATGGGCATTTGAGGAGTGGCGTCATTGGCTCGAGGGTGCTAAGCATCGTGTGGTGGTCTTGACTGATCACAAAAATCTGATGTATCTCGAGTCTGCTAAATGCCTTAATCCGAGACAGGCCCGCTGGTCATTGTTTTTCTCCCGCTTTGATTTTGTTGTCTCGTATTTACCAGGTTCAAAGAATGTGAAGGCCGATGCTCTTTCTAGGAGCTTTGTGCCTGATGCTCCTGGAGTCGCTGATCCTGTTGGTATTCTTAAAGATGGAGTTATTTTGTCAGCTATTTCTCCTGATCTGCGACGTGTGTTGCAGAGATTTCAGGCTGATAGGCCTGAGTCTTGTCCACCTGACAGACTGTTTGTCCCGGATAGGTGGACCAGCAGAGTCATTTCCGAGGTTCACTGCTCGGTGTTGGCAGGTCACCCGGGAATTTTTGGCACCAGGGATCTGGTGGCCAGGTCCTTTTGGTGGCCTTCCTTGTCAAGGGATGTGCGGTCATTTGTGCAGTCCTGTGGGACTTGTGCTCGAGCTAAGCCTTGCTGTTCTCGTGCCAGCGGTTTGCTCTTGCCCTTGCCTGTTCCGAAGAGACCTTGGACACATATCTCCATGGATTTCATTTCTGATCTTCCGCTATCTCAGGGCATGTCCGTTATCTGGGTGATATGTGATCGCTTCTCCAAGATGGTCCATTTGGTTCCTTTGCCTAAGCTGCCTTCCTCTTCCGATCTGGTTCCTGTGTTTTTCCAGAACGTGGTTCGTTTGCACGGCATCCCTGAGAATATTGTGTCAGACAGAGGATCCCAGTTCGTTTCCAGGTTCTGGCGATCCTTTTGTAGTAGGATGGGCATTGATTTGTCGTTTTCGTCTGCTTTCCATCCTCAGACTAATGGACAGACGGAGCGAACCAATCAGACTTTCGAGGCTTATTTGAGGTGTTTTGTCTCTGCTGATCAGGACGATTGGGTGACATTCTTGCCGTTGGCTGAGTTTGCCCTTAATAATCGGGCTAGTTCCGCCACCTTGGTTTCGCCTTTTTTCTGCAACTCTGGTTTCCATCCTCGCTTTTCTTCGGGTCATGTGGAGCCTTCTGACTGTCCTGGGGTGGATTCTGTGGTGGATAGGTTGCAGCGGATCTGGAATCATGTGGTGGACAACTTGAAGTTGTCACAGGAGAGGGCTCAGCGCTTTGCCAACCGCCGCCGCGGTGTGGGTCCCCGACTACGCGTTGGGGATTTGGTATGGCTTTCTTCCCGCTTTGTTCCTATGAAGGTCTCCTCTCCCAAATTTAAACCTCGTTTTATTGGGCCTTACAAGATATTGGAAATCCTTAATCCTGTGTCTTTTCGTCTGGATCTTCCTGTGTCATTTGCTATTCACAATGTATTTCATAGGTCCTTGTTGCGGCGGTACATTGTGCCTGTAGTTCCTTCTGCTGAGCCTCCTGCTCCGGTGTTGGTTGAGGGCGAGTTGGAGTACGTGGTGGAGAAGATCTTGGATTCTCGCCTCTCCAGGCGGAGGCTTCAGTACCTGGTCAAGTGGAAGGGCTATGGTCAGGAGGATAATTCCTGGGTGGTCGCCTCTGATGTTCATGCGGCCGATTTAGTTCGTGCCTTTCATGCCGCTCATCCTGATCGCCCTGGTGGTCGTGGTGAGGGTTCGGTGACCCCTCACTAAGGGGGGGTACTGTTGTGAATTCGCTTTTTGCTCCCTCTAGTGGTTACTAGTTTTTTGGACTCTGGTTTTTCTGTCATCCCTTTTATCCGCACCTGGGTCGTTAGTTAGGGGTGTTGCTATATAAGCTCCTTGGACCTTCAGTTCAATGCCTGGCAACGTAGTTATCAGAGCTAGTCTGCTGTGCTCTTGTCTACTGATCCTGGTTCCAGTTATATCAGCTAAGTCTGCCTTTTGCTTTTGCTATTTGTTTTGGTTTTTGTATTTTTGTCCAGCTTGTTCCATATCTATATCCTGACCTTTGCTGGAAGCTCTAGGGGGCTGGTGTTCTCCCCCCGGGCCGTTAGACGGTTCGGGGGTTCTTGAATTTCCAGTGTGGATTTTGATAGGGTTTTTGTTGACCATATAAGTTACCTTTCTTTATTCTGCTATCAGTAAGCGGGCCTCTCTGTGCTAAACCTGGTTCATTTCTGTGTTTGTCATTTCCTCTTACCTCACCGTTATTATTTGTGGGGGGCTTCTATCCAGCTTTGGGGTCCCCTTCTCTGGAGGCAAGAAAGGTCTTTTATTTTCCTCTACTAGGGGTAGCTAGATTCTCCGGCTGGAGCGTGTCATCTAGAACCAACGTAGGAATGATCCCCGGCTACTTCTAGTGTTGGCGTTAGGAGTAGATATATGGTCAACCCAGTTACCACTGCCCTATGAGCTGGATTTTTGTATTCTGCAGACTTCCACGTTCCTCTGAGACCCTCGCCATTGGGCTCATAACACTTCTTGCCGTTGGCCGAATTTGCCCTTAATAATCGGGCTAGTTCTGCCACCTTGGTTTCGCCATTTTTCTGCAACTCTGGTTTCCATCCTCGTTTTTCCTCGGGACATGTGGAGCCTTCTGACTGTCCTGGAGTGGATTCTGTGGTGGATAGGTTGCAGCAGATCTGGAATCATGTGGTGGACAACTTGAAGTTGTCACAGGAGAAGGCTCAGCGTTTTGCCAACCGCCGCCGCGGTGTGGGTCCCCGACTTCGTGTTGGGGATTTGGTATGGCTGTCTTCTCGATTTGTTCCTATGAAGGTCTCCTCTCCCAAATTTAAGCCTCGATTCATTGGTCCTTACAAGATATTGGAGATCCTTAATCCTGTATCCTTTCGCCTGGATCTTCCGGTGTCGTTTGCCATTCACAACGTATTTCATAGGTCCTTGTTGCGGCGGTACGTTGTGCCTGTGGTTCCTTCTGCTGAGCCTCCTGCTCCGGTGTTGGTTGAGGGCGAGTTGGAGTACGTGGTGGAGAAGATCTTAGATTCTCGTCTCTCCAGGCGGAGGCTTCAGTACCTGGTCAAGTGGAAGGGCTATGGTCAGGAGGATAATTCCTGGGTGGTCGCCTCTGATGTGCATGCGGCCGATTTAGTTCGTGCCTTTCACGCCGCTCATCCTGATCGCCCTGGTGGTCTTGGTGAGGGTTCGGTGACCCCTCACTAAGGGGGGGGTACTGTTGTGAATTTACCTTTTGGCTCCCTCTAGTGGCTACTAGTGATTTGACTCTGGGTATGTCTGTCATCCCTTGTATGCTCACCTGGGTCGTTAGGTCAGGGGTGTTGCTATATAAGCTCCCTGGACCTTCAGTTCAATGCCTGGCAACGTTGATATCAGAGCTAATCTGTAGTGCTCTTGTCTGCTGATCCTGGTTCCTGCTTGATTAAGCTAAGTCCGCTTTCTTGCTTTTTGCTATTCGTTTTTGTTTGCATTTTTGTCCAGCTTGTATATAATCTGTATCCTGACCTTGCTGGAAGCTCTAGGGTGGCTGGTGTTCTCCCCCCGGGCCGTTAGACGGTTCGGGGGTTCTTGAATCTCCAGCGTGGATTTTTGATAGGGTTTTTGTTGACCATATAAGTTATCTTACTACATTCTGCTATTAGTAAGTGGGCCTCTCTTTGCTAAACCTAGTTCATCTCTGTGTTTGTCATTTCCTCTTACCTCACCGTTATTATTTGTGGGGGGCTTGTATCCTACTTTTTGGGGTCTTTTCTCTGGAGGCAAGAGAGGTCTTTGTTTTCCTCTTCTAGGGGTAGTTAGCTCTCCGGCTGGCGCGAGACATCTAGCGACCAACGTAGGCATGTTCCCCGGCTACTTCTAGTGTTGGCGTTAGGAGTAGATATATGGTCAACCCAGTTACCACTGCCCTATGAGCTGGATTTTTGTACTTCGCAGACTTGCTGATATCTCTGAGACCCTCGCCATTGGGGTCATAACAGTGAACCATGACAATTGGTGGCAGCGGTGGGATATTAGAGCATTAGTGATTTGGTTTGAGCAATCATTCCTCTCACTAAAAACTTGCAGAAAGTTCTTGCGAGAACTCTGCACAAATAAGTTTGGGAGAACGAACTCAGTGCTTATTAGTTGTGAGACAATTGTGTACTGGTAATTATCCCCTCCCTTTCTCTTCGTTTTTCTATCCTATCTTTTATTTGGCAACCATGGTTGAGCTGGGAGAAACCTTCTATGAGCAGCAGACCAAAGACACCCTTGTGGCCTTATGCAAGTCACAGCACATTGACTATGCAAACAAAAACAAAAGCCAACTGGTCGCAGTCCTGATGCAATGGGAAGCCACTCTAGACCACTCACAGAGCCCAGAGGCCGCAGATGCCAGCACCAGCGAACATGGTGCTGCAGCAGAGGTCCAACCACTGAATGCTGGCCCTGTTAGCAATCCGGGCGAATTGGACCCCCACCTGCAGGCGGTCTTGAAAGAATTCCCCACTGACGACCATGAGGGACGTCGGCAGCTGATTCAGCAATACCGGAAGGAGGCTGAGGCCCAAGCCCAGCGAGAGGCAGAGAGAGCCGAGCGAGAGGCCCAGCGAGAGGCAGAGAGAGCCGAGCGAGAGGCCCAGCGAGCCGAGCGAGAGGCCCAGGCCCAGCGAGCCGAGCGCCAAGCCCAGCGAGAACATGCACTGGAGATGCTCCGGCAGGGGGGGACGCCTTCCACCGCCCAGAGCCGTGAGCCCAGCAGCGCTCAGACACCAAAGCCCCGGCCCGACCACTTTCCTGTTATGGAAAAGGATGGGGACTTGGACACTTTTCTGCGGGCCTTTGAGAAAGCCTGCAGACAGTACCAGCTGCCTACACAAGAATGGGCACGATACCTGACACTAGGGCTGAGAGGAAAAGCTCTGGAGGCGTTTGCTGCACTCCCTCAAGAACAAGATGGTGACTATGAGGCTATCAAGCAGGCCCTCATAGCCAAGTACCAGCTTACACCCGAGGTGTACCGTAAAAAGTTCCGGACCCTCCAACGTGGCCCACACGACAGTTACAGTGATGTGGTGCATGGACTGGGGACCCACTTTGACCAGTGGACCCAAGGACTGTCAGTGACCACCTTTGCACAGCTGCGAGACCTGATGATCAAAGACTAGTTCTTCCATCTTTGCCCAACTGAGATGCGACAGTTCGTGATGGACAGAGAACCCAAAGACGTGACGAAAGCAACGCAGATTGCCGATGCCTATGTGGCCAACCGTAGATCGGAAGTGCGGAAGCCAGTCACCACCAGCTGGAGAGGGGGTAAGCCTGCACCCAACGCCAGTACCCCTGCCAGCCAACATACCAGAGGTCCTGTCCCCGTGGCCAACAGCCCCAGACCTACCACCGAACTTCGCCAGTGTTACCACTGCAGGCAGACTGATCATATCAGTCCCCAATGTCCAGCCAAGCAGAAGAACTCCTCATCCAAGGCCCCAGGGCCTAATGCAGCAGTTCTTTTGGTGGGTGGTGTGGCTGGGAGGGGGTGTGATAACGTACAGCATGTCATTGTGGGAGGTCATGTTGCTACAGGCCTCAAGGACACCGGGGCTGAACGAACCCTCATCCGACCCGAACTGGCGGCCCCTGAAGAAATCATTCCGGGGAAAACCCTAACTGTCACTGGGATTGGGGGCATCAGCTGTCCCTTACCGATGGCCCGAGTTTTTATTGATTGGGGTGCCAGGAGCGGGGTGAAGGAAGTGGGGCTGTCTGATAATTTGCCCACTGATGTTTTGTTGGGGACTGATTTGGGGAGGTTGGTGGCACACTTCGTCATTGACACCCCTCCCAATCTACTAATGAGGGTAAAGTTAACCCTGATGATGATGATGGGAAATCGCATGTGTTACCTGACCATGCTTTATCTTGTAATGTTGCATCTGATAACCATTTTTTCCCTAGGATTGATGGTGGAAATGTTGTACCTGTGCCATCTGTATCTGATAACGATGTTTCTGTGAAAGTTGATGTGTCCATAGGTACAGGAGTGCTCAGCCACGTCGCTCTGCGGAGTGAGACGGCTGAGGAACCCCTAGCAGGGGCAAGTGTCGGTGCTACAAGAAATGGGGAGATACATGGGAACCGTGAGGAAGGTGATGCCATGCAATTGACCAGTGCCACCGAGGAAGGTAACTGGCCCATAAGTAGCAATGCTCCTGAGGTAATGGGGGTGGATGGGGAGGTAGAGCCCATAGCAGCGTCGGCTGATGGGTCTGTAGAAACCCCCGGGGAGACAGCCTACGTAGCTGCTGTCACCCGCAGTCAGAGTGCCCGGAACGCAGATAACTGTCTGCCTCCCGGACCCTCCTCAGTCATCAGTATGACTGAACCAGAGGTGGACCCAGAGCAGGTCCCAGAGGGCTCCCGTGGGGAAGGGACCCTGACGTCGCTTCTGGCTTCCCCTAGCCAGGAGTTTCAGGCCGCTCTGCACACCGATGCGAGCCTAGAGAGTTTGAGACAACTCGCCGGGACGTCATTCTCCGAGACTGATAAGGAGAAGGTGTTCTGGGAAGGAGGAAGGTTGTACCGGGAGACAGTACCCGGAGAATCACAAAAGGAGTGGTTGAGGGAAAGACAGCTGGTCATCCCGCAGCAATTCCGGGGTGAGTTGTTGCAGATTGCCCATGAGATCCCGCTAGCTGGACACTTGGGGATAAGCAAAACTAAGGCCCGGCTGTCTCAACACTTCTATTGGCCTAAGATGGGGACAGATGTGTCAAACTACTGCCGCTCATGTGTCACCTGTCAAAGAGTGGGGAAGGTGGGGCCTGCTCTTAAGGCTTTCCTCATCCCTTTGCCAGTGATAGAGGAGCCTTTCCAGAGGATCGCGGTGGACATTGTGGGCCCGCTGGCCATCCCCAGCAGCTCTGGAAAGCGATATATCCTTACTGTGGTAGACTACGCTACCCGGTACCCAGAGGCAGTAGCTCTGTCGTCAACTAGGGCAGATAAGGTGGCGGATGCCCTGTTGGCCATCTTTTCACGTGTAGGATTTCCCAGGGAAATGCTTACTGATCGAGGGACCCAATTTATGTCTCACCTAATGGAGGCTCTCTGTAAGAAAATGCAGGTGAAGCACCTGGTATCGAGTGCGTATCACCCACAGACCAATGGCTTGTGTGAACGCTTCAATGGTACCCTCAAACAGATGCTACGCATGCTGGTTGAGACACAAGGGCGCGACTGGGAGAGGTACCTCCCACACCTGCTTTTCGCTTACCGAGAGGTTCCGCAGGCCTCGACGGGGTTCTCCCCCTTCGAGCTCCTGTACGGCAGGCGAGTCCGGGGACCCCTTGGGTTGGTAAGAGAATCCTGGGAAGAGGAGCCGAACCCTTCTGAAATGTCCATAGTGGAGTATGTCATGCGCTTCCGTGACAAGATGCAGACCTTGACGCAGTTGGTGCATGACAACATGACGCAGGCTCAGGCTGATCAGAAGCACTGGTACGACCAGAACGCCCGGGAGCGGACCTACCACGTGGGTCAAAAGGTGTGGGTGCTGGTTCCCGTACCAACGGATAAGCTTCAGGCAGCCTGGGAGGGCCCGTACGTCGTCCTCCAACAGCTCAACCCGGTCACCTATGTGGTCATGCTTGACCACACTCGGGGTAGGCGAAAGGCCTTTCACGTCAACATGATGAAGGCTCATCACGAACGTGAACCTTTCGTCCTACCGGTCTGCAGCGCACCCGAAGAAGGGGAGGAAGACACCCTCCTGGACATGCTGGCCCAAGCCAAGGCCCATGGGTCCATTGAGGACGTGGAGGTGAGCGCCTCGCTAGATGAACCACAGCGGTTGCAGTTGCAAACCACACTGGAACCCTTCCGGGTCGTGTTCTCCAACCGGCCGGGAAGGACTTAGTTAGCCGTCCACGAGGTGGGCACCGGGAATCACGCCCCACTACGGCGAACAGCCTATCGAATCTCTGACCAGGTGCAGCAGATTATGCGCCAGGAGATCGATGAGATGTTACAGCTGGGGGTGATTCGACGGTCAAAGAGCGCGTGGGCCTCACCTGTAGTTCTCGTGCCAAAAAAGGACCGGACCACCCGGTTCTGCGTGGACTACAGGGGGCTCAACGCCATTGCAGCCTCTGACGCGCACCCAATGCTGCGCATCGAAGAGCTGCTGGAGAAGTTAGCTGGCGCAAAATACCTGACAATAATGGATCTGAGTCGCGGATACTGGCAGATTCCCCTGAGCCCCGAGGCGCAGGAGAAGTCTGCCTTTATCACACCCTTTGGACTGTACGAGTCCACGGTCATGCCCTTCGGCATGAAGAATGCCCCTGCCACTTTCCAGCGGATGGTCAATCTCCTGCTTCAGGGACTGGAGAAGTACGCCGTGGCGTACTTAGATGACATTGCCATCTTCAGTCCCTCCTGGGATGAGCACCTGCAGCATCTCGAAGAGGTGCTCAGGCGAATTCACCAAGCAGGACTGACTATCAAGCCGGGAAAGTGCCAGATGGGCATGAGGGAGGTCCACTACCTGGGGCACCGGGTAGGTGGAGGCACCCTGAAACCAGAGCCTGACAAAGTGGGCATGATCGTGAACTGGCCCACTCCTGGGACCAAGAAACAGGTGATGTCCTTCCTGGGCACTGCAGGGTACTATAGGCGCTTTGTGCAGCACTATAGTAGCCTGGCAAAACCTTTGACGGACCTCACCAGGAAGAAGCTACCCCACATCGTCAACTGGACAGATGGCTGTGAGGGGGCCTTCCAGGTGTTGAAAACAGCACTGTGCAACGCCCCTGTGTTGAAAGCAGTCGACAACAGTCGACCGTTCTTGGTACAGACCGACGCCAGCGAGTTTGGCCTCGGTGCTGTGCTCAGCCAGGTTGACTCGGAGGACCAAGAGCACCCCGTGTTGTACCTGAGCCGGAAACTTTTGCCGAGGGAAGTGGCCTACTCCACCATCGACAAGGAGTGCCTGGCCATAGTCTGGGCCCTGCAGCGCTTGCAGCCCTACTTGTACGGTCGCACCTTCACTGTGGTGACCGACCACGACCCTCTGCGCTGGCTAAGCACCATGTGTGGAACCAACGGCAGGTTGCTACGCTGGAGCCTTGCCCTTCAGCAATTTGACTTCACCATTAAACACAAAGCGGGCAAAGAGCATGGGAATGCAGATGGACTGTCCCGCCAGGGTGAACCCACTGAGGTGCGCATGGAGGCATACCATGGGGTTCTACCTCCCTAGCGCACGCAAAAAGGGGGAGGTGTCACGATATGGTATGAAATCTCATATAAGTAGTTTCTCTTGCTAGCAAGCTGTGGGCTAAAAAGCTCCCCTTCCCTTTCACTCAGCCAAGAGCTGCCTTGCCAATGTACATGGGGGAAGAGCGTTTTATTGCCTAAAGGAATTTTTACGACCAGGTTAGAAGCTTCCTCCAACAAGAACTGGATTCTAAGTCTCTAGAACCATGCGGTCCTTTGTTCCATTTTTGTAAGATATTAGTCAGACGATGTAAGATAGGAAAATGGTAGATATATCTTCTTATTCTCCCTCGGTAGATCTACGCATCACTCTAAATACGGGCGTCTAACTCCATCGGGTGAAGAAGTAGGGATTGCTCTGTAAATAATAGGACATATTTGATCTCATCGGAATGCCCACGATAATACGAGATGTATGCTGGGTATGGTACGTTTATGACATGTGCTGTAGCGAAGTTATAGAAATTAGACAAATTTAAGGTTGCTTTACTCAAACTGAAGAAAGGGGAGGGCGATCCTAACTCAACCCTTTCTGTGAGGTCACAGGCTGTAGGTTATAAAGTTGCTGGCAGGCTTCCAGGGGGGAGTTGTGAGTTTTTACCTGAAGCGACCTGACTACGAGTGCTAATGCACTGGGATAGATGGAAACCCTCCTAGCCTGGTTGCCTGCAATGCTCTGAACAACTGTAAGTGTATTTCTCATGTTATTCCCTGTTTTTTATAATTACCTTGTACATATTTGCAATTGTCTCATTTGTAACATCTTTGTAAAATATTTAGATAAAGCACTGCCTAACCTTTCTGGAGTATAATATTCAATACTAGTTCGTTCTTTATGCTCTAAAAACGTACCCTGTCTCTTGAAGGGAAATTACGCTACTGTTTTGGGTTAGCTCCGGACCCGTTTAATCGGAGCTGGTGGCAGCTTACCGTGTGCAGGCTTTTGGGGGTTGTTTCAGCGACTGCGGCTTGATAATTATTGTTCCTGCCTGAGTGGGAGTAGTTATTGCATCACTGCAGCGCGCCCAATAGCCAGTACATAGCAGGCAACGTTTCTGGCGACTAATCACCCTAGAGCATAAACTCACAGACATAATATGGAGAGGCGGCTGGTGAAGAGAGGGGTGCATGAGGAGGCAAGAGGACGACGGCCGTTTCGCGCCTACGCACTTCCACGGGTCCTGGACCCGTGGAAGCGCGCAGGCGCGAAACGGCCGTCGTCCTCTTGCCTCCTCATGCACCCCTCTCTTCACCAGCCGCCTCTCCATATTATGTCTGTGAGTTTATGCTCTGAATAAAGGACACTATTATACAGCATCATCGGGTGAGTGCCACTTCTGTTTCTTCATGTTCTGGATAAGATAAGCCCCCTGCACATGTGATAGCCGTCTGTTGGTCTAAAGTCACCCTAATCCGGGACATATTGGTGGCAGTGGTCAGAAATCCCTGTGGATTTCGTGACAATCTGCTGGCCGCAGCTAAGGGATCTTGACAGTCAGACAGTGTGAACCGTGACACCCCAGATCCGGGCTGTGCGGAGATCGGGGGTCAGAAATGTAAGCTCCTGCCGTTACCCCCACGTCCTGCGCCTCATGCCCCAGATCCGGGCTGTGTGGAGATCGGGGGTCAGAAGTGCAATCTCCTGCCGTTACCCCCATGTTTTGAGCCTCATGCCCCAGATCCGGGCAGTGCGGAGATCGGGGGGCAGAAATGTAAGCTCCTGCCGTTACCCCCACGTCCTGCGCCTCATGCCCCAGATCCTGGCAGTGCGGAGATTGGGGGTCAGAAGTGTAAGCTCCTGCCGTTACCCCCATGTCCTGCGCCTCATGCCCCAGATCCGGGCTGTGTGGAGATCGGGGGTCAGAAGTGCAATCTCCTGCCGTTACCCCCACGTCCTGCGCCTCATGCCCCAGATCCGGGCTGTGCGGAGATCTGGGGTCAGAAATGTAAGCTCCTGCCGTTACCCCCTCTGGGGCTGTGCGGAGATCGGGGGTCAGAAATGTAAGCTCCTGCCGTTACCCCCACGTCCTGCACCTCATGCCCCAGATCCGGGCTGTGCGGAGATCGGGGGTCAGAAATGTAAGCTCCTGCAGTTACCCCCACGTCCTGCGCCTCATGCCCCAGATCCGGGCTGTGCGGAGATTGGGGGTCAGAAATGTAAGCTCCTGCCGTTACCCCCACGTCCTGCGCCTCATGCCCCAGATCCGGGCTGTGCGGAGATCGGGGGTCAGAAATGTAAGCTCCTGCCGTTACCCCCATGTCCTGCGCCTCATGCCCCAGTTAGAAGTCCCACATGTGGGGGTCATTCTCTGTGGCTTTCTTGATACATGAAGCATTGGAAAGTCACCAGCAGATAAAAGGAGGAGTTTCTCCAGTTACAGGTTTCTACATGTGATGACTGGAAACATATTGTACTTCTTCACTGCACTGGTCTGCAATCTGTCGTATCCAGCAGCTGGGAAATGCCTTGATGTCAATGCTGGGGACAGGACATGATGGCATACCTCCCAACTTTTGAAGATGGGAAAGAGGGACAAAGCTTGCGGCGCGCTTTGCGCGCCGCGGCAAATTTTAGGTCACACCTCTGACCACACCCATTCATAACTAGCCACACCCATATCCACGTCCCAATCACACCCATTTAGCACTGCTGATCACACTTTCATAAAGAATAATTATAAACAAAAAACTATGGCCACACAGTGCTCCATACTGTATAATGGCCACACATGATGCTCCATACTGTATAATAGCCCCACATGATGCTCCATACTGTATAATGGCCATACATGACGCTCCATACTATTATAATGGCCACACATGACGCTCCATACTATATAATGGCCACACATGACGCTCCATACTATATAATGGCCCCACATGATGCTCCATACTGTATAATGACCGCACATGATGCTCCATACTGTATAATGACTGCACATGATGCTCCATACTGTATAATTTCAAAAAAAGCAGTAAAGCCGCACCCTATAATTATATAGTCTCTATGGACATCGGGGCGCACGTCCTCACCAGGGGGTCTATCCCAGACAGAACAACCAAATCCAATTTGAAGAAAAGGACAGCGCCACACCGGATAGTGAAAAGCAGCTCACATATTTATTCTGCCTCCTGCAGCAATGTTTCGGTCCAAAGACCTTTGTCAAGCATGACAAAGGTCTTTGGACCGAAACGTTGCCGCACGAGGCAGGATAAATATGTGAGCTGCTTTTCACTATCCGGTGTGGCGCTGTCCTTTTCTTCAATTTGGATTTGGCCATACTGTATAATGACTGCACATGATGCTCCATACTGTATAATGGCCACACATGACACTTCGCACCGTATAATGGCCACACATAGCTACTCCTACACACGCGGCTGCGCTCCGTACACACACGCTCTACTCCATACACCTCGTACACACGCGGCTCCGCTTCGTACACCTCGTACACATTTAGCTCTGCTCCATACACCTCATACACACGACTCCGCTCCGTACACCTCATACACACGGCTCCGCTCTGTACACCTCATATACACGGCTCCGCTCACCTCATACACTCAGCTCCGCTCCGTACACCTTGTACACATTCAGCTCTGCTCTGTACACCTCGTACACATTCAGCTCCGCTCCGTACACCTCATACACACACGGCTCCGCTCCGTACACCTCATACACACGGCTCCGCTCCGTACACCTCATACACACGGCTCCGCTCCGTACACCTCATACACACGGCTCCGCTCCGTACACCTCATACACACGGCTCCGCTCCGTACACCTCATACACACGGCTCCGCTCCGTACACCTCATACACACGGCTCCGCTCCGTACACCTCATACACACGGCTCCGCTCCGTACACCTCATACACACGGCTCCGCTCCGTACACCTCATACACACGGCTCCGCTCCGTACACCTCATACACACGGCTCCGCTCCGTACAACTCGTACACACTCCGCTCCGTACACACACACGGCTCCGCTCCATGCACCTCGTACACACACGGCTCCGCTTCGTACACCTCGTACACATTTAGCTCTGCTCCATACACCTCATACACACGACTCCGCTCCGTACACCTCATACACACGGCTCCGCTCTGTACACCTCATATACACGGCTCCGCTCACCTCATACACTCAGCTCCGCTCCGTACACCTTGTACACATTCAGCTCTGCTCTGTACACCTCGTACACATTCAGCTCCGCTCCGTACACCTCATACACACACGGCTCCGCTCCGTACACCTCATACACACGGCTCCGCTCCGTACACCTCATACACACGGCTCCGCTCCGTACACCTCATACACACGGCTCCGCTCCGTACACCTCATACACACGGCTCCGCTCCGTACACCTCATACACACGGCTCCGCTCCGTACACCTCATACACACGGCTCCGCTCCGTACACCTCATACACACGGCTCCGCTCCGTACACCTCATACACACGGCTCCGCTCCGTACACCTCATACACACGGCTCCGCTCCGTACACCTCATACACACGGCTCCGCTCCGTACAACTCGTACACACTCCGCTCCGTACACACACACGGCTCCGCTCCATGCACCACACACACACACGGCTCCGCTCCATACACCTCGTACACACACGGCTCCGCTCCGTACACCTCGTATACACACGGCTCCGCTCCGTACAACTCGTATACACACGGCTCCGCTCCGTACAACTCGTACACACTCAGCTTCGCTCCGTACACATTCAGCTCTGCTCCGTACACCTCGTACAGACACGGCTCCACTCCGTACAACTCGTACACACTCAGCTCCGCACACATTCAGCTCCGCTCCGTACACCTCATACACACACGGCTCCGCTCCGTACACCTCGTACACACACGGCTCCGCTCCGTACACCTCATACACACACGGCTCCGCTCCGTACACCTCGTACACACACGGCTCCGCTCCGTACACCTCATACACACACGGCTCCGCTCCGTACACCTCGTACACACACGGCTCCGCTCCGTACACCTCGTACACACACGGCTCCGCTCCGTACACCTCATACACACACGGCTCCGCTCCATACACTTCATACACACATGGCTCGGCTACATCCACACTGTAAACACCTCCTGACCCCACACATAACAGGCAGCACATCACCAGGGCACGTGCTTCTCACCAGAGAAGGGGCTGTGTGAGCCCTGTGCCAGTGCTGCATGGCGCTCACCTGCGGGTGCCCTCACCAGGGCATGTCTGGCTTCCCTGGCAGTGATGGAGGGGCAGCGACAGCACAAAGCCTCATTAGGTGCAGATCAGTAAATCTGGACACATTTCTCTGCACGGTGAGAACTAGTTTCCTTACAAGCAGAGCAACAAGCAGCCTGCTGCAGCACATGGCTACTGAGCACGCCCACTCCAGCTCATTATCCTGCTGGCACCGCACACAGGGGCAGGAGGGTCGGTGTGCCTGCTCGTCCTGCACAACATCCAGCAGAGCTCCTCGTCTTCCTCCTCCAGCAGATCATGACCCCGTGCCCAGCGCTGGCAGCGCCTCCTTCATGCCACAGGCAGGAAGCCCTAAGAGTAAGACTCAGGAACATGGGGAAGGGGCGTGGCCTAACGCAAGGGGGCGTGACGGCAGCTTCTCCTGTGTTGTATGCGGGATCAGCGCGTCGGGCGCTGGACAGCAGGACAAAGCATCAAATCCGGGGCAATCCCGCAGAATGAGGGACGGTTGGGAGCTATGTGATGGGGGGTTGTAGTTTTAGAGCCACAGGTTACGGACCAGCACTATGCACAGCACTGTTATCTGCGACTGAGCGCCGCCATCTTGTCGGAGCCCGACCGCACAACGTCCGCTGTGAGGAAGAGGCAGTGCGGCCTCTAGTGACGGGATCGGTGACCCGCAAACCCGGAAGTGCTTCCTCGGACGAGAACTGTTGGGCTGAGACAGTTTCAGTTTGTGCTGCGGAGACTGACGAGAAAACAGAGTCCGGACACCGGCGGCTGCATGGACCGGTGAGTATCCGTGACCGGGCCTGTGGTGTACACACGGATATACGCCTGCTGTATACTGCTCCCCTGTATACCTCCCCCCCACCGTCACTGCCCTCCACAGTCACTACGGTTGTGGCTAAATCCCAGTCGGCTAAAGGACCAGGTCCTTCTGTGCACTGGGATTTAGCTTTCTCACACAGAGTGGGCTATTTCCCAGTCGGCAGAGGGACCAGGTCCTTTAGCCGACTGGGATTTAGCCTGCTCTATATAAGAATGCTAAATCCCAGCAGATAGAAGGACCCTTATTGTATATAGATAGATATGAATACTGTCATGTGATTTTTTTGCAGTAATATTGAGCCGCAGCCTGGATATGACATCTGATTACATATTTATTTATATGTGACAATTATACACACAAATTTTCCCCGTAATCCCAGTGTGTACAATATTCTGCGCCAATCTCATCCTCGTCCCGTTTTATTTACTGGTGATCATTTTTGTAGATCACACAACCACAGATTTTTTTCCATGCATGCACCTAGGAGTGTTTTAACCCTCAGGCGATTTTCCGTTTTTTAATTTTTTTTTCCTTCCCATAACTTATTTTTCCATCCACATCGCCGTTGGGAATTTTTTTTATTTTGGCGGGACGTTCTTATTGATACCATTTTGGCGCGGATACCATGTTTTGATCACCTCTTATTTCATTTTATTGCAATGTTGCGGCGACCAAAAAAAGTCATTATGGCGTTTCGAGTTTTTTCTCGTTATGCCGTTTACTGATCAGATTATTTTACATTTTGATTGGTCAGACATTTCTAAACATGTCAAGTCCCAATTTGTGTATTTTTTTAATTGAGCAAAATCAATATTTTTTCTTATATTTCTATGATATATGACGTAACTGCATCATGCGTTGTGAAGGGGTTAATACTATAATTATTGGCCAAATGGACCAGGTCCTTCTGCCGACTTGGATTTAGCCTGCTCTCTGTGAGAAAGCTAAATCCCAGCTGGCTAAAGGACCAGGTCCCTGTGAGTGTTTTAATACTAGACCTAGCAGGCTAAAGGACCAGGTCCTTCTGCCGACTTGGATTTAGCCTGCTCTCTGTGAGAAAGGTAAATCCCATTTGGGTAAAGGACCAGGTCCCTGTGAGTGTTTTAATACTAAATCTAGCAGGCTAAAGGACCAGGTCCTTCTGCCAACTTGGATTTAGCCTGCTCACTGTGAGAAAGCTAAATCCAAGTGGGATAAAGGACCAGGTCCCTTGGAGTGGTTTAATACCAGACTTAGTAAGCTAAAACACCAGGTCCTTCTGCCCACTTAGCTTTAGCTTGCTGTATATAACAAAGTCTAGTGGGCAACGCAGTCCACCAGTGATTCACCAATCTGATGCACTGTGATGATTCCACGGTTCACTGTCGGACATCCGTACTGTAGTGCCCCTGTCACGCAGGGGGCAGTCCGGCAATCCAACCTACTACAATGTTTCCGCCAGGTTATGCATATTGCCGGTCACTGTGCTCCTTGACTTCACCTCAAGTGACAGCTCAGAGGGTGCTGTGATAACCGCAAACTGTCATCTCCAGTGACCTCACAGGTGGCGGCTTCCATGCCACCCTTAGTGTGTGTACGGCGGACACGGGGAGGGGTCACGTTTTATGATGTCACTATGGCTTCTGTATGTATTGGAGCAGGGGATCGTCTTGGGACCTCGATGTGGATTACGCTGGACCTTGTGGATCTCATTGAACCTGCAGGTGTTTTTTTGGGGGGTAAATGGGTGAAAGAGGGTGTCTGTTTTTATATTTTAATTACATGTTTTTAATCTGTGTTTCTTTAGTTTTACTTACAGTGTTAGTAAACGGGGTGTTTCATAGACACCTCTCTTTTACTAACCCTGGGCTTGATGTCAGCTGTGATTTTTGACAAATCACAGTTGTAATTATACTTACAGCCCTGGCAAAAATGAAGAGACCACTGCAAAATGTCCAGTTTGTCTGATTTTTCTCTTTATAGGTATATTTTTGAGTAAAATGTAAATTGCTCTTTTATTCTATAAACTTCTGACATGTCTCAGAATTTTCAAGCAATAAATTTATTATTTTTTTCTAACAAAGAAAAATGGTCAAAATAAAAAAAACCCAGTGCTTTCAGACCTCAAATGATGCAAAGAAAACAAGTTCATAATCATTTAGAAACAACAGTACTAATTTTTTAATTCAGGAAGAGTTCAGAAATAGTGATGAGTGAAAGTGCTCGCCACTACTCGTTACTCGCCCAGGTATCGGTGTACTCGGCGAGCAGCGAGCATTTCCGGTATTATTCAGCGGTAACTGCAGTCTCCACCCAGCAATTTTGGCGGACTTAAGAGACCCAATCACGGTGCAGGGATTGTCTGCCAAGCCATGAAACGCCGCAGCCATCTTTGTTGTGGTCGTGCAGTGACTGGCTTGGCCGTACAGCATCATCCCGAGTATAAGAGACCTTGTGCCGCCCTGCTCGCCGCATGCTGTTCCTGTTTCAGCGAAGAATAGGGAGAGCTGCTGCCGAGATAGGGTCAGAATCGTGGTTTTAGAGTTAGTGTAGGCCTGCAACTCTTACATCCACAACTCCTCAGAAACCAAAAGTCCTTTGTAGGGCTAATTTGTGGGTCCCGATATTGCAGCGCTAGGCAGGCAGGGCACAGCATATCCACATCAATGCAAGGTCTGCAGGCACTGTATGTGCGTCTGCAGCGCCCCAGAGTCCTGGTCATTGCAGTAATGTCGCTCTGCCACTAAGGGGAGTGATGTTATGTCTGATTGCACTAAAGGAGTTTCTCTGACCAGGTAACACTCGCACTACACTTCACACTCCGGCCACCAGGGGGGGTGGTTCTATCTAATAGGCCACTCCTCACACTCTGGTAAAACTGGGGGTTGGACAGGAAGACAGAGAGAAGTAACTGGGAAGAGCTAGAGAGAGGACCTGTCAGGGATGGGATCCTGGCAGACTCCTAAGAGCAGAACTAACGAGTGAACAACGGGAATACAGAAAAGAGGCATTAGGACCAGAAGGAGTCGTGCTGTTAGACCGAGGCAACATCCTTCTGAGGCGCAAACAGTCGGTGGCCGGAACGCCGAGCAAGTAAGAGACTCTAAGTACTACTGCAAACCACGGCCGGACAGCCAATTATAGGTTGGCTGTCTCACACAAATCACCTAAGCAGACAACGGAGGCAGCTGTAGGAGAGGGGCGACTCTAGGGTCCCGGAAGAACTCCAGGCCTACCCCATCATACGGGTGCTTCCTACCATATCACCTGGGGGACAGAGAGAACGAACATCAGAGACAGACAGAATCAGTTGTGAGGACTATCCCAGGAGCTCAGCAGGGAAGGACTACAACACACAGCGCTAGAAGGGAGACACTGATTCCCACCTGTAAAGAGAACTCCTGATGTGCCTTTGGACCGGCCGGTCTCAAACAGCCCTGTTGACAGCGCTCTGGACTGAGGACTCTAAAACCTTCAGTAAAGAGGTAAAGAGACTGCAACCTGGTGTCCTCGTTATTTACTACGACCTACACTGCGCTGCAATATCACCACCATTTACCACCACCTTTCACTGGACGCCCCTCAGCAGGGTCACGGACCGGGTCTAGCCACCGTGACAACCCCAGAACAGAGACTCAGAGGCCCGGTACCGGGTGCCCCTCGGCCATGCGGCAGTGGGGGCGCTCCACGTCCATTGCTCCCACTGCATCCCTCCCAAAGCTCCATAACCGCCTGCTGCTGCTGCAGCTTCTTTACTGTCTATATACCTATTTCTCCTTTTTTTTTTCCAAAAATCCCCCCCCCCCCAAAAAAAAAAAAAAAATACAGTCTGTTCTGTCAGACTGAGGCCTGTTGAAAAGTTATAGTTTGTCAGGCATACGTAGCATAGTTGTCTGTGCGATCCTTGTGCTCCCTTTTTTTTGGTGTTTTAAATTCACTGAAAAAGGCCTCATATATCTGCGTCCTCCATGTTTGGTCATTGGAGGCCTGTGTACTTATTTTTTGACTGTGTGATACTCAAATTCTATACGGCGCTATTTCGTATCAAAAAATTCAAAGGCCACAGATTTGCCAGTGTGGTATTTCCGTTAGAGCCGTCATATATCTCTGTGCTCCTAGTTTGGGCATTGGAGACCGGTGTACTTATTTTTTGGCTGTGTGATACTCAAATTCTATACAGCACTATTTTGCATGAATTAACTTAAAAAAATTGAATACAGTCTGTTAGGTCAGGCTGAGGCCTGCCTGGTGTTTGGGTTTGAAAAATCATAGATTTGCAGGCATACTGATCACATATTATTTCGCTACTAATAAAGACATTTGTGTTGAGCATTTGAAATAGTGCAGTAGTCCATTTAAAATGGTTAAGGCAAGGGGCAAGGGACAGGGAAGTGGATGTGATGCTGATGGTGCATCCAGAGGATGAGGCCATGGGCAAGGTGAAAGTGGGCAACAACAAAGACCCACATCTTCTCTCTCGACATTCCTGTCCCAGTTTCTAGGGGACCACAGGACACAACTATTGAAGCCAGAGCAGTGTGTATCGGTGGTTGGCTGGATAGCGGAAAATGCTTCCAGTCACTTAGCCACCACCACCTTGTCTTCCACACAGTCAAGTCTGAGTAGCCGTGAGTGAGGCCAGGATATTCCTCACCCTGATCCTCCTTCCTCCCACCATGCCGAGTGCCCTGAGACAACTGATCCCACACTTGGACACTCTGAAGAGCTGTTCAGTTTTCCATTTCAAGATTCAGAAATCTCTCCCAGTCAACTTGAAGTGGGGAAAGATGAGATCGCATGTAGAGCTGCCCAAAGCTTTGACCAGCCCCAGTCACACGAAGGCAATGGTGGGAAAGTGTCACAAGAGGTGGACCATGATGAGACACAATTTCTAGAAAGTCAGGAGGAGGATCAGAGTGCAGATGTGGAAGACGAGGTGGTGGATGACATAGTAACTGACCCAAGCTGGCAGGAGGACATGCGTAGCGAGGACAGCAGCACAAATGGGGAAGGAGGCATATCCCTCAACAGGCAGGAAGAAGCAGTGTGGTGGCCACAGACAGAGGGCATGCATCCGTTCCCTGTAACGCCAACATGAGTGAAGTTGCCATTCCACCTGTGAGATCTTCCAGAGTCTGGCTATTTTTTCAAGACTCTGCCGATAACCCTAAACAGGCCATTTGCAGCACCTGCCGTGCCTGCTTCAGCAGGGGTAGTAAAACAACCAGCCTGACCACCAGCATGATCAGGCACATGCAAGCAAAGCACCTGACTTTGTGGGCCGAACCCCCAGGCTCGAGGACCACTGCCTGCTGGTCACACCACTGCTTCTTCCACTGTTTTGCATAGAAGCCAATCCCAAGTACACCGTGCATGTGAAGATGCCTCTAGCCCTGCACCTGTTGTGGCCCACAGTCAAGCAGCACCATCAGCAAGCCCGTCCACGTCCTTGACCCAGCACAGCGTTCAGTTGTCTATAACCCAGTCTTTGGAACGCAAGCAGAAATACCCAGCCAACGCCCCACAGGCCACAGTCCTCAATTCTAATATTTCTCTTCTGCTTGTGCTAGAAATGCTGCCTTTTAGGCTTGTTGAGACAGAAGCATTCCGCAACCTGATGGGGGCGGTTGTCCCAAGGTACTCGGTCCCCAGTCGCCACTATTTCTACCGGTGTGCCGTACCGGCATTACACCAGCATGTGTCCCACAACATTACCCGTGCCCTCAACAATGCTGTTACCGGGAAAGTCCACCTAACCACGGACACGTGGACAAGTGCTTGTGGGCAGGGACGGTACATCTCAATGACGGCACACTGGGTTAACATAGTGGAAGCCGGGACCCAGTTGGACCTTGAGATGGAACACTTCCTCCCCACGCTGAGGATTGCTGGCCCTATGTCAATCAGGGTTGCCCCCACAGTCTACAGCTCCTGCACCTCCTCCTCTTCATCCTCCATCTCTGAAGTCAACACATCAGTCAGAAACTGGAAGCACTGCAGCACTGCCTCAGTCAAGCGGCAACAGGCTGTGCTGAAGCTAATCTGCATAGGTGACAAACCGCACAATGCAGAAGAGTTGTGGACAGCGCTGAAAAAGCAGTCAGATGTTTGGATGACACCACTGAACCTACAGCCAGGCATGGTCGTGTGTGACAATGGCCGTAACCTGATGGCTACTCTGAGGCAAGGTGAGCTCATACACACACCTTGCTTGGCCCATGTGCTTAACCTCTTGGTTCAACGATTTCTGAAAAGCTACCCGGAGCTGCCGGATCTGCTAGTGAAAGTATGCCGTCTGTCTGACCATTTTAGAAAGCCAGCTACAGCTTCAGCCGCCCTTGCCATGCTTCAGCAGCGTTTTCAGATTCCAGCTCACCGACTATTGTATGATGTCCCCATCCCCACGCGCTGGAACTCTACGCTGCATATGTAGGAAAGGATTTGTGAGCAGAAGAGGGCCGTTGTTGACTACCAACATCAACAAGGCCATCGAATTTCAGATCAGACTCCACACATAAGACCTCAGTAGTGGACATGGATGTAAGACATATGTAACATCCTCCAAAACTTTGAGGACTGCACTAAGATGGTGAGTGGTGATGATGCCATAATTAGCATCACTATCCCGCTTCTCAGCATTCTGAAAAACTATCTGCTCACAATCAGAGAGGATGCATTGCAGGCGGAGCACGAGGACATGGAGCAAGGAAACATACAGGGAGATTACACTCAGCCCAGCCTCATGTCTTCTCAACCTGGATTGTTAGGCAATGAGGAGGAGGAGGAAGAACAGGAGCTACTTTCATGTGCTATAGATGGTACTACAAACACATCTGTATTAGCTTCTGTTCAGTGGGGATGACCTGAGGACAGGGAGGAGGATGAGGACAGCATCATCAGGCGTCCTGTTGATGAGGACACGGACGTCTTGCCTGTTAGCAGTCTGGCACGCATGGCTGACTTTATGTTGCACTGTATTTCACGTGACCCTCGGATTATCAAAATTTTGGGTGACACTCATTACTGGTTGGTGACACTTCTAGACCCACGCTACCAGGAGAACTTTCAATCTCTTCTGCCTGAGGCAGAGAGGTGTGCTAAAATTTTGCAGTACCACAGGGCCCTTGTAGCGGAATTACTTAGAAAATTCCCATGTGAGAACGCTGGCAGCAGACGTCAAGGGTTTGTTGTACAACCAAGGACTCCAAGCAAGAGAGAGACAGAAGTACAATCCAGCTCAGGCAGGGGAACAATGGCCAAGTTCTGGGACAGTTTTCTCAGACATTCCCATTGTGGCGGCACAGAGGCAAGGGGCGCTGTCACAAGAAGTGCAATGTTTGGGAAGATGGTGAGGGAGTACCTTGCAGATCGTACAAACATCCTCCGGGATTCCTATGTGCCTTTGAATTATTGGGTATCCAAGCTGGACACGTGACATGAACTGGCTCTCTACACCTTGGAGGTCCTGGCCTGCCCTGCTGCTAGCGTTCTGTCAGAGAGGGGTTTTAGTGCCGCTGGTGGAATTATAACAGAAAAGCGCATCCGCCTGTCAACTGAAAATGCTGACAGGCTGACTCTTATAAAAATGAACAAGGCCTGGATTGGGAAAGTCTTCTGTACACCACCAAGTGAAAACAGCGAAACATAACCTCAAATACATTCTCTCTTTTGGGGAGGCGTATTCTCATGCACCTCTTCACAACCCCACATGGGTATACGCTTACAGATTTGGTCTGTTTGTTCTTATCTTCATCCTCCTCATCCAGAACCAATATATCACCAGGGTGAACATGGTCTGTACGGTGCATTTTGGCCAAGGATGCTGTGATGGCACTTATTTTTTTTTAAAAAAGGACAACACATTGGGGAACTGGGCATGACATTACATTGGGCCTACTTCTTAACTCGGTCGCCTGCAATCTATCCTGTGTCTGCCAGTAGATCACCAGGGTGAACGTGCTCTGTACGGTGCATTTTGGCCAAGGGGGCTGTGATGGCACTCTCTTATTTTTTTTAAAAAGGATCCCACATTGGGGAATTGGGCATGACATTCCATTGGGCCGACTTCTTAACTCGGTCTCCTGCAATCTAAAATGTTCCTGCCACTAGATCACCAGGGTAAACGTGCTCAGTACTGTTATAGGCCGTTGATATTTGGGCTAGGGGCATGCGATGGCACTAGTGTACTTTTAAAAAAGGTACCCCCATTGGGGAATTGTTTGGCAGATCATGCACTGCATTACAAGTCTCAGAGACCCACACCACTACATTGGCCCTAATTCTTAACTGTCTCCTGCAATGTCTCTTCCTTATCTCCGACGACATGACCTGGGTGAACATGCTTTGAATTGTTATAGGCCCGTAAAGTTTGGGCATGGGTGGCTGTGATGGCAATAGTATATTTTTAAAAAAGGTACCCCCCATTGGTGAAACCAGATCCTTGATGGCAAACACTTCACATTTGTGTACCTTAAAGAGCTCACTGGAAAAGCTCCTTTTTGTGTTGCCTGGTTGCGCAAATTGGACACAATACACTTCATATAAATTTGATAATGCAATGATGTTAGTTTGGCTCAGTAGTTTATTACAAATATTTCTTTGTCCACTATATTAGTTTCTCTCCTTGAGAGCCATAACTTTGGCTGCCTCAAATGTACAAATGGCGATTTGTAAACAAGATTTAAATACTGTATACCGAATGCATTCAGACAATCACATAGCTGCATTTCTTGTAAAACATTTACAGATGTGACAGACAATGCTCATAGTGACACAATCTTGATAAATGTTTGTTTTCTCACTTCAGAAACAGTTCGAAGCCTCTATATGTTTGCTGTTTGTCATTGTAAAACATTAAGGTTTACTGAAACTCTGCCTGTGGTGGTTTGGTCTAATTCCTTGTGGCTTTTATATTCTAGTGGTTTATGGCCACTTGTCTGATGACTCCATGATATCTCAGTTTAACCCTGTTTTCTATTTTCTGTAAAAGTACTTTAGTTAGAATTTTGAAAATCTAGGTAATCCTCAGGTATATAGTTGTTAGTAATTTCCAGTTAGTCATATATTTTTATGTTACAGACATTTCGGTATAACAACCTTTTTTTGGGACTACCCCATATTCACGCTCCTGGGGCCTTTTAGGCCTGTACTAGGTTTACATGTGATACTCAATCTTTTTGTCTGTATTGTTGCTGGGGAAGAACTTTTATGACTCTGCTATTACTGGGAAGAGTGTGGATTCTGCATGACAGCGCTGCTATGTTTGTCCAGCAAAGAAGGAAAGAAAATCGGAGCGTTTCTGTTCTACTTGCGGACAAAATGTATGCAAGGAACATTCAGCCGAAAAAATAATATGCGAGAATTGTCGGGGGAATATGTAAAGTTACAAATAAATATTCCTGCACCAAGTTTGCTACAACCAAAAAATGTTTTCATAAAAAAATTGCATATAAAATGCCTATATTTGGCGTGCCCATTTACTTACTTTTTTGTTGTTTTATGCACATAATTATGTTTTGAAATATACACATCTTAGGCTGTGTTCCCAGTAGCGCTGGGGTTCGCCAGAAGGGTATCCATAATGGATCTGACCTCCTGGTAACTCCAGGATTCTGCCAGCCTTAGCTGGGGTCACCAGGAGGTCAGATCCATTACGGATCACCTCCTGGCGGACCCCAGCGCTAGTTGGAATGCATCCTTACCTTGCAATTGTAAAATCAATTTTGAAAAGTATTTTTGACATTTCCCAGTGAATGCATTTGTAGTGGTTGAAAGCAATGTTAAAGTTGAAAAACGCTTCAAAAACGCTGCGTCTGAACTAAGCCTAAGAGGGAGAGGAAATTTTCGGTCTGGGGTTAAATATTTGGCCTTACAGGCAAGTGGTTAACCTACAAAGGATGTACCTTGACATATTTCGCAGCAAAACCTGTTTTGGTTTCGTTTTTAATGTGGTTTTTGTGGCACCGGGAAAAATGGCATGAATCTCGGAAAAAAATGATTAAGGCCGGTTTCACACTTGCATTGGTAGCAGCTGCGGAGGGCTGCGGACTTCCTCCTTGAAGCCCCGCCCTCCGCTGCTAGCTCCGCCTATTTCTGCATGCGGCCGGTATGCAGCCTGTGTACCTATATTTAACATTAGAGATTAGAAAAAGGAAGGCAGCACTCCAATATTTGTAAAGGTGAAAAAAGCTGTGACGTTTATTTCAGACCCACATCTTCATACGACGTTTCGGCTCACACTGAGCCTTTCTCAAGCAGTGGGAGGTTACAATTCATATGCTTATGTACATGTGATTCACAATTATTTGCATACCATATAGCCATAAAAGTGTTTGCAGTGTTAATTAAAAGTTAATTCATTTCATAAGTGTTTGTTTGATATATAAAGTGCATTGTGCTAAGGTGCTGTTTATGGACTGTTTAGACTCCATTAATCCTCCAATCATTTACTTCCAACTTATTACCTTCTCCTATAACCAGATATTGCCATAATGCTTCATATTTACCGGTATCATTAAGGTTTTTAGCGCTTACCCCACCAAATGAACGAGACCCACATGGAGGACTGCATGGACGCCAGTCTCGGCGTTCCCTATACTCTACTGCGCATGTCTGAATATTAACTTCCTGGTGTGCGAGTCAGTGAGATTGCGCCTGCGCATAGGTGCCTTGTCAGTGCCGCTCCACCATCTTAGTTGTGGCATTCCACTTCATGTTGCTTATTATTTAGCGCTTCTGCGCTGGGCACTATATTTGCCACACTGCACCAACCTGTACGTTAATGATGGTATTAATAGCATTGGTCTAATAATTTTTATTACTTATATGGTTCACTCTTGGCTAGCAGGAAAATACCTTATTCAGGCTATCTCCCACTGCCAATGAGCCTCTGCACTGATCCATGTCCTTCTCAGGTCACATGACCACCGCAGCAGGACCCATATGAGTGTATAACTAAAAAATGAGTATTCCTTAGACCAAATTAGTTGAAATTTATTTTATTGACGCCATATTTGTATATTATTCTCATTTCAATCTCACTGGCTAGCAGACCAAGACATTTTTTATATATATGATAAATTACCAAAAATTATACCATATTTTTTGTTTTTTTTATTTTTTTATTTATTATGTCCTCCTCTGTGGATTTCTTCCATATATCAGTAGGGCAGGGGCCTTTTTGTTGAGGATGGAGTCGTATCTAAAATTACAAACAAAACACTTAGTAAAAATGAAATAATAGAACAGTCCACATTCCATATATTCCATATATATCCAACAGTGTAAAGACACCAAATTTGAAGAACACATAATTTTAAGACTTTTTTCCATATTAATGAATTTTAAACTCTACATTTAGGCCTCTTGGCTTCAGTGTGTCCAACTCATAAATCCAACGCAGTTCCAATTTTTTCAATAGGTATGCTCTATCCCCCCCTCTCCTTTGGACAGGGACTCTGTCTATGATTCTAAATTTCAAGTCCTTTTCCGTGTGGTTAAAGTCCAAGAAGTGTTTTGAGACTGGCAAGTCCTGTCTTTTCTTTCTTATCGTATGCCTATGATTATTCATACGCGTTTTAAGCTCACACGTTGTCTCCCCAATATACCACAGTTTGCAAGGGCATTCCAATAGGTAGATGACATAGTCTGAGTCACATGTGACATATTCCTCAATAGTATATTGTTTATTTGTTACTGGGTGGCTAAACTTAGATCCCTTTATCATATGTTTGCAGTTCACGCATGATAGACACGGGAAGCTACCATGCTGTTTTGCACCTGTTATTGTGGTTTGACCAACAGCCTTTAGAGGGCCAATATCCGATTTAACTATCTGGTCTTTAAGATTTTTACTTCTCCGATATGAGAAGAGTGGAGGTTCTCTAAATTCTTTAATTTTTGGAAGGCACTTTCCCAGCATACTCCAATGTCTCCTAATCACCTCAGCAATGGGCCCACTTTCCTCCGTATATGTTGTGACAAATGGTATTCTTTTTAACACTTTTTTTGCTGTACTGTTTTTAAGCAACTCCCTTCTATTTCTTTTTAGGGTATTGTCTTTTACTCTATTTAACAATTCCTTCGGATATCCTCTCTCCAAAAATTTTTTTGTTAAGCCATCTATTACTTCCTCAATCTCATTTTCATTTTTGACAATTCTACGCACCCTCAACAGTTGGCTAAGAGGAATTGATCTCACCATACTGCGAGGGTGTTGGCTTTCAAATACCAAGAGGTTATTCCTGTCTGTCTCTTTAACGAACAGGGTTGTTGTCAACTCCCCATTCTCTTGCTTTATCAGTACATCTAAAAATTGTATACTGGACTTTGAAGAGGTTAGTGTAAACTTAATTGTTTCATCAATTTCATTTAGATACTCATGGAACGTGTTGAGTTCTTTCTCTGTACCTGTCCATAGGAGGAAGATGTCGTCTATGTATCGCCACCACACCAACACATGTTGGAAGTGGTGGGACACATAGACGAGATCCTCCTCCAGTACACTCATTACAAGATTAGCATAAGCGGGGGCCATACTGGCCCCCATTTCTGTTCCGCGTTGTTGCGCATAAAATGTATCACCAAAGAGGAAATAGCTACGCCTCAAAATAATTTCCAATAATTTTAGTATAATTTCTTTACCATCCACAGATATTTCAATTGTATTTAGCTTCTTTTCTATTGCTTTCAACCCAGATTGGTGTGTTATTGATGTATATAGAGAGATGACATCATAAGATGCCATAATCACCTCCCCTTTTAATTTCACGTTTTCCAATTTGTTTAAAAAATGTGTTGTGTCTTGGATGTAAGATTTGCTTTCTTTGGCTATCGGATTGAGGATTCTATCAAGAAATGTTCCTAACCCACTGAACACTGAGTCCACCCCCGACACTATAGGGCGTCCCGGGGGGTCCCTCAGTGACTTATGGATTTTTGGTGTAGTATATAGTACTGGCGTTCTAGGAAATTTAACATATAAATAATCCATAAGTTCTTGATCAATTATTTTTTTATTAACTGCATCTTCTAGGCAATTCTTGATTTCCGCCATAATGCTGAATTTAGGGTCCCCCTCTAGTTTTTGATACACTTTTTCGTCTTGCAATTGGCTGTTAATTTCTGCTATATATTTATGCCTGTCCATGATGACGACCGCACCACCCTTATCTGCAGGTTTAATGATGAGGTCGCCATCATGGACAAGTTCCTGCAACGCTTTAGATTCCTCAACAGTCATATTGGGATGTTTAAATTTTTTTATTCCCCCTTTTCTTATTTCCTCAATCTCCTCTCTTACAGCTTTTTCAAAAGCATTAATCACTGCTGAATTAACGGGCGGCGTAAATTCACTACGTTTTTTAAGTTCCAAAGATCTAGAATTAAATTCACTTTCCCCCTCCATGGTTTTTGTATCCTTATTCTGAAACCACTCCTTTAATTTTATGGATCTAAAAAACCTCTCCAAATCTATTTGTAAATTGAACCAATTGGTATGTGCACATGGAGAGAAAGATAGTCCCTTGCTCAGGATAGAGACCTGTGCTGGGGAGAGTACCTTGTCAGAAATATTGATTACGAGGTCTGCTCCCGCTTCTTGTTGGCTGCCTGTCTCTGGGGCTGTGATCTGTTTTTCTCCGGTTTTCTTTTGTTCCCGGTGGTGCCGCTTGCCTCCTCTCCTCTTACGTTTGATGCTCCTTCTTGTGTCTTTTCCTGGTCTATAAGAAAAATCAACATTATATATCTGCCCAGTTCTTTCATCACCATATCGATTTTGCCCATGGCCACCTTTCTTTTTCCATATGGGTTTGTTATTTTCTCTCTGCCATGTATAAATATTCCCTGCTTCATAATCTTCTAAATCTCTATTCCACTTTTTCCTTTTGATTTCTTCCAAATCATTACGTAATTTAATACTTTCTTTCTCAACTTTTTCTTTAAAAATATTCCATTTATATTTATTCCGTATACTTGATCTCAAGCCAAACACCATCTACATTAGAACTTAAACGCAAGTATGAAAGTGATGTCAAACGTATGATTAATTTGCAGTTACATATGATAACCTTAGGCCAATATTATAAAGAAGGTAAAATTCCAAGAGGCTTGAGATCAAGTATACGCCCAAATTTATTTCAAAGTAACGCTATATACTGTGCACGTTTTGTTATGTTATCCAATAAGTATGCCATGGACACTATCCTGTTAAACATTGAATTTTTGCAAGAAGAAATCAAGAAATTACAACAGAATATAGAAGGATTTGAATGCAAGATTAAATTATTAATAACAATTGAAGAATGGAATATTTTTAAAGAAAAAGTTGAGAAAGAAAGTATTAAATTACGTAATGATTTGGAAGAAATCAAAAGGAAAAAGTGGAATAGAGATTTAGAAGATTATGAAGCAGGGAATATTTATACATGGCAGAGAGAAAATAACAAACCCATATGGAAAAAGAAAGGTGGCCATGGGCAAAATCGATATGGTGATGAAAGAACTGGGCAGATATATAATGTTGATTTTTCTTATAGACCAGGAAAAGACACAAGAAGGAGCATCAAACGTAAGAGGAGAGGAGGCAAGCGGCACCACCGGGAACAAAAGAAAACCGGAGAAAAACAGATCACAGCCCCAGAGACAGGCAGCCAACAAGAAGCGGGAGCAGACCTCGTAATCAACATTTCTGACAAGGTACTCTCCCCAGCACAGGTCTCTATCCTGAGCAAGGGACTATCTTTCTCTCCATGTGCACATACCAATTGGTTCAATTTACAAATAGATTTGGAGAGGTTTTTTAGATCCATAAAATTAAAGGAGTGGTTTCAGAATAAGGATACAAAAACCATGGAGGGGGAAAGTGAATTTAATTCTAGATCTTTGGAACTTAAAAAACGTAGTGAATTTACGCCGCCCGTTAATTCAGCAGTGATTAATGCTTTTGAAAAAGCTGTAAGAGAGGAGATTGAGGAAATAAGAAAAGGGGGAATAAAAAAATTTAAACATCCCAATATGACTGTTGAGGAATCTAAAGCGTTGCAGGAACTTGTCCATGATGGCGACCTCATCATTAAACCTGCAGATAAGGGTGGTGCGGTCGTCATCATGGACAGGCATAAATATATAGCAGAAATTAACAGCCAATTGCAAGACGAAAAAGTGTATCAAAAACTAGAGGGGGACCCTAAATTCAGCATTATGGCGGAAATCAAGAATTGCCTAGAAGATGCAGTTAATAAAAAAATAATTGATCAAGAACTTATGGATTATTTATATGTTAAATTTCCTAGAACGCCAGTACTATATACTACACCAAAAATCCATAAGTCACTGAGGGACCCCCCGGGACGCCCTATAGTGTCGGGGGTGGACTCAGTGTTCAGTGGGTTAGGAACATTTCTTGATAGAATCCTCAATCCGATAGCCAAAGAAAGCAAATCTTACATCCAAGACACAACACATTTTTTAAACAAATTGGAAAACGTGAAATTAAAAGGGGAGGTGATTATGGCATCTTATGATGTCATCTCTCTATATACATCAATAACACACCAATCTGGGTTGAAAGCAATAGAAAAGAAGCTAAATACAATTGAAATATCTGTGGATGGTAAAGAAATTATACTAAAATTATTGGAAATTATTTTGAGGCGTAGCTATTTCCTCTTTGGTGATACATTTTATGCGCAACAACGCGGAACAGCAATGGGGGCCAGTATGGCCCCCGCTTATGCTAATCTTGTAATGAGTGTACTGGAGGAGGATCTCGTCTATGTGTCCCACCACTTCCAACATGTGTTGGTGTGGTGGCGATACATAGACGACATCTTCCTCCTATGGACAGGTACAGAGAAAGAACTCAACACGTTCCATGAGTATCTAAATGAAATTGATGAAACAATTAAGTTTACACTAACCTCTTCAAAGTCCAGTATACAATTTTTAGATGTACTGATAAAGCAAGAGAATGGGGAGTTGACAACAACCCTGTTCGTTAAAGAGACAGACAGGAATAACCTCTTGGTATTTGATAGCCAACACCCTCGCAGTATGGTGAGATCAATTCCTCTTAGCCAACTGTTGAGGGTGCGTAGAATTGTCAAAAATGAAAATGAGATTGAGGAAGTAATAGATGGCTTAACAAAAAAATTTTTGGAGAGAGGATATCCGAAGGAATTGTTAAATAGAGTAAAAGACAATACCCTAAAAAGAAATAGAAGGGAGTTGCTTAAAAACAGTACAGCAAAAAAAGTGTTAAAAAGAATACCATTTGTCACAACATATACGGAGGAAAGTGGGCCCATTGCTGAGGTGATTAGGAGACATTGGAGTATGCTGGGAAAGTGCCTTCCAAAAATTAAAGAATTTAGAGAACCTCCACTCTTCTCATATCGGAGAAGTAAAAATCTTAAAGACCAGATAGTTAAATCGGATATTGGCCCTCTAAAGGCTGTTGGTCAAACCACAATAACAGGTGCAAAACAGCATGGTAGCTTCCCGTGTCTATCATGCGTGAACTGCAAACATATGATAAAGGGATCTAAGTTTAGCCACCCAGTAACAAATAAACAATATACTATTGAGGAATATGTCACATGTGACTCAGACTATGTCATCTACCTATTGGAATGCCCTTGCAAACTGTGGTATATTGGGGAGACAACGTGTGAGCTTAAAACGCGTATGAATAATCATAGGCATACGATAAGAAAGAAAAGACAGGACTTGCCAGTCTCAAAACACTTCTTGGACTTTAACCACACGGAAAAGGACTTGAAATTTAGAATCATAGACAGAGTCCCTGTCCAAAGGAGAGGGGGGGATAGAGCATACCTATTGAAAAAATTGGAACTGCGTTGGATTTATGAGTTGGACACACTGAAGCCAAGAGGCCTAAATGTAGAGTTTAAAATTCATTAATATGGAAAAAAGTCTTAAAATTATGTGTTCTTCAAATTTGGTGTCTTTACACTGTTGGATATATATGGAATATATGGAATGTGGACTGTTCTATTATTTCATTTTTACTAAGTGTTTTGTTTGTAATTTTAGATACGACTCCATCCTCAACAAAAAGGCCCCTGCCCTACTGATATATGGAAGAAATCCACAGAGGAGGACATAATAAATAAAAAAATAAAAAAAAACAAAAAATATGGTATAATTTTTGGTAATTTATCATATATATAAAAAATGTCTTGGTCTGCTGGCCAGTGAGATTGAAATGAGAATAATATACAAATATGGCGTCAATAAAATAAATTTCAACTAATTTGGTCTAAGGAATACTCATTTTTTAGTTATACACTCATATGGGTCCTGCTGCGGTGGTCATGTGACCTGAGAAGGACATGGATCAGTGCAGAGGCTCATTGGCAGTGGGAGATAGCCTGAATAAGGTATTTTCCTGCTAGCCAAGAGTGAACCATATAAGTAATAAAAATTATTAGACCAATGCTATTAATACCATCATTAACGTACAGGTTGGTGCAGTGTGGCAAATATAGTGCCCAGCGCAGAAGCGCTAAATAATAAGCAACATGAAGTGGAATGCCACAACTAAGATGGTGGAGCGGCACTGACAAGGCACCTATGCGCAGGCGCAATCTCACTGACTCGCACACCAGGAAGTTAATATTCAGACATGCGCAGTAGAGTATAGGGAACGCCGAGACTGGCGTCCATGCAGTCCTCCATGTGGGTCTCGTTCATTTGGTGGGGTAAGCGCTAAAAACCTTAATGATACCGGTAAATATGAAGCATTATGGCAATATCTGGTTATAGGAGAAGGTAATAAGTTGGAAGTAAATGATTGGAGGATTAATGGAGTCTAAACAGTCCATAAACAGCACCTTAGCACAATGCACTTTATATATCAAACAAACACTTATGAAATGAATTAACTTTTAATTAACACTGCAAACACTTTTATGGCTATATGGTATGCAAATAATTGTGAATCACATGTATATAAGCATATGAATTGTAACCTCCCACTGCTTGAGAAAGGCTCAGTGTGAGCCGAAACGTCGTATGAAGATGTGGGTCTGAAATAAACGTCACAGCTTTTTTCACCTTTACAAATATTGGAGTGCTGCCTTCCTTTTTCTAATCTCTGATACTTGGGTGGATAAGTGGACTGTCCTGCCTGGAAGGCCTGGCACCCGTCGGTGAGCTTGTGCTGTTTTCACTTTTTTTGTATATATTTAACATTAGGTACGCAGGTCGTGCCGCAGTATGCAGATGTTGCCGCATGCGTCGTTTTGACGATGCGGAGACCAGCGTAGGACGCAGCTTGTAGCAATTTTTCTTCTCTGCATCGTCAAAACGACGCATGCGGAAGCATCCGCATACTGCAGCACGACCTGCGTACCTAATGTCAAATATAGGTATACAGGCTGCATGCCGGCCGCATGCAGAAATAGGCAGAGCTAGCGGCGGAGCTTCACGGAGGAAGTCCGCAGCTGCTACCAACGCAAGTGTGAAACCGGCCTAAGGGTATGTTTCCACGTTCAGGATTGCATCAGGCTTTGGTCAGGATTTTATGCAAGTAAAATCCTGACCAAAACTGCACCTGAGGTCACTGGCAGGTCACCTGCGGTGTACCTGCGTGTTTTGCTCATAGTAGCAACATGCAGCGTTTTGAAAAAACGCACAACGCATGCGTTTTCGCGGCAAAAACTCATGCGTTTTTTCACACATAGTGCAGTCTGGATTTCATAAAATCCCATCCACTATGCTGTAACATCTGGACGCTGCGTTTTTGACGCTGCGGAAAAACGCAGCGTTTCCTGAATGTGGAAACATACCCTAAGGCTGTGAACTAGGAGTCAGGAATGCTTCTAGGGCTTATCCCCATGATGTTCCTGTGTCTTTTGAGCAGTGTTTCCATCATTTTCAGATGTTTTTAGAAATTAAAAGGACCCCCGGGGGGATCGCAGTAAAAATACTCTGGTCTCACGTAGACTTATATTGGGTTCGCTGTTCTGGCCGAGTACCTGAGAATTCCAATTTGCCCGACCCGAGCAACGAGCACCCGAGCATTTTAGTGCTCGCCCATCACTATTCAGAAATTAATATTTTGTGTAATAACCATAATTTTTAATCACAGCTTACATGCATCTTGGCATGCTTTCCAGCAGTGTTTCACACTGCTTCTGGCGCAAAAATGTAAGCAGTTCTTCTTTGTTTGATGGCTTGTGACTATCCATCATCCTCTTGATTACATTCCAAGTTTTCCAATTGGGTTCAGGTCTGGAGAATGGGCTGCCCATGACAGGGTTTTGATGTGGTGGGTTCTTAATTTTGGCCAGAGCTGTATATATTACCCCAATTGCCACTGCACAAAAGCAATCAGGATGCTCCATTTCTCGTGCAGCTGAGGACTAGTCTTATTAGTGTTGGTAGGGGCCAATATCCATGGACCTTCACAGCTATTTAACATCAGCCCTTAGCGGTCTGTTTTGCCTTAGCTGGTTATTAAAAATGGAGGGGGCCCAATTAATTTTTTGGGTGAGTCCACCCATTTTTTAATAACCAGCTAAGAAAAAGCAGAGAGCTGTTCACTGATTAATAGGCTGAAAAGGTAAATGTTTATTGGGCCCTTCCCAGCATAATGAGACCAGCTCACAGCCAATGTGGTCTCGAACTTTCGTGCTGTAAAATGGGGGTAGTAAGCGGTAAAGGTGAAAAATGGAACAACAGAGAATAAAAAGTAATAATAATAATCTTGAAAAAAGAGGCATAGGTCCAAATGTAGGAGGTGTAGTAGGTGGAGGAGCTTGAGGCGAATGTGGCGATGAAGGTGGAAGAGGCAGGGGATGAGGTATCCAAGTTTGTTTTTTTTTTCTTCTAGGGACAGCACTTAGAAGAACATAATATAAAATAAAAAAGAACAATGTAGATACAGTAGTCGGATGTCCTAGTGGAGGAGGAGGTGGTGTAGGTGGACTAGCAGGAGGTGGACATTGCAGTGTAGGTGGAAGAGGCAGGTCTGATGGTATCCAACATTATTTTTGTGGATTTTATTTCTCTTCCTTTTTGGTAAGGCCCCAAAATAAAACAAATGGCAAATAAAATATAACAATGTCTGGGTGCAGATGGTACATTTGTCTGGTTTGCCAGAGGTACAGAAAAGTCCTGTGGACTCCACTCCTGGTTTCTTTTAATGAATGCGAGAGTGCTTATGTTGGCTTTGGACAGGTGGATGCGCCTATGTGTGATATCCCCTGCTGTGATTAACACATGTTCCAACATTACACTTGCAACGGGGCATGCTGGCACTTCCAAGTCAAAAAGTACAAGCCTAGGCCATGTGTCCAGTTTGGAAACCAAGAAGTTAAATGGGCAGACCCAACTTAGACATGTACTCTTCCACCATGTTGTTATAACGCTGGCACCTGGTTGTATAGACCGTATCAGATGGTGGTGCTGGATGATGTGTCATGCTGATGAATTTTTTTCACATTTTAGCCATGTTAACGCTCCCTTCTGAGGTGGTGCCCCAGCTGCGTTGGCGACTTCCTCCTCCTCTGCCTTGTGTTTCTTCTGTCAGGTGGGAATGCCGTCAGTAGTGCCCCTACCAGCATGTGCTCGTATTCACACATTTTGCCATCCCGCTCCAGTGACGGAAGTAATAATGGTACTTTGCAGCAGGGATGCAGCAGGGTGGCCACCCAGTAATCAGTAGGGGTATGATCTGGGCAACTCTGCGGTCGTTGGGCAGGCACAGCAGACTGTATTGGCTCATTCCGCCCTCTCTCTGTTGGAGTCCCTCAAGGCTCTGTCCTGGGGACCCTAATTTTTTCCATCTATACCCTTGGCCTAGGATAACTCAAAGTCCCATGGCTTCCAGTATCACCTGTATGCTGATGACACTCAGATCTACCTCTCTGGCCCAGATGTCACCTCTCCGGTGTCCAGAATCCCGAAGTGTCTATCAGCCATATCCTCCTTCACCTCTCGCTTCCTAAAACTCAATGTAGACAATGCCAATCTCCCCTACCTGATCTATCTATTATGGTAAGCAGAATCACGTTCTCTCCCACACCTGAAATCCGCTACCTCACGGTAACTCTCGACTCTGCCCTGTCCATCAAACCGCACGTCCAAACTCTTGCCACCTCCTGCCGCCTCCAACTCAAACATATTGCCAGAATCCGTCCCTTCCTCTGCCCTCAATCTACTAAAATGCTTGAGCATGCCCTTATCTCTCACCTCGACTATTGCAACATCCTCCTCTGCGGCCTCCCCGCTAACTCTCTTGCACCACTCCAGTCTGTCTTTAACTATGTTGCCCGGCTAATCCACCTCTCTACTCCCGTTTCTCCCCTCTGCAAATTTCTCCACTGACTCCCAATTCCACATCGAATCCAGTTCAAACTACTAAAACTGATCTACAAAGCCATCCACAACCTGTCCCCTCCTTATATCTCTGAACTAATCTCCCAATATCTTCCCTCACGTAATCTTCGATCCTCCCAAGACCTCCTACTCTCCTCCACACTTATTCATTCCTCACACAACCGCCTCCAAGATTTCTCCCCAATGTCCCCCATCCTCTCGAATTCCACGCCTCAACACGTCCAATTATCCACCACCCTTGGATCCTTCAGACGGAACCTGAAAACCCACCTCTTCAGGAAAGCCAACAGCCTGCAATAACCATTCTGCCGCCTCACCACCACCCGAGCTGCTGCACCCCCGACCTTTTGTCTCTTCCCCATAGAATGTAAATCCGCAAGGAAATGAAATTTCAACTCATAGCTGTCAAACAAGTTTATTACAAGTCAAATAGTTAGAAATAAAAAAAAAAGAGAAATATAAAAGTATGCATACATACAAATCAATAATAAAGAGTTTTAGAAATTAAAACAATGAATTAAACATTAAAGACAGATTAATTATAAAAAAGAAAAACACATTTTGTACCAAAGTCCCCTGTGCTTTAGCTGCAAAAATTGTATTGTGGTGCTTAAAGGCAACCTGTCACCCCCAAAATCGAGGGCGAGCTAAGCCCACCAGCATCAGGGGCTTATCTCCAGCATTCTGTAATGCTGTAGATAAGCCCCCGATGTATCCTTAAAAATTAGAAAAAGAGGTTATATTATACTCACCCAGGGACAGTCCCAGTCCTGTCCGATGGGCATCGCGGCCCGGTCTGGCGCCTCCTATCTTCATCGGATGATGTCCTCTTCGTGTCTTCACGCTGCGGCTCCAGCACAAAGTACTGCAGTGTGCAGGCCCCAGGCCTCTCTGACCTTTTCCGGCGCCTGCGCACCGCAGTGTGAAGACAAGAAGAGGAAGTCATCCTATCAAGATGGGAGGCCCAGGACCGGACCGCGACTTGGATCAGACCGCCCGCTTGAGTATAATATAACCTCTTTTTCTCATCTTTTAGGATACATTGGAGGCTTAACTACAGCATTACAGAATGCTGTAGATAAGCCCCTGATGCTGGTGGGCTTATCTATAGAGCGGGGAGACAGGGCGCGAGAGCGGGGAGACAGGGCGCGAGAGCGGGGAGACAGGGCGCGAGAAAATCGAGAAAAAGGGTTTATTTTTTGTTTTTTTTAAAGTAATTATACTCATCTATCTGACATTATCAGATGCACACAGTGTCATCCCTTTGGGTCCTCACATGGATTGTGGGGGCACCGCCATTCCACTTGGTGAAAAGAAGTCCAGTGATGTAACGACATCTGCAGGGAGGTCACTGCTCTGGGGGGGGGGGGGGGGGCACAGGATGGGGAAAAGTCAGAATACCTAGAATAAAACAGAAAAAAAAATCATGCAGAAAACTGGATACAAGTAGTGGCTGACACCAGTGGCCATCGGGCTAATACTGAGCAGCACAGCGTGCGAGGGGAGAATAAAGCCAGGGATCTGGAGACATTGTTGTGAAGCTGTTTCGCTCCCAGAGGTCATAGGTCAGTCATCAACCTGACAGCATGTGTCCCCAATAATATTAATAATATTGACAGGACCGACTCCTCACCATCAGGCAGAGATTCTCATGCCAAGTAATATCAATCCCTCAGATCTCCATCATCATTCATCCCCTCCCCTGTTCGCCCCCACACACGTAGCACTATACTTCCCTGCACCCCCCACCGCAAGTGACATCACACACACTGACCTGCACAGCACGTGCCATCAGCCCCCCACACCACATAGACCCATGCGAGTAGCATCAGCCCCATTCTGCAGGTAGACCCCCCTGCACGCAGATCCCCCATGCAGGCAACATGACCCCCTTCCTAACAGAGACTCCAGCACACAGCCTCTCTTCCCCAGAGACCTGCAGCCCCCCTTCACAACAGACACCCAGCCCCACTAGCAAGAAACATGACCCCCTTCCCACTGAGACCCCCAGCATGCAGTCACCTTTCCCCAGGCAGGCCCCTCCAGCACGCAGTCCCATGCAAACAACATCTCCCCCTTCTCCCCAGGCGGACCCCCCCCCCCGTCCAGCATGCACATGCAGCCCCATGCAAGCACCACCACCCGATTCTCCCCAGGCAGCCCCATGCAAGCACCACCACCCGATTCTCCCCAGGCAGACCCATGCAAGCAACATCCCCCCATTCTCCCCAGGCAGCCCCATGCAAGCAACATCCCCCCCATTCTCCCCAGGCAGCCCCATGCAAGCATCACCCCCCCCATTCTCCCCAGGCAGCCCCATGCAAGCAACACCACCCCATTCTCCCCAGGCAGCCCCATGCAAGCATCACCTCCCCAGGCAGCCCCATGCAAGCAGCACCACCCCATTCTCCCCAGGCAGCCCCATGCAAGCAGCACCGCCCCATGCAAGCATCACCACCCCATTCTCCCCAGGCAGCCCCATGCAAGCATCACCACCCCATTCTCCCCAGGCAGCCCCATGCAAGCAGCACCACCCCATTCTCCCCAAGGCAGCCCCATGCAAGCAGCACCACCCTATTCTCCCCCAGGCAGCCCCATGCAAGCAGCACCACCCCATTCTCCCCCAAGCAGCCCCATGCAAGCAGCACCACCCCATTCTCCCCAGGCAGACTCATGCAAGCAACATCCCCCCATTCTCCCCAGGCAGCCCCATGCAAGCAACATCCCCCCCATTCTCCCCAGGCAGCCCCATGCAAGCAACATCCCCCCATTCTCCCCAGGCAGCCCCATGCAAGCATCACCCCCCCATTCTCCCCAGGCAGCCCCATGCAAGCATCACCACCCCATTCTCCCCAGGCAGCCCCATGCAAGCATCACCACCCCATTCTCCCCAGGCAGCCCCATGCAAGCATCACCACCCCAGGCAGCCCCATGCAAGCATCACCACCCCATTCTCCCCAGGCAGCCCCATGCAAGCATCACCACCCCATTCTCCCCAGGCAGCCCCATGCAAGCATCACCACCCCATTCTCCCCAGGCAGCCCCATGCAAGCATCACCACCCCATTCTCCCCAGGCAGCCCCATGCAAGCATCACCACCCCATTCTCCCCAGGCAGCCCCATGCAAGCATCACCACCCCATTCTCCCCAGGCAGCCCCATGCAAGCATCACCACCCCATTCTCCCCAGGCAGCCCCATGCAAGCAACACCACCCCATTCTCCCCAGCAGCCCCATGCAAGCAACACCACCCCATTCTCCCCAGGCAACCCCATGCAAGCATCACCACCCCATTCTCCCCAGGCAGACCCATGCAAGCAACCTCACCCCATTCTCCCCAGGCAGCCCCATGCAAGCATCACCCCATTCTTCCCCAGGCAGCCCCATGCAAGCAGCACCACCCCATTCTCCCCAGGCAGCCCCATGCAAGCAGCACCACCCCATTCTCCCCAGGCAGCCCCATGCAAGCAACACCACCCCATTCTCCCCAGGCAGCCCCATGCAAGCATCACCACCCCATTCTCCCCAGGCAGCCCCATGCAAGCAGCACCACCCCATTCTCCCCAGGCAGCCCCATGCAAGCATCACCACCCCATTCTCCCCAGGCAGCCCCATGCAAGCATCACCACCCCATTCTCCCCCAGGCAGCCCCATGCAAGCAGCACCACCCCATTCTCCCCCAGGCAGCCCCATGCAAGCAGCACCACCCCATTCTCCCCCAGGCAGCCCCATGCAAGCAGCACCACCCCATTCTCCCCAGGCAGACCCATGCAAGCAACATCACCCCATTCTCTCCAGGCAGCCCCATGCAAGCAACATCACCCCATTTTCTGCAGGCAGACTCCCACTTACCTGATCTATGACTTTGGAGAATGACCCCCATAATACCCCAAATCTTGCACAAAAATCCTCGAAATCCAGCCATGACATCCACAGCCGCCTCCTGTCTGCTCTGCTCTATGGAGGAAGAGGCAAATCCTGCACAAAACACTCCAAATCCAAACCCTGCACGAAATCCCGCCATGATATCCACAGCTTCCTCGTGTCTGCTCTGTCTGTTCTATCGCCCCTTCCGGTCACATGGGCAGAGGTCCTTTAGCCGACTTGGATTTAGCCTCTACCCAGTCACTACCCTGCTGTATACTGCCCCCCACCGTCACTACCCTGCTGTATACTGCCCTCCACAGTCACTACCCTGCAGTATACTGCCCCCTACCATCACCACCCTGCTGTATACTGCTCCCCCCGTCATTACCCTGCTGTATACTGCGCCC